>NC_053394.1:179308825-179957231 GCF_905171765.1 Bufo bufo
CCCCATTGCCTACTTTTTTGCTCACCTCAATCCTGTTGCCAGAGGAGTCCCCTCTTGTGTCAAGGCAGTAGCGGCAGTGCAAGCCATGATTAAAAAAGCTTCTGAAATTGTTCTGGACTACTCTGTAACTGTTCAAACTCCTCATGACATTCAAGGCATTCTCACTCAAGTGCAACCAAAACATATCTCAATGGCCAGACAACTGAGACTACAGTGTGCACTCCTCATGCCTGCAAACATCTCATTCAAACGTTGTACTACTCTGAATACTGCTACTCTGTTACCGATTACAGATTCAGAACTGGGGGAGGGAGGTGTATCAGAACTTTTAACTGATCTTGTCGAACATGACCCTCATGATTGCGTACAATTAATGCAGCAGGAAACTTCTGGTTTTGAACATGTTCATGAAAAACCTCTTTCTAATCCTGACTTTGAGTATTTTGTAGATGGAAGCAGGTTCATGGGAGAGGATGGCCGGTTCCATACTGGATATGCCGTGGTCACACAGCACGAGGTAGGTAGAGCTGAACCACTCCCACCTCATATATAAGCACAAGAGGCGGAGTTGAAGGCACTCACTGAGGCGTGTAAAATGGCCAAGGGGAAGAATGTGAACATCTACACAGACTCAAGGTATTCTTTTGGTATTGCACATGACTATGGACCTATTTGGCGGGCCAGGAACTTTCTAACATCTGCAGGCCAGCCTATAAAGAATAACGATTCTGTACTAGAACTTGTGAACTCTATGTTGTTACCAGAGGAAGTTGCCATCATCAAGGTCAAGGCACACACCAGGCACACCACAGTGGAGGCAAAAGGTAACGATCGAGCTGACAAAGCGGCTAAACAAGCCGCACTGCAGCCTGTAAGGACTTTCCCCACCCCGGTAAAAATCCTGAAGCCTGAAGACGTGTCTGTAAGTATGCTCCAGAAAATGACTGATCAAGCCCCTCCTGAGGAAAAAGAACTTTGGGCAAAGCACAGGGCCAAGGTTGATGAACAAGGAATCTAGAGAAACAAAGAAAGGACTTGTTTACCTCGTCCAATGTATCCTGCTATGGCACAGGAAGCCTGTGGGCCTACCAATCTGTCTAAAGGTGCTATGGTAAGTGTTGTAAATGCCGAAAGACACAACAAAGAAAGTCCGAGGCTGCGCTTACCCGATATCACTAGTAATGGAGGCACGGACTGCGCTGGGAACCAAGCGCACAATAGGGAAACTTGAAAATAAACAAAGGATCCAGCTTCCAAAAAATGACATTCTTTATTCCAAAAACAAATATGAAATTAAAAATCTAACATGCAACCCGGTCTACGCGTTTCGGATCTCCTAATAGTGATCCTTACTGATGACCAAGGATGAGTAAGGATCAGTATTAGAAGATCCGAAACGCGTAGACCTGGTTGCTATGTTGGATTTTTTATTTCATATTTGTTTTTGGAAGCTGGATCCTTCGTTTATTTTCAAGTGTTGTAAATGCTGGTTGGATTGCACCAGAGTTTTCCACAGTAGCAGCTTGGTTTGTACAAGGGTGCATGATTTGTGCATTGAATAATCCCGGTCAAGTGGTGAAGACTTCAAGAAAGCACACCCCAAGGCCATTTTACCCATTTCAGAGATTGCAGATAGACTATATACAGTTACCTAAGGTAGGTGTGTATGAGTTTGTTCTTGTGTGTGTTGATCTCTTTTCAGGATGGCCAGAAGCCTTCCCAGTACCAAAGGAAAATGCAAAAAATACCGCCAAGAAATTGGTCAGTGAACTGATATGCAGGTACGGGGTTCCTGAAGTTATTGAGTCAGATAGGGGGTTCCATTTCACTGGAGAAGTAATGAGGGAAGTCATGCAGGCGCTAAGGGTCACTTAAGCGTTCCAAACGGCCTACCATCCCCAAAGCAGCGGCCGAGTTGAATGCCTCAACGGCACTTGAAGTTAAAGATCCAGAAAGCCATGCAGGAAACCCAAAGACCTTGGCCAGAATGCCTGCCCCTCACCCTAAATTCTGTTAGGACCACTCCCAACCGAAAAACAGGACTGTCTCCTTTTGAGATTTTGTTTGGGTGCGCTCCCAGGCTTGGGTTTTCCAGGCCCTCACAAAACGGCTTGAACATACTCATAAACAAGTGTTTGCTTCACTTCCAGATC
The DNA here is from genome assembly GCF_905171765.1 of Bufo bufo. Classification (NCBI taxonomy): domain Eukaryota; kingdom Metazoa; phylum Chordata; class Amphibia; order Anura; family Bufonidae; genus Bufo; species Bufo bufo. The sequence continues at coordinate 179,310,979 of NC_053394.1, forward strand.
CTGACTCAGTAGAAGGAACTCACAGCTTGCAGCCCGGAGACTGGGTGGTGATGAAGAGGCATGTGAGAAAAAGACTAGATCCAAGATTCGAAGGTCCCTTTCAAGTACTGTTGACCACCCACACAGCTGTAAAGGTTGAAGAAAAACCCAACTGGATACACGCTTCTCACTGCAAGAAAGTCTTGGAAGCACAGGGTGAAGATCCTCCTGCTGACAGTGTCTCTGACCCTGAGCGTGTCAGCAGTGTTTCGTCCACTGAATGATGAATGGGACAATGCTTTCATACGGCACCATCAGGTGCAGTTTGAAGGACTGAATGACATTGAAAAATTGAGGGACTGTTGGATCTGTACTCAGTCCTGTGAGTTCTGCCAGTATGCCCTATTTCGCCGTGCCCCTCAATTTTTCTGAATTGATTGAACTGGCCGACTCTACTATCTTTCTCTCAGGCATGAAGCAGGTTAAGTCTAAAACTAGAGACAGGGAAGCACCGTTATCCATTGCAGAATGGGCTGAGCCCCTCTGGCTCATGGTAATGCAGATGTCGGACAAGCTAGTGGTGGAAACTGATTATTTGGATGATCAGATATACAGTTGCAAGAAAAAGTATGTGAACCCTTTGGAATGATATGGATTTCTGTACAAATTAGTCATAAAATGTGATCTGATCTTCATCTAAGTCACAACATTAGACAATCACAGTCTGCTTAAACTAATAACACACAAAGAATTAAATTTTACCATGTTTTTAATGAACACACCATGTAAACATTCACAGTGCAGGTGGAAAAAGTATGTGAACCCTTGGATTTAATAACTGGTTGAACCTCCTTTGGCAGCAATAACTTCAACCAAACGTTTCCTGTAGTTGCAGATCAGACGTGCACAACGGTCAGGAGTAATTCTTGACCATTCCTCTTTACAGAACTGTTTCAGTTCAGCAATATTCTTGGGATGTCTGGTGTGAATCGCTTTCTTGAGGTCATGCCACAGCATCTCAATCAGGTTGAGGTCAGGACTCTGACTGGGCCACTCCAGAAGGCGTATTTTCTTCTGTTTAAGCCACTCTGTTGTTGATTTACTTCTATGCTTTGGGTCGTTGTCCTGTTGCAACACCCATCTTCTGTTGAGCTTCAGCTGGTGGACAGATGGCCTTAAGTTCTCCTGCAAAATGTCTTGATAAACTTGGGAATTCATTTTTCCTTTGATGATATCAATCCGTCCAGGCCCTGACGCAGCAAAGCAGCCCCAAACCATGATGCCCCCACCGCCATACTTCACAGTTGGGATGAGGTTTTGATGTTGGTGTGCTGTGCCTCTTTTTCTCCACACATAGTGTTGTGTGTTTCTTCCAAACAAATCAACTTTGGTTTCATCTGTCCACAGAATATTTTGCCAGTACTGCTGTGGAACATCCAGGTGCTCTTGTGCAAACTGTAAGCGTGCAGCAATGGGTTTTTTTTGGACAGCAGTGGCTTCCTCTGTGGTATCCTCCCATGAAATCCATTCTTGTTTAGTGTTTTACGTATTGTAGATTTGCTAACAGGGATGTTAGCATATGCCAGAGACTTTTGTAAGTCTTTAGCTGACACTCTAGGATTCTTCTTCACCTCATTGAGCAGTCTGCGCTGTGCTCTTGCAGTCATCTTTACAGGACGGACATTCCTAGGGAGAGTAGCAGCAGTGCTGAACTTTCTCCATTTATAGACAATTTGTCTTACCGTGGACTGATGAACAGGAAGGCTTTTGGAGATACTTTGATAACCCTTTATAGCTTTATGCAAGTCAACAATTCTTAATCGTAGATCTTCTGAGAGCTCTTTTGTGCGAGGCATCATTCACATCAGGCAATGCTTCTTGTGAAAAGCAAACCCAGAACTGGTGTGTGTTTTTTTATAGGGCAGGGCAGCTGTAACCAACACCTCCAATCTCATCTCATTGATTGGACTCCAGTTGGCTGACACCTCACTCCAATTAGCTCTTGGAGATGTCATTAGTATAGGGGTTCACATACTTTTTCCACCTGCACTGTGAATGTTTATATGGTGTGTTCAATAAAAACATGGTAACATTTAATTCTTTGTGTGTTATTAGTTTAAGCAGACTGTGATTGTCTATTGTTGTGACTTAGATGAAGATCAGATCACATTTTATGACCAATTTGTGCAGAAATCCATATCATTCCAAAGGGTTCACATACTTTTTCTTGCAACTGTAGGAAGTGTTAAGACTCATAAACACCTCTAACATTGTCCAGAACCAGATAATCATTGTCATCAATCAACACACCTTGGTTTTAGACTACCTTACAGCAAAGGAAGGAGGTATGTGTCAGGTTGTAGGACCTGCTTGTTGCCATTATATAGATCCCCAAGGTAACCTACAGGTAAAAGATGGAATAGAAAAGGTGAAAACCATGAGAGACAAATGGTTACAGGAAAATAGTGCAAAGACTCATGGTGGGAGGCACCTTTTCCTTCCTCAACCCTACCAACTGATTCAAAACTTTGGGAGGGTGGTTCATGTGAATTCTTCAAGCGATTGTCCAAATCGCCATAGTTATCCTCATAGCATATGTATTGCTTAGGCTACTGTTTATGTACACAATCAAAGTATGTACCAAGAGAAGAGATTATAGAGACTATTGAGAAAATCTTCTGTCCTGCACCAGCTGCAGAACTGAAGATATCTCAAAATGGGGGATTTTTGAGGGATGAGAATCCATTTTCTATAAACATGTCCTCCATCTTGTGCATATGGAAGATTTAGGTCATATCTAAATGGAGCTTACAGGGTTAAATAGACAGATAATAATAATGTCTAAAAACAAGGTAAAAACGTCAGTTTATGTGTGTGATAGAACCCACCCCCACCCCATAGTTTCCTCTCTAGCAGATAGTATAGTCGGAAGTGTGTGTGTGTAACCGCAAATGTCATGTGATGGTTTATTTTTCTGTTTCAAGCATATATTATTGTGAGCTTGTCTTTAAATTAAAAGATAAATCAGATACACCTATATCCAATGCTTGTGTCAGTTTCCTGATTGCTCGAATCCCTTTTAATTTGGATTCCAACAATCATAGGTAAAGGGATATTTCCCTATCAGACCCCCAACTACAGAGGTGGCAAGTAACAAATGCTGGAGTCGACTTCTGGTTGAAGGGGTTGTCCAGGAATAAAAAAAAAATTATGTTATAATAAATAAATAAATAAATATATTCACAAATCCCTTTCATTACTTAGAATGGCTTGTTTTGTCTAGGGAGCAATCATTTGGAGAAATAAAATGGCCGCCGTCCTATCAGTACACACAAAACCTGTCCTAATCACACAGCAGGACAAGTTACTTCACGACAATGAGCCATAGCGCTGCCTCATCCTCCCCTCTTCTCTGCCTGTAAGGAATCATGATCCTGAATACAGGTGAATCTCTGTGGGAATGGATATGATGAGGAGACATAAGAGGACGGTGGGAATGTGGCTAATGAGCAAGAGCACTTTTATGCAGTCTCCATTACCACAGCTCCACATTACCACAGCCTGTCCGTCCTCTCTGTACTTTATGTCTCCTCCAGTATATTCAGTCCTGATCAAAAGTTTAAGACCACTTGAAAAATGGCAAAAAATCTTATTTTACGTTGTTGGATCTTAACAAGGTTCCAAGTAGAGCTTCAACATGCAACAAGAAGAAATGAGAGTGAGACAAAACATTTTTTGAGCATTAAATTAATTGAAAATAACGATTAAACTGAAACAGGCTGTTTTTAGCTGATCAAAATTTTAGGACCACATGCCTTTAAAAGGCCAAATCTGTACAAAGATGTGGATTCATTGTCATTTTCTGTCAGGTAGTCACACGTTGTGATGGCAAAGGCAAAAAACTCTCCCTTTTTGAACGTGGTCGGGTTGTTGAACTGCATAAGCAGGGTCTCTCACAGCGCGCCATCGGTGCTAAGTTGGGACGCAGTAAAACAGTCATTTGGAATTTCTTAAATGATCCTGAGGGTTATGGAACAAAAAAGTCAAGTGGAAGACCCAAAAAAATTTAATCAGCACTGAGCCGGAGGATCCAATTGGCTGTCCGTCAAGACACTGGACGACCCTCGACTCAAATTAAGGCCCTTACTGGTGCTGACTGCAGCCCCATAACCATCAGACGGCATCTGAGACTTAAAGGGGTTATCCGAGTTATTTTTTGGTTCTTTCTATGTTCCTAACTGGGCAAATATAACAGCTTTCCAATTCACTCTCTTTATCTCCAGTGGCTGGTTTCTCAGATTTCACTGAGGGTCACATGACCTGTGATGTCAGCTTCTCTCCCTGCTCTGTTAAAGGTCGTTTACAAGCCTGTAAACGAAACGTCACTGTGCTGGCCACACCCCCTTCACTGCCGGCTGTGTGCTCTATCCTAGGAATCTTAACCCCTTCAGCTGCACAGACTCAGGGCTGAAGTGTTTACTGTGTAGCTGCAGCAGTGAGGAGACAAATGCTGGACACAGGAGCTGAAAGAGAAGTTCTGCAAAGCATTACAGGTAGGGGGAAGATCCTGTGTGTATTAGCAGTGTCATTATATAAGTGGAACTTGTAGTTCTACACTTACAAGTTGCTGTTTTCTCCCAGCACTCAGGGCAGCTCTTGTATCCACTCCCTTAGCAGTGTCATTATACAGCTGGGACTTATAGTCCTACACATACAACAAGCTGCAGAGTCTCCCAGCAGGCAGACATGTCACTCAGGGCAGCTCTTGTATTCACGCAGTGCAGGGGGAGGGGCAAAGATTGTTTTTATTGCATGTAAACAAAGGGCCAGAAAAGAACCAGGGAAATGAGGAAATATATATATTTTTTTTGCATAAAACTTGCTTAGCTCAGTTATATATCAGATATTCAGTGCTATATTATTTTTTTTCATAACTCGGATAACCCCTTTAAGGGCTTCAAAAACAAAAAACGTCTTCAAAGACCTCGTCTCCTTGAACGCCACAGAACTACAGAACTGCTCGTTTGGACTTTGCAAGAGAGCACCAAACATGGGACATTCAAAGGTGGAAGAAAGTCTTATTCTCTGATGAGAAAAAATTTAACCTTGATGGTCCTGATGGTTTACAACGTTACTGGCATGACAAGCAGATCCCACCTGAGATGTTTTCTACGCGCCACAGTGGAGGGGGCGCCATAATGGTCTGGGGTGCTTTTTCCTTCAGTGGAACAATGGAGCTTCAGGAAGTACAGGGGCGTCAAACGGGCGTTGGCTATGTCCAGATGTTGTAGAGAGCATTCCTCATGACTGAGGGCCCTCGTCTGTGTGGTAACGACTGGGTTTTTCAACAGGACAACGCTACAGTACACAATGCCCGCAGGACAAGGGACTTCTTCCAGGAGAATAACATTACTCTTTTGGCCCATCCTGCGTGTTCCCCTGATCTAAATCCAATTGAGAACCTTTGGGGATGGATGGCAAGGGAAGTTTACAAAAATGGACAACAGTTCCAGACAGTAGATGGCCTTTGTGCGGCCGTCTTCACCACTTGGAGAAATGTTCCCACTCACCTCATGGAAACGCTTGCATCAAGCATGCCGAAACGAATTTTTGGAGTGATAAACAATAACGGCGGAGCTACTCATTACTGAGTTCATGTTTGGAAGTTGGATTTCTGTTTTGGGGAGTTTAGTTTTTTTTTTGGAGGTGTGGTCCTAAACTTTTGATCAGCTGAAAAACAGCCTGTTTCAGTTTATTCGTTGTTTTCATTAAATTGAATGCTCAAAAAATGTTTTGTCTCACTCCCATTTCTTCTTGTTGCATGTTGAAGCTCTACTTGGAACCTTGTTAAGATCCAGCCATGCTAAATATGATTTTTTGCAATTTTTCAAGTGGTCTTAAACTTTTGATCAGGACTGTATGAATCGATCAGGGACGTGTTTAGCGTAGGGCCAACCCCATACAACTTCCAGAAATGGGCTTCAATTCTTAAGATCCCAGAGTCGGGCCCACGGATACTAGAGGGCTGGACATATACAAGTGAAACTGGAAAAATTTGAATTTTGTGCAAAGTTCATTTATTTCAGTAATGCAACTTAAAAGGTGAAGCTAACATATGAGATAGACTCATTACATGCAAAGTGAGATATTTCAAGCCTTTATTTGTTATAATTTGGATGATTATGGCTTATAGCTTATGAAACACCAAAGGCACAATTTTGAGGTACCCTTTGCTCAGGAGATATGGATTAATGAGCTGACTAGAGTGTCACACTTTGAGCCTAGAATATTGAACCTTTTCACAAAATTCGAATTTTAAGCCGCATTAATGCAATTCCTTTTAATTTGCATTACTGAAATAAATGGACTTTTGCAAGATATTCAAATTTTTCGAGTTTCACCTGTAATTAGTGAGAAGTTAATACACTTGGCCTATTATGGCTTCAGCATACCTGAGTCCCCTACTAACCCCAACATGATGGTGGTGTGTCCCTAATGCCAGAAGGAAGGTACAGATCTGTTTCATGGGATGTGGACATGCCCAAGGGTACAAACATTTTGAAGCGAAGTGATGGGCTATATAAACAGCATGTGGTCAAGTCCGATCCAAGTAGCTCCACTGCCGCTCCTTTTCCATTCTTTTTCACCCATTGATGATCTAATACACAAACCGGGGAAAATACCACCAATAGTCCATATTGCTCTGATAGTAGCTAAATATTGCTTTTTGCATGCTTGGCTCGACCCATCTCTACCAACCATGTCAGACATCACTCAACAACTAAAATATTATCTATTGATGGACATAGTGGAATCGGAAAGGGTCAGAGATTGCAGAAAGAACTGGTTCCTTAAAAAATGGTATTGGTTTATGAATACTTACCTCTCCCTAGATGAAACTCGGGACTTATCTCTCCCTACTCTTTTGTCACTAGAACACCGCCTACCCTCAGGAGTCCTGTGCCAGTGAGACATCACGATTATTGTAGCAGATGTGGTACATCCCCTCCACTACTGGTTGCCGATCCCTGGAACACCTTGACTCTCCCTGCCCCAATACTCAAGGTCTCTCGGTCCTCACTAAAGGTCTTTCAGTTCTCAATTAAGGACTTTTAGTCAGGGGCGGACATACCGCCTATGCAGCTGATTCAGCTGCGCAGGGGCCCAGAGAGTGAGGGGTGCCCTTCCCAGTGCTAACTGAGGTGTTTATTTTATTTCATTATTTTTTCCCTCCCTTCCTCTGCCAGGGTAACCTGGTCGCCTTGGGGTGGAGGGGGCCTGTGATGTCTGTTACTGTGAATTTGCTGCCAGTTCTGCCTACACTCCATAGCTGAAGGACCTGCAATGACATAATAGTCATGTGATCTTTTCAACACTGGAAGTGGTGTTAGGACCTGTGATGAGGTCACCATCATGTGACCAGTGCAGAAAGAGGCAGCGCTCAGCAGTGGAGGCCTGTGATGCCATGGAATGAAGGTAAGTGCCAGAGAAATGCTGAGAGATGTGGTTCTCCCCATTATACTTCCTCTCTGCCAGAGGCGTATCTAGTGAAAATGGCGCCTATGGCAAGCACTGAAACTGCGCCCCTGTCAAAATATTTTAAACCCATCTTTCAGATAACCTTAACAAAAAAAAAAACAGCTGACAAATCTTCAAGTCAAACTCTTTAATCTTCCAATTAAAGTTTTTGTTGCCTAAAATTAATGTTTGTAAGGTAGAAAAACAGAATAGTGTAATGATTCTGTTAAAAAACGAGTAAATACTTATTAAATTCCTTCATCTATATCACCTCCGGCGTTCTAGTTTCTGTTCTCTCATTCACTTCCTGGCTTGCGGCGCTCGTTCATGTAAGAACTACATTTCCCAGTATGCATTGCAGCACGCATAGTAATTCACATCTCCTTGATGTCTCTAACACGTAGAGAGCGTCCTGCCACACAGATGTAGTTCCCAGGAGGGGGTGAGCGCGTTACTGACCACCGCAGTAAAGCCTCCCTTCACGGTGGTGAGTAACAATCAGACAAGCAGGAAGTGAACAGAACAGAGAAGAAATAGAGCAACTTCTGAGCAAAAACAAACAATGAGGAAGTGAAAAGAGGAATGTCTGCAGGTAAAGGATGCTTATTATGAACATTTTTTTTTTCCCTTTACAACCCCTTGGATTGGCACTACATAAAAATTAGAACTGCACCCTCCTTGCTTTTACTGATGCAAACTGGTCTATGATCTGCTCAAAGTCAGTTTTTTCTGTTTCTTCTCTTTCTACACTCAGCAGAGCAAGATCACAGAGTCTGTCTTGACCCATGGAGGCTCTCAAATATGAAAGTATTAGTTTTAACTTGCTAAATGATCTCTCACAGCTGGCGATGGAAACTGCAATAGTTAGCATTATCTGAATAGCAATGCGAAGATTGGGGAAGACACTCTCATCTCCATATTGAACAATAAATTCGAGAAGCTCTTTAGGTCTTGATATTTTCATGTTGGCACGACTTAATAGCAACATTCTGCAATCCAAAATTTCTTCATATAGCTGCTGTCCATCAACATCAGAGCTGTAGAATTCTGCCAAATTTTCACACTTCTTTTTTAGGTCGTTATTGTAGGCACCGGAACACAGTCCCCCAACATCGAGAAGGAACCCAAACTTGGCGTCAGTGTCATGCAAACGGGTGAACCTTTCATCCATTTCTCTGTGAAGGCGGTCGAGTGTTCCCTTCATGACTCTTTCCATCTCCTCCTTGGCTGATAACCCAACATCTCTTAAGTTCTCACCAGGCATTTGTTTCTTTCGTCTCCGACGTCTTTCAACTTCAATATTCCAGTCTTGACAGAGACTGAGTCCTTCTTCGAGTGACTCACTGACTAAAACTTCTCTGTCATCATCAAAATGATCTCGGAGGGCTTTCAAATCCAGGGCAGCATCGTGAAAGTTCATGCTAGGATCCTGCAGCCTCTTTTGAATACGGTCGATGCAAATGAGTACTTTGTTCCAAAATCCTAGCAAAGTCAGAAAATCGTAACTCAACATGCGGTTACACAGCTGTCTTGCATCACTTCTTGTTTCACTGGTCTCGTTTTCATTATCTGTCATGTCTTGGAGAACTTGAACTATCTCCTCAAAGTAGTTGTTGACAGGCTTCACTGCTTCTGTCCTTGCACTCCACCTTGTTTCAGACTCTGACTTAACAACCATAGGCACAGCGTTTTTGAGTTTTTCCCATCGCTGTGTTGAACGAGAGAAGAACACATAGAGAGCTTCGATTGTACCAAAAAATGTGACCATCATTGTATCCTGCTTGGCTGCATGTACACCCACCAAGTTGAGTGAGTGATTGTTGCAATTCACAAACACTGCCAGGTTGTTTTTCTCACTTATTCTTTGATGAACACCACTTTTGTGTCCAGCCATCACAGCAGCGTTGTCATAGCACTGTGACCGACAATCCTGTAGCTCTATTCCGTCCTTCTCTAGCTGTTTCAAGATGTCTTCAACCAAGCTCTCAGCATCCTTCTGGCTTATCTGAATAAATCCAAGGAAGGACTCTCTAACACGGACAATTTTGCTCTCAAAATCAACCTCCACGTACCTCACTACTTCTGACATCTGCTCACGGTGTGCATGATCAGGAGTCGAATCAAACATGAGACCATAGTACTTGGCCTTATGAATACTTGTCAGTAAACTTTGGCGAACAGTAGATGCCATCATGTGAATGAATTCATTCTGAACACCTGGTGAAAGATAAGATGTGGATCCAGGATGACTTTCCACATGACTGAGGTGTTCTTTCATGACAGGGTCAAAGATGGCCAGTAGTTTCAGTAGGCCAAGGAAATTTCCCACGTTGAAGTCATCATCCAGCTGAAGTGACTCCCTATGTCCTCGCAAAGCCAGGTTCTGAGTCGCAAGGAATTTTATGCAATGAAGGATTCTCCTCAAGATATCACGCCACTTCTGCTTTTCCTTCTCAATCTGTGACTGAAGTTCCACGTCAATAACTCCTCTGTTTTCAGCTAAATTTCTTTCCATTTCTTTCCACTGTGCAAAGCACTCCCGATGATTCTTAGCATTTTCATGAACACTAATCCTTTCAGGTGCTTTCCATTGGCTGAATCCACTTTCCTGCTCCAATGAGGATTGATGGTCTGACCGGGAATATAGAAGACAACAGATACAAAATGCAGACTTTTTAAAAGGGGAATAGACCAGCCAAGAGCGGGTCACTTCCTCACCACGACCATTTCCCAATTTCCTCTTGAACCAAGTTTTGTTCATTGAGCGGTTACTTGTTGGTAGGAAAGGCCCCTCACTGTTTTGGAAATACTTTGAACCCAGCTTTATTATTTCTGTTCTTAATGCATCAGGCAGAATTGCTTTTCCAGATTCCTTGTTGAACTTCAGAAGTCCAATGTCATGGTGTTCAATAACTTCTGGTAAGACAGTTTGAGGCTCTTCAACACCATCAAATTCACCAGGTTCAGTATCGTCAGTTTCAATCTCATCAATAAACACAGAATTTCCGCCACCATCGTCTTCCCCTCCTGTCATGTTCATGTTCTCTCTGGCCTCCTCACTTCTAATCTCATCATACTCAGATTTATCTGACTTGACTTCGTCCTCGGCTTGTGATGCATTTTTACTTGATCCACCTTCAGATTCTAATAAACATGTAGCAGGTGCAGGGGACTCCATGGAAGGTGTCAAACAACTTGTTCCAGGCTTTTCAAAGAAGGTCATGAAGAACTTGCTTGACTTCTTGGCTTCCTCCGCCTCCAACTTTCGTCTCTTCCGTCCTTCAGCTCCACTTTCCTTCTTCTTCGTCAAGAAAGCTTTCATGGTTTTGCAATACACCTGAAAATTGATAGAAGTGGGCTGTCAGGGCTGGTGCTCTCCACTTCTATCACTGGGCTCTCCAATTTTTTTCTTTAGTAATTTTAAAGAAGAACACATACACACACTAATATATATATAAACGACTTACACTTTTCACTGACAATGACCCATACACATGCTCTCAGATACACATGCTGACTGTGGCACACACACACAATGGCCCGTGGGCACACAGTGATATAAAAAAAATCACTGATGATGCCAACTCACACTCATTAATATAAATTGGTGCACACAGTAACTCATACAAAAACAATGACACACACTAACACACAATCAAGGAACAGGGAGGGACACTGGTGACAGATGGAGAGGGACGCAGTGTGATGAGGACAGAGAGGATTGTTGACGTCCTAGGCGAAACCTAATTTTGCCGATCCCCTGGCTCCAGTAATATCAGCACCCATAAATGCGGTAACGGTACCCATAGATGCAGTAAAATCAGCACCCATAAATGCGGCCTTACCAGCACCAATAAATGCAGTAACATCAGCACCCATAATTGCAGTAACATCAGCACCCATAAATGCAACCTTACCAGCATCCATAAATGCGGCCTTACCAGCATCCATAAATGTGGCCTCACCAGAACCCATAAATACAGTAACATCAGCGCCCATAATTGCAGTAATATCAGCACCCATAAATGTGGCCTCACCAGAACCCATAAATACAGTAACATCAGCACCCATAAATGCAGAGGAATCGTGCGGTGTATGGGCACTTAGCAGGAGGGAGAGAGTGGCCTCCATGGGGGCGGATCATGTGGTGTACGGGCACAGCACTGGGCAGAACCGCAGAGTGGAACGGAACATCAGAGACAAGTGACTGTGCACAGTGGAACACACACAGGTCACACTCACTGGCAGTGGCACTGTGATGATCAGGGACACGCAGCAGTGCAGGGGATGTTTCCTCAAACTTTTACCGCATAGGAAATATTGTAAAAATAAAACCCATGAAACTTTATTTTTTTAATTCCACCCTATTTTGAATATTTTTCCTGCTTCCCATTACGTTGTATGAAACTGTAAGTGGTGTCATCAGGAAGTACAACTTGTTCTGCAAAAAAAATTGTACAGCTATGTGAATTGAAAAATAAAAAGTTATGGCTTTGGGAAGGTTGGGAGTAAAAAACAAAAATAAAAAAATTGAAAATTGCCCGGTCGTTAAAAGGTTATTACAGAAACAAATAGTGGAATATTGTATTATTTGACATGCCCTTAAAATATCCCCATGTGAAGTTGCCTGTTCAGGGTCCTGGTAGATAAGCAAAGTAGTAGAACCTACTGTACAGATGTTTGCTGTAGCTCAGTTAGGGAATTCTGAATTGCACTTCAAACTGTAGAAGTTTTGTGGTGGTTTCTTACTTTTTAAATCGATTGTTTTCAAAATGTAAGTCTTTTTTCACAGGCATTTTCTTTTACACATCCCTACAGAAAAAGAAAAACACCTGAAAAATGCCCCACAAACACCTCATAAATTAGAATTTTTTTTCACAGGCCCAATAAACTAATGATGGAGTAGTACTGGAGGATCATTGTTGTGTGCCAGTCGTGCCCGTGCTGTTATTTTGAATGTGGCCTGTGATCCGCAAATGACGATCCACACTGCACAAAAGTAGTGCATGCAATACTTTATTGTGGTGCAGAGGCACGGACAGAAAACCCACGGAAGCACTCTGTAGAGTACACACTGTATCTTCCAGATTGCAGTTGCAATACGGCATGGCCAGCACACATTCATGTGCATGAGCCCTTAAAGGGGCATTCCCATGCCAGATATCCATTACTTAAATCGGAACACCTGTCATATGTTACAGCCAGATATGGCAGAGGTTATGGAAACAGCTGAGCTCGCTGTGCTACTAATATGGGAGTTATGGAAACAGTGTTGGTCAGGTATTCCCTCAACCCTGACCACCTCTAGCCATCGTATGTGACAGGTATTCCAATCTCAGCCATAAATGTCTGAAATTGGAGTACCATTTTAAGGCTAACAACAATTACCAGAGCATAGCATGATTATATCTACTACATGCAAGAGGCAGAGAAGAAGAACCTTGGTTATAGAATAGTATAGTATAGTTTCTCTTGTGTCCAACCTCATACACAGCATATTAGGCTAATCATGCACAATAATTTGTATTACAGCAGGAAACTTTATGCTTGTCAGCTAATGTGGTAAAATTCTGAGGATGCAAGTTTTTGGAAACATCTACACTACAAAAAAAAAGCTAGAGAAAACCCCTAATTTGGCTCTGGTTTTTGCTACATTTACATTTATTTTGCTGGACACCAATGACTATAATGAGATCAGGCGGGTTTCCAGCATAAATGCCTGCTTTCTGCTGGACAAATACTGCTGCATGCAGGAATATTTGTACACCAGATCACATTATAATCAATGGGTATCCGGTGGTGCCCTGCGTTGTTTGGCTATGCCAGATATGGTAATTCTGGTCATCTGATAGAATAGAATAATGCCTCAAGTCAACGGAGATGTGGACGTAGCCGTAGACACTTTCAGGGGCACCTCATCCAGGATATAACTGGCATAATGTATTGGCTGGTTATCTTTACTTGCCTGCCAGCCAGTCTGAAGTGACACAGTGCACACTGACCAGTGGACTCAGTCTGTCTTCTGCCGCGGCGCCGCCTCCTGCTCCTGGCAATCTTCTGCTGGCTCTGACTCCCACACTCCGCACTGTGTTTCCCGCCTGGAAAGTGGGCGGAGCCGGCCGGAGCCTGGCCAGTCAGACTGTCTAGTTGTTAACAGTTAACTAACCAACACAGTAGTGCGCCCGCCGCGACGACCGCACAAATGAATCATCAGGGCCGGGCGGGCGCACGCACTAAACAGCTTTCTGCCTCAGACTCTTGCCGGCCGTTGCGCGTCCTGAAAAAAACGCACAATATAAAAACTTTTCAGCCGGCGCCGGAGCGCCCCCTGCAGTTTGGCGCCTGGGGCAACAGCCCCCCTGGCCACCCCCCACGCTACGCCCCTGTCTCTGCTTAGTGGGAGGGAAATATGTTACTTAACTGGGACTGTATGATAGAAGGGCTGACGGGAGGTGAGGGGTGTTAGTTACATGGGACTGTACGTTACAGAAGATTGGGGGGAGATGACTGGTGTTATTTACATGGGACTGGATATTATAGAGGACTGGAGGGTAAGGAGTGATGTTATTTACATGGGACTATGTGTTAGAGGGGCTGAAGTTATTTACATGGGACTGTATGTTATAGAAGACTGTAAGGAAGCAAGGTTATTTACATGGGACTGTATCATATAGAAAATTGGTGGGCGAAGACTGGTGTTATTTGCATGGGACTGCATGGTATAGAACAGGCATGCTCAACCTGCGGCCCTCCAGCCGTTGCAAAACTACAACTCCCAGCATGCCCAAATAGCCTACGGCTATCAGCCTACAGAAGGGCATTGTGGGAGTTGTGGTTTTACAACAGCTCGAGGGTCGCAGGTTGAGCATGCCTGGTGTAGAAGACTGGAGGGAGAGGAGTGATGTTATGTACATGGGACTGTAGGGAGAGGACAGGCATTATAATTTATGGGGGCACTACAGAGAATATTATAACCCCAAGGGGTATGGCAGGAGGTATTATAATTATAGGGGGCACTGCAGGGAATATTATAAATACTGTGGACACTGTAGGGGTACTATGGTGAAAGGGGGGCTTCCGCCTAGCAGTGAGCCCGGTGACATCACTGGCACTAATGGACTGGCTTTAGCGCTGCCTTAGCCTGTAAAGCCACCCATCAGTGCCGTTGACGTCACCGGGAACACTGCTAGGGCTGTAAACAAAACAGTATGAAATGTTAGAGGGGCTGAGTGGGGGAAGGGGATTCAGATTTGAACCCGGACAAATGCTTTAAAGGGCATCTGTCAGCAGATTTGTACCTATGAGACTGGCTGACCTGTTACATGTGTGCTCGGCAGCTGAAGACATCTGTGTTGGTCCCATGTTCATATGTGTCCGCATTGCTGAGAAAAATGGTATTTTGATGTATGCAAATGAGCCTCTAGGAGCAACGAGGGCATTGCCATTACACCTAGAGGCTCCGGTTTCTTTGCAACTGCCGCTCCCTGTCTACTTTGATAGGGCCTGACAGTGAAAATATCATCACAACTAGCCATGTCAAAGTTCAGTTACAGAGAGAGGGTGCGGCATTTACAGAGAGAGGGGAGCCTCTAGGTGTAATGGTAACGCCACTGTTTGCATATAATAAAACATCATTTTTCTTAGCCATGCGGGCACATATCTGGACATAACTACTGTGAAGTGGGCACATATGTGGGCATAACTACTGTGAAGGGGGTACATATCTTTGCATACCTATTGTGAAGGGGCACATATCTGGGCATAGCTACTGTGAAGGGGGCACATACAGTCATGGCCGTAAATGTTGGCACCCCAGACATTTTTCAAGAAAATGAAGTATTTCTCACAGAAAAGTATTGCAGTAACACATGTTTTGCTATACACGCTTATTCCCTTTGTGTGTATTGGAACAAAACCAAAAAAGGGAGGGAAAAAAGCAAATTGGACTTAATGGGCTTAACAAAATTATTGGCACCCTTTCAAAATTGTGGATAAATAATATTGTTTCAAGCATGTGATGCTCCTTTAATTCCTTAAGGACCTTATTTCACCTTAAGGACCAGGCCATTTTTTGCAAGTGGTGATAACTTTAAAACGCTTTTACTTATCCAGGCCATTCTGAGATAGTTTTTTCGTCACATATTGTACTTCATGACACTGGTAAAATGGAGTAAAAAAAAAAATCATCTTTATTTATAAAAAAAATACCAAATTAGCAAAAATTTTTTAAAAATTTGCAAATTTCCAAGTTTCAATTTCTCTACTTCTATAATACATAGTAATACCTACAAAAATAGTTATTACTTTACATTCCCCATGTGTCTACTTCATGTTAGGATCATTTTGGGAATGACATTTTATTCTTGGGTGACGTTGCAAGGCTTAGAAGTTTAGAATTAAATCTTGAAATTTCTCAGAAATTTAAAAAAAACAGCTTTTTAAGGACCAGTTCAGGTCTGAAGTCACTTTGTGAGGCTTACATAATAGAAACCACCTAAAAATGACCCCTTTCTAGAAACTACACCCCTCAAGGTATTCAAAACTGATTTTACAAACGTTGTTAACCCTTTAGGTGTTCCACAAGAATGAATGGAAAATAGAGATACAATTTCAAAATTTCACTTTTTTGGCAGATTTTCCATTTTAATATTTTTTTTCCAATTACATAGCAAGGGTTAACAGCTAAACAAAACTCAATATTTATGGCCCTGATTCTGTAGTTTACAGAAACACCCCATAGGTGGTCGTAAACTGCTGTACGGGCACACAGCAGAGCGCAGAAGGAAAGGAATGCCATACGATTTTTGGAAGGCAGATTTTGCTGGACTGGTTTTTTTGACACCAGGTCCCATTTGAAGCCCCCCTGATGCACCCCTAGAGTAGAAACTCCAAAAAAGTGACCCCATTTTAGAAACTACGGTATAGGGTGGAAGTTTTGTTTGTACTAGTTTAGGGTACATATGATTTTTGGTTGCTCTATATTGCACTTTTTGTGAGGCAAGGTAACAAGAAATAGCAGTTTTGCCACAGTTTTTTTTTTTTTGTTATTTACAACATTCATCTGACAGGTTAGATCATGTAATATTTTTATAGAGCAGGTTGTCACAGAAGCGGCGATACCTAATACACTGTGTGCACAATTATTAGGCAAATGAGTATTTTGACCACATCATCCTCTTTATGCATGTTGTCTTACTCCAAGCTGTATAGGCTCGAAAGCCTACTACCAATTAAGCATATTAGGTGATGTGCATCTCTGTAATGAGAAGGGGTGTGGTCTAATGACATCAACACCCTATATCAGGTGTGCATAATTATTAGGCAACTTCCTTTCCTTTGGCAAAATGGGTCAAAAGAAGGACTTGACAGGCTCAGAAAAGTCAAAAATAGTGAGATATCTTGCAGAGGGATGCAGCACTCTTAAAATTGCAAAGCTTCTGAAGCGTGATCATCGAACAATCAAGCGTTTAATTCCAAATAGTCAACAGGGTCGCAAGAAGCGTGTGGAAAAACCAAGGCGCAAAATAACTGCCCATGAACTGAGAAAAGTCAAGCGTGCAGCTGCCACTTGCCACCAGTTTGGCCATATTTCAGAGCTGCAACATCACTGGAGTGCCCAAAAGCACAAGGTATGCAATACTCAGAGACATGGCCAAGGTAAGAAAGGCTAAAAGACGACCACCACTGAACAAGACACACAAGCTGAAACGTCAAGACTGGGCCAAGAAATATCTCAAGACTGATTTTTCTAAGGTTTTATGGACTGATGAAATGAGAGTGAGTCTTGATGGGCCAGATGGATGGGCCCGTGGCTGGATTGGTAAAGGGCAGAGAGCTCCAGTCCGACTCAGACGCCAGCAAGGTGGAGGTGGAGTACTGGTTTGGGCTGGTATCATCAAAGATGAGCTTGTGGGGCCTTTTCGGGTTGAGGATAGAGTCAAGCTCAACTCCCAGTCCTACTGCCAGTTTCTGGAAGACACCTTCTTCAAGCAGTGGTACAGGAAGAAGTCTGCATCCTTCAAGAAAAACATGATTTTCATGCAGGACAATGCTCCATCACACGCGTCCAAGTACTCCACAGCGTGGCTGGCAAGAAAGGGTATAAAAGAAGAAAATCTAATGACATGGCCTCCTTGTTCACCTCATCTGAACCCCATTGAGAACCTGTGGTCCATCATCAAATGTGAGATTTACAAGGAGGGAAAACAGTACACCTCTCTGAACAGTGTCTGGGAGGCTGTGGTTGCTGCTGCACGCAATGTTGATGGTGAACAGTTCAAAACACTGACAGAATCCATGGATGGCAGGCTTTTGAGTGTCCTTGCAAAGAAAGGTGGCTATATTGGTCACTGATTTGTTTTTGTTTTGTTTTTGAATGTCAGAAATGTATATTTGTGAATGTTGAGATGTTATATTGGTTTCACTGGTAAAAATAAATAATTGAAATGGGTATATATTTGTTTTTTGTTAAGTTGCCTAATAATTATGCACAGTAATAGTCACCTGCACACACAGATATCCCCCAAAAATAGCTAAAACTAAAAACAAACTAAAAACTACTTCCAAAAATATTCAGCTTTGATATTAATGAGTTTTTTGGGTTCATTGAGAACATGGTTGTTGTTCAATAATAAAATTAATCCTCAAAAATACAACTTGCCTAATAATTCTGCACTCCCTGTATGTATACAATTTTTTTTATTTATGTAAGTTTTACACAATGATTTCATTTTTGAAACAAAAAAAATCATGTTTTAGTGTCTCCATAGTCTGAGAGCCATAGTCTTTTTGCGGGATGAGATGGCGGTTTGATTGGCCCTATTTTGGGGTGAATATAACTTTTTTATCGCTTGCTATTACACTTTTTGTGATGTAAGATGACCAAAAAAATATTTTACACAGTTTTTTTTACGGTGTTCACCTGAGGGGTTAGGTCATGTGATATTTTTATAGAGCCAGTCGATACGGACTCGGCGATACCTAATATGTATACTTTTTTTTATTTATGTAAGTTTTACACAATAATATCATTTTTGAAACAAAAGAAAATATCATGTTTTAGTGTCTCCATAGTATGAGAGCCATAGTTTTTTCATTTTTTCGGCGATTATCTTAGGTAAGAGGTTCAACTCACCTGGGGCAAGTAACAGGTGTGGGCAATATAAAAATCACACATGAAAGCAGATAAAAAGGAGAGAAGTTCACTTAGTCTTTGCATTGTGTGTCTGTGTGCGCCACACTAAGCATGGACAACAGAAAGAGGAGAAGAGAACTGTCTGAGGACTTGAGGACCAAAATTGTGGAAAAATATCAACAATCTCAAAGTTACAAGTCCATCTCCAGAGATCTAGATTTGCCTTTGTCCACAGTGCGCAACATTATCAAGAAGTTTGCAACCCATGGCACTGTAGCTAATCTCCCTGGGCGTGGATAGAAGAGAAAAATTGATGAAAAGTGTCAACGCAGGATAGTCCGTATGGTGGATAAGCAGCCCAAAACAAGTTCCAAAGATATTCAAGCTATCCTGCAGGCTCAGGGAGCATCAGTGTCAGCGTGAACTATCTGATTACATTTAAATGACATAAAACGCTATGGCAGAAGACCCAGGAGGACCCCACTGCTGACACAGAGACATAGAAAAGCAAGACTACATTTTGCAAAAATGAATATGAGTAAGCCAAAATCCTTCTAGGAAAATGTCTTGTGGACAGATGAGACCAAGATAGAGCTTTTTGGTAAAGCACATCATTCTACTGTTTACCGAAAACGGAATGAGGCCTAGAAGAAAAGAACACAGTACCTTCAGTGAAATATGGTGGAGGTTCATTGATGTTTTGGGGTTGTTTTGCTGCCTCTGGCACTGGGTGCCTTGAATATGTGCAAGGCATCATGAAATCTGAGAATTACCGACGGATTTTGGGTCACACTGTAGAGCTCAGTGTCAGAAAGCTGGGTTTCCGTCCGAGATCTTGGGTCTTCCAGCAGGACAATCACCCCAAACATACGTCAAAAAGCACCAAGAAATGGATGGCAACAAAGCGCTGGAGAGTTCTAAAGTGGCCAGCAAGGAGTCCAGATCTAAATCCTATTGAACACCTGTGCAGAGATCTTACAATTGCTGTTGGGAAAAGGCGCCCTTCCAACTGGAGCAGTTTGCTAAGGAAGAGTGGTCCGAAATTCTGGGTGAGAGGTGTCAGAAGCTTATTAATGGTTATAGGAAGCAACTGATTTCAGTTATTTTTTCCAAAGGGTGTGCAACAAAATATTAAGTTAAGGGTGCCAATAATTTTGTCCAGACCATTTTTGGAGTTTGGTGTGACATTATGTCCAATTAGCTTTTTTCCCCCTCCCTTTTTTGGTTTTTGTTCCAATGCACACAAAGGGAATAAACATGTTTATAGCAAAACATGTGTTACTGCAATACCTTTCTGTGAGAAATACTTCATTTTCTTGAAAAATTTCAGGGGTGCCAACATTTATGGTCATGACTGTATCTGGATTTAACTACTGGGAAGGGGGCACATATTTGGGCATAACTACTGTGAAGGGGGCACATATCTAGGCATAGCTACTGTGAAGGGGGCACATACCTGGGCATAGATACTGTGAAGGGGGCACATATCTGGCATAGCTACTGTGAAGGGGGCACACATCTGGCATAGCTACTGTGAAGGGGGCACATATCTGGATATAACTGTTGTGAAGGGGGCACATATTTGGGCATAACTACTGTGAAGGGGGCACATATCTGGGCATAAAAACTGTGAAGGGGGCATATCTGAGCATAATTACTGTGAAGGGGTCATATCTGGACATAGCTACTGTGAAGGGGGCTCTGAGCATAACTACTGTGAAGGGGGCACATCTGGATATAGCTACTGTGAAGGGGGCACAGTGTGGGCATTACTACTATGTGCAGGTACAAAGGAGGAATAATTACTATGTGGGGCATTAAGGGGACCGGGTGTGTATAGTTATGCTTTGGGCAGAGTTAGAGGTGTAACCTAGTATTAAAAAAATATATATACATATTGTAAACATATTGACCCATATTAACAAGGTTTTTTTATTTGCACGTGTATATTTATATTTGTATGTGTGTTTTTTTATTAGTTTTATTTTTTTTTGGGGGGGGGGGGCATGTACAATCCTTTCACAGGGGTCCTCTGCTGTTTGTGTTTCCGTCTCTGCTTTCAGTACTTACTTAGATGTGGTATACAGTTTTATTAAAGATTATGTAGCTGTTCTTATAATTGTGATGTAAAACTTCTTGTAACAATGTACATTCTATCTTACTGTAATATAGTCAACCAAAAAGAGATATATGGATACCCACTAGATCATATGAAATAATGTCCCAACGCAAAATGGAATAAAAACATACACAACTTTATTATAATCACATAAATACTCACGATTGACATAACACAAGATTAAAAACACAATTAAAAAAGCACTGGGGTTGGTGGTGTATGATTGGCGGGTCAGGAAATAAAGTGCAAGTGCAAAGTGCGATCAGTAGCAAGAGTTGATGAAAAGATCTGTATATTCATCAACAATGATGTAGTCACTGATTTGATCAATGAAAATAAGGAAAGAAAATATATACACCAAAACAGTGTATACCACTGGCGCCGCGATATGGCACACAGGAGGAATATGGTCATACAGTGTGACAATAAACTAAAGCTAGGTGAAACTGATAAGATTCACCAGCATCCAGTTACATATAGAGAAAAGAGAGACCAGTGAAGGCAATATTGCAATGTATACTGACCACAATTTTGACCTCAAACTATCCAGGCACCACCAGTCCACTCCCTGACATGCGTTCCACGTGCTGCTTTCTCTTACTGTAATATAGTAAGCTTCTTGTAATTTGTGAATATGAATAAGATGTTTAAAACCGAAATAAAAGTGGGGGGAGAAGACGCAATCTGCGCCAAAAATACATCTATTTTAGGCGTATTTCTGCTTAATAAATGACCCCCTATGTTTCTTAGCTGTGAAAATTCAAAATGACATTTTTTCATTAAACTGGTGCTTTAGCCCCAAATTATAAAATTTTCGCAAGGAGTAACAGAAAATACACCTGCCAATTTCTTATCCGTATTCTACTGAATATGAAAAAACCCTATATGTGCACACCACAGGACTCAGTAGGGGAAGGAGCACTAAATGACTTTTGGGTGGCAGATATTGCTGAAATGTTTTTTGGATGCTATGTTGCATTTGAAACCCCCAAAATGTGACTCTATCTTGGAAACTAAACCCTCCAAGGACTTTTTCAAGATGGAAAGTGGTGTTTCATTCAGCCGTGAAAATTAAAAAGTACCTTTTTTTATTATTAACAATAAAATCCAGGTTCTACTGGGTACATAAATGTGAACATAAACTGCTTTTTGGGTTCACTGGAGCATTCAGAAAGACCGCCATTTGGATTTTGCAGCACAGATTTTGATGGATTGGTTTACAGGCGCCATGTTGCTATTGAACAGTCTCTGGTTACCAGTACAGCCATTTTCTGACAACCATACATTTTTTATTTTTTCTCTAGACAGAGCTGTGTGAGGGCCTATTTTTTACAGGATGAGATTGCTTGATATGATTTTTTTGAGGAGAGGTGACCAAAAATGGCTGTTCTGGCATATTTTTTTTTTTTTATGTTTTACAACATTCACCTGATGGTATAGGTCATGTGATATGTCAAAGAACTGGTCATTACAGACGTTGCAATACCAAATATGTTTATTTTTTTATTTATTTTACATTAAAAACATTTTTGAAAAAATCTAGTTTTTGCATTGCCATTTTCAAAAAGCCATATTTTCCATTTCATTTTCTGGCGATTGTCTTGTGTGAGGGCTTTTTTTATGGGATGAGTTGACATGTTCATTGATACCATTTTGGGGTACGTAGTACTTTTTGATTGCTTGATATTGGTACTATTTTGGGGTACATATGACTTTTTGATCACAATGATTTTTTTTCTCTGGCGTTCACCTTATTAGTGCCTTATTATACAGCTGGTATCAGTAAAGTAATACTTCTTGATATTACTTTTAAACCTTTGTCCCTCTAATTTAAAACTATGTCCTCTTGTAGAAGTTTTTCTTCTTTTAAATTTTCTCTCCTCTTTTACCTTGTTGATTCCCTTTATGTTTTTAAAAGTTTCTATCATATCCCTTCTGTCTCGTCTTTCTTCCAAGCTATACATGTTAAGGTCCTTTAATCTTTCCTGGTAAGTTTTATCCTGCGATCCATGTACCAGTTTAGTAGCTCTTCTCTGAACTCTCTCCAAAGTATCAATATCCTTCTGGAGATATGGTCTCCAGTACGGCGCACAATACTCCAAATGAGGTCTCACTAGTGCTCTGTAGAGCGGCATGAGCACCTCCCTCTTTCTACTGGTAATGCATCTCCCTATACACCCAAGCATTCTGCTAGCATTTCCTGCTGCTCTATGACATTGTCTGCCTAACTTTAAGTCTTCGGAAATAATGACCCCTAAATCCTTTTCCTCAGATACTGAGGTTAGGACTGTATCACAGATTTTATATTCTGCTCTTGGGTTTTTACTCCCCAGGTGCATCATCTTGCACTTATCAACATTAAATTTTAGTTGCCAGATTTTTGACCATTCCTCTAGTTTTCCTAAATTCTTTTTCCATTTGGTGTATCCCTCCAGGAACATCAACCCTGTTACAAATATTTGTGTCATCAGCAAAAAGACACACCTTACCATCGAGGCCTTCTGCAATTTCGCTGATAAAGATATTAAACAATATGGGTCCCAGAACAGATCCCTGAGGTACCCCACTGGTAACAAGACCATGGTCTGAATTAGGGTTGGGCGATATACCGGTATCACGATATACCGCGGTATTAAAAAAACGGCAATATGGCGATATCGCTGTTTCCTAATTACCGCGGTATTTTGTGACGTCATAGAAGCGGTCATTAGTGATGAGCGGCAGGGGTCATATTCGAATTCGCGATATTTCGCGAATATTTTGTAGAATATTCGTCGGAAATTTGCAAATTCGAACATTCGCGATTTTTTTTTTTAATAAAAAAATCGGAAAGGTAATGATTGTGTAATATGCAAATTTTCGGAAGTCGAATTTTCGGATTAGAATTTTTTATTGCAAATTTTTCAACTTACAACTATTAGACAAAGAAGATTATGTCACTATATTAGCTAAATTGCTCTATTCGATTTTTTTAGAATATTCTCTATATTGCTATAACTTCATTTTTTCAAATATTCGTAATATTCTAAAACAAGAATATATAGCAATATAGCGAATATTCAAAAAAAAAACGAATATAGAGCAAAATTCGCAAACACTACTACTCCTAAAGTCAAGTATATTGCAGCCTTCTTATTGGCCCACAAGCTAGAAGCAGTGAGGGATCATGTGTACTGCTAAAAAAAAAAAAAAAAAAAAAAAAAAAAAAAAAAATCGGGGAAAATTCGAATATTCGAATATATATAACTATATTCGAAATTTTCGCGAATTTTCGAAGTACCTATATTCGCGATAAAAATTCTAAATTCGAATATTCGTGATCAACACTAGTGTTGAATGGAAGAGCACCCTATAGGCTCTCTCAACAGCACAAAGACCAGATAAAGTGTCCTTTCCAAACTTGGAAATCAGCCATTGCGTTACAGCCTTCAGCTTTTTCTGCTTTATGCTCATCAATCGTAGATTGTTTCTGCGCAGCCTGTTCTCTAAATCAGCTTTGCTCAATAAATAGGATACATCATGAGCCACTTTTCCCAGTTCTTTCCTCAAAGACGGTACTTGATCTTCCAAGCAGCTATTTGACTGATCTTACACCTTGTGCATTCTTCCCTTGAAAATTTTCACTGACCAAAAGAAATTATGACATTAGAAATCACAAATTACTTGCTATTAAAGGGAACCTGTCTTCCCAAAAAAAATGTTCTGGCAGTTAAGCCTCATTCACACGTCCGTATTTGGTCAGTGATTTCCATCAGTGATTGAGAGCCAAAACCAGGAGTGGAGCCTCCTCACACATAAGGTATAAGGGAAAATTCTGCTCCTGTTCTGTATTTAGAGCCGCACCTGGTTTTGGTTCACAATCACTGATGGAAATCACTAACCAAAACACCGATGTGTGAATGAGGCCTTAAAATCAGATAGACATATATTTTTTTTTAATTCAATTTCTTGAACATGATTATGGGGGCTGCCATTTTACATGAGATGTTCTTACAGGCATTTAGAGAATTTCTTTGCAGCAGCAACCATGGGCCATAGACAAAACAGACTGGAGGAGACTCATTTACCTCCATGAGAGGGTTTTCTACGCATGCTCTGAAACCTGTACAGAGATCAGAAGGGGGTTAAGGCTGTATTACACCAGATCCAGCTGCAACCCGCCATGTATGCCGAGGAGCTGGCGGATGAAAACTGCTGCGTGCAGCGATATTTGTCCAGGGATTTGTCGGGTTGCGGTTGGATCTCCGCTGACCGCCTATTATAGTGAATGGGGCTGGACCGAATGCTGGCAGCGCTCTGCTGAGCCTGGCAAAGACAGATCCGACAGGCTGTTCTCTGCCCGGAAACAGCCTGCCGGATGTGTTTCACGCAAGTGTAAAACAAGCCTTATCTTGAAATTCTGAATTAGATCTGCAAGTCAGCCAAATGGTGATCTATCTCTACCTTCATCAAGGCTGGATGTGAATTCCAAGGGGCAACAAGAGTGCTGGAAAATGTGGCTATATAACTCCAGCCTGCATTTCTTCTTATATTTCATTGCTGTGCTGCTGAAGGACTACCATGAATATGAAAATGTATTTACCTGAAATTTTATTTTCTTCTGTCCAGAGGAATCATAAAGCCCCCTAATAAATTTCACATTGCTGCATATATCACATGTGGTACTGACTTTAATACAAAGCAACTTGTTAGTAATTTATTCATAATTGCTAATTAACTTATTGCCCGTCCACTTGTGGGCAAAGGTGAGATAACCCAGAAAGCAAAAATACCAGGTACTGTCAATAAATTTACATAATAGTGACTTCTGATGGCCAAGTAAGATTATTACGACTATCTCCCCATGCTGACATGCAGAGGTTGCTTTTACAAAAAAAAAAAAGTATTCTATTAGAAAGCTTTTTGTCTCTATTTGGCTTCCATAGCCTCAACACTTTTGAAGCTACTATATTATGATCCTTTATTATATACAGTTTTAATAGAGTATTCATTCACTCTTCCGATATTTTATGAAATCTTTTATGTGTGAGATGCATCATTGTTTAATGTTCTTCCTCTCTATATTTAATTTCTATCATGTTATGCTTTTTGCTCTAAATAATCTTATGTACAAATATGTCTCTGCCTTATGTTGTCACCACTCTTTATTAACCATATGACGTCCATGCCCGAACTTTTGTATTCTGTTTTTGACCAAAGATTTTATTTATTTCAACCTGGTTTACTTTTGTATACAGCAAAGAATATTTGCTATATTACAAAAATGCTATGAATGAATTTTTTATCAGTTTTTTGGCATCTTTTCTCCCTTTTATATAGCCCTTCATCACTGGTAACATAGTAACATAGTACATAAGGCCGAAAAAAGACATTTGTCCATTCAGTTCGGCCTGTTATCCTGCAAGTTGATCCAGAGGAAGACCAAAAAAAACCCTGTGAGGTAGAAGCCAATTTTCCCCACTTTAGGGGAATAAAAATTCCTTGCCGACTCCAATCAGAATAACCCCCTGGATCAACGACCCCTCTCTGGAGCTATAGCCTGTAATATTATTACGCTCCAGAAATACATCCAGGTCCCTCTTGAATTCCTTTATTGTACTCCCCATCACCACCTCCTCAGGCAGAGAGTTCCATAGTCTCACTGCTCTTACCGTAAAGAATCCTTTTCTATGTTTGTGTACAAACCTTCTTTCCTCCAGACGCAGAGGATGTCCCCTCGTCACAGTCCTGGGGATAAATAGATGATGGGATAGATCTCTGTATTGACCCCTGAAATATTTATACATATTAATTAGATCTCCCCTCAGTCGTCTTTTTTATAAAGTGAATAACCCTAATTTTGATAATCTTTCAGGGTACTGTAGTTGCCCCATTCCAGTTATTACTTTAGTTGCCCTCCTCTGGACCCTCTCCAGCTCTGCTATGTCTGCCTTGTTCACTGGAGCCCAGAACTGTACACAGTACTCCATGTGTGGTCTGACTAGCGATTTGTAAAGTTGTAAGATTATGTTCTTATCATGGGCATCTATGCCCTTTTTGATGCAACCTATTATCTTATTGGCCTTGGCAGCAGTTGCCTGACACTGGTTTTTGCAGCTTGCTGTTTTATTAAAATTCCTAGATCATTTTCCATGTCAGTGTTACCGAGTGTTTTACCATTTAGTATCTACGGGTGACTTGCATTATTCCTTCCCATGTGCATAATTTTACATTTGTCAGTGTTAAACCTCATCTGCCACTTATCTGCCCAAGTCTCCAATCTATCCAGATCCCTCTGTAGTAGTATACTGTCCTCTTCAGTGTTAATTACTTTACACAGTTTAGTGTCATCTGCGAAAATTGATACTTTACTATGCAAGCCTTCTACAAGATCATTAATAAATATATTGAAGAGAATAGGGCCCAATACTGACCCCTGAGGTACCCCACTAGTGACAGTGACCCAATCTGAGTGTGTACCGTTAATAACCACCCTCTGTTTTCTATCATTGAGCAAGTTACTTACCACATACAGACGTTTTCTCCCAGTCCGAGCATTCTCATTTTATATACTAACCTTTTATGTGGTACAGTGTCAAATGCTTTGGAGAAGTCCAGATATACGACATCCATTGATTCGCCGCTGTCAAGTCTAGAACTTACCTTCTCATAGAAACTGATTAAATTAGTTTGGCATGACCGATCCCTCATGAAGCCATGCTGATATGGCGTTATTTGCTTATTTCCGTTGAGATGCTCCAAAATAGCATCTCTCAGAAAACCTTCAAACAGTTTACCCACAACAGATGTTAAACTTACCGGCCTATAGTTTCCAGGCTCTGTTTTTGGACCCTTTTTGAATATTGGCACCACATTTGCCATGCGCTAATCCTCTGGGACATTCCCTGTCAGCATAGAGTCCGAAAATATCAGAAATAAGGGTCTGGCTATGACATTACTTAATTCCCTTAGGATACGGGCGTGTATGCCATCCGGTCCTGGCGATTTGTCTATTTTAATCTTTTTAAGTCGCTGATGTACTTCTTCCTGGGTCAGACAGGACACTTTTAATGGGGAATTTATTTTTACATTCTGCATGTCTTCGGACAGTTTATTTTCCTCAGTGAATACATTGGAGAAAAAAAATATTTAACAGCTTTGCTTTCTCCTCGTCGCTCTCTGCGACTCCCCCCTCATTACTCTTTAAAGGGCCGACACCTTCAGATTTATACTTTTTAACATTTATATATTTGAAGAACATTTTAGGGTTAGTTTTACTCTCTTTGGCAATCAATCTCTCGGTCTCGAGTTTGGCCGCTTTTATTTTGTTTTTTACATGTTCTATTTTTTTCCTTATAGTTTTTCAGTGCTTCCGTTCTACCCTCCTGTTTTAGTGATTTATATGCTTTCTTTTTGTCATTTATTGCTTTCCTTACAGTTCTATTTATCCACATTGGTTTCTTTTTGTTCCTTAACCTTTTATTCTCATACGGTATGTACCTCTCACAATGAGATTTTAGGATGCTTTTAACGATATCCCATTTTGTGGCTGTATTTTTATTTTTCAGGACTTTGTCCCAGTTAGTTAGGCCTATGGTGAATAGTTTTTTTATTACCCGAGAAATCCTGAGTCTGAAACATATAAATGCACTGTATGCCTAAACACAAATAAATGTAGAGAAATTTGCAGGACTCCAGAATAATATTTGCAATTTAGTTTTCAATTTTATTACAGTGAAAACATATGAGGTTCTGTAGCTTGTGAAGGAAAAAGCCTGGACATTTTTCCATCATGAGCCACAGAAACCCCATAGAAAAAGGTCTTGATTGGACCAAATGTCCAGTATTAATCACATGTGGCGTAATATAACAAAATATATGTACTTCAACCTGGATATGTTTTTACGCTTAGAAAATTCTAAACTAAAAGATTATTCTGCAGTGTGGATTTCTCTACAATACTTTAGACTGCCAACACTGAGTGCAGATCTCATTTCCTCTAGGTAAACACAATTTAGAGAAAGCTCTCTGGATGTTTATTTGGTACAGCCTCAGAACAAGATGAAGATACAAAGAGTACGGTGCAGAGAGTAAGTGTCACTTCTGTGTACAGAGAACCATAGCTCTGGTAAATATAATCCAGACCAGGAAATCTTTGCTTTAATCTTAATGTATGTACAGTGCTGCCTATAATTATTCATACCCCTGGCAAATTTTGACTTAAAGTTACTTTTATTCAACCAGTAAGTAATTTTTTGACGGGAAATGACATAGGTGTCTCCCAAAAGATAATAAAACGATGTACAAGAGGCATTATTGTGGAAAAAAACCATTTCTCAGCTTTTATTTACATTTGAGCAAAAAGTGTCCAGTCCAAAATTATTCATACCCTTCTCAATAATCAATAGAAAAGCCTTTATTGGCTATTATAGCAATCAAACGCTTCCTATAATTGCAGACCAGCTTTTTGCATGTCTCCACAGGTATTTTTGCCCATTCATCTTTAGCAATGAGCTCCAAATCTTTCAGGTTGGAGGGTCTTCTTGCCATCACCCTGATCTTTAGCTCCCTCCACAGATTATTAATTGGATTCAAGTCTGGACTCTGGCTGGGCCACTCCAAAACGTTAATGTTGTTGTCTGCTAACCATTTCTTCACCACTTTTGCTGTGTGTTTTGGGTCATTGTCATGCTGAAATGTCCACTGGTGCCTAAGGCCAAGTTTCTCTGCAGACTGCCTGATGTTGTCGTTGAGAATCCTCATGTATTGCTCTTTTTTCATGGTGCCGTTTACTGTGATTAGGTTCCCTGGTCCATTGGCTGAAAAACACCCCAAAAGCATTAGGTTCCCACCACCATGTTTGACAGTGGGGATGATGTTCTTTGGCTTGAAGGCTTCTCCTTTTTTACGCCAAATGAAGGAAACATCATTGTGACCAAACAATAAAATTTTTGTTTCATCTGACCATAACACATAAGACCAGAAGTCTTCTTCTTTGTCCAGATGAGCTTTTGCAAAGGCCAAGCGAGCTTTTGTGTGCCTTATCTGTAGAAGTGTAACCCAGCAGTGTGCAGTGTACGTTGGATTGTCTGCTTTGAGACATTGCCACCAGCAGAGCCCAGATTCACCAGGATGGCCTTGGTGGTGATCCTTGGATTCTTTTTCACCTCTCTAAACTATCCTCCTGGCCAGCACAGGTGTAACTTTTGGCTTCCGACCATGTCCTCTGAGATTTTCCACAGTGCGGTACATCTTGTATTTTTTGCTCAAATGTAAATAAAAGCTGAGAAATGTTTTTTTTTTTCCACAATAATGCCTCTTGTACATCGTCTTATTATCTTTTGGGAGACACCTATGTCATTTCCCGTCAAAAAATTACTTGCTGGTTGAATAAAATTTACTTTAAGTCAAAATTTGCCTGGGGTATGAATAATTATGGGCAGCACTGTATGTACACACTTTACAGCCATTTATGACTTCATGTGTTGTCCAATTTAAGGGTAGATGTTCATGTAAAATGTAGAGCAGATAACCAGTGGCACTACACCAAACCTAAAATTGTCAGGATGCGACTGCCGAGGAGTGGTGCCTCACGGAGGTGCTCAGCTTGTAGCTGCAGTGAGCATATGTGATAAAAAGAAAAAGAAAACAAAACGAGCGGCACTCACCGTTGATAGGCAGGTTACTTTATTCCATGGCAGGAGGGGGGTGCAAGGGTTGCAGATACAGCAGCAAAAAGGCAACAGCCGTTTCGCGCGTGTATGCGCTTCTTCTGGCTTTCCAACACTGAAGAGGTCACGGCACCTTCTTATAGTGCACAGGAAGCCGCATCATCGCAGTAATTTGCTTAATTACTAAGTAATCAACACCTGGCCTCTCAAGAGGGAGGGCAGGGATTACAGTCAGGCGGGACCTCTTCAATGATGTAAGGTGCATATGTGAACATACATAAACCAATAAGAACAAATCAAAATACGAAAATACAATAAGCAAGAGTGGTTCATTACAAAAATACGCTCATATCTATTTTTTCATTTAGTCCCAGCGGACCCAATGCATCCGTGCGTAGGATCCATATAGTTTCTCTTCTCAGAAGCTCCCTTTCTCTGTCACCACCTCTTTCAGTGCGGTTAACTACTTCAAGGCCAGCAAAAGTCAGCACATTGGGATTTCCACTATGTGCCTTATTCACATGATCTATTAACCGCGGAACACCCTTTCCTGTTTTTAAGGAGTTTAGGTGTTCGCGGAATCTTTCAAATAAGCAGCGGATAGTTTTTTCCGATGTAGAAGCGTCCGCATCTACATAAAATTATATAAACCACAAATTTGCTGCGGCAGGTAATAAGTGGAAAAACCCTATGTTCTATCCCTGCAAAAGAGATCACTTGTAGTTGGGAATTGAAGCTGCAGAAGGAACAGTTTCTGCAACTCCTATTCCCTTTTGGTCTCTGTTCAGACAGCCATGTGAGACGTTTTTTCCTGAAATGGCTAGTTACCACTTGATCGCGTATAGTATGGCATCTTCTAAACGCTATCACTGGTTTCATATCTTTCAATTGTTTTAGGGAATCGTCCCTCACTAGGATACTCCAATTTTTCTTTATGACCTGTTTTATCTTATCGGCCATAGGACTGAATTTAAAGGAAAAGGCGAAGGGTGGGGGCCCTTTTATTGAGGGTTTACCCTCCCTTACTTCTGTCTGATGTACTTGTGACGCTTTTGTCATAGCTTGATTCAACAAGTCTGGGGGATACCCTCTACGTCTCAGCCTAGCGCGCAGATCCTGCGCCTGTTTATCATAACTCATTGAGGTGGTATTTATACGTGCAAGTCTCCTGAATTGGCCATATGGCACTGATTGTTTTACTGTGCTTGGGTGATAGCTGGAGAAATGGAGGAGGGAGTTGGCGGCGGTCGGCTTGCGAAAACCTTCCGTCACCAACTCCCCCTCCACCACTGATACCACTACATCCAGAAACTCGATTTTATTGCCCCCAAACTGGTAAGTAAATCGCATGTTCATGTCATTCTGTGTATTCAAGTAATCCACGAAAGCCCGGAAATGTGCCTCGTCGCTGGACCATATGATGAAAACATCATCCACGAATCTGTAATAGGCATGCATATATTTCAGAAATGGATTAAAACTCGAGTACACAAAACGGTCTTCGAACCGGGCCAGGTACAGATTGGCAAAAGTACACGCCACTGGGGTCCCCATCGCGGTACCGACCCTTTGTTTATACCAGGAATCTCCGAACATAAAGGCATTGTTAGTGAGAATTAGTTTCAGGCCTTCCGTGATGAACATCTTGAAGTCCTCACTTCTATCTGTGTTCTGTAGGACTTCCATCACTGCCTCAATGCCCTTATCCTGAGGGATCCGGGTATAGAGACTCTCCACATCGAGGGACACGAGTCGGAACTCCTCCTGCCACTGAATATCGGTCAGTGACCGGAGGAGGTCCGACGTGTCCCTCAAATGTGAGGGTATCATCTTAACGATAGGTCTCAACAGCCAGTCTATGTACCTGGACACCGGTTCGGTCACTGACCCAGTCCCGGAGACAATAGGTCGCCCAGGGGGCTGGGTCAGTGACTTGTGTATTTTAGGCAAAAAATACCAGGTGGGCCGTCTCGGAAAAATCGGAAGCAGTTTTTCTGCCTGCTGGCGTGGTACTACATTTTTCTCTACGTATGTATGTAAAAAACTGCGCAGAATATTTTGGATTTTCCAAGTGGGATCAGTACACAATTTCTCATACACCTGTCTGTCATCCAATTGTCTAAGTGCTTTGTCACTGAATGGCATCGGATCCACCAGGAATTTTCCCTCACCATTATGGACACAGTGCTAAAACAAAACGAGAAAGAATACGCTAAAATAACAACTGAATTACAGAAAGCAAAGACCGTTTTGGCATCCCGCCATACTGACAGCCAATCGCAAGCCTTTTTGAAACGAATGGATAAAAAACTGACCATAATACAAAATAGCATAAAAGAAAATAAACGTGACAAGTTTTTACGTGATAAGCTAGATTACGACGCAGGCAAAATGTTCAACTGGGGCAACAGACAACAGACAAGGATACGTCCAAAAAGAAGGAAGAGCGACTACTGGACATCAGATTCGGACTCTAGTGCCCATGATGATACCGACAACTCTTCTACGGACATGAGCCCTTTAGACAGGGCACTAGAAGGGGAAGAGGGAATAGTAAGAAACAAAAACAAAAATATAGGGAAGCAAGGTTACAAACGCAAACAGGTATCCTGGAAACGATAGAGGAGGAACCTGTCAGTGAGGAGACCCTGGTGGTTAATTTGTCCGGGATCGAATTGCCCCGGGACTGTGAACGCGTGCTCAATAAGGGCCTCAATTACAGTCTCACGGAACAGTTCGATCCAGTACAATTCGAGATAGACCTATTTAAAGCCACCAGAAAACTTAACCTTAAAAGAATATATGAGAACCCTATAGCTCCCAAAATACCTCCTATCCACCTTGAAGGGGAACGACCTATGAGTATCGGCCCTCTAGGTTTCAGCATCAATGCTAACTTTAGCGATGAAGAAATCTCTTGCCTTGAGGCCTTGACAGATTCCGTGTTGAGGGATCAGGCACAGGATATTGAATGCCCTGCGTTTACAGGGGGCATTCGCTCCACCTATTGTCCCCCCTTGCCCGCCGGCTCTAGCATTGACCTCTTCCAGCAAAGAGTGTTGGAAGAGGTTAAGGCTTTGGTATATCCCCGTGCTGAAAATAATCTCACAGATGCAGAGAAAAAAGCCTTAAAGTGGCTGAAAAACAGAGAGGATCTAGTGGTGAAGCCGGCGGACAAGGGGGGTAATATAGTGATACTGAGCAAGTCTTACTATGTTTCCGAAGCACTTAGACAATTGGATGACAGACAGGTGTATGAGAAATTGTGTACTGATCCCACTTGGAAAATCCAAAATATTCTGCGCAGTTTTTTACATACATACGTAGAGAAAAATGTAGTACCACGCCAGCAGGCAGAAAAACTGCTTCCGATTTTTCCGAGACGGCCCACCTGGTATTTTTTGCCTAAAATACACAAGTCACTGACCCAGCCCCCTGGGCGACCTATTGTCTCCGGGACTGGGTCAGTGACCGAACCGGTGTCCAGGTACATAGACTGGCTGTTGAGACCTATTGTTAAGATGATACCCTCACATTTGAGGGACACGTCGGACCTCCTCCGGTCACTGACCGATATTCAGTGGCAGGAGGAGTTCCGACTCGTGTCCCTCGATGTGGAGAGTCTCTATACCCGGATCCCTCAGGATAAGGGCATTGAGGCAGTGATGGAAGTCCTACAGAACACAGATAGAAGTGAGGACTTCAAGATGTTCATCACGGAAGGCCTGAAACTAATTCTCACTAACAATGCCTTTATGTTCGGAGATTCCTGGTATAAACAAAGGGTCGGTACCGCGATGGGGACCCCAGTGGCGTGTACTTTTGCCAATCTGTACCTGGCCCGGTTCGAAGACCGTTTTGTGTACTCGAGTTTTAATCCATTTCTGAAATATATGCATGCCTATTACAGATTCGTGGATGATGTTTTCATCATATGGTCCAGCGACGAGGCACATTTCCGGGCTTTCGTGGATTACTTGAATACACAGAATGACATGAACATGCGATTTACTTACCAGTTTGGGGGCAATAAAATCGAGTTTCTGGATGTAGTGGTATCAGTGGTGGAGGGGGAGTTGGTGACGGAAGGTTTTCGCAAGCCGACCGCCGCCAACTCCCTCCTCCATTTCTCCAGCTATCACCCAAGCACAGTAAAACAATCAGTGCCATATGGCCAATTCAGGAGACTTGCACGTATAAATACCACCTCAATGAGTTATGATAAACAGGCGCAGGATCTGCGCGCTAGGCTGAGACGTAGAGGGTATCCCCCAGACTTGTTGAATCAAGCTATGACAAAAGCGTCACAAGTACATCAGACAGAAGTAAGGGAGGGTAAACCCTCAATAAAAGGGCCCCCACCCTTCGCCTTTTCCTTTAAATTCAGTCCTATGGCCGATAAGATAAAACAGGTCATAAAGAAAAATTGGAGTATCCTAGTGAGGGACGATTCCCTAAAACAATTGAAAGATATGAAACCAGTGATAGCGTTTAGAAGATGCCATACTATACGCGATCAAGTGGTAACTAGCCATTTCAGGAAAAAACGTCTCACATGGCTGTCTGAACAGAGACCAAAAGGGAATAGGAGTTGCAGAAACTGTTCCTTCTGCAGCTTCAATTCCCAACTACAAGTGATCTCTTTTGCAGGGATAGAACATAGGGTTTTTCCACTTATTACCTGCCGCAGCAAATTTGTGGTTTATATAATTTTATGTAGATGCGGACGCTTCTACATCGGAAAAACTATCCGCTGCTTATTTGAAAGATTCCGCGAACACCTAAACTCCTTAAAAACAGGAAAGGGTGTTCCGCGGTTAATAGATCATGTGAATAAGGCACATAGTGGAAATCCCAATGTGCTGACTTTTGCTGGCCTTGAAGTAGTTAACCGCACTGAAAGAGGTGGTGACAGAGAAAGGGAGCTTCTGAGAAGAGAAACTATATGGATCCTACGCACGGATGCATTGGGTCCGCTGGGACTAAATGAAAAAATAGATATGAGCGTATTTTTGTAATGAACCACTCTTGCTTATTGTATTTTCGTATTTTGATTTGTTCTTATTGGTTTATGTATGTTCACATATGCACCTTACATCATTGAAGAGGTCCCGCCTGACTGTAATCCCTGCCCTCCCTCTTGAGAGGCCAGGTGTTGATTACTTAGTAATTAAGCAAATTACTGCGATGATGCGGCTTCCTGTGCACTATAAGAAGGTGCCGTGACCTCTTCAGTGTTGGAAAGCCAGAAGAAGCGCATACACGCGCGAAACGGCTGTTGCTTATTTGCTGCTGTATCTGCAACCCTTGCACCCCCCTCCTGCCATGGAATAAAGTAACCTGCTCAATTTAAGGGTAGAGTCTAAGACCCAGACATTTTATGCCTTGGTTATATTTAAAGGCTATGTACACCTTTGGGGGCTGATGGACTCCTTATCTCTGCTCTCTGACATAAACACTCCTTAAAGGGGTATTCCCATCACAATGATTACTGTTAAATCTCTTAATGATTTGACAGCGATCATTTTTCTAAATACATTTTATTACCCAATTCCCACCCTTTTTGAGAAAATAAGTCCCCTCTTACCCGATTGCTGTCTTTCGTCTCCTCTGGTTACGGACACCTCTCCTGTCGAATCCCGCCAGGCCACGCTTGCGCAGAAGACTGAAGATTCTCTCCTGGCCGGGCAATGTCCTGAATGCGCACGCCGCCGCTCATATACGCCATGATGACTTCTTCCTGGCCAGTATAGTACAGAGCCGCGAACGCACACGCCAGCACTGTACTATACAGGCCAGGAATAAATCACCATGGCGCGTGCGCGTTCAGGACATTGCGCGGCCCGGAGAAAAACTTCAGTCTTCTGCGCAAGAGCGGCCTGGCCGGGAGAAGACGTCAATCAAGCAACGCCGAATCCAGGAAGTGAACGTCGCGAAGGACGAAGGAGGTAAGTATGAAAACTAAAGAATGTGGCTTAAATGTGTGTTTATGACCTCTTAGTAGTCTAGAAATAAGGTTTATTTGATGACTTGCACAAAGTGTAAGTACCAGTCACGCAGTTAGAAAAACAGTTGACACTTTATGACAGAATATTTTTAATAAAGGCCAATAAAAAATATGATTTTTAGCCAAAAATTAGTAAAATGCAATCAAACAAAAATTGCCTCCAAAGGTGTGCATAGTCTTTAAGTCTAAAACTGTGTATCTGAAACTCTTTGTAGGAATTTTCCACTGATGACCTATGATCTGGATAGGTGTCTGACACTCGTACCCTACCGAGCAGCTGTCTGAGAAGGCAGCGGCACTCACAGTAGCACTGCGGCCTTCTCTCAGCTTCTCCTAGGCCAATGATAACACCTCCATGTCACATGGCCTAGGTACAGCTCAGTCCCAATGAAATGAAGTGGGGCTGAGCTGAGATACCAAGCACAGCCATTATATAATGTATGGCGATGTGCATGGTGAGCATGGAGAAGGCTGTGGCTCTAACAAGAGCACCAGTGCCTTCTCAAACAGCTGATCGGCTGGGGTCCCAGGTGTCAGACTCCCACCGATAAGATACTGATGACCTATATAGAGGAAAACCCCTTTAAGGCGAACCAGTCACCATGAAAATGTAATGCAGTCTGTAGGCAGCATGTTGTAGACTGATGTGCTCTGTTTATGCTTAGGAGTCATGTAGGTGGTGCCAGCCAGTGATTGACAGCTTACTCTCCATAACTAATTATACAGGGAAGACTGTCAGTCACTGAGTATGACTGCCCATATGACTCCTAAACATAAAAAGAGGTTGAAATGAATAAATTACAAGTTTTACTGATTCTTTCTCCACACAACTATATATCAATCTGCTCAGCTGCTCCTGCTTTATATAACATGCTGCTTGAAGATTGCACTGCATTTCAATGGTGACGTTCTTTTAATGACAATCTGCTCCAAGTAGATCAGATTTTAAAAAAATAAAACAATGACAGTTAGTATCCTCCACACGAAGCATGTGTAATTGTCTCAAGATGACAAGTCTTACCTCCTAAAACAAAGTTTGAGTGCATATCGAGGACTATTTCCAAAATGGAAAAACCAATCAATCAATGAACTTGATTAGCTGAATGAGCGCCGTATACATGTTTAATTTCTACTTACATGATTCTTTATTCTGATTGAGTCTACAAGTTTCTTTGACGAATGACCCAGTAGCGTATAGGAAGGATTATAAAAGTGGGAATGGCCTTGACTTTTAAGCTTACTGTGATATTTAATGAGGTGCGTGTTTCCATAATTAGGCCTCCTCATGTCTACAAGTTTTTAAGTGATGAACAAGACGAAACTTACGAATAAAACTTTTCCCACATCTGGAACATGAAAACGGTCGCTCACCAGTGTGGGTCTTCTCATGGAAAACAAGATCACATTTATTACTGAAAGATCTCCCACATTCCAAACATCGGAATGGTTTCTCCCCCGTGTGCGTCCTCTGATGAACAAGGAGTTGTTGTTTACGTGTAAAGCATTTGCCACACTCAGAACATGGAAATGGTTTCTCTCCCGTGTGGATGAGCTGATGATAGAAAAGGTTAGATTTACCTGAGAAACATTTCCCACATTCAATGCATGAAAAAGGTCTCTCCCCTGTGTGCGTTTTCTTATGCTTGGCTAGATCACTTTTTGTTTTGAAGCACTTCCCACATTCATTACAGGGGAATGGCTTTTCACCTGTATGAATAACCTGATGACGGACCAGATTTGATTTCTTGGTAAAGGATTTTCCACAGGCAGAGCATGAGAATTGATTTTTGCTTATGTCAATTGTCTCTTGTGGCATAAAATCAGAATTTTTTGTAAAACAATCAAAACATGGAAACAAGTCACTGCATGAATGAGATGTACACTGTGCATCAATATTTGTAGTATCAGAAAGATTTTTTCTGTGGACAGAGCTATCACATAGTACATCTGCTCCACAAGGAACCTGATTTTC
The DNA here is from genome assembly GCF_905171765.1 of Bufo bufo. NCBI lineage: Eukaryota > Metazoa > Chordata > Amphibia > Anura > Bufonidae > Bufo > Bufo bufo. The sequence continues at coordinate 179,349,358 of NC_053394.1, forward strand.
CTCAGTCACTGCAAGGTCTTTTTCTTTCAGGTCATAAACAGTAGATAAAATAAGACCTTCTTCGGCAACAGCCCTGCTATTCTTTCCATCTCCTACAATATATTAATATAAAAGCAGGTTTCAAACTTTCAGTGTGGTAAAACAATATTTACAATACAAATGTCCACATACAGGATTGTCGAGTTTGTGGATTGCTGAACCTAAAAAGCAGCAGCAGCAGCATGATAATAGTGGTTCCATGTAGAAGATATTTTTTCAGTAATTAGTATCAACACATCAGTAAGATAAAAACACCCATGAAACTGTCCTCACCTCAGTACTGAAAAAAAAAAAAAACACCACGGAGGAGTGCTCTAGGCCAAGTATAAAATTTAGGAGTACAATGATTTATGTTGGTTGCCAGATACAGTGCCTTGCAAAAGTATTCACACACCCCCCCCCCCCTTGATTTTTTTTGTATTTTAGTGTCTCACAACCTTAAATTAACATGGATTGTTTTAGGATTTGCATTTGCATCATTTAATTTACAGAACATGCCCACAACTTTGAAGATTTTTTTTTATTGTGCAGCAAACAATAGGACAAAATAACAGAAAAGGTCAATGTGCATAATTATTCATTCCCCTAAAGTCAATACTTTGTAGAGCCACCTTTTGCGGCAATCACAGCTCCAAGTCGCTTTGGATAAGTCTCTTTGAGCTTGCCACATCTTACCACTGGGATTTTGCCCAGTCTTCCTTGCAAAACTGCTCCAGCTCCTTCAAGTTGGATGGTTTGCGCTTGTGAACAGCAATCTTTAAGTCTGACCACAGATTTTCTATTCGATTGAGATCTGGGCTTTGACTAGGCTATTGCAACACATTTACATGTTTCCCTTAAACCACTCAAGTGTTGCTGTAGCAGTGTGTTTGGGGTCATTGTCCTGCTGGAAGGTGAACCTCCGTCCTAGCCTCAAATCACGCACAGAGTGGTACAGGTTTTGCTCAAGAATATCCCTGCATTTAGCACCATCCATCTTTCCCTCAACTCTGACCAGTTTCCCAGTCCCAGCTGCTGAAAAACATCCGCACAGCATGATACTGCCACCACCATGTTTCACTGTGGGGATGGTGTTCTTTGGGTGATGTGAGGTGTTGGATTTGCGCCAGACATAGCGTTTTCTTTGATGGCCGAAAAGTTCAATTTTAGTTTCATCAGACCAGAGCACCTTCCTCCATACATTTTGGGAGTCTCCCACATGCCTTTTTGCATACTCACAACGTGCCTTTTTGTTTTTAGCAGAAAGTAATGGCTTTCTTCTGGCCACTCTGCCATAAAGCCCAACTCTATGGAGCGTACGGCTTATTGTCATCCTATGAACAGATACTCCAGTCTCTGCTGTGGAACTCTGCAGCACCTCCATGGCTACCTTAGGTCTCTGTGCGGCCATCTTTTGGCAGGTTTGCTGTTGTGCCATGTTCTTTTCATTTGGTTATGATAGATTTTATGGTGCTCCTGGGGATCATCAAAGATTTGGATATTTTTTTATAACCTAACCCTGACTTGTTCTTCTCAACAACATTGTCCCCTACTTGTTTGGAGAGTTCCTTGGTTTTCATGGCAGTGTTTGGTTAGTGATGCCTCTTGCTTAGGTGTTGCAGGAGGCCTTTCAAAAAAGGTGTGTATATCTAATGACAGATAATGACACTTAGATTGCACACAGGTGGAAATCATTTCACAAATTATGTGACTTCTGAAGGTAATTAGTTGCACCAGAGCTTTTTATGGGCTTCCTAACAAAGGGGGTGAATACATATACGCACATGCCAATTTTCTGTTTTCTATTTCTAAGGGCTCGTTCACACTTGCGTTGTTCTTTTCCGGCATAGAGTTCCGTCGTCGGCCTTAAGCTAAACGTCGTTTCGGCGCATTACCGGATCCGGCATAGAGTTCCGTCGTCGGCCTTAAGCTAAACGTCGTTTCGGCGCATTACCGGATCCGACATTTAGCTTTTTCTGAATGGTAACCATGGCTGCCAGGACGCTATAGTCCTGTTTGCCATGGTAAAGTGTAGTGGGGAGCGGGGGAGCAGTATACTTACCGTCCGTGCGGCTCCCGGGGCGTCATCCATGCGCATGGGGCGTCCTGACGTCATTCTGGAGCGCCCCGGGAGCCGCACGGACGGTAAGTATAAAGCTCCCCCGCTCCCCATTACTACTATGGCAACCAGGACTTTAATAGCGTCCTGGGTGCCATAGTAACACTGAACGCATTTTGAAGACGGATCCGTCTTCAAATGCTTTCAGTTCACTTGCGGTGTTACGGATCCGGCGGGCACTTCCGACAAATGGAGTACACAACGGATCCGGACAACGCAAGTGTGAAAGAGGCCTAAACAATAGTTCTATTTATACATTTTTTTAATTTCACTTCTTCAATTTAGTCTATTGTGTTCTGATCCATCAAATAAAATTCAGATTAACAAAACATTAAACTTAAGGCTGTAATAAAGGCTGTAACAAAATATGAAAAAAGTCAAGGGGGGGTATATTTTTGCAAGGCAATGTATATACCTGTGAAACTGGTTGTGCCTGCATTGCTGAAAACAATTATTAAATATAGGCAAATGAGACTCTTGAAGCAACGGGGGTGTTGCCATTACACCTAGAGGCTCAGCTCTCTCTTCAACTGCCGTGCCCTCTAAACTTTCATTGGCAGGACCAGTCAGAGTAAAGGTCATCACACCTGGCCCAGTCAATAAAAGTGCAGCGGGCGCTGCAGTTGCAGAGAAGGCAGAGCCTCTAGGTTTAAACACAACATATATATAAACATTGTTTTTCTCGGCAATGCAGTCACATATGAACATGGGTCCAACACAGATGCCTTCAGCTGCCAAGCGCACATGTAACAAGTCAGCCAGTTTCATAGGTACAAATCTGCTGACAGATGCCCTTTAACCACCTCAGCCCCCAGTGCTTAAACACCCTGAAAGACCAGGCCACTTTTTACACTTCTGACCTACACTACTTTCACCGTTTATTGCTCGGTCATGCAACTTACCACCCAAATTAATTTTACCTCCTTTTCTTCTCACTAATAGAGCTTTCATTTGGTGGTATTTCATTGCTGCTGACATTTTTACTTTTTTTGTTATTAATCGAAATTTAACGATTTTTTTGCAAGAAAATGACATTTTTCACTTTCAGTTGTCAAATTTTGCAGAAAAAAACGAGATCCATATATAAATTTTGCTCTAAATTTATTGTTCTACATGTCTTTGATAAAAAAAAAATGTTTGGGTAAAAAAAAAATGGTTTGGGTAAAAGTTATAGCGTTTACAAACTATGGTACAAAAATGTGAATTTCCGCTTTTTGAAGCAGCTCTGACTTTCTGAGCACCTGTCATGTTTCCTGAGGTTCTACAATGCCCAGACAGTACAAACACCCCACAAATGACCCCATTTCGGAAAGTACACATCCTAAGGTATTCGCTGATGGGCATAGTGAGTTCATAGAACTTTTTATTTTTTGTCACAAGTTAGCGGAAAATGATGATTTTTTTTTTTTTTCTTACAAAGTCTCATATTCCACTAACTTGTGACAAAAAATAAAAAGTTCTATGAACTCACTATGCCCATCACGAAATACCTTGGGGTCTCTTCTTTCCAAAATGGGGTCACTTGTGGGGTAGTTATACTGCCCTGGCATTCTAGGGGCCCAAATGTGTGGTAAGGAGTTTGAAATCAAATTCTGTAAAAAATGACCTGTGAAATCCGAAAGGTGCTCTTTGGAATATGGGCCCCTTTGCCCACCTAGGCTGCAAAAAAGTGTCACACATCTGGTATCTCTGTATTCAGGAGAAGTTGAGGAATGCGTTTTGGGGTGTAATTTTACATATACCCATGCTGGGTGAGAGAAATATCTTGGTCAAATGCCAACTTTGTATAAAAAAATGGGAAAAGTTGTCTTTTGCCGAGATATTTCTCTCACCCAGCATGGGTATATGTAAAATGACACCCCAAAACACATTCCCCACCTTCTCCTGAGTACGGAGATACCAGATGTGTGACACTTTTTTGCAGCCTAGGTGGGCAAAAGGGCCCATATTCCAAAGAGCACCTTTCGGATTTCACAGGTCATTGTTTACAGAATTTGATTTCAAACTCCTTACCACACATTTGGGCCCCTAGAATGCCAGGGCAGTATAACTACCCCACAAGTGACCCCATTTTGGAAAGAAGAGACCCCAAGGTATTCGCTGATGGGCATAGTGAGTTCATGGAAGTTTTTATTTTTTGTCACAAGTTAGTGGAATATGAGACTTTGTATGAAAAAAAAAAAAAAAAAAAATCATCATTTTCCACTAACTTGTGACAAAAAATAAAAAATTCTAGGAACTTGCCATGCCCCTCACGGAATACCTTGGGGTGTCTTCTTTCCAAAATGGGGTCACTTGTGGGGTAGTTATACTGCCCTGGCATTTTCCAGGGGCCCTAATGTGTGGTAAGTAGGTAAATGACCTGTGAAATCCGAAAGGTGCTCTTTGGAATGTGGGCCTCTTTGCCCACCTAGGCTGCAAAAAAGTGTCACACATCTGGTATCTCCGTACTCAGGAGAAGGTGGGGAATGTGTTTTGGGGTGTCATTTTACATATACCCATGCTGGGTGAGAGAAATATCTTGGCAAAAGACAACTTTTCCCATTTTTTTATACAAAGTTGGCATTTGACCAAGATATTTATCTCACCCAGCATGGGTATATGTAAAAAGACACCCCAAAACACATTCCTCAACTTCTCCTGAATACAGAGATACCAGATGTGTGACACTTTTTTGCAGCCTAGGTGGGCAAAGGTGCCCAAATTCCTTTTAGGAGGGCATTTTTAGACATTTGGATACCAGACTTCTTCTCACGCTTTGGGGCCCCTAAAATGCCAGGGCAGTAAAAATACCCCACATGTGACCCCATTTTGGAAAGAAGACACCCCAAGGTATTCAATGAGGGGCATGGCGAGTTCATAGAAAAAAAAAAATTTTGGCACAAGTTAGCGGAAATTGATTTTTTTGATTTTGTTCTCACAAAGTCTCCCTTTCCGCTAACTTGGGACAAAAATTTCAATCTTTCATGGACTCAATATGCCCCTCAGCGAATACCTTGGGGTGTCTTCTTTCCAAAATGGTGTTATTTGTGGGGTGTTTGTACTGCCCTGGCATTTGAGGGTCTCCGCAATCATTACATGTATGCCCAGCAATAGGAGTTTCTGCTATTCTCCTTATATTGAGCATACGGGTAATGAGATTTTTTTTTTCCGTTCAGCCTCTGGGCTGAAAGAAAAAAATGAACGGCACAGATTTCTTCATTCGCATCGATCAATGTGGATGAAAAAATCTCTGCCAAAAAAAAAAAAAGGAGGGGAAAGGCGTCTGCCAGGACATAGGAGCTCCGCCCAACATCCATACCCACTTAGCTCGTATGCCCTGGCAAACCCGATTTCTCCATTCACATCAATCGAGATTTTTTTTTTTATATATACAAAGTGTTTGCCAAAGTATATGAACACCGCCACCTCCTCAGCTCATATGCCTCGGCAAACGTATCTTTTACTGCAGAGGAGAAATCTCGTCTTGCAGCGCCGCATACACCGACTTGTGTGTAATCTGACAGCAGCGCAATGCTTCTGTCAGAATGCACATCAGTGCTGCAGCTAATCGATCGGTTGGTTCACCTGAAAGGTAAAAAAAACAAAACAAAAAAGAAAAAACCAGGCCGCAACGCAATAACTTTATTAACTTTAGAACAGAACATATTAACTTTTTTTTAACTTTTTTACTTACCGGTAATTTTTTTTTTGTTTAGTTTTTTTTACCTTTATAGAACAAACCTCTCCTTCCCCATGGGACAATGTGCAAAGCGCAAATCGCCCAAAGATGTGGCAAAGTACGTTATGCACTTTATCCCAGGTGAAAGGAGAGGTTTGCAGCAGCTGTGAGTAAAAGGGCCCTAATAGCCCTGTGTGCCTGTCCTGTGAGATGCAATCCCTATGCTAGGTGTACCTGTGTGTGGTACTTCCGGAAACACTCACCAAAGCATAGGGCAGGGTGGTCAGGACAGTCAGGACAGAAATAGCGGGTGTCACGCCTTATTCCACTCCTGCTACAGACACGACATCTTTTTCGGGGTGACGGTTGGGTTGAGGTACCAGGAATGACACTGGGGAAATGTCGCTCGTGTAGACGGCTAACTACACTGGTGGATGGGGCCACGGAACCTCCTGGGTAAAGGAGGTTCTCGATGATCTCTTCCTGGAATTTGAGGAAGGATCCTGTTCTCCCAGCCTTACTGTAGAGAACAAAACTATTATACAGCACCAATTGAATTAAATATACAGACACCTTCTTATACCAGCGTCTGGTTCTGCAGGAAACTAAATACGGAGACAACATCTGGTCATTGAAGTCCACCCCTCCCATGAGCGCATTATAGTCGTGGACACAGAGGGGCTTTTCAATGACACGGGTTGCTCGCTCAATTTGGATTGTCGTGTCTGCGTGAATGGAGGAGAGCATGTAAACGTCACGCTTGTCTCTCCATTTCACCGCGAGCAGTTCTTCGTTACACAAGGCAGCCCTCTCTCCCCTTGCAAGACGGGTGGTTACAAGCCGTTGGGGGAAGCCCACGCGACTAGTTCGCGCGGTGCCACAGGCGCAAATCCGTTCTAGAAACAAATGCCTAAAGAGGGCCACACTTGTGTAAAAATTGTCCACATAAAGATGGTACCCCTTGCCGAATAAGGGTGACACCAAGTCCCAGACTGTCTTCCCACTGCTCCCCAGGTAGTCAGGGCAACCGACCGGCTCCAGGGTCTGATCTTTTCCCTCATAGATCCGAAATTTGTGGGTATAGCCTGTGGCCCTTTCACAGAGCTTATACAATTTGACCCCATACCGGGCACGCTTGCTTGGGATGTATTGTTTGAAGCCAAGGCGCCCGGTAAAATGTATTAGGGACTCGTCTACGCAGATGTTTTGCTCGGGGGTATACAAATCTGCAAATTTCTGGTTGAAATGGTCTATGAGGGGCCGAATTTTGTGGAGCCGGTCAAAAGCTGGGTGGCCTCTGGGACGGGAGGTGGTGTTGTCGCTAAAATGCAGGAAACGGAGGATGGCCTCAAATCGTGCCCTGGACATAGCAGCAGAGAACATGGGCATGTGATGAATCGGGTTCGTGGACCAATATGATCGCAATTCATGCTTTTTTGTCAGGCCCATGTTGAGGAGAAGGCCCAAAAAAATTTTAAGTTCGGAAACTTGGACTGGTTTCCACCGGAAAGGCTGGGCATAAAAGCTTCCCGGGTTGGCGGTTATAAATTGTGTGGCATACCGGTTTGTCTCTGCCACGACTAAGTCCAAGAGCTCCGCAGTCAAGAACAGCTCAAAAAATCCCAGGGCCGAACCGTTTTGAGCTGTCTCAACCCGAACTCCAGACTGGGCGGTGAAAGGGGGAACTACAGGTGCGGCTGAAGTTGGTAACTGCCAATCAGGGTTTGCCAGCACCTCAGGGATTCTAGGGGCTCTATGGGCCTGTCTGTGCGGTGGCTGCGACGGGGTAACTAGTGCACGTGCCACCGTACCAGCTTCAACTGCCCTTCTGGTGCTCGCCACGTCACCATGTTGTACGGCAGTGCTGGTACTAGGTCCAGGGAGGGCTGCGCTGCTGGTGTATGCCTCACCACGTGATCCGGCAGCGACAGCCCCACTCTGCTGCTCTTGAAGCGGATCCTGCATAACCTGTGGTCTAGCGACACGGGGCCGGGTACGCCTGGTGCTGCCAGGGACCTCAACCTCCTCGTCCGAACTTTGGGTCAGAGAGCCACTGCTTTCTACAGGTTCATATTCTGACCCGCTAGATTCGTCAGACGAGGGTTCCCACTCCTCATCCGACTGGGTCAGAATCCTGTAGGCCTCTTCAGAAGAATACCCCCTGTTTGACATTTTGGACTACTAAATTTAGGGGTATTCCCTGAGACTACCCAAGAAAAAAAGCCTGTCTTACAAAGGGGAGGCTAGCGAAGTACCGGAGGCTGCTGCGGTTGATAAAAAAATATCAAAACTGATTTTTTTATCGCCGCAGTGCGTGTAAAATGAATGTGCAGTGATCAAAAAATATATTTTTTTGTCACTGCGGTGGGGCGGGCGTGGGTGAACGCACGTGTGGGCGACCGATCAGGCCTGATCGGGCAAACACTGCGTTTTGGGTGGAGGGCGAACTAAAGTGACACTAATACTATTATAGATCTGACCGTGATCAGTTTTGATCACTTACAGATACTATAAAAGTACAAATGCTGATTAGCGATACGCTATTCAGCGAATAAAAGTGACTGCGGTGCGGTGGGGTGGGCGCTAACTGACGCTAACTACCTAACCAAGGGGCCTAAACTATCCCTAAAACCTAACAGCCAATACCAGTGAAAAAAAAAAAGTGACAGTTTACACTGATCACTTTTTTTCCTTTCACTAGTGATTGACAGGGGCGATCAAAGGGGTGATCAAAGGGTTAATTGGGGTGCAGGGGGGTGATCTGGGGCTAAGGTGTAGTGTTTGGTGTACTCACAGTTCAGTCTGCTCCTCTGCTGGATCCAACCGACGAAAAGGACCAGCAGAGGAGCAGACAAGCCATATAACAGATCATATTTACTAATATGATCTGTTATATGACTTTTGATTGGATTTTTTGAAAATCGCCAGCCTGCCAGCCAATGATCGTTGCTGGCAGGCTGGTGACGAACTTGTTCTTTGAATTTTGCCGGCCCGCGATGCGCATGCGCGGGCCGGCTTTGAGCGAAATCTCGCGTCTCGCGAGATGACGCGTATATGCGTGATTGTGCGCAGCGCTGCCACCTCCGGAACGCGAATCTGCGTTAGGCGGTCCGGAGGTGGTTAAATAAAGCATTTATAGCAGACTGTTTCTACACTAGAAACAGGCTATGAGCTGTGCGCTGCGATTGGCCAGCGCTGCAGCAAGGGACACGCCTCATACAAAAAATCAGTCCAGTACAACAGAGGGAGCGCAGACACCGGAGCCTATACCGGGCGAACGGAGCGGCGCCCAGACATACTAGTAAGTGCAGGGGGACCCCTGGGCGCCGCTCTGCCCACTGATATAGTTTGTTTTTAGTTTGTACACGAGTGAAAGGTCCTCTTTAACTAATGCCGCTCTGCAGTCCCATGCTGATCTGGTGGCTGCTATCCATGCCATTACTAGAACGTTATACTGAAAGGTCACCTCACATCCTGGTACAGGTAAAGAGGGGTATAGAAAATTATGTACAAACAATTGGATGTGGTTAATCCTTAACCACCTCCTGTCTCGCTAACGCCGAAAGGCGTGATTGCTGCGGTGCTCCCAGGTCACACTAACGCCAATAGGCGTCATCTCGCGTGAGCCGAGATTTCCTGTGAACGCGCACACACAGGCGCGCGCGTTCACAGGATCGGAAGGTGAGTGAGTGGATCTACAGCCTGCCAGCGGCGATCGTTCGCTGGCAGGCTGTAGATGCGATTTTTTTAACCCCTAACAGGTATATTAGACGCTGTTTTGATAACAGGGTCTAATATACCCGCTACCTGGTCCGCTGGTGGTCCCTTTTGCTTGGATCGACCACCAGAGGACACAGGCAGCTCTGTAATAAGTAGCACCAAACACCACTACACTACACCCCCCCCGTCACTTATTAACCCCTGATCACCCCATATAGACTCCCTGATCACCCCCTGTCATTGATCACCCCCCTGTCATTGATCACCCCCCTGTAAGGCTCCATTCAGATGTCCGTATGTTTTTTACGGATCCACGGATACATGGATCGGATCCGCAAAACACATATGGACGTCTGAATGGAGCCTTACAGGGGGGTGATCACCCCATATAGACTCCCTGATCACCCCCTGTCATTGATCACCCCCTTGTAAGGCTGGCTCCATTCAGAGGTCCGTATGTGTTTTGCGGATCCACGGATCCATGGATCGGATCCGCAAAACACATACGGACGTCTGAATGGAGCCTTACAGGGGGGTGATCAATGACAGGAGGGTGATCACCCCATATAGACTCCCTGATCACCCCCTGTCATTGATCACCCCCCTGTAAGGCTCCATTCAGACGGCCATATGTTTTTTACGTATCCACGGATACATGGATCGGATCTGCAAAACACATATGGACGTCTGAATGGAGCCTTACAGGGGGGTGATCACCCCATATAGACTCCCTGATCACCCCCTGTCATTGATCACCCCCTTGTAAGGCTGGCTCCATTCAGAGGTCCGTATGTGTTTTGCGGATCCACGGATCCATGGATCGGATCCGCAAAACACATACGGACGTCTGAATGGAGCCTTACAGGGGGGTGATCAATGACAGGGGGGTGATCACCCCATATAGACTCCCTGATCACCCCCCTGTCATTGATCACCCCCCTGTAAGGCTCTATTCAGACGTCCATATGTTTTTTACGGATCCACGGATACATGGATCGGATCCGCAAAACACATACGGACGTCTGAATGGAGCCTTACAGGGGGGGGGTGATCAATGACAGGGGGGTGATCACCCCATATAGACTCCCTGATCACCCCCCTGTCATTGATCATCCCCCTGTCATTGATCACTCCCCTGTAAGGCTCCATTCAGACGTCCATATGGTTTTTACGGATCCACGGATACATGGATTGGATCCGCAAAACACATACGGACGTCTGAATGGAGCCTTACAGGGGGGTGATCAATGACAGGGGGGTGATCACCCCATATAGACTCCCTGATCACCCCCCTGTCATTGATCACCCCCCTGTCATTGATCACCCCCCTGTAAGGCTCCATTCAGACGTGCGTATTTGTTTTGCGGATCCGATCCATGTATCCGTGGATCCGTAAAAAACATATGGACGTCTGAATGGAGCCTTTCAGGGGGGTGATCAATGACAGGGGGGTGATCAATGACAGGGGGGTGATCACCCCATATACACTCCCTGATCACCCCCCTGTCATTGATCACCCCCCTGTAAGGCTCTATTCAGACGTCCATATGTTTTTTACGGATCCACGGATACATGGATCGGATCCGCAAAACACATACGGACGTCTGAATGGAGCCTTACAGGGGGGGGTGATCAATGACAGGGGGGTGATCACCCCATATAGACTCCCTGATCACCCCCCTGTCATTGATCATCCCCCTGTCATTGATCACTCCCCTGTAAGGCTCCATTCAGACGTCCATATGGTTTTTACGGATCCACGGATACATGGATCGGATCCGCAAAACACATACGGACGTCTGAATGGAGCCTTACAGGGGGGTGATCAATGACAGGGGGGTGATCACCCCATATAGACTCCCTGATCACCCCCCTGTCATTGATCACCCCCCTGTCATTGATCACCCCCCTGTAAGGCTCCATTCAGACGTGCGTATTTGTTTTGCGGATCCGATCCATGTATCCGTGGATCCGTAAAAAACATATGGACGTCTGAATGGAGCCTTTCAGGGGGGTGATCAATGACAGGGGGGTGATCACCCCATATACACTCCCTGATCACCCCCCTGTCATTGATCACCCCCCTGTAAGGCTCCATTCAGACATTTTTTTGGCCCAAGTTAGCGGAAATTGTTTTTTTTTTTTGTTTTTTTTTTCTTACAAAGTCTCATATTCCACTAACTTGTGTCAAAAAATAAAATCTCACATGAACTCACCATACCCCTCACGGAATCCAAATGCGTAAAATTTTTTAGACATTTATATTCCAGACTTCTTCTCACGCTTTAGGGCCCCTAAAATGCCAGGGCAGTATAAATACCCCACATGTGACCCCATTTCGGAAAGAAGACACCCCAAGGTATTCGCTGAGGGGCATATTGAGTCCATGAAAGATTGAAATTTTTGTCCCAAGTTAGCGGAAAGGGAGACTTTGTGAGAAAAAAAAAAAAAGAAACCAATTTCCGCTAACTCGTGGCAAAATTTTTTTTTTCGATGAACTCGCCGTGCCCCTCATTGAATACCTTGGGGTGTCTTCTTTCCAAAATGGGGTCACATGTGGGGTATTTATACTGCCTTGGCATTTTAGGGGCCCTAAAGCGTGAGAAGAAGTCTGGGATCCAAATGTCTAAAAATGCCCTCCTAAAAAGATGTTGGGCCCCTTTGCGCATCTAGGCTGCAAAAAAGTGTCACACATGTGGTATCGCCGTACTCTGGAGAAGTTGGGCAATGTGTTTTGGGGTGTCATTTTACATATACCCATGCTGGGTGAGATAAATATCTTGGTCAAATGCCAACTTTGTATAAAAAAATGGGAAAAGTTTTCTTTTGCCGAGATATTTATCTCACCCAGCATGGGTATATGTAAAATGACACCCCAAAACACATTGCCCAACTTCTCCTGAGTACGGCGATACCAGATGTGTGACACTTTTTTGCAGCCTAGGTGGGCAAAGGGGCCCACATTCCAAAGAGCACCTTTAGGATTTCACAGGTCATTTTTTACACATTTTGATTTCAAACTACTTCCCACACATTAGGGCCCCTAAATTGCCAGGGCAGTATAACTACCCCACAAGTCACCCCATTTTGGAAAGAAGACACCCCAAGGTATTTCGTGATGGGCATAGTGAGTTCATGGACGTTTTTATTTTTTGTCACAAGTTAGTGGAATATGAGACTTTGTAAGGAAAAAAAAATCAAAAAAAAAAATCATCATTTTCCGCTTACTTGTGACAAAAAATAAAAAGTTCTATGAACTCACTATGCCCATCAGCGAATACCTTAGGGTGTCTACTTTCCGAAATGGGGTCATTTGTGGGGTTTTTCTACTGTCTGAGCATTGTAGAACCTCAGGAAACATGACAGGTGCTCAGAAAGTCAGAGCTGCTTCAAAAAGCGGAAATTCACATTTTTGTACCATAGTTTGTAAACGCTATAGCTTTTACCCAAACCATTTTTTTTTTACCCAAACATTTTTTTTTTTATCAAAGACACGAAGAACAATAAATTTAGAGCAAAATTTATATATGGATGTCGTTTTTTTAACCCCTTAAGGACCGGGCTCATTTTCACCTTAAGGACCAGGCCATTTTTTGCAAATCTGACCAGTGTCACTTTAAGTGCTCATAACTTTAAAACGCTTTGACTTATCCAGGCCATTCTGAGATTGTTTTTTCGTCACATATTGTACTTCATTACACTGGTAAAATGAAGTCAAAAAAATTATTTTTTTTGCACAAAAAAAATACCCAATTTACCAAAAATTTGAAAAAAATTAGCAAATTTCAAAGTTTCAGTTTCTCTACTTCTGTAATACATAGTAATACCCCCAAAAATTGTGATGACTTTACATTCCCCATATGTCTACTTCATGTTTGAATTGTTTTGGGAATGATATTTTATTTTTTGGGGATGTTATAAGGCTTAGAAGTTTAGAAGCAAATCTTGAAATTTTTCAGAAATTTACAAAAACTCAATTTTTAGCGACCAGTTCAGGTCTGAAGTCACTTTGCGAGGCTTACATAATAGAAACCACCCAAAAATGACCCCATCTAAGAAACTACACCCCTCAAGGTATTTAAAACTGATTTTGCATACATTGTTAACCCTTTAGGTGTTGCACAAGAGTTATTGGCAAATGGGGAGGAAATTTGAGAATTTCATATTTTTGTCAAATTTTTCATTTTAACCCATTTTTTCCACTAACAAAGCAAGGGTTAACAGCCAAACAAGATTGTATCTTTATTGCCCTGACTCTGCCGTTTACAGAAACACCCAATATGTGACCGTAAACTACTGTACGGCCACACAGTAGGGCGTAGAGTGAAAGGTGCGCCGTTTGGTTTTTGGAAGGCTGATTTTTATGGACTGTTTTTTTGACACCATGTCCCATTTGAAGCCCCCTGATGCACCCCTAGAGGAGAAACTCCCTAAAAGTGACCCCATCTAAGAAACTACACCCCTCAAGGTATTCAAAACTGATTTTACATACGTCGTTAACCCTTTAGGTGTTGCACAAGAGTTATTGGCAAATGGGGATGAAATTTGAGAATTTCATTTTTTTGCCTAATTTTCAATTTTAACCCATTTTTTCCACTAACAAAGCAAGGGTTAACAGCCAAACAAGATTGTATCTTTATTGCCCTGACTCTGCCGTTTACAGAAACACCCCATATGTGGCCGTAAACTACTGTACGGGCACACAGTAGGGCGTAGAGTGAAAGGTGCGCGGTTTGGTTTTTGGAAGCCAGATTTTGCTGGACTGGTTTTTTGACACCATGTCCCATTTGAAGCCCCCCTGATGCACCCCTAGATTAGAAATTCTATAAAAGTGACCCCATCTAAGAAACTACACCCCTCAAGCTATTCAAAACTGATTTTACAAACTTTGTTAACCCTTTAGGTGTTGCACAAGATTTAATGGAAAATAGAGACACAATTTCAAAATTTCAAATTTTTGGCAGATTTTCCATTTTAATATTTTTTTTCCAGTTACAAAGCAAGGGTTAACAGCCAAACAAAACTCAATATTTATGGCCCTTATTCTGTAGTTTACAGAAACACCCCATATGTGGTCGTAAACTGCTGTACGGGCACACGGCAGGGTGCAGAAGGAAAGGAATTCCATACGGTTTTTGGAAGGCAGGTTTTGCTGGACTGTTTTTTTTGACACCATGTCCCATTTGAAGCCCCCCTGATGCACCCCTAGAGTAAAAACTCCAAAAAAGTGACTCCATTTTAGAAACTACGGGATAGGGTGGCAGTTTTGTTGGTACTAGTTTAGGGTACATATGATTTTTGGTTGCTCTATATTACACTTTTTGTGCAGCAAGGTAACAAGAAATAGCTTTTTTGGCACGTTTTTTTTTTTTGTTATTTACAACATTCATCTGACAGGTTAGATCATGTGGTATTTTTATAGAGCAGGTTGTCGCGGACGCGGCGATACCTAATATGTATACATTTTTTTTTATTTATGTAAGTTTTATACAATAACTTCATTTTTAAAACCAAAAAAATGTTTTAGTGTCTCCATATTCTAAGAGCCATAGTTTTTTCAGTTTTTGGGCGATTATCTTGAGTAGGGTCTCATTTTTTGCGGGATGAGATGACGGTTTGATTGGCACTATTTTGGGGTGCATATGACTTTTTGATCGCTTGCTATTACACTTTTTGTGACGTAAGATGGCAAAAAATGGCTTTTTTTACACTGTTTTTATTTTTATTTTTTTACGGTGGTCATCTGAGGGGTTAGGTCATGTGATATTTTTATAGAGCCGGTCGATACGGACGCGGCGATACCTAATATGTATACTTTTTTTTTATTTATGTAAGTTTTACAGAATGAGTTCATTTAAAAAAAAAAATAAAATCATGTTTTAGTGTCTCCATAGTCTAAGAGCCATAGTTTTTTCAGCTTTTGGGCGATTATCTTGAGTAGGGTCTCATTTTTTGCGGGATGAGATGACGGTTTGATTGGTACTATTTTGGCGTACATGCGACTTTTTTGATCACTTTTATTACCTTTTTTGGGAAGTAAGGTGGGCAAAATTTCAATTTTCTCATAGTTTTTATTTTTTTATTTTTATGGCGTTCACCGTGCGGGGAAAGTAACATGACCATTTTATAGATCAGGTCGTTACGGACGCGGCGATACCTAATATGTGTAGTTTATTTTATTTTTTTAATTTTTATTCAGTGATAAATGTTTTTTTTTTTATCTTAACTTTTTTCACTTTTTTTTACATTTTTGTGACCCAGACCCACTTGGTTCTTGAAGATCCAGTGGGTCTGGTGTCTGTATAATACAGTACAGAACAATATATATTGTTCTGTACTGTATTTTACTTACACTGAACAGATCTGTGCTTTTAGCATAGATCTGTTCAGCACCATGGACAGCAGGGCGCCTGAGCAGGCGTCCTGTTGCCATGGGAACCCTCCCCGTCTGCTCAGAACTTCGCAGACGGGGAAGGGTAAGCACGGGGCTGAGGGGGGCTCTCTGGGGGCTCTCTCCCTCTCCATCGGGGGGCTGCAAAGGCACAGCAGCCCCCCGATGGAGAGGGAGGGAGCTCCCTGACCGATGACAGTTAACTTTTTCCATACAGCAGTCCGTACGGACCGCGGTATGGAAAGGGTTAAACGGCTGACATCTTCACAGATGTCAGCCGTTTATACCAGGGTGCCAGCAATGTGCTGGCACCCTGGTACAACCACTAGAAGCCAACGATCGTTCATGGGGAGGCGGGCGGGGGATCGCGATCCCGCCTGCCGCACCGCCCGCACCGCCTGCGACACCCCCCCGCACCACCCTCCGGCATAAAATCGTGCAGGGGTGCAGGGGGGGGTGAAAAATATTTATTTTAGCCACTCTAAAGTTTCTGATCCCCGCGGTGAGGGACCGCGGCGATCAGAAACTGCAAAAAGCGCAGCAAACCGCAGGTCTGAATTGACCTGCGGTTTGCTGCGATCGCCGATACGGGGGGGTCAAATGACCCCCCCCCTGCATTGTTACGGGATGCCGGCTGAATGATTTCAGCCGAAATCCCGTTCCAATTAACCCCTGGGGTGCCGGAATACAGATTTTAAGTCAGGACGTACCGGTACGTCCTGGGTCCTTAAGGACTCGGGAAATAGGGCGTACCGGTACGTCCTAGGTCCTTAAGGGGTTAAAAAAAAAATTACAACTGAAAATGAAAAATTTCATTTTTTTGCAAAAAAATCTGTAAATTTCGATTAATAACAAAAAAAGTAAAAATGTCAGCAGCAATGAAATACCATCAAATGAAAGCTCTATTAGTGAGAAGAAAAGGAGGTAAAATTCATTTGGGTGGTAAGTTGCATGACCGAGCAATAAACCGTTAAAGTTGTGGAGTGCCGATTTGTAAAAAAGGGCCTGGTCACTAGGGGGGTATAAACCTGTGGTCCTTAAGTGGTTAATACTCACCAGGGCTGATAGGTGAAGGTGTTTCCACTTTGTGCTGCTCCTCACTCCTTTCATACACCTCTTCTTCTAGTACTTCAACTTTAATATCAATCAAGTCTTCATCCTAAGTAATTCACAGACAACATTCTAAAGTAGCTTAAACTCATACTGATATAAAAGTAGTATTATAGTTGTATACTCTACTTTGATATCTTCATTCCATTCTACCTGACAGTCTTGTAGGTTATCATGATCTTCCTTTGGACAGTCCTCAGAAAAAAGACTAGGACATCTAACTGATGTATTTTTCCTACTGGTTCCATCTGTAGTTAAAAAGAAAACCCACATTATATTCTCCACATATCATGGGCAGATAATAAGAAAAGCTCTCTGTACAGTCAATGAAAGTTTTCTCTTACTCTGTGAAGTGAAGGACTGGTCATTTTCTATAATGTCCTTAGATAGATCCTTTTGTCCTTCTAAATATTCCCACACCTATGTGAAGAAATTGTAACGTTAGGAACCTGACACAATGGTACAGTCATCTCTCAGACTCCTTCCCTGTGTAATGTCCCAGCATTCCCAGCAGTGCTCACCTCTCCTGTTAGAAGATGTACAATCTTGTTAGTGAGTTTTAAAATTTTCTGCTCATTGTTTTTCTCGAGTGTCAACAAGTGAGAAGAAGGCACAGTGATGGGGCTCGGAGTCCTGTTCCATCCTCCAGAACTTTTACCACAGGTCTCACGATCATCAAATGCCTTCTTTGTGAAAATATACCCCTGCACATGAAACGTTACAATGGAGTGACCTCTTACAAGACGTTGTACAACATAACCTTATTTTCCAATGGTCCAATTCATATAAATAGTTCTTTACTAATACAGATATGTGTAATGTCACTGAATCCCTCACCTCTCCAGTCAGCAGATAGATGACCTCAAGAGTTAGATTTAATATTCTACCAACAATCTTGTCGTTTTTTATGTCCATTGTCCCAGGAACTTCAGAGGAACCCACTGTGCATGTGTAGAAGATATTGATCTAGATCAGTATCAGAAAAGCAGCATCTGAAAACATGAAAAAACATTGATGGCAAGTTGCTAGTAAATCAGAGAAATATTAAGAAAATAGTCTGAATAATCCTATAGTACTGTATAGTTACTCCTATTAGTCCCAATAAAAATATAATTTCCCTAATTTCATAGCAAACCTTCAGTTCCTCTGATCCTCAAGCAGCAATGAATGGATCATGATGCTTTGCTTCTAATTAGGATAATGCATCTATAATACCTTTCCCGACACAAGAATGAGGAGTCTTTTTTTCTTCTGTTCTAATTAGGTCACCCTGCTGCTATTAGTGAAGATTATTGCATCTGCTTTCTCCATCAGGTCTGGATAGAGGTACTGCCATACTAAGGGGTTTGTAGCACCTTCAATACCGGCTCTACATGGTTGCTGCTGGGTTTCCTGGGGGTCCCAACCCTGCTGGATGTGTGCTGGCTGTATCTATGCTTCCTTTGCCAAATTAAAATGGAGCTGCTGTGCTTATTGTGCCTGTAAGACGCATATGCTCACACAAGGAGAGAAGAGGAAACCGCAAGAGATTCCCTCATCTTTATGTGACCGAACATAAGTGCATACTGTGATCACAAACAAATAACTAAGCGGTGCAGCGGCTGAGAAGCTGGTTTGTGCATGTGCAGGCATGCACCCTTTCTTATATTTAACCTGCCATCTTACATAGTTACATATAGTTAATACGGTTGAAAAAAGACATACGTCCATCAAGTTCAATCAAGGGATATGGGGACGCGAATCCCAGAAGAAAGTGAGGCTCAGATTTCTACACGTTTTCATAAGCATTAAAGGGAGTCTGTCACCACAATTTGCCCTTATAGACCACTTACATAGCACTGTAGCATAACTATAGATCAGTCAAATGGTACCTTTGTCTTTTTGTTTGGATGTTCACCAGGGGCAAAAACTGAGTTTTATTCATATGTAAATGAGAGCTCGCAAGTGCCCAGGGGCGGCGTTCGGGCTGTAAGTGCCCAGGCCGCTCTTCCTTCTCACATAACCCCTCCCCAGCCTGTTGCTTGGCCCGCCCTGTAAGCCTCTTACGTCATCCAGTGTACTGGCCGATATCCCGCCCGCGCATGCGCACTGCATGGAATGATGCTGCTGCCCACAATGGTCATCACAGTGCGCATGCGCGGGCGGGATATCGGCCAGTACACTGGATGGCGTAAGAGGCTTACAGGGCGGGCCAAGCAACAGGCTGGGGAGGGGTTATGTGAGAAGAAGGAAAAGCGGCCTGGGCACTTACAGCCCGAACGCCGCCCCTGGGCACTTGCGAGCTCTCATTTACATATGAATAAAACTCAGGTTTTTGCCCCTGGTGAACATCCAAACAAAAAGACAAAGGTACCATTTGACTGATCTATAGTTATGCTACAGTGCTATGTAAGTGGTCTATAAGGGCAAATTGTGGTGACAGACTCCCTTTAATGTTGTTTACTTTTAAGAATTCATCTAAACTCTTTTTAAAACTGTCCACCGTTCCTGCTGTGACTGAGGAAGTCTATTCCACAGACTCACAGTAAGGAAGCTTTGACGTTTCCGGAGACTAAACTTTTTCCTCTCCAATCGGAGGCAGTATTCCCTTGTCCTTTGAACGCATTTTACATGGAACAGTTTTTCACCATATTTTTTGTATGGCCCATTTATATATTTGCATAGGTTAATCATGTCCCTCCTTAGACGTCTCTTCTCAAGAATAAATAAATTCAATTATTTTAATCTTTCTTCATGCCCCTTATCAGTTTAGTCGCTCTCCTCTGTACTTTTTCCAGCTGCAGTGCGTCCTTTCTATGGACTGGTGCCTAGAACTGGATTGCGTATTCCAGATGAGGCTGCACCAACGCTTTGTAAAGTGGTAATATTACATCCCTGCCCCGCAAGTCCATGCCTCGTTTAATGCATAACAATATCCTGGTGGCCTTAGAAGCAGCTGATTGACATTGTGTGCTATTATTTAATCTACCATCTACACGGACACCCAAATCCTTCTCTATAAGTGACTCTCTCAGTGTTACATCACCTAGGACATATGAAGCACGGAGATTATTACTACCAAGATGCATAATTTTACATTTGTCCACATTGAACCTAATTTGCCAAGTTGATGCCCAATCACTCAGAGTGTTCAAGTCAGCTTGTAGTACATGGGCATCTTTCATAGACTGTACAGTACTACATAGCTTAGTGTCATCTGCAAAAATAGAAATGGTGCTATCAACACCCTTCCTAGATATCATTAATAACTGAACCTTGGGGTACACCACTTATAACTCGGGACCATTCTGAAAAGGAATCATTGACCACAACTCTCTGGACACGGTCCTTCAACCAGTTTTCAATCCAATTACAAACTATACTTTCCAAGCCTATAGACCAGGGATGGCCAACCCGTGGCTCTTGGGCCGCATGCAGTTTTTTGCTTCTTCAAGTGCGGCTCTAGCTGTAGAGCCGGGAAGGAGTCAGGCAGCTCACTCTCCACTCTATGCTCAGATCTCTTTTCCTGATCGGGCACTGTTGCTACTTTGCAGCTCCAGCTCACTCTCCACTACGTCCTGATGCACACAGTGTGAGAACGTACTACATGGAGACACGCACTATGACCTGACGTTGTGCTCATCAGGTCACAGTGGAGAGCGTGTCAGACCTGCAGAGTAGCAGGTCCCTGATTAGTAGAGGGAAGAGATTTTTTTTAAATTATATAACTGAGCATGGGGCTCTGATCTGAGCATGGGAGGGGAGGGTCCTGATCTGGGCAATGGGGGCCTGATCTGAACAATGGTTGTCTGATCTGAACAATGGGGGTCTGATTTGAGCATGCGGGTTCATATTTGAGCATGGGGGGGAGATCTGAGCACTGAGGGTCTGACACTGGGAGTCTGATTTGTTTTGTCTGATTCGAGCATTGGGGGTCTGATGAGGTTTGGGGATCTTATTTCAAATGAGGATTTGAGATCTGATTTAGGAGTCTGATCTGAGGTCTGATAAAATCTATTTTTTCTTTTTTTTTCTCTCTGCTAATGAAAAATAAGAAACAAATATTTTTATCAGACCTCAGATCAGATAAAAAAAAAACATTTCGCTTATTTATTTTTCTTTGTTAAAGCCTAGGTGTATCTTGTAGGGCGAAAAATACGGTGACCCATGTGTAAAATATATATTTTTTTGGCTCTTTGTGACTGTAAGGTTGGCCACCCCTGCTATAGACTTTAATTGACCTATTAAATGTCTATGAGGGATAGTATCAAAACCCTTTGCAAAATCCAGAAATACTACATCCACAGCCGCCCCTCTGTCCCGGCTACTAATCACTTCCTCATAAAAACAAATCAGGTTAGTCTGACAACTTCTGTCCTTGGAAAACCCATGTTGGTTATCACTTATAATATTATTTACAGTCACATACTCCTGTATATAGTCCCTTAAGAGTCCTTCAAACACTTTTCCCACAACAGAAATTAAACTAACTGGTCTATAATTACCTGTGAAGGACCTAGATCCTTTTTTGAATATGGGCACCACATTTGCCTTGCGCCAATCACTTGGCACTGTACCAGTACCTAGAGGATCAATCTTTGAGATTTTCTCTGGCACTCACCGGGCAGCTGAGTTTCTCAGCAGAAAAGGTAGCCTGGCTCTGACTATCTCTAGTAGAAGCAATATATAGAGGGAAATGTAGTTTTTTTCCCAGGACAAAAACATTAATATATCTTCCCCATTACAGATGGCCAGCATTTCTCCCCAAGGGAAAAGAAAAAGAAAATCCAGGCACAGGTTGTGTCTTAAATGTCAACAACCCTTAACTAAAGATGCATCTACTGATACTTGTACTCATTGTTCTGAGCAGATTTCAGAAAATGAGGATCTCCCAGAAGCCATCAATTTATAACTATGGCTTAAAGGAAAGTTGTCTGAAGCTAGGGGTGGGCGATATAGACAATATGCAATATAAATTATATAAATTTGGCCAACGATAGATTTCGTTTATATCGCCATATCGCAGTAGAACATGCTCTCAGCGCGCACCATGTTCTCCTGAGCCAGCACAGTGGAGAAGGAGTCCCTCCCTCCCCACTGTGTGAGGCTGCCGCTGACCACCAATGAGAACAGAGGAGGAGAGGAGGGACTGTGGCCACTCCGCCACCAATGAGAACAGAGAGGAGGAGGTACTGTGGCCACTGAGCCACCAATGAGAACAGAGAGGAGGAGGTACTGTGTCCACTGTGCCACCAAGGAGAACAGAGGAGGAGGAGGAGGGACTGTGGCCACTGCGCCACCAATAAGAACAGAGAGGAGGAGGTACTGTGGCCACTGCGCCACCAATGAGAACAGAGAGGAGGAGGGACTGTGGCCACTGCGCCACCAATGAGAACAGAGAGGAGGAGGAGGAGGGACTGTGGCCACTGCGCCACCAATGAGAACAGAGAGGAGGAGGAGGGAAGGGACTGTGGCCACTCCGCCACCAATTAATATAGTTAATATGCCTGAATACAAACGTAGCCTGCATGTGCTGGCCATATCCCATACCCCTCTATGACTGCACACTGTGATCCACCGCAATTAACCCCTCAGGTCCTGGCATGTGCAGGCTATGTTTGTATTCAGGCATATTAACTATATTCATTGGTGGCGCAGTGGCCACAGCCCCTCCCTTCTACTCCCTCTCTTCTAAGTATTATATTAATTGCAGGCCCCCCCTCCACGCGATTAAATCATTGGTGGCAGTGGCCCCAGGGTGGCAGCTTCTGATCAGAGCCCCAGCAGTGTAATCCTGGGGCTACGATCGGTTACCATGGCAGCCAGGACGCTACTGAAGCCCTGGCTGCCATGGTCAGCTCCCTGCTGCTGTCTGCACTATGCACAGGGCAGCAGGGAGAGTGTGAAGTCCTATTTACCCTGATAGAGCTCTATCAGGGTGAATAGGACCAGGGTTCTAGCCCCTAAGCAGGCTAATAGTTATTAAATAAAAAGTTTTAAAAAAGAAGTTTAACCCGGGGGCGGAGCTTGGCCGTTGGCGTGGATGGCTGTGTGAAAGAGCTGCTCCTCCACGATCCAGCATTTACAGCCTTTTAAACAGCAGTGACCTGTACAACAATGGTTAAATGCGGTCGAGACAAGGGACTAGAACCCCCGGATACACCAAGATCGCACAAGAGGCAACAGGACATGCAAAAATTCCTTAAAAAAAGAAGCTCGCACTCTCCGGGAGCTAATGCCAAGATGGCGGCGGCGCGCGAGACTGAAGCGGAAGCCGATGACTCCGAGGCAGATAGCGAACGATGCGGAGCAGCTGAAAAGCGAGACCCGGCGCCTGTGTCCAAGTCATTTCTCACCAAAGTACTCGGTCAAGCCTTGGACAAAGCCATTAGACCGGTACTAACAGAACTGGCCGATATTAAAACAGAGATATCTCAGGTGGGACACAGAGTTGAGGCCCTGGAGCATACGGCCCAAGAACTGTGGTCGCATGCCACAGGAGTGGCAGAATGCCTGAATGGTCATGCAGCTGAGCTCAATAGAGCATTCTTACTGCTGGAAGACCAAGAAAATCGCAGCAGGAGACGCAATATTCGTATAAAAGGCCTACCGGAGTCCTGGGCTGCGGAATCACTTCGCAAAGTAGCCATGGAAATTTTTACAGATTTATTAAACCCAGACTCTGCTGCGTCTATTACCATCGAACGAATACATAGGGCCTTGAGACCAGTGGCGTACCTACCATATAGGCAGATCACGCAGCTGCTATGGGGCCCGTGAGAAAGAGGGGCCCGAAGTGGAGGAGAGGCCCCGCCCCCTAATTGCTCCGGTTTATCTTTCTAAAGCTAAAGGACCTTTGATGATGTCATCAGAGGTCCTGTAAGGGAATTGCACAGTTCCCAGGTTAGAACAGTGCATCTGCCAGGACCTGTGATGACATCATCTTCAACATCACAGGTCCTGCAGAATCTAGCAAAGGAACTGCACCAAAAATGGTGTAGTTCCTAGGTTTCAAATGTATATCTGCCAGGACCTGTGATGACATCATCACAGGTCCTTCAACCCCTAACAGCAAGTATTAGAAGTTCACAAGCAGCTCTGCATGGATCCATACAGACTGGAATGGAGTGGTAAGAGGAGGTCCTCCACTTTTCATCATTTACCCCCCCCCCTCCATGCCCTGTTTTTACTCATTGCTCACTCATGTATAATACTTCAGACAGTTACAGTGACCACTAACTCATGTACCTCACACACACAGTGACCATAGTGTATAACTGACCACATATTTCTGTAAACACTGCATCTACAGTATTATACCCTCTATGTGTCACATCAATACACTGCTCTGTGTGTATGTATATATATATATATATACACTGCGTGCAGAATTATTAGGCAAATGAGTATTTTGACCACATCATCCTCTTTATGCATGTTGTCTTACTCCAAGCTGTATAGGCTCGAAAGCTTACTACCAATTAAGCATATTAGGTGATGTGCATCTCTGTAATGAGAAGGGGTGTGGTCTAATGACATCAACACCCTATATCAGGTGTGCATAATTATTAGGCAACTTCCTTTCCTTTGGCAAAATGGGTCAAAAGAAGGACTTGACAGGCTCAGAAAAGTCAAAAATAGTGAGATATCTTGCAGAGGGATGCAGCACTCTTAAAATTGCAAAGCTTCTGAAGCGTGATCATCGAACAATCAAGCGTTTCATTCAAAATAGTCAACAGGGTCGCAAGAAGCGTGTGGAAAAACCAAGGCGCAAAATAACTGCCCATGAACTGAGAAAAGTCAAGCGTGCAGCTGCCAAGATGCCACTTGGCACCAGTTTGGCCATATTTCAGAGCTGCAACATCACTGGAGTGCCTAAAAGCACAAGGTGTGCAATACTCAGAGACATGGCCAAGGTAAGAAAGGCTGAAAGACGACCACCACTGAACAAGACACACAAGCTGAAACGTCAAGACTGGGCCAAGAAATATCTCAAGACTGATTTTTCTAATGTTTTATGGACTGATGAAATGAGAGTGAGTCTTGATGGGCCAGATGGATGGGCCCGTGGCTGGATTGGTAAAGGGCAGAGAGCTCCAGTCCGACTCAGACGCCAGCAAGGTGGAGGTGGAGTACTGGTTTGGGCTGGTATCATCAAAGATGAGCTTGTGGGGCCTTTTCGGGTTGAGGATGGAGTCAAGCTCAACTCCCAGTCCTACTGCCAGTTTCTGGAAGACACCTTCTTCAAGCAGTGGTACAGGAAGAAGTCTGCATCCTTCAAGAAAAACATGATTTCCATGCAGGACAATGCTCCATCACACGCGTCCAAGTACTCCACAGCGTGGCTGGCAAGAAAGGGTATAAAAGAAGAAAATCTAATGACATGGCCTCCTTGTTCACCTGATCTGAACCCCATTGAGAACCTGTGGTCCATCATCAAATGTGAGATTTACAAGGAGGCAAAACAGTACACCTCTCTGAACAGTGTCTGGGAGGCTGTGGTTGCTGCTGCACGCAATGTTGATGGTGAACAGATCAAAACACTGACAGAATCCATGGATGGCAGGCTTTTGAGTGTCCTTGCAAAGAAAGGTGGCTATATTGGTCACTGATTTGTTTTTGTTTTGTTTTTGAATGTCAGAAATGTATATTTGTGAATGTTGAGATGTTATATTGGTTTCACTGGTAAAAATAAATAATTGAAATGGGTATATATTTGTTTTTTGTTAAGTTGCCTAATAATTATGCACAGTAATAGTCACCTGCACACACAGATATCCCCCTAAAATAGCTAAAACTAAAAACAAACTAAAAACTACTTCCAAAAATATTCAGCTTTGATATTAATGAGTTTTTTGGGTTCATTGAGAACATGGTTGTTGTTCAATAATAAAATTAATCCTCAAAAATACAACTTGCCTAATAATTCTGCACTCCCTGTATATATACACACACACACACACACACACACACACATATACACACACACACACACTGCATATATTACACAGTATTATACATGCAATATGTACAGATATATAGTATATACCGCAGTGCACTGATATGTGAGGTACAAGGTATAATAGATGCAGTGTGTACAGATATATAGTATATACAGCGGTGTACTGATATGTGAGGTACGAGGTGTCAATACACTGCTGTATTTACTATATACCTGTACACACTGCATCTATTATACCTCGTACTCGTACCTCACATATTACACTACTGCAGGGGCGTTGCTAGGGTCTGAAGACATCCGGGGCACGAGCCCACGTGAAGCCACGCCCCCATCCCATGAAGCCACGCCCTCATCGCCACTGGGGGGGCCTTCACAGTAGTTATTAACCCCTTTCAGCAATCCCCCCTTCAGTGAATGGCGGACTGCTGAATGGGGTTAATAACTACAGTGAAGGGCCTAGCTGTCTGGGCAACCCCACAGATCATCCATAACAGTGCCATCCACAGATCCCCCTCCCCATAACAGTGCCATCCACAGATCCCCCTTCCCATAACAGTGCCATCCACAGATCCCCCTCCCATAACAGTGCCATCCACAGATCCCCCTCCCCATAACAGTGCCATCCACAGATCCCCCTCCCCATAACAGTGCCATCCACAGATCCCCCTCCCCATAACAGTGCCATCCACAGATCCCCCTCCCCATAACAGTGCCATCCACAGATCCCCCTCCCCATAACAGTGACATCCACAGATCCCCCTCCCCATAACAGTGACATCCACAGATCCCCCTCCCCATAACAGTGCCATCCACAGATCCCCCTCCCATAACTGTGCCATCCACAGATCCCCCTCCCATAACTGTGCCATCCACAGATCCCCCTCGCCATAACAGTGCCATCCACAGATCCCCCTCCCCATAACAGTGCTATCCACAGATCCCCCTCCCATAACTGTGCCATCCACAGATCCCCCTCCCCATAACTGTGCCATCCACAGATCCCCCTCCCATAACAGTGCCATCCACAGATCCCCCTCCCATAACTGTACCATCCACAGATCCCCCTCCCATAACTGTGCCATCCACAGATCCCCCTCGCCATAACAGTGCCATCCACAGATCCCCCTCCCCATAACAGTGCTATCCACAGATCCCCCTCCCATAACTGTGCCATCCACAGATCCCCCTCCCCATAACAGTTCCATCCACAGATCCCCCTCCCATAACAGTGCCATCCACAGATCCCCCTCCCATAACTGTACCATCCACAGATCCCCCTCCCCATAACTGTGCCATCCACAGATCCCCCTCCCCATAACAGTGCCATCCACAGATCCCCCTCCCCATAACAGTGCCATCCACAGATCCCACTCGCCATAACTGTGCCATCCACAGATCCCCCTCCCCATAACTGTGCCATCCACAGATCCCCCTCCCCATAACAGTGACATCCACAGATCCCCCTCCCCATAACAGTGACATCCACAGATCCCCCTCCCCATAACAGTGACATCCACAGATCCCCCTCCCCATAACAGTGCCATCCACAGGTCCCCCTCCCATAACTGTGCCATCCACAGATCCCCCTCGCCATAACAGTGCCATCCACAGATCCCCCTCCCCATAACAGTGCTATCCACAGATCCCCCTCCCATAACTGTGCCATCCACAGATCCCCCTCCCCATAACTGTGCCATCCACAGATCCCCCTCCGCATAACTGTGCCATTCACAGATCCCCCTCCCATAACAGTTCCATCCACAGATCCCCCTCCCATAACAGTGCCATCCACAGATCCCCCTCCCATAACTGTACCATCCACAGATCCCCCTCCCCATAACTGTGCCATCCACAGATCCCCCTCCCCATAACAGTGCCATCCACAGATCCCACTCGCCATAACTGTGCCATCCACAGATCCCCCTCCCCATAACTGTGCCATCCACAGATCCCCCTCCCCATAACAGTGCCATCCACAGATCCCCTTCCCCATAACAGTGCTATCCACAGATCCCCCTCCGCATAACAGTGCTATCCACAGATCCCCCTCCGCATAACAGTGACATCCACAGATCCCCCTCCCATAACTGTGCCATCCACAGATCCCCCCCTCCGCTCACAGGAGTGTACAACTGTACATTATTAACATTTTAAACTGTAATCCTAGTAATCCGTATCCTGCAAGTGCAAATTAAACTTTTGCTCATTCTAGTCTTACTCACAGGCTCTCTCTCAGCTAGTCAGCTCCAGGCAGTGCGGGCGGCGCTCACTCACTGACGTCACGCCTGCGCCGCCTAGTGGGAAGAGCAGGCGCCTGACGTCAGTGAGTGAGCGCCGCCCGCACGGCCTGCTGTTATCGGAGCTGTAAGAATCTAGTGAGATGAGCGGCTGCAGATGATTTTTCAAGTTAAAAATTAAGTCTGCAGGCAGGGCAGGAGGATTAGTATTACACATACAGTTTTTTTGAGTTAAATATATGGAGTGAGCGGCGGGGTCGGTGTAGCGCAGGAGAGTCAGAGCGCCGGCCGGCCCTGCCAGTGACAGCAATACATTCGGGGCACTTGTCAAAACATCCGGGGCTCAAGCCCCGAATGTTTTGACCTAACGACGCCCCTGCACTACTGTATATACTGTATACACTGCATAGATTATACCCCGTACCTCACATATCAGTACACTGCTGTATATACTATATACCTGTACACACTGCATATATTATACCCTGTACCTCACATATCAGAACACTAGGGAATATACTATATACCTGTACAGACTGCATCTATTATACCTCTTTTGTGTGCCAGGGCTGTTTTGTAATCCCAATCCGGCCCTGGTGACATAAATTATAAAACGCAGCAGCAAGAATAGTTCATGGAACAAAAGGAGGGGCTATAAAAGGGGAATGGGGGCCCAATTTAGATTCCTGCTATGGGGCCCAGTGATTTTTATGTACGCCCCGGCTTGAGACCCCAGCCGAAGCCAAACGAGAGGCCGAGAGATGTGGTCTGCGGCCTACTATCATTCATAGACACAGCGCGTGTCATGGAGACGGCACGTACTAGAGGCCGGATTTCGTACGGAGGTACAGATATTGCCCTATATCAGGACATAGCGCCCTCAACGCTAGCAAAAAGGCACATATTGAAACCCCTGCTAGATGCACTACGGCAGGGGTGGCCAACCCGCGGCTCCTCGGACCTTCACTTGCGGCTCTCAGAGGAGCGCGGTCTCCTCTACATATGCGGCTCGCAGGGGAGCGGGCCAGGGATGTCGCAGGTTTTCATAATATTTGCAGCACAGGGGAGAAGGAAGAAGAAAGCAGTCCCTTCCTCCTCCCTGTGCTGCTGCCGCTGCCACCAATGATATTGCAGAGGGGAAGAGGAGGGGAGGGGCTGTTTCCACTGCCACCAATGATGTTAACTCACTCATTTATTCAAATACAGGAGGAGGGTTCTGGCTGCAGAATCATATAGCCCGCACCTGAGAGGTTAAGTGCCGGGGAACGCAGCATAGAGGCCAGGTGTCGGCTATGTGATTCTGCCGGCACCCGCCCCCTGTATCTGTATTAAAGGTTGTCATTGGTGGCGCAGTGCACCCCCCCCCCCCCCTTAATACATGCAGGCCCGCGCTCTGACCTGACGCTGTGCACGTCAGGTCACTATGGAGAGGTCGCCACAGTCTTCAGAGCAGCGGCAGCAGAGGTAGGATAAGCCTCCTACACAGTTTTATTTTATTAAAGTACTGATCTGGGGGTCTTATCTGACATGGGGGTAGTATGAGCTCAGATAAGACCCCCAAATCCACATCAGACCCACAAAATAAGCCTCCCAGTGCTCACATAAGACACAAAAAATCAGACACCCCATGCTCACATCTCCCCTATGTCAAATCACCCCTGAGCATCTGAGCATGGGGTGTCATCTGAGCATGGGGCGGTCATCTGATAATAAGGCGGTCATCTGAGCATGGGGCGTCATCTGAGCATGGGGCGGTCATCTGAGCATGGGGCGGTCATCTGAGCATGGGGCGGTCATCTGAGCATGGGGCGTCATCTGATAATAAGGCGGTCATCTGATAATAAGGCGGTCATCTGAGCATGGGGTGTCATATGAGCATGGGGCGGTCATCTGATAATAAGGCAGTCATCTGAGCATGGGGCGGTCATCTGAGCATGGGGCGTCATCTGAGCATGGGGCGTCATCTGAGCATGGGGCGTCATCTGAGCATGGGGCGTCATCTGAGCATGGGGCGTCATCTGAGCATGGGGCGTCATCTGAGCATGGGGCGTCATCTGAGCATGGGGCGTCATCTGAGCATGGGGCGTCATCTGAGCATGGGGCGGTCATCTGATAATAAGGCGGTCATCTGATAATAAGGCGGTCATCTGATAATAAGGCGGTCATCTGATAATAAGGCGGTCATCTGATAATAAGGCGGTCATCTGAGCATGGGGCGGTCATCTGAGAATGGGGCGGTCATCTGAGAATGGGGCGGTCATCTGAGCATGGGGCGTCATCTGAGCATGGGGCGGTCATCTGAGAATGGGGCGGTCATCTGAGCATGGGGCGTCATCTGAGCATGGGGCGTCATCTGAGCATGGGGCGTCATCTGATAATAAGGCGGTCATCTGAGCATGGGGCGTCATCTGAGCATGGGGCGTCATCTGATAATAAGGCGGTCATCTGAGCATGGGGCGTCATCTGATAATAAGGCGGTCATCTGAGCATGGGGCGGTCATCTGAGCATAAAGCGATCATCTGAGCATGGGGCGTCATCTGAGCATGGTGCGTCATCTGAGCATGGGGCGTCATCTGAGCATGGGGCGTCATCTGAGCATGGGGCGTCATCTGAGCATGGGGCGTCATCTGAGCATGGGGCGTCATCTGAGCATGGGGCGTCATCTGAGCATGGGGCGGTCATCTGATAATAAGGCGGTCATCTGAGAATGGGGCGGTCATCTGAGAATGGGGCGGTCATCTGAGAATGGGGCGGTCATCTGAGCATGGGGCGTCATCTGAGCATGGGGCGTCATCTGAGCATGGGGCGTCATCTGAGCATGGGGCGTCATCTGAGCATAGGGCAGTCATCTGTGCATGGGCGGTCATCTGTGCATGGGCGGTCATCTGTGCATAAGGATGTCATCTGTGCATAAGGATGTCATCTGTGCATAAGGATGTCATCTGTGCATAAGGATGTCATCTGTGCATATCTGTGCATAAGGATATCATCTGTGCATAAGGGTGTCATCTGTGCATGGGGTGTCATCTGAGCATAAGGCGGTCATCTGAGCATAAGGCGGTCATCTGAGCATAAGGCGGTCATCTGAGCATGGGGCGGTCATCTGTGCATAAGGATGTCATCTGTGCATAAGGGGTGTCATCTGAGCATGGGCGGTCATCTGAGCATAAGGCGGTCATCTGAGCATGGGCGGTCATCTGAGCATGGGCGGTCATCTGAGCATGTTTGATAACTCAATTGCAGTAATACTGTCGTGTGCACGCATATTTGTGTAAACGGATAGCTTGTGGCTCCTGGCAGTCATAAGATTTTTTTTTCTGGCTCTTTGTGTCTGTAAGGTTGGCCACCCCTGCACTACGGGCTCAAAAGATCCCATATACCTGGATGTATCCCTTTGGACTGTCAGTACTGAAGAATGGAAGACGCATTGCCATACACACTCCAGAGGACCCAGATGGGGCGTGGGAGCGCATTGGTATTCAGCCCATTGATATCCCTTCTTGGCTACCTGTGGCCTGCCCGGCAGCACTCCCAGTTCTCCCACAAATAGAATCATGGAGAAGGGTCCAACGTGCCAAGGCCAGCAAGACAACTAAACACCAAATAGGAGCTGCAGACCCTCCAACATGAGGACATACCACGCTGTAATCTGGTTCAGTATTATTGAGGACATGGGTGGACCCTGATGGGGATACTTTCACTGGGACAGTCCTTGCATTATTGCATTTATATCACTGTGGGCTGACCTAGCCATTATCCCCCTACATATTTGGTGACTTGAAGCTGAGTCATCATACATCCAAGGGGCCCAAGTTCACCATCATTTCTCAATTAGTTTTTTCTGTGCACCTTGTTAATGTTCAAGTTACAACGAGTCTATAATGTGCTCAGTACCTTCCTATCTAACAGCTTGTTAGTTTGATATTTGAATAACAATGCGTTTCTGTTCAAGGAACTCAACACCTTACTGAAGATACATATATGTGGTGTTTAAACATCAGCATGCTACCGTTTAAATGCACTCAGCGCCTTCTTACATGAAGGCTCATATATGTGATATTCGGGCTCTGGTGCGTTTCCGCTCAAAGCTATCAGCATTTTTCTGCCTGAAGTCTGTATCTGTGATGTCTGTTCCATAACACATATTTGGTTAATGTACCCGATACACTTATGTCTAGAGCAGTGATGGCAAACCTTTTAGAGACCGAGTGCCCAAACTGCAACCCAAAACCCACTAATTTATCACAAAGTGCCGACACGGTAATTCACCCTGAATACTACAGTCCAGTATAGTGTATCTTCCATGTACTTTATCATTTAGCTATAATACCCTGCCTACATTCAGTGCGCTGCCTGCGCTGTTCATAGTGCGCCCTGCGTTGATGAATGGCAGGAAAGTCTATGGCATATTGGTACACCACAGACTTATTCCAAGATGTGGGTGCCCACAGGGAGGGCTCTGAGTGCCACCTCTGGCACCCGTGCCATAGGTTCGCCACCACTGGTCTAGAGAATCAGATGTGTGCTTACTGGGTCTTACTTTTTCCTGGAGGCTTACATCTGTGACTCTCAGATGCTAGTATGTCTCAGTTTAATACATTCAACACCTTCCTACCTGAAAGTTTATGTCAGGAATGTATGCTTACTTGATAATATATGTTATAATTAATGTATTTAACACATTCCCACCTGACAGTTAGATCTATACCTGCTAAGCCTTAACCCCTCCCCCCCTTCTAACTACTTACCTACATTTTCACCTAAGGTATAGGTATAGACGATAATTGAAGTATACAGGTCACCAAAGAATAACTTTAACATTACTAGCTGTGATGTCTGGATGACGCGACCAGGCTAAAAGTTTTTCTTGTGTTTCACCCACTCACACTACGGTTAACTCCTTATGTGACAGACTCTTTTTACTGGCCTAATATCCAGTAACTGGTTAACTACATTATTCTCTCTATTTCTATTGGTTTTTCTTGTTCTCTTTTTCTCTCTCCCCCCCTCCCCCCTCTGATTCTCTTCCCTATTTGTATTCCGCTTAAAGGGACACTTGAGAGGCAGCCTCTGAGAATCAGACTGGGCGCAGGCGCGATGCGATCCCGGCCAGTGAGGGTGTCGGGCGCATGCGCTGAAGATGGACGGGGACACTAGTAGCCGCCCAGCGAAGTGAATATTGATGAGCTGGGCGGCGCTTCAAACGGCAGTTGTGGCGAGGCTGGCTGGGCGCAAGTGGAGATGAAACACCGCCCCTTGGGCAGATTGAAGACGATTCAAGCAGGTTATAAAACTTCAGATTACTGTATTTATAAGGTGGACAGGGGGGATACTTAGATGATTCTAATACACTTTATAAGACCTGTACTGTCATATATATACCTAAATATGCTTTTTGGGCCTGTCACTGTCCCTTTAATCCTTGCACCTACCCTTCAGATGAGTTCACAGAAGGTTTCTTTAACACGAAACTAGGTAATATTGCTCACCTAAGATGACTGACATAGTGATCTCTACATTTAATGTGAAAGGTCTCAACTCGCCTCAGAAACGGAGTCAAGTTATGCTTGCTCTTAAAAAGCTGGGTTCGCATATTGTATTCCTCCAGGAAACTCACCTCCGCCAGAAGAAAATGCCAAGACTACTGAAGCGCCCATATCCACTCTGGTACCACAGTGTTCAGCCAATGTCTGCCTCTAAAGGGGTCGCCATAGCAATTCATCATCAGTCCCATTTACCTTTCTGAAACAACATTCAGATGCGGAAGGTAGGCTCCTACTAGTCAAGGGCTTAATAGCAAACAGCAAATTCACTCTAGCAAATTTTTATGTTCCTAATAAATCTCCTGTTCATTGGCTCCTGCAAGCCCTAGACACCCTCAAGCTTTTTGCCGAGGAACACATAATCCTAGGTGCTGACCTGAATTTAGTGCTGGACCCAGCTGTGGACTCATCCTCAGCTAAGTCCCATATATCCCAAAAACTCCTCAGCAAACTCAACAAGAAACTCCATGAGTTACACTTAATAGATGTATGGCATAGCCTCCACCCCACAGTCAAAGACTTCTCCTTCTACTCCGTCCCACATGGATCGTATCAGCGATTAGACCACGTTTTGCCTTCTGCACCTCTTCTCTCCTCTTTTAGGTCAGCTGAGATCGGAACTATCACCGTGTCGGACCATGCACCATGTTCGGGGACCTTTACCCTAGCCTCTCTACCAAAAAGAGAATGTAGCTGGAAATTAAATGAATCTCTACTTCTCAATCAACTTCATCTGGACCAGGTTAGGACCCAATTGATAGAGTACTTTGCGATCAACTCCTCTGCACACAGCTCACAACCCATTATCTGGGAGGCTCATAAAGCGTTTGTCAGAGGTTGTTTTATCTCTCTGGGCACTAAGGTTAAGAAAGAACGACAAAAAGCTGTAGACACACTCTTAGAGAAGATAGCAACAGTAGAAAATTTGCATAAGGCTTCCCTACGAATGGAACACCAAAAAACTTTGACAGAGCTTAGGTTACAACTTCGTGACCTTCTCAATCAAAGAGTGATAAGAAAGATGTTGAACTTTCAACACAAAGTATACGCCCATGGCGACAAGGGGGGAAAACTGATGTCCTCTCTGCTTAAGAAGGCTAAGAATATAACCTACATCTCCTCTATAAAGCAACCTGATGGCAGCCTAACACAGGAAACCCCAGAGATAGCTAGAGCTTTTAAAGAATTCTACTCAGCACTATACAATCTCCATCAGAAAGATACGAGTGATAGGGAACTCCAAAAAAGAGCAGCACATTAGGGACTTTTTGGGCTCTCTTCACATCCCGGTCATTACACCTGAGGATTCCACATACCTCACTAGACCAATTACAGCGGAAGAAGTAACAAGCATTCTTAAAAGCTTTCCACCAGGCAAGAGCCCAGGACCAGACGGTCTGTCCTTGCTATACTATAAAAAGTTTCAGGATATCCTAGTCCCCAGGTTTACAGAAGTCTGCAATGCCTTACTACAAGGTGACTTCTTACCCAAGCAGACACTGGAATCCCACGTTACCCTAATCCCTAAAGAGGGAAAAGACCCCCAAAACTGTGAAAGCTATCGTCCGATTTCCCTCCTGAACCTGGACTTAAAGCTTTGGGCCAAGGTCTTAGCATGCAGATTAAGCAAGCTCTTACCAGCCCCGATAGGACCTGAGCAATCAGGCTTCGTCCGGGGTCGTGAGGGGAAAGACAATACTCACAGAATATTTCACGCTATACACATGGCTCATAAAAAAGGCTTCCCCCTAGCTTTACTTAGCATCGACGCTGAAAAGGCGTTCGATAGGGTCAATTGGATGTTTATGAATTTGACTCTACAACGCTTTGCCTTTCCAGACGCCTTCATACAGGCAATTCTTACTCTCTACCATAATCCTCATGCCAGTTTAAAAATCAATGGCACGCTCTCGCTGACTTTCGACATCATTAATGGGACTAGGCAGGGATGCCCCCTGTCCCCCTCGCTGTTCATTTTGGTAGTGGAAACACTCTTACAGTTAGTTAGACAATCACCGGACATTTTGGGAGTTAAATACGGCCAGAGAGAATTAAAATGCACTGCGTTTGCAGATGACTTATTGTTCTTAGTAAAAGATCCCGAAAGGGGGCTAGGCCCCTTGGTGAACAAAATAGATACATATAGTTCACTCTCAGACTTTAAAAGGTAAATCACGCTGTGGCGAAACCAACCTCGCCACTGGGTTTTGGAGGGGCCTGGCTACTAGCCTCTTGCCCCAGGATTATGGGGCCTCTCATCAGCCAGGCCTCATTTGTTCACAAAGGACTTGGACTAACTTGAACTCTCACCCCCACGAATTAGACCAGGGTTCAAGTTAGTCCATTACGTTTGGTAATTGTATTTTGTGGATTGCGTCTCAGACAATGCTCATTGTGTTAGTTAATTGCGTCTCAGACAATTCTCATTGTATTTTGTTTATTGCGTTACAGACAGAGGGAAGAGGATTTTGTGTACAATTGCTGGGGAGGTTTGAATACTGTAAATGCATGTGATTGGCTGTTTTTACAAAACCCTGTGGGTGGTGGCCTTGTTGGAAGATGTGTATAAAATGCTTGTGTGTTAGAATAAAGCGGTTGCTTTTATACCTTCATTAAGTTTTGGCTCATGTTTGGGGAATGAGATAACTACACTCTTGGGATTGCTATATCACAATACTCCCCTGAGTATAAGCTCTTGTAAGAGCTTGTTCATGGTTCCTGCTCTCTGGATGTAGGAGAGGTTCACCCACTGGAAGCTGAAGCCCAGTCTTGGGTCCAGCATGGGTGAAGGACGGTGAGACCCCAACCAAGCTGCGGCGGTTCGTGGGGTCTGCAGTGCGTACGGTGTCAAGTGGAGTGCTTGGAGTCCTCTGGAAGCACTAGGAGCATATATGGACGGAGGTACCCGGTCGGGGTGCTAGGCGTTCCGTTACACACGCTAAATCCGAACTCTTAAATATCTCCTTACCAGTATCTAAAGTAGCTGCCTTAAGCACTCATCTTCCATTCCATTGGACTAAAGGGCCAATTAAATACCTGGGGATCCAAATCCCCAAAGACACCAACGATTTATACGGGCACAATTACACCTCCCTTCTAGGGGAGATACGACGTTTGCTTCAAACTTATAGTCTTCCCTATCTCTCATGGATGGGACGGAAAAACATTTTAAAAGCCTATGTGATGCCCAAAATCGTATATATTATGCAATTAGTTCCAATATGGCTCCCTAAATCCTTTTTCTCGAACGTACAGAGCATGTTCTCCAAATTCCTATGGAATGGTAGGAAGCCTCGTATTTCACACAAAATCCTGGTTAGATGTAAGGAGCAGGGGGGTTTAGGATTGCCTGATGTTTCTAGTTATTATAGAGCGATACAACTCAATAGATGGCTGGAATTGGTGGACCCTAAAAGACAACCAGACGTACACGCTATCTGTACACATAGTGCAGGCCAACACTTCCAGAAGCGCCTATGGCTTCCAGATAAGAACATACATAAGGATACGACTATAGATCCTATGCTTAGAGGACTAGGTGAGGTATGGAGAGACATGTGTAGAACTTTGGCACCTATCCCATCTCCCCTGATGCCGGCAAGCCTTATTCCAGACCTCTTAAATCGAGCCAATCTAGATAAACCGCAGTTGTGGTCCTACCTGGCATCGACTAGAATTAGTGAAGTTACTCCAGACATGGAGCTCTCTATCCTTGGAACGCTCCCAAATACAATTGTTGACTCGCCTGGGTTTTTACTCATGAAATCCCATATCAGAGCTGTGTGCGCAGAGTTGAAAGAGTAGTACTTCCTCCAAAGGTCTCTAACTGACTTCGAGAAATTGGTCTCCTCACCACTTTCTATTTATAGGAAAGTGGCGAAACTCTATCCATTGGTGGGAGGCTTGGGTGAACCTCTGAAACCTCTGTATCTCAGAGAATGGGAAAAGGAATTAAACAAAGTTCTGGATGATGCAGAAGTCAAAAGGGTGCTAGCAAACTCACATGGATTCTCTACCTGTACTCGTCTACAGGAGAACCATTTCAAAATATTATCAAGATGGTACAGAACTCCTGACTTTCTCTTCAAGAGAGGCCTGTCTGCTACAAGAGAGTGCTGGAGGTGTGGTGAGGGAACAGGTTCTTTGTCGCATATTTGGTGGGACTGCCCTCGAATCAAGTCCTTTTGGAGAGAAGTAGAAGCGTTGATACAGAAACTTACAACCCCAGATTTCAAGCTTAAACTAGAGATGGTGGTCCTGGCCCTCCCCATCCCGAATATGTCCCATCCAAATGGAATTTAATATCGCACCTTCTAGCAGCAGCCAAAATGTTAATTCCCCTACATTGGCTAGACACGAATCCTCCTTCCATATCAGAATGGAAAGCTAAGGTCAACCAAATTTGTCGGTTCGAAGAGATGTCTGGGTGGATTAACAGAACGCATGATAAGATGCTGAAATTGTGGAGCCCTTGGAGGTCTCTGGCGGAGGTGACCCCTGGTTGATAGACACACCAGCAATTAGGAAAAGCATCACCTGTCGATCTACCAGACCCCCACCCCCCACCCCTGCTCCCCCTTGACTTTTTCTTTTCTTTATTTTTTCCTCTCCTCATATTTTCTTTCTTGCCTCTTATCTCTGTTTCCCTCCATTTCCCTCCATGAACTCAACACCGATATCTTGGAGCGGAAGTTAGATCCGTTGAATTTCTCTTTCTCATAATGTCTGAAGGGAACTGAACAACAATAACAACAACAATAAGGCTACTTTCACACTTGCGTTCGGTGCGGATCAGTCTGGTATCTGCACAGACGGATCCGCACCTATAATGCAAACGCTTGCATCCGTTCAGAATGGATCCATCTGCATAACAGCTTTTTCAGATCTGAGTTTTCGATCCGACAGTATATTCTAACACAGAGGCGTTCCCATGGTGATGGGGATGCTTCAAGTTAGAATATACTAAGAACTGTGTACATAACTGCCCCCTGCTGCCTGAGGGGTTAATTGTGCGTATCATAGCCCCCTGTAAGAGATCAGGTGCTGCCAGGCAGAAGACCCCCCTCCCTCGCCAGTTTTAAATTCATTGGTAGCCAGTGCGGCCCCTCCCTCCCCTGTATTAAATTCATTGGTGGCCGGGGGGCGTGGCCTAAGAGCGCATGGAGTAAGTCGCACCGCTCGTAGCTCCTGCCAGCATCCTGCTTAATCGAGTGGTAGCACTCCTGAATTATTGATCCAACCTTACCTGGTGGTAGTGAAGTGACCGGAGGGTGCGGTGGTGACTTGGTGAGCTCCGACATGCCGAGGAAGTCCAGCAAAGGGCCGCGGTCTGACAGGCCTGAGGTGAGCCAGCATGGCGCCGATGAAGAAGAGGGGACGGCCTTACAGCAAAAGATGAGCCAGAGTGCGGCTGCAAAACTGAGCAGGTTTGCTCGTGCTGATAGCGGTGTGGGTGATTGGGCTGAGGGAAAGGAGACGGATGCACATACCTCCTCTGAACAGGAGGACGGATCCCTTGATGGTGAGGCCCTGGATGCGGTGAATTGGCCGCCATTGACCCCTGCACATCCAGCTAAAAATACAGTAGGCCCCAAGGCTGCGGCCAATGAAGAGCCCACACTGAAAGATATTATGGCCGCTGTGGCCAGCTGCAACAGCACCCCGAAAGTGCTCACAGTACAAGTCGGCAGCCTAAGGTCAGATGTGTCTATAATTAGGCACGACCTGCACAAGATTTCTGAGCGCACCTCTGAATTGGAGAAGAGGGTGTCCACCATAGAAGATGATATTCAGCCTTTGCAAATGGCGGCAAAAACAACTGCTAAGGACATAGCTGCTTTATATGCCAAAACAGATGATCTGGAGAACAGGTCCAGAAGGAATAACTTGCGGATTGTGGGAATGCCAGAAAAGACGGAGGGGGATAATGCCACAGAGTTTGTGGAAAAATGGTTGCATCAGTTGTTTCATGATAAAGGTCTATCTTCCCTATATGCGGTGGAGCGGGCGCACAGAGTCCCCATGCGGCCGCTTCCGCCAGGCAGACCTCCCCGTCCTATACTGGCGAAGATCCTGCATTTTAAAGACCGGGACACTATCCTGCGGCAATCAAGGGACAATGATGAGATGGTCCTAAATGGGGTTAAAGTGTCCATATTCCCGGATTATTCCAATGAAGTGCAACGGAGGAGAAGTAGATTTATGGATATAAAGAAAAGGCTGAGAGGTCTACAAGTCCAGTACGCTATGCTGTTTCCTGCTAAACGGCGTGTGGTGGCATTGGGATCCACCAGATTTTTTGAAGATCCGGAGGAGGCGGCGCAGTGGCTGGACGTCCACGAGCGACAATTGAGAAGTGGAGCCCTGGACACTTGAAGAAGACAAGATATGGTTTCTTATGTTCACTTTATATATGCATTTGCACTCTAGGGTTGTTTTAATTGTTACACCAGTTAAGGAGTGTACTATGTAATGCTACCATATGGTAGATCCTGAGGAGGGAGTAGGTGGTTGAGAGAGTAAAATGTATTTCTCAGATGTGGGGAGGATTCTCTACCTGAGGAAATGTGTTATAATCTGTTATGATTATTGTAGGTTGGGGGGCAGGTTGCTCTCGGATTGCCCTGTTTTAATGTGTGAGGTTGATATCAAGGGGACAGCGATCCCCTGTTATAGTAACCTGATTATGAGAGGGAGGGAGGGGGGGGGGGGGGGCAGGGAAAAAGTTGGGGGGATGGGATAAGGTCTTGAACTATGAGCAAATGGTGTCTGAGTGGGTCGTGAGATTCAAGTATGGTTTGATGTTTTACCATGTCACAGGTGATTAGA
Organism: Bufo bufo; assembly: GCF_905171765.1. Taxonomy (NCBI): domain Eukaryota; kingdom Metazoa; phylum Chordata; class Amphibia; order Anura; family Bufonidae; genus Bufo; species Bufo bufo. Next base: position 179,389,927 of record NC_053394.1, read on the forward strand.
GTTTTAAGCTGGAATGTGGGAGGGATGGCAGATGCACGGAAGAGACAGTGTATTTTTCAATACTTGGGGCGGTTTCAGCCGGCTATATGTTGCCTTCAGGAAACGCATCTGACCGGAGATAATTTACACTGGATGAGTAAAAATTGGGTGATCCATGCGTTACATTCAACTCATTCCTCTCACTCTAGAGGTGTAAGCATGATTGTGCATAGTAGTATTAGGTATGAACATATGCAGGAATGTGTGGACACTAATGGTAGATATGTGTGTGTTGTGTGTAAGGTGGATGGGATACAGGTGGTGCTGGTGTCTGTGCACGTGCCTCCACCGTTTGCTTCCCCATTGATAAGAGAGATTATGGACTTTGTGGCGGACTTCCCTGGGTTGCCGTGGCTGTTGGTTGGGGACTTCAATTGCACACTGAATGACTCATTAGACAGATGTCGGGTGGAAGGAGAAGCTGGTTTACCGGGGAGCGCGGCTCTCAGAAATATTATGGGTGAAATAGGTGTACATGATGTATGGAGACTGCGTAACCCTGATAAGCGTGAATTCTCGTGTAGATCAGGCGCGCACCATTCGCTATCGCGTATTGATTTGGCCCTTGTTAATGATATAATGCTGCCACTGGTTAGGGATGTTGTCTATCATCCTCGGTCGTTGTCTGACCATTCTCTGGTGCAGATTGACTTGTGCCTGGGGGTGCTCAGACAGGGACCTAGGCTGTGGAAATGTAACTCACATTGGCTGAATGTGTTGGGTGACCTGTCTGGGATCTCTCTGGAGATTAAGGAATTTTTTTATATCAATGCAGGGACGGCTTCGATACCGGGGGTATGGGACGCCATGAAAGCATTCCTGAGGGGAGTCTTGATGAAAGAAATTAGCAAGCATAAATCTAGGTCTAGGGAGGCGGAAGTTAAGGCGCATGTCCTAGTGGCTGAGGCGGAGAGAGAGTTTGGTAGATCCCCCACCCTGATTAATAGTGAGGCGCCGACAGTAGCTCAGGAGCAGCTGAGGTGTCATTTAGTGCAGGCCGCAGAAAGAAAGAGAAGTTTCTATCGTCAGAGATCCTTTGAAGAAGGCGAGAAGGTGGGTCATCTGTTGTCGGTGGTTTCACAGGCCCAGAGAGGCTCCTCTTGTATTCAGGAACTGAGAGATGACATGGGGAATAGTAGCCAGGACACGAAAGGAATATTAGATATTCTAAAAAGCTTTTATGTATCTCTATATGCTTCCACCGGCTCTAGTTCTGAGGAGGCTCTGAATGATTTCCTAGTGGAGGCACAGTTATCGGTGTTGTCAGAGGAGGATAGAGAAAGGCTGGAGGAGCCGATATCAATTGAAGAACTGGAAGCTGCTCTTGGGGATATGGCAAATGGTAAGGCGCCTGGAGCTGATGGCCTCCCAGTAGAGGTGTATAAAAAGCTGCAGGGGATATTACTTCCTGAGTTACTTAAGGTTCTTGAGCACTCATTGGAGGCAGGTTCGCTACCACACTCGATGCAGGAAGCTATAATTGTGGTTATACCTAAGCCTGGGAAGGATCCTAAAATACCGGATTCCTACAGACCAATTTCGCTTCTCACGGCTGATGTTAAGCTCCTGGCGAAGGTGTTGGCGAACAGGCTGTCCAAGGTAATTCTGACCATAGTACACCCGGACCAGACGGGTTTTATGCCTGGGAAATCGACGGCTATTAATCTCCGTAGGCTATATGCTAGTTTAAATATTCCGGCGGATAATTGTGGAGACAGGGCCTTGCTTGCTCTCGACGCCGCCAAGGAGTTTGATAGTGTGGAGTGGAGCTACTTGTGGGGGGGTCTTGAGAATCATGGGATTTGGAGCGCGGTTCATTCAGTGGGTAAAGGTCCTGTATTCTAGTCCTAAGGCGAGAATTAGAGCTAATGGAGGGTTGTCAGATTGTTTCGCCCTTGCCAGGGGCACCAGACAGGGATGCCCATTGTCGCCCTTATTGTTTGCTCTTGCAATAGAGCCGCTTGCGGCGTATATCCGCTTATCAACAAATATTGAGGGATTTAGATACGGTGGGCTGCACAACAAAGTGGCTATGTACGCTGATGACACTCTGCTTTTTATGGGCGATACTGGTGCGTCCCTGGATGCGGCCATGGCATTGATTGACAGATTTGGTGGCTTCTCTGGGCTTCAGATAAATTGGCAAAAATCCTCTTTGATGCCAATTGATGGGCAGGCCCTGTCAGGTAGACAAGTAGATAGTCGGGTTCCCTGGGTGGATAAATTTAAATACTTGGGACTGTATATAACACCTAGATTGTCGGAATTTGAGGACCTTCATTTGTTTCCGTTGCTGGCTACTTTTAGGCTAAAGGTGAGGTCATGGTGTAGGCTCTTTCTTTCAGTGGTAGGTAGAGTGAACCTCTTAAAAATGGTTATGATGCCCCAGTTGCTCTATGTATTGAACAATGCTCCCGTATGGATCCCCCTGGATAGATTTAAGAAAATTCACTCTATATTTAGGGATCTTATTTGGAAATATGGTCAGGCTAGGATTAAACTGGAGACATTGCAGTACCCTAAGTCGGAAGGGAACTTGGCTGTTCCTAATGCATGGATTTATTTTTTGGCTTCCCAATGTCAGCATTTCAAGGGGTGGATTGGTCTCCAAGTGCCGGATATGACTTGACAGATATTGCAGCATTGGTTGGGCAGTCGTGATCTCATGGGAATTCTGGAAGGGTCAGGTATGCATGCTGGGAGGGAAAAACTCCCTCTTATTGAACTTATGAAAAAAGTTTGGGCAAAGGTGAAGCAGCTAAGAGGTGTAGGTGGAATCAGTGAACTTTCCCCTATCAGAGATAATCACCTGTTGCCTGAATTTTTTGCCATGTCAGGACTTCGGAACTGGGAAACTTATGGAGTGACGAGAATTGGCCAATTAATTGAGGATAAGATTTGTAAGTCATTTCAGAACCTGCAGCAGGATGTCAATATCCCTAGGGGATGGTTCTATAAATATCTTCAAATAAGGCATGCCCTTGAGGTCACGCTGCGGAAAGGATGTGTGATAGCCCAAATGGAGGTGATTCATAAGCTTGTTCTCCCGACAGGGGGGGGGGGGGGGGGGGGGGGAAGAGGGCTGATATCACAGGTGTACGCTCTTTTACTTGATAAATTCTTAGAGGGGTTTCCACTCTCAAGAATGAAGAAATAAGAGGCTGACTTGGGGGAAATGTCTAAGGATAAGTGGGATGAAATATTGGAAGGAGTCCCCAAGGTGTCCTTGAGTGAACAGGGCAAACTGTCCCAACTATTCATCATACATAGAGTGTACAAAACACTGGTGTTCCTAAAAAAGGTTGGAGTAAGAATTGATGACAAGTGTCCAAAGTATATGGAAGATGGTGCGGATTTGTTACATATGCTGTGGTCTTGTCCAGTAATTGGTAATTATTGGGAGGATGTAAGGAATATGATTAATAGTAAAATGACGTTGAAAATTCAAAAAGATCCCAAGGTGTGTGTATTGGGATATGTGTCTGAGATTGGAGGGACTGAATCGGTCAAGGTTGCGGTGGGGAGGTTGTTGTATGTGGCCAGGAAGCTGGTGGCTATGAGGTGGATCCAGGGAAGTCCGCCTACACTGGGTGAGTTTGAACGGAAGGTACATGACATGCTGATATTGGAAAAAGGGGTGTATGTGAAGAGAGGGTGTCCTCAGAAGTTTGATAAATTGTGGAGTGATTGGTTATCTCATACTCATGTGGTTATATAGGCTCGGGTTGGTTCAAGACTAGTTTACAGGGTTGGGAGGTGGTAGGGAAGGGTGGGGGGGGGGGGAGGGATCTGAGATTGTTAGGTCTTATGCAATTCCTTGTCTCAATATTTGTTTCTACAAGTGTACTTGTTATGTTTGGATACTTGATATAACTGTATGTTGATATTTCTACGGATATTGCTGTACACTGATTCCACATGGTGGATAAAGTAAGAAAAGACAATGTATTGTTTTTGTAATATCCTGCATTTATTGATTTAATAAAAACTATTTGATTCAAAAAAAATTCATTGGTGGCTAGTGTGGCCCCCCCTCCCTCCCCTGTATTAAATTCATTGGTGGCCAGTGCGGCCCCCCTCCCTCCCCTGTATTAAATTCATCGGTGGCCAGTGCGGCCCCCCCTCCCTCCCTCCCCTGTATTAAATTCATTGGTGGCCAGTGCGGCCTCCCCTCCCCCCCTAATTAAAATAACCCCCATCATTGGTGGCAGCGGAGAGTTCCGCTCAGAGTCCCAGTTTAATCGCTGGGGCTCCGATCAGTTACCATGGCAACTAGGACACTACTACAGTCCTGGCTGCCATGGTTACTTAGCAATTTTAGAAGTATTATACTTACCTGCGCTATCTGTGGCCGGCCGGTCGCTCCTCTTACTGGTAAGTGAAAGGTCTGTGCGGCTCATTGCTTATAGCACAGACCTGTCACTTACCAGTAGGAGGAGCGCCCGGCCGGCCACAGACAGCGCAGGTAAGTATAATTCTTCTAAAATTGCAGTAGCGTCCTGGTTGCCATGGTAACCGATCGAAGCCCCAGCGATTAAACTGGGACTCCGATCGGAACTCTCCGCTGCCACCAATGATGGGGGGGGGGAGAGGGGAGGCCGCACTGGCCACCAATGAATTTAATACAGGGGAGGGAGGGGGGGCCGCACTGGCCACCAATGAATTTAATACAGGGGAGGGAGGGAGGGGGGCCGCACTGGCCACCAATGAATTTAATACTGGGGAGGGAGGGGGGGCCGCACTGGCCACCGATGAATTTAATACTGGGGAGGGAGGGAGGGGGGGCCGCACTGGCCACCAATGAATTTAAAACTGGGGAGGGAGGGAGGGGGGGCCGCACTGGCCACCAATGAATTTAAAATTGGGGAGGGAGGGGGGTCTGGCCCCTGCTGCCTGGCAGCACCTGATCTCTTACAGGGGGCTAGGATACGCACAATTAACCCCTCAGGTGCGGCACCTATGGGGTTAATTGTGCTGATCACAGCCCCCTGTAAGAGATCGGGTGCTGCCAGGCAGCAGGGGGCAGTTATGTACACAGTTCTCAGTATATTCTAACTTGAAGCGCCCCTATCACTATGGGAATGCCTCTGTGTTAGAATATACTGTCGAATCTGAGTTTTCACGAATCGATCTAACTCAAATCCAATGCTATATTCTAACATAGAGGCGTTCCCATGGTGATGGGGACGCTTCAAGTTAAAATATACCATCGGATTGGAGAAAACTCAGATCCGATGGTATATTAATAGGGACTCCTGACTTTTCATTGAAAGTCAATGGGGGACGGATCCGTTTGCAATTGCACCATATTGTGTCAACGTCAAACGGATCCGTCCCCATTGACTTGCATTGTAAATCAGGATGGATCCGTTTGGCTCCGCACGTCCAGGCGGACACCAAAACGCTGCAAGCTGCGTTTTGGTGTCCGCCTCCAGAGCGGAATGGAGGCGGAACGGAGCCAAACTGATGCATTCTGAACGGATCATTATCCATTCTTTATGCATTGGGGATGAACGGATCAGTTCGGGGCCGCTTGTGAGAGCCCTCAAACGGATCTCACAAGCGGAACCCCAAACGCAAGTGTGAAAGTAGCCTAATCCATGTCTGTTTATGATTCGATCATTATGCCTAACGTTGTATGACAGTGGATGTAAATTATTCATGGCTATACCTGTTCATGTCATGTTCTTCTGTCTTTCTAAATTGAAAATTGGAAAATAAAGAATTCATTAAAAAAAATATATAAAAAAATTCACCTACAAAAAAATAATAATAATAAAGTTTGACCCCCCCCGAAATATAGAATATATCGCAATATAGATTTTAGGCCATATCGCCCACCCCTATGCCTTTGATGACATTCATGCACAAAAGAAAAAGTTGAAGAAGCATTATAAGTAGCATAGACATAAATCTCCCTCAAGTTCCTCCTCATCTTCAGATGTTCAGTTCTTTCTGATGGCTCAGAACAGGGTTCGTTGACAGATTTTTTTTCTTTTTCACAAAGACAAAGCTCCCAAATTAATCAAAGCCATTAAAAGTGTGGAAACAGATGAATCCTTAAAGGATGTTGTTACTAAGAACACACTTTTTTTTTACGGAGTAAAAAAAGTCGACATTCCTGTAGCCAAGTTAGCAAAAAAGTCTTTCAAGTTAATGAGTCCTCTCTTCTCAAGGATCCACTGGATAAAAGTGTGAATTCTCTTTTGTTTAGAATCTATCAGTTATCTGCTTCCCTTTTTAAAGCCTATCTGGCTACTGTTCGTGTTGCTTGGCACTTAGATCATGTCCAGTCTGGCTGAACTAGATAGAGTCTATCTTCCTAGAAACTGGCTGGTGATTTTACCTGTGAAAAACATGATATCTAATTCTGCATATGGGGTCTTCTCAAACCCTGGTCCAGTGATGTAGCCTCAAAACATAATTTCCATGCCCTTCCTTTCATCTTTCTAGTCTCTTAGTAAAGGAACTAAAAATTGGTACTAAATGAACTCATTGAAGATAAAGGAAATTATTTTCCTCGACTTTCTAATAAACCAAGAATCAGGGATTCTGCACTCAGAAGTGTAGAGGGAAGCTAGTTTCTCGTGGTTCCAATAGAGGAAACAGATTTTCTAGACCAGACAGAGAAGACTCCTGCTCTTTCTCAGCCAAGAACAAAAATAAATAATAATAATATAATAAAATGTATTTATATAGCGCCACCATATTCCGCAGTGCTTTACAAATTCATAGGGTTCATGTACAAAACCAAAGTAAGTGGCTAATATGCAACTGAAACACTAGGAGTCAGGGCCCTGCTCGTAAGAGCTTAAAATCTATGAGGAATTGGGGGTGACAAATAAGGTAGCTGATTGTATAAAAAAATAAGAATTCTGACACCAGCTCAACCCTGCTTCCTAAGGGTGCCAGGTTGGCAGAGTTTTACAACCTTTAGAGAAGTTTTACTTCTAATACCTGGGTTCATTCCACTATAAAGGACAATTACTCCTTAAAGTTCATTCACTGGCCTCCAGACAGATTCGTTTCTGTGTCCTCCAAAAAGCCTCACATTGCAGCCCTTCTGACAGAATTTCTTCAATAGCATGCATTAGAAGAAGTTCCTTTGAAAAAAAGATGACAGGGAGTATACTTGGCAGGTTTTACAGTTCCCAAGCAGGTTAGAAAGTGGCGACTATGTCAAGATCTTTGTTGTGTAAACAGATTCATGAAAAGAGTCTGCTTCAAAATGGACGCAATAGGATCTGCCACAGCCATTTGTTAAAAAAGACAGTGGGCGTCATTTATCAAAGACCAGCTTTTATCGCAATCTTTGATAGCACCTGCGCTGCTGGAGGAAACCTTGTCATAAATTAGTCAGTCTGTGAGCCTGGAGTGGAAACTGCTCCAGCCCCTGACTGTATAGTTTTCACTCCTCTTTTTCATCTGTTTCGAGGTGTAAATGTTAGTAAATTTGCTGGGGCCGATGTCTTGGTCCTGGCGCGGCCCCCGCCACTCCCAAGTGGCAAAAATGGCGCAGGAACACTTGTGCTACAAAATTTGGTCGCAGGGGCATTACAAAAATAGCAAAACAGGGTCCTGTGACTTTTTTATGCCCAACACCGGTGTAGACTTCTTAATAAATGACCCCTAGTATCTTTTCCAAAATAGTTCTTACAGATGCTTACCTGCAGGTACCAGTATGAACAACAGCACAGAAAATTTCTCAGAATAGCAGTTTTTCACCAGTCCTGATCAGTTTGCCCATCTACCTTTCTGTATAACTTCCACTCCACGACTGTTTACCAAGCTCACCATTGTTTTAGCCACGGCATTGAGACTTCAGAGGATTCAGACTGTCCCATACTTAGGCTAGTTACAGACTAGCACTAGCGATCTGGCAAGGAGCTCTCTGCATTCCCACATTGTCGGAAGCATGAAAGCCTCTGTTCAATCCCATTAAAGGGCATCTGTCAGCAGATTTGTACCTATGAAACTGGCTGTTACATGTGCGCTTGGCAGCTGAAGGCATCTGTGCTGGTCCCATGTTCATATGTGCCCACATTGCTAAAAAAAAGTTAAGTTTTAATATATGCAAATGAGCCTCCAGGAACAATGAGGGCGTTGTCATTACACCTAGTGGCACTACTTTCTGTGCTGCGCTCTCTGCACATTGACGGGGTCAGACAGTGAAAACGTCATCATACCTGGTGCTGTCAAAATGCAGAGGGCGTGACAGTTGCAGAGAGAGCAGAGCCTTTAGGTGTAACGACAACGCCCCCGTTGCTCCTAGAGGCTCATTTGCATCTAGCAAAACATCACTATTCTCAGCAGGCACATATAAACATGGGACCAACGTAGATGCCTTCAGCTGCCAAGCGCACATGCAATAGGTCAGCCAGTTACAAATCTGCTGACAGATGCACTTTAACTACAAGGTCACCTGCACACGTTGCGGAAAAGTCATGCAGACTTTTTCCGTGCAGAAATTGACCTGCATTGCGGATTTCCAAATCTACAGCATGTCAATTATGTTTGTGGATGTAGCTGCAGATCTCACCCTTTTTAATAGAAAGGTGAGATCTGCAGACTTTGGTGCAGATATGCTGCAGAAACGCACATAAATCCACATAGAAATTCGTTCGGATCTTATGTGCGTTCACTTGCTCTCGTGTGCAGGTGGCCTAATGAGGACTGGCGGAGAACCGGCCAGAAGAAAACCGCTGCGTAGAGGCCATTCTGGTAACAGCCTTATGGCCTTGCAGCGTGTGGTTCTCTCTCCTCATGAATCTCTCCAAAAGAGAGTTCTAGAAACCGCCCGTGTCTCCAGATCTTTTGTCTCAGAGGGGATTTTTTCCACCTGTCTCCTCACACATTGCTACTTACAGCGTAAAGGTAGCTCGTCTAGGTGTAAATCCAGATGCTGGGTGTCCTTAACCCAGTGCTTCTCAAATAGTGGGGCGCCAGGCTCCGTAAAGGGGGGCTCGTTCAGGGCCGGCCTTTGGGGTGTGCGGGCTGTGCGGCCGCACAGGGCGCCATAGCAACAGGGGCGCCGGGGCGGCCGACAGCTCGCAGTGTAATATGCGGCAGGGAGATGAGCGCTTCCATTGTGGAAGCGCTCATCTCCCGTCTGATCAGAGGCCGGCGCAGGCGCTGGACGCGATGTATGGAGCGGGGGCCGGGGGAGGGACTGGGAGGAGGAGCTGGGGGCCGGCAATAGCGGTGGGGCGGTGCGGTCACTGTACTATAGCCCCGCCCCACCGCTCCCTCCGGTATACTAATATAAAATGTATTATTGAATTAAAAGTTATTAAACATGCCCCCCTCACTCCTAATAGTACCGTATATCCGAATTTCTTCTGTATAATGCCGGCAGGCAGGCCGGGCGGCCGGCGCGTCCCTCAGTGATGTCACGTGCCTGCGCCGCCTGCTTTATGAATGAAGCAGGCCGCGCAGACAAGTGACGTCACTGCGGGACGCGCCGGCCGCCCGGCCCCCCGGCCCGCCTGTCGGCATTATACAGAAGAAATTCGGATATACGGTACTATTAGGAATGAGGGGGGCATGTTTAATAACTTTAAACGGCGGCGGCGGGCACACGGAATCTGTGGATGGCACAGTTAAGGGGTGGGGGTCTGTGGATGGCACTGTTATGGGCTGGGGGGGCACTGTGGATGGCACTGTTATGGGGTGGGGGGTCTGTGGATGGCACATATATAACAGTGCCAGCCACAGATCCCCCTGTAACAGTGCCAGCCACAGATCCCCCCCATAAGTGTCCGTCATCCACAGATCCCACCATAAGTGTCCGTCATCCACAGATCCCCCCATAAGTGTCCGTCATCCACAGATCCCCCCATAAGTGTCCGTCATCTACAGATCCCCCCATAAGTGTGTGTCCGATCCACATTTCTTTCTTTTTTTATTCTCTTATACGTTAATAAGGATACAGTGTTATGCAGAGGTGTACTTATAACAATTTTATAGACAAATGATACTATTTACAGTCGCGCGGGGGGCGCAAAATGTTTTCTTCTTCCTAGGGGGGGCATGACAGAAAATAATTGAGAAGCACTGCCTTAACCCTTTAAGGACCTCCGCTGTACATGTATGGCGGAAGTCCAGTCCCCAAACATGGCCCCTGCTCGCATGTGCAGCGGGCGCCATAGCTGCCAAGTTTCTGCTATTTTAAATAGCAGAGACCCGCGGCACATGTATGCAATCAGCCATAAGGCTGATCGCATACATTTTCCCTTTCAGATGCCGTGGTCAAATGTGACCACGGCATCTGCGCAGTCCGGAAGTGGAAGTCGCGCACTTCCGCTCTGGTAACAGCATTCCCCGGCTGAGATGGGGGAACCTGGCTGTTACATTGATCTAATAGGCTGGCTTCAGTGCCTATTAGATGACTATACCAATACAGGCCACTAGGTGGCAGCATTGTTTTGGTATAGTGCAAATGAAGTGTTCAATGGTGTCTATATAGAAATCAATGAACACAATAGGCAATCTAATGATTGCCAGTTATTCATACACAAGTTGACTTAAAAAAAGTAAAAAATAAATTAAAATAAAAGTTCAAATCACCTCCCTTTCCTTAAAATAAAAATAATAAACATCATAGGCATCGCCGCGTGCGAAAATGCCCATGCTATTAAAATCTACCAATATTAATGGCATACGGCAAATGGCAATTTGCCATTTTTTGTCACTTCAACTACCCAATAATTATTTTTATAAAAAAGTGATCAAAAAGTAAACCGTACTGACCTGGAGAATGAAGGTAACAGGTCAATTTTACCGCATAATGTACAGTGTAAAAAAAAATATATATATAAAAACCTTTATCAGAATTGCATTTTTTCCCAATTCTACCCCATTTGGAATTTTTTTCACGCTTCCTACTACATGGTATGCAACCGTAAATGGTGCGATTAAAAAGTACAACTTGTCCTGCAAAAAATAAGCCCCTATAAGGCTATGTGAATGGAAAAATAAAAAAGTTAGGACTATGGGAAGGCGGGGAGTGAAAAATGAAAACGCAAAAATGGAAAATCCCGGGGTCCTTAAGGGGTTAAAGCAGAAGTAAATAGGGCTTCACTTCCCTCTGATATTAAACAAACTCCTGATCTCTCTAGTTGTACCCATGTGTAGAGTCTTTTTGTATCTATTCAGCTATTTACAATGAAAGAAGTACACCTATAGGCTGCACGTAGGGCATCCCATTCACAGGAAGAGCACCAGTATTATGCACCCACACTTGCTGTGGATATGCAGAGGAACATATGGAAAAATACATGGGAAAAATGAATACATACCAAGCAGCAAAGCACCAAACCCTGCACCACAGCTGGGAGATCAGGAACTGGTTATATTTCCATAGGCTTCATTACCTGTTTCCAGTAGGAGGACAGGAACATAGCTGCAGATGCAGTTATCACACTCTAAAGGCTGAAGGACCTGTGATGATGTCATAGTCATGTGACCTGTGGGGCAGTGTCAGGGGCGGTGCTTGAATTGTGTGCTGTGCGTGATGTCATGCTGCCTGTGGGTATTACTGCGCACAGGCTCGGACTGGCCCCAGGGGTACAGGGGAATCCCCCGGTGGGCCCCTGAGCAAGGTGGGCCCCTAGTCTCCCACCCCCTGCACAAATGGCACATAACACATTAGATTTACTGTACTATATACATATATTCAATGTACAGCATCTCAACCAGCCTATGTTCATATAAAAAACTTGTTAAATTATTTATTATATTCGAATGTATCCGTACGGTGGGCCTCCAAATCAAATTTTACTGGTGGGCCCTAGGTACCCCAGTCCGACACTGACTGCGACATGTCTACATGTGACTGTATAATAGCTGTGTGTAATTGTAATGTGGACGTACTCCTGTGGTAGTGTCTAAATCCCATGAGGACCATCTGACGCCAGGTGTCTCTGAAGCTGACTGTGGACACTGGAGCAGGGCAATGGCTAAATCAATAGCTTACCCTAATGATTAGGGATGAGTGAACTTGTGTTTCAAGTTCGGCATACAAGGTTCCTGTTATCTAAGAATTTAGTTATGGATTCTGGTACCATGGATCATAACTTATGGTCTGTGGTAGCGGAATCCATAACAGAATTCTTAGATAACCCGAACTTTGGACGCCGAATTTGAAACACAAGTTCGGTCAACACTACTAATGATGCTTTAGTGAGGCGCATGCTGACTGTGGGGTTGAGGCTTTGAATGACACGTAACATCAGAAGGTCTTTACGGCACATGACATTTAGTACACAGCAGAGCTGTCGGTCTAAGGCTAGGGCTACACGGAGACATGTATTTCTGAAAAGTTGTGCGACATTTCTTCTAATGATAGTCAATGGTATTGCACTGCGACTGTGCTGCTACGCAGTTAAAATCTATATAGTTTAATTCATATGATATTCTATATTTGGTTATATGCTCCCATCTAGTGGCCATTTTTGGTAATGCACTTGTTTTTTATGTTCGTGGTATATGTAATTCATTTCATTCTCCACCCCTTCTTCTGTGTACCTCACTTCCTGTTTCTCTATACTGCTCCAGGCATTAAACAGGTACACATGTATGCTCATGTAAGCTTACAAAAGCATCATCTTTTGACCGCACAATACCGGAATCCATCTGTTCTGCTGTACTCTGTTATCTGGCTTACAGAATAAAGCAACTTACATGGATAAACTCAGTGTTGGTGAGTTCAAGCTATCTGATAAGGATTGTCCACAGTGATTATATCTGCTTATACAGGCCAGGCATAGAGGTCTCAATGATGCAATGATGTTGCAATGATCCATCCAAGTTGGATTTTTATGCGAATTTCGCGTCGCAGCATGTCTCAGAGCAACACCATTGACTGTCATTAAAAAAAACTGTTGTGCGACACATGTCTCCATGTAGCCCTAGCCTAAGAGTCTGATCCTTACATATAAACCAGAAAAGTTACAAGCACACTGTAAATCAACAAAAAGTCACACATTTTTGGTGGGAAAGTTGGCTTGCTCCAGTGATATAAAGGAAACTGGCGTACATCCAATTATGAGGTGATTATAAAACTAAGGCTGAGTGCACACAGGGTCCTTAGGATAGACTATCAATATAAGATGGAGGAGGGGGGTCTGACTCTGAACCCCTGCCAATTAGCTGACTGACGGTGCCTTTACTCTTGTGCAAATGCTATAGCCTCTTCTATTTTTGCTTTGGTCTGTAAACCAGAACGCCCTACACTTAGTAGTGACTGTTTTATGATTTGCAGAGAAGTCCCATTCAACAGCCAGATAGCCATTTATTTTTCTTTACAATCAAACCCACTGGGTTAAGGATACCACTGTGTAACATCTAACCAAGGCCTCTGTCAGCCTTATATGTTCTGAGCGTACATTTCTGATGGAAGTAATGAATGCAAGCATTTTGTATTAGATTGTAAGCAATATGCAGCAGGGCAGATGTGATCCAGGGAGATATCCGATTGCCACATCTGGGGTCAGGAAGCAATTTTTTCGCCCTCTTGAGGTAAAATTCTCAGGGGGTTTGTTCGCCTTCGGCTACTTTCACACTCGCGTTTGGTGCGGATCCGTCATGGATCTGCACAGACGGATCCGTTCAGATAATGCAACCGTCTGCATCTGTTCAGAACGGATCCGGTTGTATTATCTTTAACATAGCCAAGACAGATCCGTCTTGAACACCATTGAAAGTCAATGGAGGACGGATCTGTTTTCTATTGTGCCAGATTGTGCCATAGAAAACTGATCCGTCCCCATTGACTTAAATTGTGTGCCAGGATCCGTTTGGCTCAGTTTCGTCAGACGGACACCATAACGCTGCAAGCAGCATTTTGGTGTCCGCCTCCAAAGCGGAATGGAGACTGAAGTGATGCATTCTGAGCAGATCCTTTTCCATTCAAAATGCATTAGGGCAAAACTGATCCGTTTTGGACCGCTTGTGAGGGTAATATAACAAAAACAAAGACAGGTGCACTCTGCGGTCTTAGTAAGCCCTCAAACTGTTGTTAAAATTGAGAGATTAGCCAACATGTCCTACGTGAGGACATGTCTGAGCCCGAGCACCGCGCCAAGGTTTCTCAAGTAGCTCGGGAGCTAACGCTAAACCTACCTGGGCTGTGTGGGCAATACCAGGAGCCAGTGGGCGAATTACAGGAGCGCAAGGTCCGACTCAAAGCAATCTCCCAGTAACCTCCAGCATGTGACCATGCATACAATGGAGGATGCCTGCAGCGGACCACAAGTACCACAATGGACTTCCTACACAGTATAGCAAATGTGTGGATGTGATAAACAGTAGTTTTTATTTAGAATTTTTTGGAGGTGTCGAAACTCCTAGTCTGAATGTGCCTTTATTTCCATCTACAGGCAGCATTCTGGTGCACATGTGAGGCCCGGGCTATATCAGCCAGTCTTGGGTGGGGCTCAGAGCTCTCTGCCTCCTCCCATTGTATGCATGGTCACATGCTGGAGGTTACTGGGAGATTGCTGGTATTGCCCACACGGCCCAGGTAGGTTTAGCGTTAGGTCCCGAGCTACTTGAGAAACCTTAGCGCGGTGCTTGGGCTCAGACATGTCCTCACGTAGGACATGTTGGCTAATCTCTCAATTTTAACACCAGTTTGAGGGCTTAGTAAGACCGCAGAGTGCACCTGTTTTTGTTCTTGTTATATTATATATACTGTTTATCACATCCACACATTTGCTATCCTGTGTAGGATGTCCATTGTGGTACTTGTGGTCCGTTGCAGGCATCCTCCATTGTATGCATTTTTGCTGAGGATTGCCATTAGCAACGGGCCACAAGTGCAGGATCTGGGGACTCCATTATAATAAAGTGGATCATCTCCTAAACACATGGCGGTGGCTGCTACAGGAGCGGGCACTATAGGGGACTCCATTATAATAAAGTGGATCATCCCCTAAACACATGGCGGTGGCTGCTATAGGACCAGAGACTACAGAAGACTCCATTAAAATAAAGTGGATCATCTCCTAAACACATAGCGGGGGCTGCTATAGGACCAGGGACTGCAGAAGACTCCTTTATAATAAAGTATATCTTCTCTTAAACACATGGTGGCAGCTGCTACAGGACCAGGAACTATAGGTAAATCCATTATAGTAAAGTAAATAACCTCCTAAACAGATGGCGGCAGCTACTAGAGGATGTTACACTATAGGGGACTATTTTATAATAAGTGTAGAGGTGCCAGATTATAGTATACCAGTTGGATATCACAATAGCATTAATAGTAGACTGTATTGCATAGACTATGGTTGCATAATTTAGTTGGCAGAATGCTATCATCCATTCACCTGCAGTTATGGAATTATTCTGTGGTACCCCAGTACAGGGGGTATGTGCAGATGATTGGTTTGTAATGTTTTTTAATGTTTGCAATGTACACCAGCAGGTGAGGTATGGTTGGCATCAGGAATGGGGCTAACCCCCCCACCACTTCCCCTTTTTTGGTAGCAGTAGGCTGTCACACCTATCATAAGCTGTCCCTGATCCACATGGTCAATCCTCACATTATTGGGGGCACTATGGGGGCATCTACTGAGGCCACAAAGAAGGGGTATTTTATATGGAGGGCACTATGGGGAAGGGGGGAGAGGAACACTATGGGGGCTTCTACTGAGTCCACAAATAAGGGGTATTTTATATGGGGGGCTCTGTATAGGGGCATTTTATACAGGGACACATTGAGGTGGGCACTAAGAAGGGGTATTTTATACTTGCAAATTATGGGGGACACAGGGCATCTACTGGGGCACTATATATGGGGCATTTTATACTGGTACATTATGGGGGCACTAGGAGGAAGGGGGAGAGGAGCACTATGGGGGCATTTACTGGGGGCACTATAGAGGGGCATTTATACTGGCACATTATGGGGGCACTATGGGGACATTAGCTCAATTGGGGGTATTTTTTGCACTGGCACACACTATAAGGGGGCATTTTTTGTACTGTCACACTATAAGGAGAATTATTACTACTGGGGGGCATTATGGTGGGTTTTATTACTACTGGGGGTCTATGGGAAACATGATTACTAGTATGGGCACTATGGGAGCATTATTACTTCTGGGTCACAGTGGGGACATGTTGGGGGCACTGTAGGAGCACTATTATTACTACCATGTGTGCTCTAGCAGAGAATTATTCCTATTGGTGGGACTTTTGGGAGCAATATTACTGTGAGGGCACCTTGGCACAGTATCAGCTTATCAATATAACTAAATAGCAAAGACAGGTGCACTCTGCGGTCTTACTAAACCCTCAAACTGATTTTAAAATTGAGAGATTAGTCAACATGTCCTACGGTGTAGAACATGTCTAAGCCCGGGCACCATGCCAAGGTTTCTCAAGTAGCCCGGGACCTAACACTCTCCTAACTGAGCCGTATGGGCAATACCAGGAGCCAGTGGGCAAATTACAGGAGCATGAGGCCGACTCACAAACAACTCACCAGTTACCTCCAGCATGTAGCCATGCTTGCAGTGGGAGGAGGGAGGAGTCTGCGAGTCCCACTCAAGACTGGCTGATATAGCCCAGGCCTCACAGGTGCACCTAAATGTGACCTGTAGATGGAAAACAGGCACATTTAAATTGGAGTTTATACACCTCCAGGAATCTCTATATATACAAACTGAAAAGACTAGCGTGGTATTAGCAGGAGGTGCTCAAACCCACATACAGTCGTGCATATATATAGGGGAGCAAATCCTGCACTTGTGGCCCGTTGCTAATGGCGATCCCCAGCAAAAATGCATACGGTGGAGGATGCCCGCAGCAAACCACAAGTACCACAATAGACATCCTACACAAGGCTATTGCTTTGCTATTTTGTTATATTGTTATATTGATTATGACATTCACACAATTGCTACCTTGTGTAGGATGTCTATTGTGGTACTTGTGGTTTGCTGCGGGCATCCTCCACCGAATGCATTTTTGCTGGGGATCGCCATTAGCAATGGGCCACAAGTGCAGAATTTGCTCCCCTATATATATGCACGACTGCATGTGGGTTTGAGCACCTCTTGCTAATACCACGCTAGTCTTTTCAGTTTGTATATACAGTATCAGCTTACCACAATTATTTTTGGGGGACGTTATGTTTACACTATTTGTGTCAGGGGCACTATTTGCTAGGCGCAGTTATTTTAGGGCACTGTGTGCCAATAATTATTGAAGGGGGCATTATCTGCATGGTACTAGTATTTTCAGGGGGTTTATCTGTTTTTGCAGTATAATATTGGGGAGCACAGCGGCACAGTATTGGGGGTGGTAAGGATGATTTGTCCAGAAGATGGGAGAATGATGGAAAAGTAGTAAACTAAGATTTTTTTTGTCAAACTGCAGAGACGAGAAATGGCTGAAAAATTGTGATCTGAAGGTCTGAAAGGAGAAGATGAGGAAAGAGAACATCTACATCAAAGGAGACGTCACTGGATGTAAGAGGTATGGGGCGCTGTATTAAGCCTCATGCACACGACCGTTTTTTTTAAGGTCCGCAAAAAACGGGGTCCGTAGGTCCGTGATCCGTGACCGTTTTTTCGTCCGTTGGTCTTCCTTGATTTTTGGAGGATCCACGGACATGAAAAATGAAAAATAAATCTAAGTCAAGTTTGCCATTGAAATGATAGGAAAAAACAGACACGGATCACGGACACGGATCACGGACGCGGATGACAATCTTGTGTGCATCCGTGATTTTTCACGGACCCATTGACTTGAATGGGTCCGCGAACCGTTGACCGTGAAAAAAATAGGACAGGTCATATTTTTTTCACGGCCAGGAAACACGGCTCACGGATGCGGCTGCCAAACGGTGCATTTTCCGATGAAAGTCAATGGGTCCGCGAAAAAAAACGGAAAACGGAACCACGGACGCGGATGCACACAACGGTCGTGTGCATGAGGCCTAACCCTGTATGTTCTGTAGTGACGGCAGGGTGGATATAGAATTTGGCCCACCCTGCCGCATCCTGGCCCCAGACTTCAGGTCACACTGTGCGTGTTCTGAATTCTGGGGGCTCACACCCATCTACTACATTATCTGTACTCAGAGAGTTATTACTGTGTTATCTGTGGTGTTACGTATAACTGCAAGTGATATCTACTACATTATCTGTAAAAAGGGGGGTGGCCACAGATTGGGGGGGGGGCGCAATACTTGGCTTGCCCCAGATGCTGGCAACCCACGCTACGCCACTGCTAATGTCACTGTAAAGGAGAATATTTAGACTCTCCAATGTGTAGATGTCTACACCCTTGTTCCTCTGGATAGGGAATTAATAGACAGGCCAATTAGACGTCTGGGCGAATCCGACTGATTCCTGCGTTTCAGAACAGTTTGTAAAGAATCCTGCTCTTCCCTGCGCTCAGTAACTAACAGGAAAGGGAGAGAAGAACCAGACTGCCGCCAATTAGTGCTGACAGTAGATATACGTGAACATAAGTAGTACACTTACTGTGATTGCTAAGCGCTGCCAGTCTCCTCTTCTCTCATCCCTGTTAGTTACTAAGCGCAGGGAGAAGAGAGAAGAACGGGACTGGCAGCGCTTAACACTGACAGTAGAAACATAGATAGTATCTAGTGATGAGCGAGCACCAAAGCTTTCGGGTGTTTGGGTATTCGTGCGCTTGGCCGAGCACCCGAGTATAATGGAAGTCAATGGGAGACAACCAGGCACCGCCTGCTCGGATGAGGGGAGGGTGCCTGGTTCATAGGAAAAGGTCTGAAAGTGATGGAAACACCTCTGAAATCGATCAGGAACAGCAGGGGATCATGTCTGGATGCTTCTTGGACTCCAATGTCGCTGCTGGGAACCATGTTGTACGCCACTTTTACAGACCAACAAAAAAACGCCCCCCCTCCAAAAAAACAAAAACAAACAAAAACTTTTTAGAGGAAAAATTGTTAGGAAACATTCAATTGTATATACAGTGTAAGTGCTGCCAAAAATTACAAGGAAGAAGCACTCCGATACAGCCTGTATATCACATAAAGGAAGGCCTCATTCACATGGTGCTACAATTGTTCAGGTACACTGCTACACTCCTAAAGCCTATGCACTAAGTGAAAGGGCTGCCAAATATTACAAGGAACTGGCACTCCAATACACCCTTTCTTACACATAAAGAAAGGCATCATACACACCCTTGAAAAATTATCCTTGATGGCCTGCTGGTGACCTTCCAAAACATTCGGAGTGAGGGCATGCTGGTGACCCTATAAAAAATTAGGAGCGAGTGCCTGCTGCTGAGCTGACCTTCTAAAACATTATATGTGAGGGCCTGCTGTTCAGCTGACGCTCTAAAACATTATATGTGAGGGCCTTCAGGTGAGCAGACCACATAAAACATTAGAGGTGATGGCCTACAGGTGAGCAGACCGTATAAATCATTAGAGGTGAGGGCCTACAGGTGAGCAGACTGTATAAAACATTGGAGGTGAGGTCCTGAAGGTGAGCGGACCCTATAAAACATTGTAGTGAGGGCCTACAGGTGAGCAGACCATATAAAACATTACAGGTGAGGGCCTACCGGTGAGCAGACCGTATAAAACATTGGAGGTGAGGGCCTGAACGTGAGCGGACCCTATAAAACAATGTAGTGTTCCTTAGGCAGACTACAACAGGGACCTTAAAGAGTTCTCTTGTCCTTAGCGGGAGCCTTATGACATATCTGGAGTATTATGTAGAACATACCCTTATCAACGGACAGGGTTTTAAAACCTAGGGCTTTTAATGGCGATGTATCCCGTGGAGACAGTTCTGTTTCTGTTGTGTTTTATGTTTAAAAAAAAAAAAAAAAGTGGGAAACAGAAGGCAAAAGATCACTCTCACGAATTCAAGTACTAAGGAGGGTGTAACTGTACATTTAGAGAAATGTGAAAAAGTGACAATAGTGTAATTTTCAACTATGTTGGTCAATGTGATCTTACTGTCAACATGTATGCCTGTACTTTCCCATAATAAAAATGTTTAAATATATATATATATATATTCCAGTCCCTAGGCACAGTTTCTTTATACAGGGAGTGCAGAATTATTAGGCAAGTTGTATTTTTGAGGATTCATTTTATTATTGAACAACAACCATGTTCTCAATGAACCCAAAAAAATCATTAATATCAAAGCTGAATATTTTTGGAAGTAGTTTTTAGTTTGTTTTTAGTTTTAGCTATTTTAGGGGGATATCTGTGTGTGCAGGTGACTATTACTGTGCATAATTATTAGGCAACTTAACAAAAAACAAATATATACCCATTTCAATTATTTATTTTTACCAGTGAAACCAATATAACATCTCAACCTTCACAAATATACATTTCTGACATTCAAAAACAAAACAAAAACAAATCAGTGACCAATATAGCCACCTTTCTTTGCAAGGACACTCAAAAGCCTGCCATCCATGGATTCTGTCAGTGTTTTGATCTGTTCACCATCAACATTGCGTGCAGCAGCAACCACAGCCTCCCAGACACTGTTCAGAAAGGTGTACTGTTTTCCCTCCTTGTAAATCTCACATTTGATGATGGACCACAGGTTCTCAATGGGGTTCAGATCAGGTGAACAAGGAGGCCATGTCATTAGATTTTCTTCTTTTATACCCTTTCTTGCCAGCCACGCTGTGGAGTACTTGGACGCGTGTGATGGAGCATTGTCCTGCATGAAAATCATGTTTTTCTTGAAGGATGCAGACTTCTTCCTGTACCACTGCTTGAAGAAGGTGTCTTCCAGAAACTGGCAGTAGGACTGGGAGTTGAGCTTGACTCCATCCTCAACCCGAAAAGGCCCCACAAGCTCATCTTTGATGATACCAGCCCAAACCAGTACTCCACCTCCACCTTGCTGGCGTCTGAGTCGGACTGGAGCTCTCTGCCCTTTACCAATCCAGCCACGGGCCCATCCATCTGGCCCATCAAGACTCACTCTCATTTCATCAGTCCATAAAACCTTAGAAAAATCAGTCTTGAGATATTTCTTGGCCCAGTCTTGACGTTTCAGCTTGTGTGTCTTGTTCAGTGGTGGTCGTCTTTCAGCCTTTCTTACCTTGGCCATGTCTCTGAGTATTGCACACCTTGTGCTTTTGGGCACTCCAGTGATGTTGCAGCTCTGAAATATGGCCAAACTGGTGGCAAGTGGCATCTTGGCAGCTGCACGCTTGACTTTTCTCAGTTCATGGGCAGTTATTTTGCGCCTTGGTTTTTCCACACGCTTCTTGCGACCCTGTTGACTATTTTGAATGAAACGCTTGATTGTTCGATGATCACGCTTCAGAAGCTTTGCAATTTTAAGAGTGCTGCATCCCTCTGCAAGATATCTCACTATTTTTGACTTTTATGAGCCTGTCAAGTCCTTCTTTTGACCCATTTTGCCAAAGGAAAGGAAGTTGCCTAATAATTATGCACACCTAATATAGGGTGTTGATGTCATTAGACCACACCCCTTCTCATTACAGAGATGCACATCACCTAATATGCTTAATTGGTAGTAGGCTTTCGAGCCTATACAGCTTGGAGTAAAACAACATGCATAAAGAGGATGATGTGGTCAAAATACTCATTTGCCTAATAATTCTGCACGCAGTGTAGTGTAGTGCAGTTGGCACTTATTTGATGGCATGCAGTTTAAAGTGTAATGCAAAGAGCAAAATCTGTAGCAAATTTCTGCCATGTTACTGACTATTGTCGAGGCATACACATTATAACTTTCTATGGTTGTCTCGTGAAGTCCTGTAATCATTGTATTGATGTCTTTTTCTAAACCAAACTTTTGTCTATAATAACTATTTCAATTGTCTCATTTTCCATGCCGTCAGGCTAGCAACATGGTCAGTGGATGTGTTTATCTATAAAACTGGTCTTAAGTCTGAAAAGTTTTTTTGTAAATAAAATCTGACCATTGATAAAAAAAACAAAAAAAAAAAACTAACATTGTAGTGAGGGCCTACAGGTGAGAAGACCGCATAAAACATTAGAGGTGAGGGCCTACCAGTGAGCAGACTGTATAAAACATTGGAGGTGAGGGCCTGAAGGTGAGCGGACCCTATAAAACATTGCAGGACATATATACTGTATGGAAGAGGAGGATGAGAAAACCAGATTCAAACATATACCCTTTTTATGTGGTGAAAAGGGTGCATCTGAATCTTGTGGACATTATAAAGCATACATTTAAATTGCGTTTTTGTTCCTCATTAGCTCAGCTTTCCTCTGGTGGAATGGAGAAGTCAGGGGCAATCCAGGCCTTGTTCATTTTTATCCGAGTCAACCTGTCAGCATTGTCAGTGGACAAGCGGATACGCTTATCTGTTATAATGCCACTAGCAGCACTAAATGTACGCTCGGACAATACACAGCACCTCCAAGGCATAGAGCGCAAGTTCGTGCCACGTGTTGAGCTTGGACACCCAGTAGTTGTAAGGCACCGAGGGATCATTGAGGACGCTGACACGGTCTGCTATCTATTCCTTCACCATCTTACAAAACTTTTCCCTCCTTGGGACAGTAGGCCACGCTTCAGGGTGCAGTTGCTGGCGGGGTGTCATGAAAGTGTCCCATGCCTTGGTGAGCATTGCCCTGCCTTTTTTGGAACTGGAGTGTGTTCCCGTTGTCTGCCTTCCTCATTTTCCTATGGAAGTACGGACTCTGCCGCCAGCTTTGTCAGATGGAAATGTTTGGAGCAATTTCTCAACAAGGACCTTCTGGTATTGCACCATTTTACTTGCCCTCTCCATCACAGGAATGAGAGATGAGAAGTTCTCTTTGTTTTGGGGGTTGAGAAGGGTGAAAACCCAGTAATCCGTGTTATCCAAAATGCATATAACGCAGCCTAGCATGAAGTCAGCCATGTGTGCCAGAGTACCAACAGGCAAGACGTCTATGTCGACATCAGGATGACTCTCCATCTCCTCATCCTCCTCCTAATCCCCTTGTGCCCATCCACGTCGAATCGATGGAATTAAAGTTCCCTCGGTAGTACCCTCTGTAGCAGAGGCAACTGTCTCCTGCTCCTCCTCATCATGGTCCAATTTGCGCTAAGAAGATGAAATGTGGGTGGTCTGGCTATCACCCACACTAAAGTTGTCTCCCATTTCCACGTCTGCCACATTTAGAGCGTCGTCCTTAATTGTGAGCAGCGATCGTTTGAGTAGACACAAAAGTGGGATGCTTACGCTGATTATAGCGTTATCGCCACTAATCATCTGTGTGAATTAATCAAAGTTTCTTAAACCCTCACAGAGGTTTCCCATCAATGTCCACTCCTCGCTTGTAATTAGTGGAAGTTGACTTGAAAGGCGATGACCATGTTGCAGCTGGTATTCCACAACAGCCCTCTGCTGCTCACAAAGCCTGGACAACATGTAGAACGTAGAGTTCCAGCGCGTGATCACGTCGCACAACAGTCGGTGAGCTGGAAGCCCCAGGCGCTGCTGCAGCGTTGACAGAGTGGCTGAAGCTGTGGACGACTTGCGGAAATGGGCACCCACGCGGCGCGCCTTTACTAGTAGATTTGTCAAATTTGGTTATGTTTTAATAAACCACTAAGTTTAATACGCGCGCTAGGCATGGCACGTGCATCAGGTTGCCGTTCTCCAAAGCCGCCACCAAGTTACAGCCATTGTACGACACAACCATGCCTGGTTGTAGGTTGAGTGGCGACAGCCACAGCTCGGTCTGGTCCCTTATACCCTGCCACAGCTCTGCAGCGGTGTGCTGTTTGTCCCCTAGGCAGATCAGCTTCAGCACGGCCTGTTGAAGTTTCCCCACAGCAGTGCTACACTGCTTCCAGCTACCGACTGATGGCTGACTGCTGGAGGTAGAAGTGGTGGAGGTAGCGGCGGAAGAGAAGGAGTTGAAGTGGGGGTTGGAGCCAGTAACATAGCTTCTGGCGGAGTTCCTGATGGACATAGGGCCCGTAATCCTGGGCGTGGGTAGCACCTGCTCCATCCCAGGGTACGACTTACTCCCAGCCTCCACAATATTCACCCAGTGTGCAGTCAGGGAAATGTAGCGTCCCTGGCCACCAGCACTTGTCCATGTGTCCGTGGTCAAGTGGACCTTCCCAATAACTGCGTTGGTCAGGGCACGGGTGATGTTCTGGGAC
Source organism: Bufo bufo (assembly GCF_905171765.1). Classification (NCBI taxonomy): domain Eukaryota; kingdom Metazoa; phylum Chordata; class Amphibia; order Anura; family Bufonidae; genus Bufo; species Bufo bufo. The sequence goes on from NC_053394.1 coordinate 179,414,109, forward strand.
ACATGTTGGTGTTAGGCGGGCATGGCACACTGTGAAAAAGTGTCAGCTGGGGACTGCGTACCGAGGGACGGCCGCCGACATCAGGCTGCGGAAGGCCTCAGTCTCTACAAGTCTATATGGCAAAATTTCAAGGGCCAGTAATTTTTAAAGTTGCGCATCTAGTGCTATGGACAGTGGGTGGGTGGCTGGGTATTTCTGCTTGCGTTCAAATGCCTGGGGTAAGGACAATTGGATGCTGCACTGGGACAGGGAAGTGGATGTAGTTGCTGATGGTGCATGCGAAGGCCCAGGTGCAGGGGATTGGCCAGCAGTGCGTAACACAGGGGAAGAGGAGGCATTGGGTGGCCCGCAGACCCAGATTGTGGACCCAGGCATTCGGCCCACTGATTAGGGTACTTGGATGCCATGTGGCAGATCATGCTGGTGGTGGTGAGGTTGCTGGTGTTCGCGCCCCGGCTCAGGTTACAAACTACCACTCTTTTATCGTCTGCACTTTCCACAAAAAAGCGCCATACTGAAGAACGCCTACCCGTGCTCCATGTAACAGTTGCAGGCCTGTTTGGTGTGGGCCCGACTTCTCCCTTTTGCCACACCACTGTCTCTTACAGCTTGTTGCGGTGCTGCAGATCCTTCCTGTACTGCTTTCCTCGCTCGGCCTTTCACCTTCCCAAGTTGGGTCAGTGACCTCATTGTCCACCACCTCCTCTTCCACTTCCTCATCCCCATCCTCCTGACTTGATCTAACCACAACCTCAGTGATTGACAACTGTGTCTCATCCTCATCCACCTCTTCAACAAATAATTGACGTTCACCACCCTCATCTTCTTGACCCTGTGATAGGTCAAGAGGTTGTGAATCAGGGGACAAGATCTGTGCCTCTTCAAGCATGCTTGGCGAGAGGGCCAAATCTAGTGATGGCGATGAAAATAGGTCCTCGGAATGTCCGAGTGTGGTATCAACGATTTGTCCGACTCCTGACTCTACATGGTGGGAGGAAGGAGGATCAGGGTGAGGATTCTGTGGACCAGACTCTTTGCTAATGAGACTGGCCTTGGTGGAAGAGAGGGTGGAAGAATTATCTTCTGCCATCCAACCGACCACCTGGTCACACTGGTCCGACTTGGACAGTGTTGTCCTGCGACGTCCAGTTAATTGTGAAATGAAACTGGGTATGGTGGATTTTTTCTTTTTTCCAGTTTCACCGGCAGCTGGCTGTCACAATGCGCTCTGTGTGTGGTTCCAGGAGGCGGGGACGCCGAGGCACGCTCGCGTCATCGGCGCACCCGGCGTCGCTTATTCCCGTGGGAACTACACTGGGGCTTAGTGCCGAGCTGATCACTCGGCGCTCGGCTGTATGGGCTGCATTGTAAATCAGGAGTCATGTGATGCTGGCCACGTCACATGACTCCACTAGTGCACTATTTAGACAGGCAATCTGCTGGCCACAGATTGCCTGTTATTGAGGTCCTTCCTGCATGATACTCACCTGGTTTGTTTGTTCCTGCTCGGCTTCTGATTTCCTGTATGTTTCATCCTCTGGTCTTGGCGTGCTCTCCTGGTTTGACTTCGGCTTGTCCTGACGATTCTCTGCTTGCTCCTCCAGTACCTTTTCTGCTCTCTTGGTTTTGACACGGCTTGTTTGACCTTTCTGTTTATGTGTTGTTTGTCTTCCCTGCACTATCCTAGCTAAGGGTTTGTCGACCAGTTGCCCTTGTCGCTAGGACTTGCGAGGCAAGTAGGCAGGGAAAGGGGTGAAGGTGGAGTTCAGTGGTCACTACCCCACCCCCTGTGTGTGACACTGGCACAGTTTCATTGCGCCCAGGGCCACGGCCTCTGCCTGAACCGTCAGCAACACACTGCTTTCTGATGGCGTGCTGTAGATCTCACTTGCAGACAGACTGTAGTGAATAAGCCCCTTTTTATAATGTCTGCTAAACACACTGCTTTCTGATGGCTTACTGTCGATCTCACTTGCAGACAAACTCTAGTGAATAAGGGTACTTTCCCACTAGCAGCAGGACGGATCCGACAGGCTGTTCACCCTGTCGGATCCGTCCTCCCGCTATTTCGCCGTGTCGCCGCTCCATCCCCATTGACTATAATGGGGACGGGGGTGGAGCTCCGGCGCAGCACGGCAAAAGGCCGCCGGACCAAAAGTACTGCATATCCGACTTTTTAGTCCAGCGGCCTCTCGCCGTGCACTGCCATGCTGCGCTGGAGATCCGCCCCAGTCCCCATTATAGTCAATGGGGACGGAGCGGCGGCATGGCGAAATAGCGGCAGGACGGATCAGACAGGTTGAACAGCCTGTCGGATCCCTCCTGCCGCTAGTGTGAAAGTAGCCTAAGACCCTTTTTATAATGTCTGCTAAACACACTGCTTTCTGATGGTGTACTGTAGATCTCACTTGCAGACACACTCTAGTGAATAAGGCCCTTTTTATAATGTCTGCTAAACACACTGCTTTCTGATGGCGTACTGTAGATTTCACTAATATCAAATCTTTCTGTCTTTTAAAAGCTTTTGGGTACTTAAAAAAGCGATTTTCCAGCCCTGCACTATCTGTCCCTTCCTGAAGACGCCTGTCCCTGATACTGCTGAATTTAACCCCTGGTAAAAAAATAAAATAAAATAGTGCTGCACTGCTGTCAAACACACACTGTAGTCCTTAAGAGGACCGTTTGGTCTTTCAATATTTTTTTTTTTAGTTAAATAAGTGAATTTCCAGCAAAACGCTATCTGTCCCTGCCTACTGTCTGCTCTCCCTGACGCTGAATGATCAGAGCGCGGGACATCGGCTCCTATATAAACTGGTATCACGTGTTCCGGCCAGCCAATCAGTGTAAGGCTAATAGCTAACATGGCTATGGCATTACACTGAAGGGAATTACTTACCTGAAGTTGGTTGGCTGCTTAGGAGGCGCCAAATGTGTGGGGATGAGACTCGAGCAATGCGACGAGCACACGTGGTATTCGGCCGAGTACCGCCATGTGCCGAGCATAGCGATGCTCGAGCCGAACCGGTAGTCGGCCGAGCATGCTCGCTTATCACTAATAGTATCCTGTCATCTGCAAGCTAAACCCACAATCTCACTTCTTGTGCTCAGTAACTAACTAGGAAGCTTAAAGGGAACCTGTCATGTGGATATTTGATTGTATATAATTAGTTAGATTATAATCATTAACTACTAAAAAGTGCCTTAGATGTATTCACTTACTGGTGTGACAGATGGTTACCTCATAATATACACACAAAGATGCCACATGCCGCATGTTAATGAGCTGATTTGAGTCCAGCGTGATGTCATTGAGTCCAGCGTTTTTTAATTCAGAGATATAGCCACTCCCCTGCCCACCTGCTGCTGATTCATATGGAAAATAACTGTCAATCAGCAGCAGGTAGGCGGGGAGAGTCAGGAGCTTATGAATATTCATGACTCATCATTATCAGCTGGAGCTTTTCAATACAAGATGTTGGCAGATTGACTGGGTCAATTAAAGAAAGTGACCCAGCATTTTGCTAAGCGAATCAGTCACTTATTTATGTTGCCCTTAGTTAGGACACCATAAAACTGGTGACAGGTTCCCTTTAAGGAAGAAATAAATGTACAGAGATTACAGTCAGTGCTGGAAGCAAATGAAAATAACCCCCAAAAAAATGGAAAAACAATCATATATAAACACTTACAAACACAAAACACAGACAATAATCTGCAAAAAAAATATTGTGCTTTTGCGCTACGGTTTTTCTTGTGAGGTGGGTACCCTACACAAATAACCAATGTATATAATATAGAAAACCACGCTGCTTCAACTTGAGTGCAGTTCACACTGAGGGAGACAAAAGATATCTATCGATTTGATTACTCTGTTTTGGTTCCCACTAAGGTCGATGCTCAAAGCTTCGAAAAGTCAAAAAAAGAGACGGCCCAACATAGTGAAATACCGCCAATAGAGATGTTCCGAACTATTCGCCGGCGAATAGTTCCCGGCGAATATCGCTTGTTCGCTGCGGCGGGCGAACATATGCGATGTTCGGTCCGCCCCCTATTCGTCATCATTGTGTAAACTTTGACCCTGTACTTCACAGTCAGCAGACACATTCCAGCCAATCAGTATCATACCCTCCCTCCAAGACCCTCCCACCTCCTGGACAGCATCCATTTTAGATTCATTCGGAAGCTGCAGTGTCACAAATTTGACTAAGTTGTAATCACAATGCGATTAATACAGGTTATATTAATCGCATTGCGAATTCAACTTAGAGCTGGATTCCAAATGGTTGTTGTATTGCTAGAATATAACGAAGATTGAGAATATAGTGCTATATTCGTTATATTCGTCAATTCTAGCAATACAACCATTAGGAACTCAGATCTAAGTTGTAATCGCAATGCGATTAATACAGGTTATATTAAATCGCATTGCGAATTCAACTTAGAGCTGGGTTCCTAATGACCCTGTACCTCACAGTCAGCAGACACATTCCAGCCAATCAGCAGCGTACCCTCCCTCCCACCTCCTGGACAGCATCCATTTTAGATTCATTCGGAAGCTGCATTCTTAGTGAGAGGAGGGACGGTGCAGCTGCTGCTGATTTAATAGGGAAATCGATAGCTAGGCTAGTGTATTCAGTGTCCACTACAGTCCTGAAAGACTCATCTGATCTCTGCTGTAAGGACAGCACCCCAAAAAGCCCTTTTTAGGGCTAGAACATCAGTCTGCTTTTTTTTCCCCTGTGTAATCTAATTGCAGTTGCCTGCCTGCCAGCGTGTGTATCAGGCTCACAGCGTATACTGTGCCCACTTGCCCAGTGCCACCACTCATATCTGGTGTCACAGTAGCTTGCATTTAAAAAAAACAAAAAAATTTTTTGACTGTAATATAATGGCAGTCAGTTGCCGGCACGCGCGTGTGTTTCATGCCCTGCAAGTGCACAGTGTCACCAGTGCAACTCATATCTGGTGTCACATTCGATTCCATTTAAAGAAAAACAACAGTTTTGACTGTAAATAAATAGCAGTCAGTTGCACACACGTGTTTGTGTGTTTAAGGCCCAGCTGCAAGCGCATAGTGTCACTTCAGCGCCATTCATATATGGTGTCACATTCGATTCCATTTAAAGAAAAACAACAATTTTGACTGTGAATAAATAGCAGTCAGTTGCACACACGTGTTTGTGTGTTTAACCTCTTAAGGACATAGGGCGTACAGGTACGCCCTTGTGCCCTGGTACTTAAGGACACAGGGCGTACATGTACGCCCTGTGTATTTTCGATCACTGCCGTGCGGCTGGCAGTGATCGGAACCCGGTGCCTGCTCAAATCATTGAGCAGGCACCTAGGCTAAATGCGCGGGGGGGTCCCGTGACCCCCCCATGTCGGCGATCGCGGCAAACCGCAGGTCAATTCAGACCTGCGGTTTGCTGTGATTTCTGCAGTTTCTGGTCCCCGCGGTCCCCTGCGGTCTGCGATGCGATGTCAGCCGTTTAACCCTTTCCATACAGCGGTCCGTACGGACCGCTGTATGGAAAAGGTTAACAGCGCAGGGAGCTCCCTCCCTCTCCCATCGGGGGGCTGCTGTGCCTTTGCAGCCCCCCGATGGAGAGGGAGAGAGCCCCCAGACAGCCCCCCGAGAGATCCCCTCCTTACCCTTCCCCGTCTGCGAAGTTCTGAGCAGACGGGGAAGGTTCCCATGGCAACAGGACGCCTCTCAGGCGTCCTGCTGTCCATGGTGCTGAACAGATCTGTGCTGAAAGGCATAGATCTGTTCAGTGTAAGTAAAATACAGTGCAGTACAATATATATTGTTCTGTACTGTATTATACAGACATCAGACCCACTGGATCTTCAAGAACCAAGTGGGTCTGGGTCAAAAAAAAGTGAATAAAAGTGAAAAAAAAGTAAAAATCAAAAAACACATTTATCACTGATAAAAAAGGAAAAAAATAAAATTCCCTACACATGTTTGGTATCTCCGCGTCCGTAACGACCTGATCTATAAAACGGTCATGTTACTTTACCCGAACGGTGAACACCATAAAAATAAAAAATAAAAAACTATGATGAAATTGATATTTTGCCCACCTTACTTCCCAAAAAAGGTAATAAAAGTGATCAAAAAAGTCGCATGTACGCCAAAATTGTAACAATCAAACCGTCATCTCATCCCGCAAAAATCATACCCTACCCAAGATAATCGCCCAAAAACTGAAAAAACTATGGCTCTTAGACTATGGAGACACTAAAACATGATTTTTTTTGTTTCAAAAATGAAATCATTGTGTAAAACTTACATAAATAAAAAAAAAGTATACATATTAGGTATCGCCGCGTCCGTATCGCCCGGCTCTATAAAAATATCACATGATCTAACCCCTCAGATGACTACCGTAAAAAAATAAAAATAAAAACGGTGTAAAAAAAGCAATTTTTTGTCCTCTTACGTCACAAAAAGTGTAATAGCAAGCAATCAAAAAGTCATATGCACCCCAAAATAGATGCCAATCAAACCGTCATCTCATCCCGCAAAAAATGAGACCCTACTTAAGATAATCGCCCAAAAACTGAAAAAACTATGGCTCTTAGACTATGGAGACACTAAAACATTTTTTGGGTTTTAAAAATGAAATCATTGTGTAAAACTTACATAAATAAAAAAAATTGTATACATATTAGGTATCGCCGCGTCCGTGACAACCTGCTCTATAAAATTACCACATGATCTAACCTGTCAGATGAATGTTGTAAATAACAAAAAAAAAAACGGTGCCAAAAAAGCTATTTCTTGTTACCTTGCCGCACAAAAAGTGTAATATAGAGCAACCAAAAATCATATGTACCCTAAACTAGTACCAACAAAACTGCCACGCTATCCCGTAGTTTCTAAAATGGGGTCACTTTTTTGGAGTTTCTACTCTAGGGGTGCATCAGGGGGGCTTCAAATGGGACATGGTGTAAAAAAAAACAGTCCAGCAAAACCTGCCTTCCAAAAACCATATGGTGTTCCTTTCCTTCTGCGCCCTGCCGTGTGCCCGTACAGCGGTTTACGACCACATATGAGGTGTTTCTGTAAACTACAGAATTAGGGGCATAAATAATGAGTTTTGTTTGGCTGTTAACCCTTGCTTTGTAACTGGAAAAAAAATATTAAAATGGAAAATCTGCCAAAAAAGTAAAATTTTGAAATTGTATCTCTATTTTCCATTAAATCTTGTGCAACACCTAAAGGGTTAACAAAGTTTGTAAAATCAGTTTTGAATACCTTGAGGGGTGTAGTTTCTTAGATGGGGTCACTTTTAGGAGTTTCTCCTCTAGGGGTGCATCAGGGGGCTTCAAATGGGACATGGTGTAAATAAACCAGTCCATAAAAATCAGCCTTCCAAAAACCAAACGGCGCACCTTTCCCTCTACGCCCCGCTGTGTGGCCGTACAGTAGTTTACGGCCACATATTGGGTGTTTCTGTAAATGGCAGAGTCAGGGCAATAAAGATACAGTCTTGTTTGGCTGTTAACCCTTGGTTTGTTAGTGGAAAAAATGGGTTAAAATGAAAAATTAGACAAAAAAATGAAATTCTCAAATTTCCTCCCCATTTGCCAATAACTCTTGTGCAACACCTAAAGGGTTAACAACGTATGCAAAATCAGTTTTGAATACCTTGAGGGGTGTAGTTTCTTAGATGGGGTCATTTTTGGGTGGTTTTTATAATGTAAGCCTCGCAAAGTGACTTGAGACTTCAGACCTGAACTGGTCAATTCAGACCTGCGGTTTGCTGCGATTTCTGCAGTTTCTGGTCCCCGCGGTCCCCTGCGGTCTGCGATGCGATGTCAGCCGTTTAACCCTTTCCATACAGCGGTCCGTACGGACCGCTGTATGGAAAAGGTTAACAGCGCAGGGAGCTCCCTCCCTCTCCCATCGGGGGGCTGCTGTGCCTTTGCAGCCCCCCGATGGAGAGGGAGAGAGCCCCCAGACAGCCCCCCGAGAGATCCCCTCCTTACCCTTCCCCGTCTGCGAAGTTCTGAGCAGACGGGGAAGGTTCCCATGGCAACAGGACGCCTCTCAGGCGTCCTGCTGTCCATGGTGCTGAACAGATCTGTGCTGAAAGGCATAGATCTGTTCAGTGTAAGTAAAATACAGTGCAGTACAATATATATTGTTCTGTACTGTATTATACAGACATCAGACCCACTGGATCTTCAAGAACCAAGTGGGTCTGGGTCAAAAAAAAGTGAATAAAAGTGAAAAAAAAGTAAAAATCAAAAAACACATTTATCACTGATAAAAAATGAAAAAAATAAAATTCCCTACACATGTTTGGTATCTCCGCGTCCGTAACGACCTGATCTATAAAACGGTCATGTTACTTTACCCGAACGGTGAACACCATAAAAATAAAAAATAAAAAACTATGATGAAATTGATATTTTGCCCACCTTACTTCCCAAAAAAGGTAATAAAAGTGATCAAAAAAGTCGCATGTACGCCAAAATTGTAACAATCAAACCGTCATCTCATCCCGCAAAAATCATACCCTACCCAAGATAATCGCCCAAAAACTGAAAAAACTATGGCTCTTAGACTATGGAGACACTAAAACATGATTTTTTTTGTTTCAAAAATGAAATCATTGTGTAAAACTTACATAAATAAAAAAAAAGTATACATATTAGGTATCGCCGCGTCCGTATCGCCCGGCTCTATAAAAATATCACATGATCTAACCCCTCAGATGACTACCGTAAAAAAATAAAAATAAAAACGGTGTAAAAAAAGCAATTTTTTGTCCTCTTACGTCACAAAAAGTGTAATAGCAAGCAATCAAAAAGTCATATGCACCCCAAAATAGATGCCAATCAAACCGTCATCTCATCCCGCAAAAAATGAGACCCTACTTAAGATAATCGCCCAAAAACTGAAAAAACTATGGCTCTTAGACTATGGAGACACTAAAACATTTTTTGGGTTTTAAAAATGAAATCATTGTGTAAAACTTACATAAATAAAAAAAATTGTATACATATTAGGTATCGCCGCGTCCGTGACAACCTGCTCTATAAAATTACCACATGATCTAACCTGTCAGATGAATGTTGTAAATAACAAAAAAAAAAAACGGTGCCAAAAAAGCTATTTCTTGTTACCTTGCCGCACAAAAAGTGTAATATAGAGCAACCAAAAATCATATGTACCCTAAACTAGTACCAACAAAACTGCCACCCTATCCCGTAGTTTCTAAAATGGGGTCACTTTTTTGGAGTTTCTACTCTAGGGGTGCATCAGGGGGGCTTCAAATGGGACATGGTGTAAAAAAAAACAGTCCAGCAAAACCTGCCTTCCAAAAACCATATGGTGTTCCTTTCCTTCTGCGCCCTGCCGTGTGCCCATACAGCGGTTTACGACCACATATGAGGTGTTTCTGTAAACTACAGAATTAGGGGCATAAATAATGAGTTTTGTTTGGCTGTTAACCCTTGCTTTGTAACTGGAAAAAAAATATTAAAATGGAAAATCTGCCAAAAAAGTAAAATTTTGAAATTGTATCTCTATTTTCCATTAAATCTTGTGCAACACCTAAAGGGTTAACAAAGTTTGTAAAATCAGTTTTGAATACCTTGAGGGGTGTAGTTTCTTAGATGGGGTCACTTTTAGGAGTTTCTCCTCTAGGGGTGCATCAGGGGGCTTCAAATGGGACATGGTGTAAATAAACCAGTCCATAAAAATCAGCCTTCCAAAAACCAAACGGCGCACCTTTCCCTCTACGCCCCGCTGTGTGGCCGTACAGTAGTTTACGGCCACATATTGGGTGTTTCTGTAAATGGCAGAGTCAGGGCAATAAAGATACAGTCTTGTTTGGCTGTTAACCCTTGGTTTGTTAGTGGAAAAAATGGGTTAAAATGAAAAATTAGACAAAAAAATGAAATTCTCAAATTTCCTCCCCATTTGCCAATAACTCTTGTGCAACACCTAAAGGGTTAACAACGTATGCAAAATCAGTTTTGAATACCTTGAGGGGTGTAGTTTCTTAGATGGGGTCATTTTTGGGTGGTTTTTATAATGTAAGCCTCGCAAAGTGACTTGAGACTTCAGACCTGAACTGGTCCCTAAAAATTTAGTTTTTGTAAATTTCTGAAAAATTTCAAGATTTGCTTCTAAACTTCTAAGCCTTATAACATCCCCAAAAAATAAAATATCATTCCCAAAACAATTCAAACATGAAGTAGACATATTGGGAATGTAAAGTCATCACAATTTTTGGGGGTATTACTATGTATTACAGAAGTAGAGAAACTGAAACTTTGAAATTTGCAAATTTTTCCAAATGTTTGTTAAATTAGGTATTTTTTGGTGCAAAAAAATTTATTTTTTTGACTCCATTTTACCAGTATCATGAAGTACAATATGTGACGAAAAAACAATCTCAGAACGGCCTGGATAAGTCAAAGCGTTTTAAAGTTATCAGCACTTAAAGGGACTCTGGTCAGATTTTCAAAAAATGGCCTGGTCCTAAGGTGTAAAAAGGCTGTGTCCTTAAGGGGTTAAGGCTCAGCTGCAAGCGCATAGTGTCACTTCAGCGCAACTCATATCTGGTGTCACATTCGATTCCATTTAACCACCTCAGTCCCTATAGCTTAAACACCCTTAATGACCAGGCCACTTATTACACTTCTGACCTACCCTACTTTCACCGTTTATTGCTCGGTCATGCAACTTACCACCCAAATGAATTTTACCTTTTCTTCTCACTAATAGAGCTTTCATTTGGTGGTATTTCATTGCTGCTGACATTTTAACTTTTTTGTTATAAATCGAAATTTAACGATTTTTTTTGCAAAAAAATGACATTTTTCACATTCAGTTGTAAAATTTTGCAAAAAAAACGACAACCATATATACATTTTTCTCTAAATTTATTGTTCTACATGTCTTTGATTTCAAACTACTTACCACACATTTGGGCCCCTAGAATGCCAGGGCAGTATAACTACCCCACAAGTGACCCCATTTTGGAAAGAAGACACCCCAAGGTATTCGCTGATGGGCATAGTGAGTTCATAGAAGTTTTTATTTTTTGTCACAAGTTAGTGGAATATGAGACTTTGTAAGAAAAAATAAATAAAAAAAAAATCATCATTTTCCACTAACTTGGGACAAAAAATAAAAAATTCTAGGAACTCGCCAGGCCCCTCACGGAATACCTTGGGGTGTCTTCTTTCCAAAATGGGGTCACTTGTGGGGTAGTTATACTGCCCTGGCATTCTAGGGGCCCAAATGTGTGGTAAGTAGTTTGAAATCAAAATCTGTAAAAAATGGCCGGTGAAATCCGAAAGGTGCTCTTTGGAATGTGGCCCCCTTTGCCCACCTAGGCTGCAAAAAAGTGTCACACATGTGGTATCTCCGTACTCAGGAGAAGTTGGGCAATGTGTTTTTGGGTGTCATTTTACATATACCCATGCTGGGTGAGAGAAATATCTCGGCAAAAGACAACTTTTCCCATTTTTTTATACAAAGTTGGCATTTGACCAAGATATTTCTCTCACCCAGCATGGGTATATGTAAAATAACACCCCAAAACACATTCCCCAACTTCTCCTGAGTACGGCGATACCACATGTGTGACACTTTTTTGCAGCCTAGATGCGCAAAGGTGCCCAAATTCCTTTTAGGAGGGCATTTTTAGACATTTGGATCCCATTCTTCTTCTCACGCTTTAGGGCCCCTAAAAAGCCAGGGCAGTATAAATACCCCACATGTGACCCCATTTTGGAAAGAAGACACCCCAAGGTATTCAATGAGGGGCATGGCGAGTTCATAGAAAAAATAATAATTTGGCACAAGTTAGCGGAAATTGATTTTTTATTTTTTTTCTCACAAAGTCTCCCTTTCCGCTAACTTGAGACAAAAATTTCAATCTTTCATGGACGAAATATGCCCCTCAGCGAATACCTTGGGGTGTCTTCTTTCCAAAATGGTGTTATTTGTGGGGTGTTTGTACTGCCCTGGCATTTCAGGGTCTCCGCAATCATTACATGTATGGCCAGCATTAGGAGTTTCTGCTATTCTCCTTATATTGAGCATACGGGTAATGAGATTTTTTTTTTCCGTTCAGCCTCCGGGCTGAAAGAAAAAAATGAACGGCACAGATTTCTTCATTCGCATCGATCAATGTGGATGAAAAAATCTCTGCCAAAAAAAAAAAAGGAGGGGAAAGGCGTCTGCCAGGACATAGGAGCTCCGCCTAACATCTATACCCACTTAGCTCGTATGCCCTGGCAAACCAGATTTATCCATTCACATCAATCGATGTGGATGAATAAATCATTGCCGGGATTATTTTTTTTTTTATATATACATATAAGTGTTTGCCAAAGCATATGAACACCGCCACCTCCTCAGCTCATATGCCTTGGCAAACGTATCTTTTACTGCAGAGGAGAAATCTCGTCTTGCAGCGCCGCATACACCGACTTGTGTGTAATCTGACAGCAGCGCAATGCTTCTGTCAGAATGCACATCAGTGCTACAGCTAGTCGATCGGTTGGTCCACCTGGAAGGTAAAAAAAACAAAACAAAAACGAAAAAACCAAGCCGCAACACAATAAATTTTATTAACTTTATAATAACTTTTGAACAGAACATATAAACTTTTTTTTAACTTTCTGAACTGAAGTTAACTTTTTTGCTTACCTTTTTTTTAATTTTTTTTACCTTTTATAGGACAAACCTCTCCTTCCCCATGGGACAATGTGCAAAGCGCAAATCGCCCAAAGATGTGGCGAAGTACATTATGCACTTTATCCCAGGTGAAAGGAGAGGTTTGCAGCAGCTGTGAGTAAAAGGGCCCTAATAGCTCTGTGTGCCTGTCCTGTGAGATGCAATCCCTATGCTAAGTGTACCTGTGTGTGGTACTTCCGGAAACACTCTCCAAAGCATAGGGCAGGGTGGTCAGGACAGTCAGGACAGAAATAGCGGGTGTCACGCCTTATTCCACTTCTGCTACAGACACGACATCTTTTTCGGGGTGACGGTTGGGTTGAGGTACCAGGAACAAAACTGGGGAAATGTCGCTCGTGTAGACGGCTAACTACACTGGTGGATGGGGCCACGGAACTTTCTGGATACAGGAGGTTCTCGATGATCTCTTCCTGAAATTTGAGGAAGGATCGTGTTCTCCCAGCCTTACTGTAGAGAACAAAACTATTATACATCGCCAATTGAATCAAATATACAGACACCTTCTTATACCAGCGTCTGGTGCGTCGGGAAACTAAATACGGAGACAACATATGGTCATTGAAGTCCACCCCTCCCATGAGCAAATTATAGTCGTGGACACAGAGGGGCTTTTCAATGACACGGGTTGCTCGCTCAATTTGTATTGTCGTGTCTGCGTGAATGGAGGAGAGCATGTAAACGTCACGCTTGTCTCTCCATTTCCCCGCGAGCAGTTCTTCGTTACACAAGGCAGCCCTTTCCCCCCTTGCAAGACGGGTGGTAACGAGCCGTTGGGGGAAGCCCACGCGACTAGTTCGTGCGGTGCCACAGCAGCCAATCTGTTCTAGGAACAAATGCCTGAAGAGGGCCACACTTGTGTAGAAATTGTCCACATAAAGATGGTACCCCTTGCCAAATAAGGGTGACACCAAGTCCCAGACTGTCTTCCCACTGCTCCCCAGGTAGTCAGGGCAACCGACCGGCTCCAGGGTCTGATCTTTTCCCTCATAGATCCGAAATTTGTGGGTATAGCCTGTGGCCCTTTCACAGAGCTTATACAATTTGACCCCATACCGGGCGCGCTTGCTTGGGATGTATTGTTTGAAGCCAAGGCGCCCGGTAAAATGTATTAGGGACTTGTCTACGCAGATGTTTTGCTCTGGGGTATACAAATCTGCAAATTTCTGGTTGAAGTGGTCTATGAGGGGCCGAATTTTGTGGAGCCGGTCAAAAGCAGGGTGGCCTCTGGGACGGGAGGTGGTGTTGTTGCTAAAGTGCAGGAAACGCAGGATGGCCTAAAATCGTGCACTGGACATAGCAGCAGAGAACATGGGCATGTGATGAATCGGGTTCGTGGACCAATATGACCACAATTCATGCTTTTTGGTTAGACCCATGTTGAGGAGAAGGCCCAGAAAATTTTTAATTTCGGAAACTTGGACTGGTTTCCACCGGAAAGGCTGGGCATAAAAGCTTCCCGGGTTGGCGGATATAAATTGAGTGGCATACCGATTTGTTTCTGCCACGACTAAGTCCAAGAGCTCCGCAGTCAAGAACAGCTCAAAAAATCCCAGGGCCGAACCGATCTGAGCTGTCTCAACCCGAACTCCAGACTGGGCGGTGAAAGGGGGAACTAATGGTGCGGCTGAAGTTGGTGACTGCCAATCAGGATTTGCCAGCACCTCAGGGACTCTAGGGGCTCTACGGGCCTGTCTGTGCGGTGGCTGCGACGGGGTAACTACTGCACGTGCCACCGTACCAGCTTCAACTGCCCTTCTGGTGCTCGCCACTTCACCATGTTGTACAGCAGTGCTGGTACTAGGTCCAGGGAGGGCTGCGCTGCTGGTGTATGCCTCACCACGTGATCCGACAGCGCCAACCCCACTCTGCTGCTCTTGAAGTGGATCCTGCGCAACCTGTGGTCTAGCGACACAGGGCCGGGTACGCCTGGTTCTATCAGGGACCTCCACCTCCTCGTCCGAACTTTGGGTCAGACTGCCACTGCTTTCTACAGGTTCATATTCTGACCCGCTAGATTCGTCAGATGAGGGTTCCCATTCCTCATCCGACTGGGTCAGAATCCTGTAGGCCTCTTCAGAAGAATACCCCCTGTTTGACATTTGGACTACTAAATTTAGGGGTATTCCCTGAGACTACCCAAAAAATAAAGCAAGCCTGTCTTACAAAGAGGAGGCTAGCGAAGTACCGGAGGCCGCTGCGGTTGATAAAAAATATCAAAACTGATTTTTTTATCGCCGCAGCACTTGGAAAGTGATTGTGCAGTTTTCAAAAAAATATATATTTTTTGTCACTGCGGCGGGGCGGGTGTGGGTGAACGCACGTGTGGGCGACCGATCAGGCCTGATCGGCCAAACACTGCGTTTTGGGTGGAGGGCGAGCTAAGGTGACACTAATACAATTATAGATCTGACTGTGATCAGTTTTGATCACTTACAGATACTATAAATGTACAAATGCTGATTAGCGATACGCTAATCAGCGAATCAATGACTGCGGTGCGGGGGGCTGGGCGCTAACCGACGCTAAACTACCTAACCAAGGGGCCTAAACTATCCTAAAACCTAACAGTCAATACCAGTGGGAAAAAAAAGTGACAGTTTACACTGATCACTTTTTTCCTTTCACTAGGTGATTGACAGGGGCGATCAAGGGGTGATCAAGGGGTTAATTCGGGTGATGGGGGGTGATCTGGGGCTAAGTGTAGTGTTGGTGGGTACTCACAGTGATCTCTGCTCCTCTGCTGGAACCAACCGACGAAAAGGACCAGCAGAGGAGCAGACAAGCCATTTAACACATCATATTTACTAATATGATGTGTTATCTGGCTTTTCATTAGTTTTTTTGAAAATCGCCAGCCTGCCAGCCACGATCATTGGCTGGCAGGCTGGTGACGAACTTGTCCTCTAACTTTTGCCGGCCCGCGATGCGCATGCGCGGGCCGGCTTTGAGCGAAATCTCGCGTCTCGCGAGATGACGCGTATATGCGTGACTGTGCGCAGGGCTGCCACCTCCGGAATGCGATCCTGCGTTAGGCGGTCCGGAGGCGGTTAAATAAAAACAACAATTTTGACTGTGAATAAATAGCAGTCAGTTGCACACACGTGTTTGTGTGTTTAAGGCCCAGGTGCAAGTGCATAGTGTCACCAGCGCAACTCATATCTGGTGTCACAGTAGCTTGCACGCATAGTACAACTTAACGAATCAAAAAAAAAATGACAGGCAGAGGCAGGCCACCCTGCAGGGGCCGTCGTGGTCATGGTGCTGTGATTCCCTTTGGCCCTAGAATAATGCCCAGTGTTCAGAGGCCACGTACCCTGAACTTGAAAAGTTCTGAGGACATAGTTGACTGGCTAACACAGGACACCCAATCTTCTACAGCTTCCGCTCGGAACCTTGACGCACCATCTTCCTCCAGCTCAGCTCCGGGCACCTCTCAAGTTACCACTCGCCCGCCTGCCGCCACCACCAACACTAGCACCACAGCCGCTTCACTTGATCTGTCAGAGGAGTTATTTACACATCAGTTGGAAGAAATGAGTGATGCGCAACCATTATTGCCAGAGGATGTAGATAACAGGGATATGTCTCAGACAGGCAGCATTACACACATGGACGTACGGTGTGATGATGATGATGATGTTGTATCCGCTGCTGCTTCCTTCGCTGATTTGTCAGATATAAGTGAAGCGGTTGATGATGACGATGTGTCCGTGGATGTTAAGTGGGTGCCCGCTCGAAGAGAAGAAGAACAGGGGGAAAGTTCTGATGGGGAGACAGAGAGGAGGAGGAGACGAGTTGGAAGCATGGGGCGGTCGTCGCAAGGAGCTAGTGGCACAGTCAGACAGCATGCATCGGCACCCGGGGTCAGCCAGACAGCGCGCCAATCAACGCATGCTGTTGCCACCACCAGAATGCCGTCATTGCAGAGCTCAGCAGTTTGGCATTTTTTTTGTGTGTCTGCCTCTGACAACAGCGATGCCATTTGCAACCTGTGCCAAAAGAAACTGAGTCGTGGGAAGTCCAACACCCACCTAGGTACAACTGCTTTGCGAAGGAACATGATCGTACATCACAAACGCCTATGGGATCAACACATGAGTACAAGCAGCACACAAACTCAAAGCCGCCATCCTCCTCCTGGTCCAGCATCTTCAGCCACGTCAACCACTGCTGTCCTCCTTGCCCCTCTCAACCATCCGCCACTCCGTCTCTCGCTTTGAGCAGTTCCTGCTCATCTGCCCACAGTCAGGTGTCTGTCAAGGACATGTTTGAGCGTAAGAAGCCAATGTCACAAAGTCACCCCCTTGCCCGGTGTCTGACAGCTGGTTTGTCTGAACTCTTAGCCCACCAGCTTTTACCATACAAGCTGGTGGAGTCTGAGGCGTTCAAAAAATTTGTAGCTATTGGGACACCGCAGTGGAAGGTACCCGGACGAAATTTCTTTGCACAAAAGGCAATCCCCAACCTGTACTCGATTGTGCAAAAGGAAGTAATGGCATGTCTGGCACACAGTGTTGGGGCAAGGGTCCATCTGACTACTGATACCTGGTCTGCAAAGCACAGTCAAGGCAGGTATATCACCTACACTGCGCATTGGGTAAACCTGCTGACGGCTGCCAAGCATGGAATGCGTGGCTCTGCAGAGGAGTTGGTGACACCGCCACGACTTACAGGCAGGCCTGCTGCCACCTCCTCTACTCCTCCTACTCCATCCTCTTCCATAACCTCCTCGGCTGAGTCCTCTTCTGCTGCTGCGTCTTGCTCCAGATCAACGGCACCCCCCCAGGGGCTATTCCACATCCCGGATACGACAGTGTCACGCCGTCTTGGGGTTGACTTGCCTGAAAGTAGAGAGTCACACCGGACCAGCACTCCTGTCCGCCCTGAACGCACAGGTGGATCAGTGGCTGACTCCGCACCAACTGGAGATCGGCAAAGTGGTGTGTGACAACGGAAGCAATTTGTTGGCGACATTGAATTTGGGCAAGTTGACACATGTGCCGTGCATGACACATGTGTGTAATCTGATCGTACAACGCTTTGTGCATAAGTACCCAGGCTTACAGGACGTCCTCAAGCAGGCCAGGAAGGTGTGTGGCCATTTCAGGCGTTCCTACACGGCCATGGCGCACTTTTCAGATATCCAGCGGCGAAACAAAATGCCAGTGAGGCCGACACGTTGGAATTCAACACTCCTAATGTTCGACCGCTTGCTCCAACAAGAAAAAGCCGTCAATGAGTATTTGTATGACTGGGGTGCTAGGACAGCCTCTACGGAACTGGGAATTTTTTTGCCACGTTACTGGACGCTCATGCGCAATGCCTGTAGGCGCATGCGTCCTTTTGAGGAGGTGACAAACCTAGTCAGTCGCACCGAAGGCACCATCAGCGACATCATACCATTTGTTTTCTTCCTGGAGCGTGCCCTGTGAAGAGTGCTGGATCAAGCCGTAGATGAGCGTGAAGAGGAAGAGTTGTGGTCACCATCACCACCAGAAACAGCCTTATCAGCATCACTTGCTGGACCTGCGGCAACGCTGGAAGAGGATTGTGAGGAAGAGGAGTCAGAGGAGTATTGTGAGGAAGAGGAGTCAGAGGAGGAATGTGGCTTTGAGGAGGAGGAGGAGGAAGACCAACCACAACAGGCATCCCAGGGTGCTCGTTGTCACCTATCTGGTACCCGTGGTGTTGTACGTGTCTGGGGGGGGGGAAGAACATACCTTCAGTGAGATCACTGAGGACGAGGAACGGGACATGAGTAGCTCGGCATCCAACCTTGTGCAAATGGGGTCTTTCATGCTGTCGTGCCTGTTGAGGGACCCTCGTATAAAAAGGCTGAAGGAGAACGACCTGTACTGGGTTGCCACGCTACTAGACCCCCGGTATAAGCAGAAAGTGGCGGAAATGTTACCGAATTACCGCAAGTCGGAAAGGATGCAGCAGTTAAAAAATAAATTAAAAAGTATGCTTTACACAGCGTATAAGGGTGATGTCACAGCACAACAGGAATCTAACAGGGGAAGAGGTGAAAGTAATCCTCCTCCTCCCATGACCACGCCGGCAAGGACAGGACGCTTTACAGACGTGTTGTTGATGGAGGACATGCAGAGCTTTTTAAGTCCTACACGCCACAGCCCTTCGGGGTCCACCCTCAGAGAACGACTCGACCGTCAGGTAGCAGACTACCTCGCCTTAACTGCAGATATCGACACTCTGAGGAGCAATGAACCCCTTGACTACTGGGTGTGCAGGCTTGACCTGTGGCCTGAGCTATCCCAATTTGCGATAGAACTTCTGGCCTGCCTCGCTTCAAGTGTCCTGTCAGAAAGGACCTTCAGTGCAGCAGGAGGTATTGTCACTGAGAAGAGAAGTCACCTAGATCAAATAAGTTTAGATTACCTCACCTTTTATTAAGATGAATGAGGGATGAATCCCGAAGGGACTCACAGTGGGCGATACATTCGACTAAAAAAGGCCTGATGAGATGAGCTGCCTTGGGCTAAAAATGGTCCACATGCTGCTATATTTTATCTCTGAATGCCGGATGACTTGCGTGACTTATCTGCCACCAACTAGGGTTCAAGCCGCAATGTTTTAGGGCACTTTCTGCCTGGGAAACATCAATTTTTCTGGCCGCTGCTACAGCAGCTGCAACAATACCTAATTTTTCAGGCATGTGTACAAGCCTAATTTTTCTGGCCTCTGGTGCTGCACTGTGGCTTCAAAAAAAAAAAAAAGGCACATACATGTGTCAATTCCCCTTCGTGATCGTTACCTTGTTGTGGTGAAGGGGCTTGCATATCACAATGAAGTGACCACCTCTATGAGTGTGTTGGCAATGGCAATGTTTGCACACCCCAGATAATAAGGTCGTTGCTTCATTGTGAACAGACCAAAAGCGATCGGCTGGATAATTGTGCATAGAAAAAACATTAATTTTCTTTGTGATCATCTAAGGTGATCATTAAAGCCTACTAGGCCAACAATGGGCCTACACTGCAGAATCATTGTTTTCTGGGTCACTTAACTGTCACTGAACTACCTCAGCACGACCATAGGCTTTGAAAAACCCCCATCGCCTGCAATCTCCCAAACGTGCGCACGAGCACAGTCATCACTACACCAAGATTGATATAGAAGTAAATTTGAGGCACACAATTTTTACGATTTGCAAAATTGGGGCATTTATTCATTAGCATATACTGCTGTCATCCATAGGCCCAATCTTTTTCAGATTACACACATATTGGCAGAAACCGTACATTTCGGTCGCGCAGGACCTTCATCTACGGTTTTATCTGCTCAGACGGATGTGAGTGAGTGGGGAGCTGGATGCATGGTATAAGTTAAGAGCGACCGTTCTTAAATATGTATGATTGACGCATAGAGGTATAAAATTTATGTCATGAGTGTGTCAACTATTGACAACTCTTTGCGGTTGTCTAAAATCTATTCCATACACGTAACAGGGATTAAACAGATAGGAATAGTACTACTTAACACACCTTAACCACTTAAGGACCACAGGTTTATACCCCCCTAAAGACCAGGCCCTTTTTTACAAATAGGCACTCCACAACTTTAGCGGTTTATTGCTCGGTCATGCAACTTACCACCCAAATGAATTTTACCTCCTTTTCTTCTCACTAATAGAGCTTTCATTTGGTGGTATTTCATTGCTGCTGACATTTTAACTTTTTTTGTTATTAATCGAAATTTAACGATTTTTTTGCAAAAAAATGACATTTTTCACTTTCAGTTGTAAAATTTTGCAAAAAAAAACGAGATCCATATATAAATTTTGCTCAAAATTTATTGTTCTACATGTCTTTGATAAAAAAAAAATGTTTGGGTAAAAAAAAATGGTTTGGGTAAAAGTTATAGCGTTTACAAACTATGGTACAAAAATGTGAATTTCCGCTTTTTGAAGCAGCTCTGACTTTCTGAGCACCTGTCATGTTTCCTGAGGTTCTACAATGCCCAGACAGTACAAACACCCCACAAATGACCCCATTTCGGAAAGTAGACACCCTAAGGTATTCGCTGATGGGCATAGTGAGTTCATAGAACTTTTTATTTTTTGTCACAAGTTAGCGGAAAATGATGATTTTTTTTTTTTCTTACAAAGTCTCATATTCCACTAACTTCTGACAAAAAATAAAAGCTTCCATGAACTCACTATGCCCATCAGCGAATACCTTGGGATGTCTTCTTTCCAAAATGGGGTCACTTGTGGGGTAGTTATACTGCCCTGGCATTCTAGGGGCCCAAATGTGTGGTAAGGAGTTTGAAATCAAATTCTGTATAAAATGGCCAGTGAAATCCGAAAGGTGCTCTTTGGAATATGGGCCCCTTTGCCCACCTAGGCTGCAAAAAAGTGTCACACATATGGTATCTCCGTATTCAGGAGAAGTTGGGGAATGTGTTTTGGGGTGTCATTTTACATATACCCATGCTGGGTGAGAGAAATATCTTGGCAAAAGACAACTTTGTATAAAAAAATGGTAAAAGTTGTCTTTTGCCAAGATATTTCTCTCACCCAGCATGGGTATATGTAAAATGACACCCCAAAACACATTCCCCAACTTCTCCTGAATACGGAGATACCAGATGTGTGACACTTTTTTGCAGCCTAGGTGGGCAAAGGGGCCCATATTCCAAAGAGCACCTTTCGGATTTCACTGGTCATTTTTTACAGAATTTGATTTCAAACTCCTTACCACACATTTGGGCCCCTAGAATGCCAGGGCAGTATAACTACCCCACAAGTGACCCCATTTTGGAAAGAAGACACCCCAAGGTATTCGCTGATGGGCATAGTGAGTTCGTGGAAGTTTTTATTTTTTGTCACAAGTTAGTGGAATATGAGACTTTGTAAGAAAAAAAAAAATAAAAATCATCATTTTCCACTAACTTGTGACAAAAAATAAAAAATTCTAGGAACTCGCCATGCCCCTCACGGAATACCTTGGGGTGTCTTCTTTCCCAAAATGGGGTCACTTGTGGGGTAGTTATACTGCCCTGGCATTTTCCAGGGGCCCTAATGTGTGGTAAGTAGGTAAATGACCTGTGAAATCCTAAAGGTGCTCTTTGGAATATGGGCCCCTTTGCCCACCTAGGCTGCAAAAAAGTGTCACACATGTGGTATCGCCGTATTCAGGAGAAGTTGGGGAATGTGTTTTGGGGGGTCATTTTACATATACCCATGCTGGGTGAGAGAAATATCTTGGCAAAAGACAACTTTTCCCATTTTTTTATACAAAGTTGGCATTTGACCAAGATATTTCTCTCACCCAGCATGGGTATATGTAAAATGACACCCCAAAACACATTCCCCAACTTCTCCTGAGTACGGCGATACAAGATGTGTGACACTTTTTTTGCAGCCTAGATGCGCAAAGGTGCCCAAATTCCTTTTAGGAGGGCATTTTTAGACATTTGGATACCAGACGTCTTCTCACGCTTTGGGGCCCCTAGAATGCCAGGGCAGTATAAATACCCCACATGTGACCCCATTTTGGAAAGAAGACACCCCAAGGTATTCAATGAGGGGCATGGCGAGTTCATAGAAATTTTTTTTTTTTGGCACAAGTTAGCGGAAATTGATATTTTTTATTTTTTTCTCACAAAGTCTCCCTTTCCGCTAACTTGGGACAAAAATTTCAATCTTTCATGGACTCAATATGCCCCTCACGGAATACCTGGGGGTGTCTTCTTTCCGAAATGGGGTCACATGTGGGGTATTTATACTGCCCTGGCATTCTAGGGGCCCTAAAGCGTGAGAAGAAGTCTGGAATATAAATGTCTAAAAAATTTTACGCATTTGGATTCCGTGAGGGGTATGGTGAGTTCATGTGAGATTTAATTTTTTGACACAAGTTAGTGGAATATGAGACTTTGTAAGAAAAGGGGTGATCAATGACAGGGGGGTGATCAGGGAGTCTATATGGGGTGATCACCCCCCTGTCATTGATCACCCCCCTATAAGGCTCCATTCAGATGTCCGTATGTGTTTTGCGGATCCGATCCATGTATCCGTGGATCCGTAAAAATCATACGGACATCTGAATGCAGCCTGACAGGGGGGGTGATCAATGACAGGGGGGTAATCAATGACAGGGGGGTGATCAGGGAGTCTATATGGGGTGATCACCACAGTCATTGATCATGCCCCTGTAAGGCTCCATTCAGACGTCCGTATGCGTTTTGCGGATCCGATCCATCTATCAGTGGATCCGTAAAAATCATGCGGACGTCTGAATGGAGCTTTACAGGGGGTTATCAATGACAGGGGGGTAATCAATGACAGGGGGGTGATGAGGGAGTCTATATGGGGTGATCAACACAGTCATTGATCACGCCCCTGTAAGGCTCCATTCAGACGTCCGTATGCGTTTTGCGGATCCGATCCATCTATCAGTGGATCCGTAAAAATCATGCGGACGTCTGAATGGAGCTTTACAGGGGTGTGATCAATGACAGGGGGGTAATCAATGACAGGGGGGGGTGATCAATGACAGGGGGGTGATCAGGGAGTCTATATGGGGTGATCACCCCCTGTCATTGATCACCCCCCTATAAGGCTCCATTCAGATGTCCGTATGTGTTTTGCGGATCCGATCCATCTATCAGTGGATCCGTAAAAATCATGCGGACGTCTGAATGGAGCTTTACAGGGGTGTGATCAATGACAGGGGGGTGATGAGGGAGTCTATATGGGGTGATCACCACAGTCATTGATCACGCCCCTGTAAGGCTCCATTCAGACGTCCGTATGCGTTTTGCGGATACGATCCATCTATCAGTGGATCCGTAAAAATCATGCGGACGTCTGAATGGAGCTTTACAGGGGTGTGATCAATGACAGGGGGGTAATCAATGACAGGGGGGTGATCAGGGAGTCTATATGGGGTGATCACCACAGTCATTGATCACGCCCCTGTAAGGCTCCATTCAGACGTCCGTGTGCATTTTGCGGATCCGATCCATCTATCAGTGGATCCGTAAAAATCATGCGGACGTCTGAATGGAACTTTACAGGGGTGTGATCAATGACAGGGGGGTGATGAGGGAGTCTATATGGGGTGATCACCACAGTCATTGATCACGCCCCTGTAAGGCTCCATTCAGACGTCCGTGTGCATTTTGCGGATCTGATCCATCTATCAGTGGATCCGTAAAAATCATGCGGACGTCTGAATGGAGCTTTACAGCAGTGTGATCAATGACAGGGGGGTAATCAATGACAGGGGGGTGATCAGGGAGTCTATATGGGGTGATCAGGGGTGATCAGGGGCTAATAAGGGGTTAATAAGTGACGGGGGGGTGTAGTGTAGTGTAGTGGTGCTTGGTGCTACTTTACTGAGCTACCTGTGTCCTCTGGTGGTCGATCCAAACAAAGGGGACCACCAGAGGACCAGGTAGCAGGTATATTAGACGCTGTTATCAAAACAGCGTCTAATATACCTGTTAGGGGTTAAAAAAAACACATCTCCAGCCTGCCAGCGAACGATCGCCGCTGGCAGGCTGGAGATCAACTCTCTTACCTTCCGTTCCTGTGAGCGCGCGCGCCTGTGTGCGCGCGTTCACAGGAAATCTCGGCTCACGCGAGATGACGCCTTTCGGCGTTAGCGTGGCGGCAAGCGGTTAATAATAATAATAATACTAGTGGACATAACAGGGATTAAACTGATAAGAATAGTACTACTTAACAAACCGCTCCTATCTGGTGGCACAGTAGATTGCACGCGCAGTGCTCCAAATTGGACGTAGGAGGACCGACCAAGCATCTTTTTCCATCTCCCGGTTCCTAAAATGATTCCATATACGCGTCCCCTGATAGGGGACGTAACAGGGATTAAACTGATAGGAATAGTACTACTTAACACACCTGATAATAATGCAGAGAGAGGCAACGCAGAGAGAGGAGTCTGAAGAAGAGGAGTCAGAGGAGGAAGGTGGCTTTGAGTAGGTGGAAGACCAACCACAGCAGGCATCCCAGGGGGCTTGTTTGTCACCTTTCGGGGACCCTTGGTGTTGTACGTTGCTGGGTGGAGGAAGAGACCTTCAATGACATCAGTGAGGACAAGGAACGGGACATGGCTAGCTTGGTATCCAACCTTGTGCAAATGGGGAGTTTGCGGTTGTGCAAATGGACTGTTTGCGGTTGTTTGCGGTGCGTTAAACGGGGAGTTTGGTCTGTCACTGTGAAGCGGGCGTAACCCTTACACTACCTGATCGATACAACATCATACCTGATGTTTTAAAGCACGTTATTCCAAACAATTTAGGAATGTTAGGTGATTTATGCCCTTTATGGATTAAAACCAGACTCTGCGTCAACTATGTAATTTTCCATGGGAGTTTTGCCATGGATCCCCCTCCGGCATGCCACAGTCCAGGTGTTAGTCTCCTTGAAACAACTTTTCCATCACTATTGTGGCCAGAAAGAGTCCCTGTGGGTTTTAAAATTTGCCTGCCTATTGAAGTCTATGGCGGTTCGCCCGTTCGCGAACATTTGCGAAAATTCGTGTTCGCTGTTCGCAAACTGAAAATTTTATGTTCGCGACATCTCTAACCGCCAACTGAGTTTAAAAAACGTGATCCATAAAACAACACGTACAGTACAGACCAAAAGTTTGGACACACCTTCTCATTCAAAGAGTTTTCTTTATTTTCATGACTATGAAAATTGTAGATTCACACTGAAGGCATCAAAACTATGAATTAACACATGTGGAATTATATACATAACAAACAAGTGTGAAACAACTGAAAATATATGTCATATTCTAGGTTCTTCAAAGTAGCCACCTTTTGCTTTGATTACTGCCTTGCACACTCTTGGCATTCTCTTGATGAGCTTCAAGAGGTAGTCCCCAGAAATGGTTTTCACTTCACAGGTGTGCCCTGCCAGGTTTAATAAGTGGGATTTCTTGCCTTATAAATGGGGTTGGGACCATCAGTTGCGTTGAGGAGAAGTCAGGTGGATACACAGCTGATAGTCCAACTGAATAGACTGTTAGAATTTGTATTATGGCAAGAAAAAAGCAGCTAAGTAAAGAAAAACTAGTGGCCATCATTACTTTAAGAAATGAAGGTCAGTCAGTCAGCCGAAAAATTGGGAAAACATTGAAAGTAAGGGCTATTTGACTATGAAGGAGAGTGATGGGGTGCTGCGCCAGATGACCTGGCCTCCACAGTCACCGGACCTGAACCCAATCGAGATGGTTTGGGGTGAGCTGGACCGCAGAGTGAAGGCAACAGGGCCAACAAGTGCTAAGCATCTCTGGGAACTCCTTCAAGACTGTTGGAAGACCATTTCAGGGGACTACCTCTTGAAGCTCATCAAGAGAATGCCAAGAGTGTGCAAAGCAGTAATCAAAGCAAAAGGTGGCTACTTTGAAGAACCTAGAATATGACATATTTTCAGTTGTTTCACACTTGTTTGTTATGTATATAATTCCACATGTGTTAATTCATAGTTTTGATGCCTTCATAGTCATGAAAATAAAGACAACTCTTTGAATGAGAAGGTGTGTCCAAACTTTTGGTCTGTACTGTATATAAAATGTGCACGTCCTCTCATGAAACGCCCGGCGGACGTGCACATTTTATATGCGTGTTGTTTTATCGATTTTGTGAGTACAATAAATCCAGTTATTTAAACTCAGTTGGCGGTATTTCACGATGTTGGGGCATCAATTTTTTTACTTTTAGGAGATTTGAGCCTTGACCTTAGTGGGAACCAAAACTAAGGAATCACATCAATCTTTTATCTCCCTCAGTGTGAACTACACAAAGTTGAAGCAGCGCGGTTTTTTATATTATATATAGTGCTGGAAGCAAGTCAAATAGGCAGAAACACAGGCAGAGAGGGCACATATAGGGAGCTAGAAGATGAGCTATTGAGGCAGATTGGAAGCTGCCTCATTATGTTCCATATAGTTGTCTTCAGTGCTCGGTAGAACACTGAAGACAGACTCTCCTTACCATTTCTCAGATTGCTGCTAAGGAGACTCTTTAAGTAGTGCCCTGGGGCAAGGGTACTTTGGACTGTAGACACAGTTTTTTTGCACTATAAGATGCACCGGCCCATAAGACGCACCTAGGTTTTAGAGGAGGACAATAAGAATATTTTTTTTTTCATTAGACCTCAGGTCAGACCACCAATCAGACCCCCAATGTGATTAAGACCCCAATAAGACCTCAGCTCAGACCCCAATGTGAATGACCCCCAATCAGACCTCAGATAAAAGCCCCAATCTAAATAAGACCTCCATTAATACCTGAGATCAGCCCCTATGCCTCCTATCAGACTCCATGCATCCTATAAGACCCCATGCCTCCTATCAGCCCTCATACCTCTTATCAGCCCCCAGCCTCTCAGCTTTCAGGGCACGTACACAGGAGCAGGCATGTGTGGCAGGAAAGCCTGCTCCGCCCCTCATCTGCCTGCTCCCACGTTCCCTTCAACGTCTCCCTGCACATCTGCCGGCCGAATGGTCCCTGTAAACCGCCACCAGACGGGGCCGGCCATTCTCTATAACCCTGAACCAGCCACACCACCTGACCCTACCACCCAGAGCCCGCAGCAGCAGACCTTTCCCTACCACCCAGCACACGATGCTGCCGTCCCTATCATTAAGTAAAAATAAAATCCTTTCCCTGATAAAGTATATTACCAAAATGTTTTAACATCCCTGTTCGAACACTATATTAAAATAAACCAAAATGAGAGTTACACGTTAAGGATATATGCTTTCAAGTGTATCCTGAACAATTAAAATCTAAAATATTAGGGAAAATTATTCAATTAAAAGATGTAGCAATTCAAAACACATTTAAGCCCAAACCTTGGTGTCTTACATCTTATTCTAGAAAAGGAAGGTCATGGCCACATGCACCAAGCAGTCTCTCTGGGATCTGAAAGGAATCCTCTCATGTTAGTTTGTCCTCTTTATACCATGCCCCTAACCTCTACCCTAATGTCCACACCTGTCATCACTAGAGCCAATATAATCTGAGGAGAGCTTTATAGCTGATCACCTAATGTGGTTCATGAGGAACATAAACTACACCATGCAGCATGGCACAACTAGTATTTCCAAATCAATTGACATTGGCAAGGCACCCAATCAAGCGCCAGCTAAACAGTCTTCATACATTTCCCCTTTGCTTTTTTGTTCAGTGGCTTATATGTAGCACTAGCACAGGGATCAGCAATCGGAAACAACTCCCAGAATTCTCCTCTCACTTGTATGGGAGTTACAAGAACAGTCGAGTAAGTGTGAATGCTGGGAGTTGTAGCTTCACAGCAGCTGGAGTGCCAAAGATTGCTGATACATGCAATAGCACATATTGTCCATGTTGGGCACATCCTTGCTGACTGCTACTTTCCTGCAACTGTTAAAGGGGTTGTCCAGGCATAGAAAAACATGGGTGCTTTCTTCTAAAAAGAGTACCATCCCTGTCCATGGGTTGTGTTTGGTATTGCAGCTCATTTCCATTGCAGTCAATGGATCCGAGCTTCAGTATTGCACACAACCTAGGAACAGGTGTGGTGCTGTTTTTGGAAGAAAGCAGCTATGTTTGTCTAATCCTGGCCAACCCCTTTATTGCTTCATCTTTGGCCCATATACTAATACTACTTCCCTTCCTGTGCTCAGTTACCCCGTATGTCATTTCGATACTGTCCTGATTTGTGAACATTAAAAACCTTTCCTGTTGGGTTATCTGCATTTGTATAGTCCTCTTTATATGGAGTCTTTTCAGTCATTTTACACTGCCTCTGTGGCACTGTCTAAAAAGTTGCCATTAATAAATGTGCCAAAAGAACTTACTCCATTGGAGCCACGACCACTATGCTTGTGAGTTTTCAAAGGTGCCAAGGACAGCGTTGAAAACCCCCCCAGAAAAACTGGTGCAAACCATTCATGAATGTAACATTTGTAATGTGAGACAAAAATCTGGCACAAACGGAGGAATTCATCAAGCTCTCTACACCAGCATTGTGACTTTAAAAAAGTTGAAAAATAAAGGGTTGCAACTTTTTGGGCTTATTAGTGACACTGTGTATTTTTACACCACTCGCTCCAGTCTTGAAACATGGGAGGGAAGATGGGCATTTGAGATGATATAAAGTAGACCCATCAACTGTGAGTCAGCAAAATTGTTGCAATCTTAGTTCAGTAAAAGGTAGTGTAGAACGTAGAGTAACATCTCAGGACACAAGTGTTAGACTTAAAGATGCACCAAATTTATCAAACATTAATTTGATAAATTTGGTGCAAATAAGGCAACTCCATGATCAGAGTCAACTCTGACTACAGACATTTGACACCTCAGATACCATGGTAAATAGCAATCTTGGCATCTGAGAGTTAACTTACTGGGACCCTACTCAATGTGGTGACCAAACACTAGGGGCTAACAGGAACATAGCAATTTTGCCACAGACTGTAGTAATAGTCTTATTACATTCTATGGTATGTAATGATCAAAATTTTAATCCTTTAGGACAGGGTGGGGAACCTTTTTGCCATTTGGATATTTGTAACATCATTAGCGGGCCATACAAAATTCTCAACTTTAAAATCTGACTGCTATATTTGGTCAAACATATAACTGACTTAGGAGTAATTTTCAGAAATTGCGTGTCACCGCCAGTTCTGTGAGAAGGTCTGTTAGACGTTCTTCTCTACCTCTTGCATGACGTTCTTTGTTTTGGTTTCACTTTGTCATCTCTTTTCCTTCTCCCAGCTGTCACCTATTTACACTAATTGTCTCCCTTTATATTCCCTCCCATACTGCCTCACTTTGCGGTTTATACTTCTTCCTGGATGAGTTGTTCACTGCTGGAGGCTGCTACTGCTGATTCCTCAGATAAGTCTTTTTCCTTTATTTGTGTTTCCTTGCTAGCTTGATTCTAGGTGACCCCGACTCCGTCCGTATTAAGTGCATGGAGCCGTTGGTCGTGTCCCCTCACTATTATAGGGTTTTCAGATGTCACACAGTATTAGGTACGTGGGCATGCAATCGTCTACCATAAAGACCTTTGCATGGGCATAGCAGTCATTATATATTATATATAGTACAGGCGCTATTGTGGCCAAATATAGCAGTCTAATTTTTAAGTTGAGAATGTTTTAGATTTTAAAATAACATAAAAACGTGATTTAAACAATAGGTCACTGTCTCATGAGATATTTCCTTTGACAAAGCTGGGTGCCTGGATAAAAGTAAAATGATCATTGAGAAATGCAGAGAATTTCTGAGAAGCAGCTTCAAAAGAAAGGATCGCATGGGAATGATGAAGAAGGTCCTAAAGTAAGCAGCAACATTCACTCGCCATTCTTTTATAAATCATCAGCGGATACTCCTCCAGAAATCTTCGATTTCCTAAAAAGGGCTAAAATGGAGTGTTAGGCATTTGCCTAACCTTCCACCACACCTGAATCATGGACCAGATTACTGGGTAAACATTTATTTCAGTAGAAATTTCCATATCAGATAAGTGCAATAAGGCTTAGGTCACACTTCAGTTATTTGGCCAGTTATTTCCATCAGTTATTGTGAGCCAAGACCAGTAGTGAAGCCCACTCAGAGATCAGGTGTAATAGAAAGTTATTCACTTGTTCTGGGATTTTGATATATTTCACTCGTATTAGAGGTTTTATACAGGGCCACTCCAACAGACCCGGACAAAATAGCCGCCTTCCTCGATTCTCTGGATTTCTGGACCCTTACGGAGGAACAACAATCAGTCATAGATGCGACTATTACAGAGGCTGAGGTACGAAATGTGATTTCCTCGTTGCCCAATAACAAAGCCCCTGATCCTGATGGACTCTGTAATGAATATTACAAAATGCTTAACCCTGAGATCATCCCTATACTAACCAAGTTCTATAATGCCATATACAAAGACCATGCGGCGGTGGACTTGTTCCTAGACTCTAGGACAATATTACTTCCCAAACCCAATAAATACGTGACACTGCCACAGTCTTATAGACCCATATCCCTTCTGAATAGTGATTACAAATTCCTGGCGAAAATTCTATCAATTAGACTACAAAATATCCTCCCCAAAATCATACACCCCCTCACAAAGAGGTTTCATTAAATCTAGACAATCTGTCAAAAACATCAGGGCAGCTATAGCCGCTGCCCTTGAGACACAACATGGTAATGCCCCCCCACACACTCACCCACCGGCACTGATGGGTTAATTTTTTTCCCTTACCTACAACCGGCTACCGGCTTTACAGGCCTCTCTCAAACATACTCCTACCTTAAGGGGACATACCACCCGTTACTATAAATTTCTAAATACCCCACTAGATTATGGGCAATAACTAAGTGGCTCAGCGATATTGTCGCGGGTAGTACGGGTAAGGAAGGACAACCAAAGGGAACCACAACATAACAACAGACTAGGCCCCAAACCTAAGGAAAAGAGGTCACCTCCTAGCAATTCATGAATATCTCTCCCTAAGCTGCTAAAAACATGTGCAAATCGCAAAGGTAGAAAGGCACATGCACCGGAACCTGAGACTGCTGAAACATTGCACCAAACCATCAGCTTAGGAAACAGGGAAAAAGGCAACCGGCTCCTTCCAAAATGAAGGAGCTAGTGTCTCCCTGAGGCCGAGTCAGAACAGACACAACAGGAAAGGGAAAATTACTTAGCTTGAGAAGCAACTGGAACAGAAGAACCACCACACAAGCAGAGAACTATTAGCCGCAGGGAAACAAGTGAGAGGAGGAACATATAAAAAGCCACCTGACTGACAATGAGCAGCATCTGCGAAGGGGTGGAAACCTGTCAGCAACAATGAAAACAAGAGAGATCTGTCAGTCTTCCATCTATCTGAACTTCTAAGATCTCTCCCAGGACCGGCAGTGACAGATATCCCGCAACTGACGATGTCCACTTTGTATCAGGCCCTGGAACGCAACCTCCGCTATTTGCCGCCCAGTTGCTACCGGGAGATGACCCTACAGATTTATCACCGGGCATATATATCTCCGGTACGGGGCCATTGTATGGGCTTCTTTGAATCAGATAGCTGCTTCCGTTGTAGAGAGGCAGGAGCAGACATTTTTCATTGCTTGTGGCTATACCCGGTAATACAATCCTTTTGAGGTAAAATAGATACGATTTAAATCACAATTTAAATCACTAGTCAGTAAGGCTTGATTTAAATCATAGTTTTCTACATAAAGACTAATTCTTGCTGGTATAACTTATAATATGCAAGTAGATGAAGATTTAAACAACTTTTCATATTAGTTTGATTAGGTTGATTCTACATTCATAGGTTTGTAGAAGTTAGGATTAAGGTATTTTTCTCAACTCTGTTCATGTTATAACATTTTTGCTGTGAAGAAGAGGCATGTGATCTCTGCTGAGTCAAATTCAGTTTTGAGAACTGCAAAAGTAAACCAAGCATTAGTGATAATATCTTGTAGACAGAAAAACTGCCCAATAATCTTACAAAAACCTCTGGAAGGGAGCCTAGCCGCAGAGCCGGATGCACGCACGAGTGTGAGCTCTGCTGAGGATCGCCGGTGAACAGGCCTATTAAGCTTATTTGCAAAGCACCAGCATGGGTAAAACCACCAAGGATAAAGCGAAGGAGACCCCTGGCACCAGTAGGTCGTTACCAGGCCAGGGAGATCTGGACCGATTTGTAAAAAAAACGGGCCCCCAGAGTCAGAAGCGCTTCAGCAAAATGGCGCCGAGAGCGGAGCCGCTAGAAACCTCTGGCTCAGAAGATGATGCAGACAGTGTTGCTGCAGCGCCTGAGGTGACGGAAGATATGCCGGTCTCAAGAGCCTTTATGAGACAGCTGCTGTCAGAGGCTTTGAACCCCCTGGTCACGGAGCTAAAGGAATTTAAACAGGATCTTAAGCAGCAGAGTGACAGGGTGGAAGCAATAGAAAATGCCCAAGCCACCATAGTGGACTTTAACACAGCGGTCTCACACTCTATGGACCATGCTCAGGCTCACCTGAACTCGCTTTACAGCCAGATGGAGGACCAAGATAACCGGGGCAGACGCAACAACCTGAGGCTCAGAGGTTTCCCGGAGTCTATTCAGACTGAAGCCATCATACCCACGCTAGTGGAGTTTTTCAAAGGCCTAATGCAGGAAGGAAGCAGCATGGACTTTACTTTAGAGAGAGCGCACAGGGCTCTGAGGCCCCAGCCAGGTCCGGCTGACCCCCCGAGGGACATTATATGTAAGCTGCTTAGTTTTTAAACAAAGGAAAGTGTGCTTAAAGCTGCCAGAGCTTTGCCCCACGTTTCATTTGAAGGCTCTGCCATTTCAATTTATCAGGATCTTTCACCAGTAACCTTGAAGAAGAGGAGAGCGCTCAAACCCCTGCTGGACATTCTGAGAGAGCGTAAGTTAATCTACCGCTGGCTATATCCTTTTGGCCTACTAGTGAATTTCCCGGATAGGAAGATTACTATTAGGTCACCCGCTGACCTTAGAAGAATTTATGATAAGCTGGACATAGATGACCTTCAGATTGAAGATTGGAACCCGATCCAAGAACTTACCCAGCTTCCTATGCTACCGCTGATTGCTCCCTGGACTCCGGTGGATCAAGGACGCTCTCAAAAGCAAGTCCGGCGTTTGAGAAAGTCTGAGTACATATTGTATTTATGTGTATTTATCTCTTATATGTGCCTTATTCTGCTATTTAACTTGATGTAAAGCCCATGTGACATTAGCTGCCTGTTCACCCCCCTAGGTCCTCTAGGTGGCAGTCTACGTCCACGCTTCCACACTGTTTTGTGTGGTACATCTAATGTTCATTAGTTATGTTTATGTTTTCTGTTTTCTTTTATGTTGCCCCATGTCGTCTCATATTGGTCACGTGTCTTCTCTGCTAAGGTCCATACCTTTTCACTATGTCTGATCTAAAGATATTATCCTTTAAAGGGACTCTGTCACCACTTTCTAACCCCCCCTTTTAAAAGTATTGTTATCTCCATGGCGCCCCTGTGATTACAAAGGTGTTGTTAGAAGATAAATTCGCCGTCTCCTTTTGATAAAAAGAGCTTTTATCTAACCTGTCAATCTTCTTGATAAGGTGCCCAGGGCGTTTCTGTTGGTCTCAAGCTGCCGCCCGCCGCCGCCGCTGTTGGTGCCCAGCTCCTCCCCTGATGCTTTCAGCGCCGCCTGAATGTAATGAAATACGCCTCCGGCTCTCGCTCAGTGCCCCCTCCTCCTTTTCAAAGATCCCGCGCGTGCGCACAGGCCTGTGCCTGATGCGCCCGTGCGGACATTTACAATCAGCCTCATTGAGCGAAGTGCGCATGCGCGCACTTCGCTCAACCTCCTCATCAGACGAGCACTGCAGCCGGCCGGCTGCAGTGCTCGTCTGATGAGGAGGTTGAGCGAAGTGCGCGCATGCGCACTTCGCTCAATGAGGCTGATTGTAAATGTCCGCACGGGCGCATCAGGCACAGGCCTGTGCGCACGCGCGGGATCTTTGAAAAGGAGGAGGGGGCACTGAGCGAGAGCCGGAGGCGTATTTCATTACATTCAGGCGGCGCTGAAAGCATCAGGGGAGGAGCTGGGCACCAACAGCGGCGGCGGCGGGCGGCAGCTTGAGACCAACAGAAACGCCCTGGGCACCTTATCAAGAAGATTGACAGGTTAGATAAAAGCTCTTTTTATCAAAAGGAGACGGCGAATTTATCTTCTAACAACACCTTTGTAATCACAGGGGCGCCATGGAGATAACAATACTTTTAAAAGGGGGGGTTAGAAAGAGGTGACAGAGTCCCTTTAATGTCAATGGCATGAACACTCCTCAGAAAAGGAGCCAAATATACCACTTGCTCCGTAAGGAAAGAGCTGATTTGGCCCTGTTGCAGGAGACACATTTTAGGCACTTACATATACCCAAAATGATAAATAAGAGCTTCCCAGAATGGCACCACGCCTCCTACTCTTCAGCAGCCAGAGGAGTTTCCATAGCCTTGGGTCAGAATTTCCCCTTTTCCTTGGAAGCAAAATTGTCTGACTCTGAGGGTAGATATTTATTCTTAAAAGGTAGAGTGGCGAATACGTTGTATACTATAGTCAATTTATATGCTCCGAACAGCGGGCAGATTAATTGGCTATTGCGTACCCTGGAGATATTAAAAACGTTTAAAGAAGGATTTCTTATAATGGGAGGCGATCTTAACCTAACACTTGACCCGTCAGTTGACTCGACCTCCAAGATCAGTGCTGTCTCGGGAAAACAGTTGAGGAGATTACTTATAGCCTTTAGAGACCTTGGGGTCTCGGATGTCTGGCGCCTCCTTCATCCTGAGGGAAGGGACTATACCTTTCACTCACAGACGCATAATTCATACCAACGATTGGACTACATATTCCTTGCAAATCATATACTACCCTCGGTCACTGAGGCTAATATAAGTAGTATAATAATTTCTGATCATGCGCCGGTGAGTGTAAGTGTGAGTCTTCACGCCCTACCTCCGAGATCATGGGTCTGGAGACTGAATGAAACACTTTTGGAAGATGAATCTCATAGAAAAGCTGTTGAACTGTGCCTTAAAAATTATTTCCTGGAGAATGCTAGTGACCTCATTAGTGGGACAACGCTTTGGGAGGCTCACAAGGTAGTTGTTAGGGGAGAACTCATAAGTCTAGGCTCTGGGGCCAAGAAAATTAGGCAGAAACAACTAGATTCCCTACTTCAACAGATATCCACGCTAGAAACTCTTCACAAAAAAACTAAAACGGAAGACGTCCTGGTGTCCCTTAAATGCTTGAGGCACAGGGTCATTGACCTTTTGAATGTACGTACCGCTAGAGCCCTGAAGACTCTGCGCTTCAAACAATACCTACATGGGAACAGAGGTTCCAAGTTAGTCTCCAGCCTAATCAAGAACCAAAGGAATAAGTCTTTTATCCAAGCCATCAAATCACCCTCGGGCCTCCGACTTATCAATACCCCGGCGATAGCTCAGGAATTCTGCTCCTTCTACTCGAGATTATATAATCTCCCATCTCCCCTTAATAGTCCTCAGATTGAGCCACACATTTCAGAATTTCTTAATTCCATTGAGATCCCGAAACTTTCAGAGGATGACATGCACATGTTAGTACAGCCATTCACAGAAGAAGAAGTGGAGAAAGTTTTAATGTCTATCCCCTCTGGTAAGTGCCCTGGACCAGATGGCTTCCCAATTTCTTACTATAAAAAGTTTAAAGATATTTTATTACCTCATTTTGTTACAGCATGCAACCTTCTCCTCGCAGGTGGCTCTCTGACCCCGCAAGCCCAGGAGGCACATATCACGATCATCCATAAGGAGGGTAAGGACAAAGAGGCCTGTGGAAGTTACAGACCTATCTCGCTCCTTAACACTGATTTGAAATGGTGGGCTAAAATCCTGAACAATAGGATGACAAAACTGCTTCCTGGGCTTGTGGGCGAGGAACAAGTAGGTATTGTCGCAGGAAGAGACGGTAGACATAATATAAGTAGAGTGATACATGCGGTTAACTATGCTAATAAAAATAAGTCTCCTCTTGTGCTTCTAGGGACGGATGCGGAGAAGGCGTTCGATAGGGTGAGTTGGGCCTATATGAGCAAAGTCTTATCTGCTTTTGGTTTCCCGGCAGACTTTGTCAGGGCTATCTACACTCTGTACTCTGCTCCCTCTGCGAGAGTGATGGTCAATGGCACCCTGTCGGACGCCTTCCATATTAGAAACGGCACTCGTCAAGGCTGTCCGTTATCCCCCACCTTATTTGTCCTCACATTGGAGACACTCCTTCTTAAGCTCCGTCAGTCAACCATGATTAAAGGAGTGAGATTAGGTAGATATGAACACAAGATGGCTGCTTTCGCGGACGATCTACTGCTTTTACTGACAAATCCCCTGGAAGCCTTGCCAGAGGTTATGCGGATCTTCTTGTCTTTTGGGACTATCTCAAATTTCAAGATAAACTTTGATAAGTCGGAGGCCCTTGGCGTTTCCCTACCAGCTGCTTTATACAACAGAGTTAAAACCCTCACACCCTTCAAATGGCCTGCACAGGCTATAAAATATCTGGGAGTAATGATTTCGAAGGACCCCAAGTTACTGTTTAGCCTTAATTTCCCCCCATTGCTCACCAAAGTTAATTCGGTTATCTCTGGAAGTAGTTCTCCCTTTCTCACATGGCTAGGCAGGAAAAAATGTCCTCACAACCTACATTCTGCCAGTGTTAATGTACACTTTTAGAGCTTTACCCATTAAGGTGCCAATTAGCTTCCTTGATAAACTCAACTCCAGTATGAGAAGGTATCTGTGGGATAAAGGACGTCCTAGAATGTCCCTCCGCCTCCTTTCCAGAAGAAAAAGAGAGGGGGGCGTCTCCCTACCTGACCTCTCAACATATTTACAGGCTATTAGTCTAGAGAGATGGCTTTCACTAGTTAGGCAAGAAACACAATACATGCATATAGACCTGGAGTTGGCTTTGTTGGGCAGGGAACTATTTCACAGACTGTGGTCTCCGGGGAGAGCAGGAGAGGGGACTAGAATTGACAGTGAACTTACTAAGGGAGTGCTACAGGCTTGCCAAAAATCTATGGCACTGTCATCTACCCAAGGCAAAGCCTCTCCCCTTGCTCCTATATCCGTTATTCCTTCATTAATGTTCCCCCGCATTACTAGGCCGTCCGACATATGGTTATCCTTGTCGCATCACAGACTAGGGGACTTGAAAAGATTAGGGATCTCCTCCGACTTCTTCACTGCTCTCTCCGAGGGCCCTGACACTGATAGAGACTTCATTCAAAAGAATGACTTTGAAAACACATGTAGAAAATTTTTGGTGTCCAGCTTCTTTCCCTTACCTGACCCGACATGGCTAGAGAATTATGTCTTATTACCACGCCTACCCCAAAAATCCACCGCACTCATTTACAAACAGATTCTAAGTGCTAGAGACTCTGTCACTCCGCCCTGGATAGCTGAGTGGGGGAAGGAATTGCACCTAGATTTTAACGAAAATGACA
Source organism: Bufo bufo (assembly GCF_905171765.1). Lineage (NCBI taxonomy): Eukaryota > Metazoa > Chordata > Amphibia > Anura > Bufonidae > Bufo > Bufo bufo. Next base: position 179,451,892 of record NC_053394.1, read on the forward strand.
GTAAATGGATCCAGAAATCTTCGCATGGCTTCTCCAAGTGTATAAAAATACAGGAGAACTCGGTTAAGATTGCTTTATGCTGGTACAGAACGCCTGAATATCTATACAGGATCAACCTAACACCTAATGACCTTTGCTGGAGGTGTGGAATGACTACTGGTTCCCTATCCCACATCTGGTGGTTCTGTCCAATTATCAGACCTTTTTGGGCAGAAATAGAGTGTATTCTTAATAAGATATGTGGAAAATCTTTGAAACTCACGGCCCAGCTGGTGCTACTCTGGTTGCCTACATCTGACTTTCGCCCTAGCAAAAATGATCTGGCCACTCATATGCTTATGGCCGCTAAACTTTTGATTCCAGTGAAGTGGAGATCAATTGACCCTCCAACAATTAAGATGTGGCGTACTAGGGTGCACCAGATGTGCCAGATGGAAGAGTTAGTGGGCTGGACACACAATTGCCGAGATAGATTCCTACAAACCTGGCAACCATGGTTGACATACAGGGCAGGCCTTCTAGACTCCCAACAGTGGATTGATGAGTAAGGAAATGTTTTTTATCCTAGCCTCTACATCAACTATATAGGAAGATCCCGCCAAGGCTCCAGGACTCCCTCCTTTGCCATAATTCCCAGTCACTCTGTATTATATGTTCTTACCATTGTCACATACTTAAGACTTGCTCATTTCACGCCTTAAATACTACCTAAAGTGTTATTTAAATCACTGCTTACTGAGAAGACTTATAATTATATCATAGACCGACATGCTGTTGGGGCTGTTCTTTCCCTCCCCCTTTCTTACCCTTCTTCACCCCCCCCCCCTCTTTCCCACATTGTTGATGGATACTTAACGTTTCTCACAATATTATTGTTAGTATCTATCACTGGTCGGATCTCCGGATCCTCGTCAAGTGGTGGACATGCCTTACTCTGTAATAAGATGTGATAAACGCTGTGCTGCGACACAAGCTTTATGTTGATATTTGTATTGCCTATACAACAATAAAAAGAGATTTCAAACAAAAACCTCTGGAAGAGCATGACATTGTGAATGGATTAATGGAATTTATTTACCAAAAAAATTACACATATAGAAACATAGAATGTGTCGGCAGATGAGAACCATTCAGCCCATCTAGTCTGCCCAATATACTGAATACTATGAATAGCCCTTGGCCCTATCTTATATGAAGGATGGCCTTCTGCCTATCCCATGCATGCGTAAACTCCTTCACTGTATTTGCAGCTACCACTTCTGCAGGAAGGCTATTCCATGCATCCACTACTCTCTCAGTAAAGTCATACTTCCTGATATTACTTTTAAACCTTTGCCCCTCTAATTTAAAACTATGTCCTCTTGTACCAGTTTTTCTTCTTTTAAATCTTCTCTCCTCTTTTACCTTGTTGATTTCCTTTATGTATTTAACAGTTTCTCTCATATCCCCTCTGTCTCGTCTTTCTTCCAAGCTATACATGTTAAGGTCCTTTAATCTTTACCGGTAAGTTTTATCCTGCAATCCATGTACTAGTTTAGTAGCTCTTCTCTGAACTCTCTCCAAAGTATCAGTATCCTTCTGGAGATATGGTCTACAGTACTGCGCACAATACTCCAAATGAGGTCTCACTAGTGCTCTGTAGAGCGGCATGAGCACCTCCCTCTGTCTACTGGTAATGCCTCTCCCTATACACCCAAGCATTCTGCTAGCATCTCCTGCTGCTCTATGACATTGTCTGCCTACCTTTAAGTTTTCTGAAATAATGATCCCTAAATCCCTTTCCTCAGATACTGAGGTTAGGACTGTATCACTGATTTTATATTCTGCTCTTGGGTTTCTATGCCCCAGGTGCATTATCTTGCACTTATCAACATTACATTTTAGTTGCCAGATTTTTGACCATTCCTCTAGTTTTCCTAAATCCTTTTCCATTTGGTGTATCCCTCCAGGAACATCAACCCTGTTACAAATCTTTGTGTCATCAGAAAAAAGACACACCTAACCATCGAGGCCTTCTGCAATATATATTAAACAATATGGGTCCCAGAACAGATCCCTGAGTTACCCCACTGGTAACAAGACCTTGGTCTAAATATACTCCATTGACTACAACCCTCTCTTGTCTGTCCCTCAGCCACTGCCTAATCCATTCAACAATATAGGAGTCTACGTACAGCCTTATTCTACATAATTAAAAAACTAATCTTTATTTCATGATGGAATAACCTTTGGATGGTAATATATTTTCCTTAAAAAACATTTTCTATCATAGATTTTTATCCACCCTGCCTCTGGACCCTATATGGGCCATTTTTTGATAAATTGTTTCGACCACAAAGCGATGCACCCCTGGCAGACGGAAAACACTATGTCTAATAGCAGCAGCAGGGGTCAAGACCATCCTCCATACATGGATCGATCCTACGTCCCCACCATTTAAGTTATTTCTTGAGAAACTTTGCTTCTTAATGAAGATGGATTGGGTAGAAGTGTCTTCAAAAAAAGAAGACTCACGTGAAACAATTTTTTTGGCGTGCTGGGAGAGTTTTATAGATACAGTACAGACCAAAAGTTTGGACACACCTTCTCATTCAAAGAGTTTTCTTTATTTTCATGACTATGAAGGCATCAAAACTATGAATTACATGTGGAATTATATACATAACAAACAAGTGTGAAACAACTGAAAATATGTCATATTCTAGGTTCTTAAAAGTAGCCACCTTTTGCTTGGATTACTGCTTTGCACACTCTTGGCATTCTCTTGATGAGCTTCAAGAGGTAGTCCCCTGAAATGGTCTTCCAACAGTCTTGAAGGAGTTCCCAGAGCTGCTTAGCACTTGTTGGCCCTTTTGCCTTCACTCTGCGGTCCAGCTCACCCCAAACCATCTCGATTGGGTTCAGGTCCGGTGACTGTGGAGGCCAGGTCATCTGGCGCAGCACCCCATCACTCTCCTTCATGGTCAAATAGCCCTTACTTTCAAAGTTTTCCCAATTTTTCAGCTGACTGACTGACCTTCATTTCTTAAAGTAATGATGGCCACTCGTTTTTCTTTACTTAGCTGCTTTTTTCTTGCCATAATAAATTCTAACAGTCTATTCAGTAGGACTATCAGCTGTGTATCCACCGGACTTCTCCTCAACGCAACTGATGGTCCCAACCCCATTTATAAGGCAAGAAATCCCACTTATTAAACCTGACAGGGCACACCTGTGAAGTGAAAACCATTTCAGGGGACTACCTCTTGAAGCTCATCAAGAGAATGCCAAGAGTGTGCAAAGCAGTAATCCAAGCAAAAGGTGGCTACTTTGAAGAACCTAGAATATGACATATTTTCAGTTGTTTCACATTCGTTTGTTATGTATATAATTCCACATGTGTTAATTCATAGTTTTGATGCCTTCAGTGTAAATCTACAATTTTTATAGTCATGAAAATAAAGAAAACTCTTTGAATGAGAAGGTGTGTCCAAACTTTTGGTCTGTACTGTATATTGCCCCTCCGGGTTAGGAGATATATTCAGGAAGCTTCCAGCTCACCTCATGGTACCAGACACGAATCTTATCAAATGACCCGCCTATATCAGGGATGTGATTTAATCTGAGTGCTCGATGGGGATCCCTGCGTACATGTTTAGATTTTACATGTACTGAATATGGAGAGGAGATGAATGAGTTGGGCTAATGTTATGTTTTATTTGCTCCGCAGTTTGCAGAGAATTCAGTTATGGTTCTTCCACCACTTTTTCCCCCATACCCATCCTTTCCCCCTCCCCTCCCCTTCCCTCATTTCCCTTCTAAAAAACCCTTCTAATATATTGCTCTATTTGCTTATATTGGGACCATCACCAGAGACGTGTCATAAATAATACTGATCAATATTACTGCTCTTATTAAAATGTATGTTATTCTTTATGACAACCTTAAATAAAAACATATGAAAATAAAATGGTGTCATTTATGGGTGGTTTCCATTATGTAACCCCCTCAAAATCACTTTATAACTGAATTGGTGCTTAAAAAAATGGTTTTGGAAATTTTCTTGAAAATTTGAAAAATTGCTTCTAAAATTCTAAGCCTTCTAACATCCTAAAAAAATAAAAAATGACATTTACAACTATTTTATGAGGCATTACTATCTGTCTTAAAAGTAGAGAAATTAACATTTAGAATTGTGAACTTTTCAAAATTTTTGGTAAATTTGGGATTTAAAAAAAAATATAAAAAATAGGTGAAATATATTGACTCAAATTTACCACTGTAGTGAAGTACAATGTGTCACAAGAAAACCTTCTCAGAATGGTTTGGATAAGTAAAAGTGTTCCAAAGTTATTACAACATAAAGTGACACGTCAGATTTGCAAAAAAATGGCCTGGGCAGGAAGATGAAAACTGGCTCGGGGTAGAAGGGGTTAAAAAAGGCTGTTTAGCCAAAACACATCACATCTGACTATATTCTGTTTACTGATCCACTTCTAGTAATTTAAAGGGGTATCCACATCCGCCCACCACCAAGTGTCCTCCCCATAGTACTGAATGGGAGCACACAGCACTTGCGCGGCCACCAGCGCTTGGCTATTTCGGCGGCCCCATAGAAATGAATGGAGGGCGGCTTCGCATGCGCAGTGCTCCCCCCACAAATTTCGGTGCTCTGTTCTCTCCTAGCGATTAGTGTTGGGCACGAATATTAATCGCGAATATTGGCACTTCAAAAATTCAAGAATATTTAGAATATAGTGATATACAGGGAGTGCAGAATTATTAGGCAAGTTGTATTTTTGAGGATTAATTTTATTATTGAACAACAACCATGTTCTCAATGAACCCAAAAAACTCATTAATATCAAAGCTGAATATTTTTGGAAGTAGTTTTTAGTTTGTTTTTAGTTTTAGCTATTTTAGGGGGATATCTGTGTGTGCAGGTGACTATTACTGTGCATAATTATTAGGCAACTTAACAAAAAACAAATATATACCCATTTCAATTATTTATTTTTACCAGTGAAACCAATATAACATCTCAACATTCACAAATATACATTTCTGACATTCAAAAACAAAACAAAAACAAATCAGTGACCAATATAGCCACCTTTCTTTGCAAGGACACTCAAAAGCCTGCCATCCATGGATTCTGTCAGTGTTTTGATCTGTTCACCATCAACATTGCGTGCAGCAGCAACCACAGCCTCCCAGACACTGTTCAGAGAGGTGTACTGTTTTCCCTCCTTGTAAATCTCACATTTGATGATGGACCACAGGTTCTCAATGGGGTTCAGATCAGGTGAACAAGGAGGCCATGTCATTAGATTTTCTTCTTTTATACCCTTTCTTGCCAGCCACGCTGTGGAGTACTTGGACGCGTGTGATGGAGCATTGTCCTGCATGAAAATCATGTTTTTCTTGAAGGATGCAGACTTCTTCCTGTACCACTGCTTGAAGAAGGTGTCTTCCAGAAACTGGCAGTAGGACTGGGAGTTGAGCTTGACTCCATCCTCAACCCGAAAAGGCCCCACAAGCTCATCTTTGATGATACCAGCCCAAACCAGTACTCCACCTCCACCTTGCTGGCGTCTGAGTCGGACTGGAGCTCTCTGCCCTTTACCAATCCAGCCACGGGCCCATCCATCTGGCCCATCAAGACTCACTCTCATTTCATCAGTCCATAAAACCTTAGAAAAATCAGTCTTGAGATATTTCTTGGCCCAGTCTTGACGTTTCAGCTTGTGTGTCTTGTTCAGTGGTGGTCGTCTTTCAGCCTTTCTTACCTTGGCCATGTCTCTGAGTATTGCACACCTTGTGCTTTTGGGCACTCCAGTGATGTTGCAGCTCTGAAATATGGCCAAACTGGTGGCAAGTGGCATCTTGGCAGCTGCACGCTTGACTTTTCTCAGTTCATGGGCAGTTATTTTGCGCCTTGGTTTTTCCACACGCTTCTTGCGACCCTGTTGACTATTTTGAATGAAACGCTTGATTGTTCGATGATCACGCTTCAGAAGCTTTGCAATTTTAAGAGTGCTGCATCCCTCTGCAAGATATCTCACTATTTTTGACTTTTCTGAGCCTGTCAAGTCCTTCTTTTGACCCATTTTGCCAAAGGAAATAATTATGCACACCTAATATAGGGTGTTGATGTCATTAGACCACACCCCTTCTCATTACAGAGATGCACATCACCTAATATGCTTAATTGGTAGTAGGCTTTCGAGCCTATACAGCTTGGAGTAAGACAACATGCATAAAGTGGATGATGTGGTCAAAATACTCATTTGCCTAATAATTCTGTACAGGGTGTATATTCGTAATTTCGAATATTCTAGATTTTTATTTTTTCAACAGTAATCTCCATTCTTGCTTGTGGGCCAATGAGAAGGCTGCAATGTCTTTGTCTGAGCTTAACAACCCTAGCAACCAATAGGAAAGTTGCTTACCCCTTACTATTTTAGAAACTCCCCAGCAGCCATTTTCTGTAGTTTTATGGCGTTCTGAGCGAGACAGCAGTGTCATTGCTGTGCTCTGTGCTTTCCACACTACATTAGATAGATAGTTAGATAGCTTATATATATATATATATATATATTCAGAAAAATGAGCGGCACTCCAAGGATAAAAGCAGTGAACCCTTTATTCACACCGGTGGTGCAACGTTTCGGCTCTAGTCACGAGCCTTCCTCAAGCAAAGATACAACTCAAATAACAGTGATTATATAGGGAATACAGATCATGTGGTCACAGCCCAGTGGGTGTGTTCAACAAATCATAACAATACATAACAATAATTTGCAGTGAATACACATAGTACCTTGTAGTGCAAAAAAATATGCTGATCATCATTGGAAAACAGTGATATGTGCTAAATATAAAGCAGTATACAGATCGAGTACATAGACATGATCAAATAGTGTGTCAACATATGGTATATTCATTATACATAAGTGTATGAAGGGGGAGGAGCAACGAAGTAATATCGCAGAACATACCCAGCCGTGAAGTCGGCGTTGTAGATGTCATTCTGCGCAGGCGTGGCAGCGCATCAATAGCGAGTACGTAACAAGCCAGGAATGCTGCACGTCATCACAGTGAGCCGACACCCCTACGTCACTGCAGACGTCCTCCCGGAGGGACACAGTGTGTAGTCCTATGCGCATGCTCAACAGAAAATCGAACTGGACGCGCCATCTTTGTTACTGGAGAGCTGCCCATAAAACACCATTATGCATATCGCACCCAACCAAAGACAAAAGCGGGCACAGGGGGTTATAGAAGGGCAAAAGGAATCCCATATGACAGGGTACCCATAGGCCCCACCCTGGCAGAAAATCCACCGCAGCCACGATGACTGCAGTACCTGCAGGGATAACGCCAGGGATTCCAACCTCCCATCCTGCCCGAGAGGGATCTCCTCTGCTTGGTCAACGGATGCTGCACAAGTGTGTACAGTTCAGCTCCCAATATCGGAGAAAAAAAATATATGACAAAAAAAGATTTAATAGGGTGTCATCACACGGTGCCTGCCATGCCTGCCAGCAACAGAACTGAACCAAATATAAAATGTAAAGTGTAATGGAATGAACCCCTTCCATGGTATGCTGCGTATACTCCGACCATATGTTCCATACCCCAAGGTGCAAAGTGAAAGTGATCTAAAAAAGAAGAAAAAAAACATTAGAGTAGGAATAATGTGAGTTGTATAACTCTCAAAGTGTGTACACAATTGTGCGAAACAGTATCCAGCAATGCAAAGAGGGCAAACCGACCCTCACAGAACATCCCCAAAATTGTAGTCAGCGTTTAAGCCCTTTGGCTTCAAGCTGTCCAACTTATGGATCCAGCTCAACTCTCTGCGTTTAAGTATCCTGGATCTATCCCCACCTCGCCGAGGCTGGGGTATATGGTCCAGGATCCAGCACCTCAAATCACCTTCTTTATGCGTGGCCTCAGTGAAATGTTTCGATACTGGCAGATCCAGCCGTTTTTTGCTTATACTGAGGCGGTGATTATTGAGGCGGGTCTTCAATTCAGTTGTTGTCTCACCCACATAAAGCAAATTACATGGGCAAGACAACACATAGATGACATGGTTAGAGTCACAGGTCAGGTGAAATAAAATACTGTGGGACACACCGGTATTGGGGTGTACAAAATACCTTCCCTTACGAATATATCTGCAATTAACGCAGTTTAGGCAGGGAAAACAGCCTAAGCCAGACTGAGTCAATTTGGTTTGCTTCAAAGATCCCCTGGAGCCAATATCGGCCTTGACCAACTGGTCACGCAGGTTCCGGGATCGACGATATGATGACAATGGTGGACATGAGAACTCAGGGATATCTTTGAAGCATGTACCCAACAGACCCCAATGTTTGTTCAATATCTTGTTTATTGAAGGACTGAGTTCAGTATATACTGAAACGAACGGAATCCTGGCCTTTTTCTGGACAGTACCCCGTTTCGTCAGTAACTCAGTCCTATCAAGCGTGCGCACTCTGTCCATGTGTTCGTTCAATAGTGGTTTGGGATAACCCCTATCCTGGAACTTAACGGCCATGGAATTCAGAGTCGCATCAAGTTTGCTCTCATCAGACACCACACGTTTGACACAGAGAAATTGGGAGAAGGGCAGCGACCGGATCATTCTCCGAGGGTGTGAGCTGTTGTAACACAAAAACGTGTTGGTATCAGTGGGTTTTGTGTACAGCTCGGTGTGCAACACACCCTCGTTGAACACTACTCGTGTGTCCAAAAACTGGATCTCAGTTCGAGAATGGATAAGGGTAAATTGTAGGTCGGGATCATGGCTATTCAGAAAGCCATGAAACTCGGCCAAGTCGGTCTCAGATCCTGTCCATATGAGGAAGATGTCGTCGATATAACGCCACCACCTCAGCACATGGCTGAAGTGGTGGGACAGATAGACGACATCTTCCTCATAGCACCGCATAAAAATATTTGCATACGTGGGGGCCACGTGGGACCCCATGGCCACACCACGTTCTTGCAAATAGAATACGTCCCTGAAGAGAAAGTAATTGTACTGTAGCACAATCTTCAGCAAATCAATGATAAATTCAGAGGCTTGAGGAGTATAGGCTGATGTCCTCAGCATTTTCTCCACCGCCCTGAGGCCCCTTTCATGTACAATTGACGTGTATAGCGAAGTCACGTCAAAAGATGCGAGTAGCACTGAAGACACCTGGGTTAAATCAACACTCTGTAATTTGATCAAAAAATCTGATGTGTCTTGTATGTAGGATGATCCCCCTATGGAAAATTCCCGCAGAGCTTTGTCTAGGAATATAGCTATGCCGCTAAAGATAGAATCAGAACCCGAGACGATGGGTCGTCCCGGAGGATCAATGAGGGTCTTGTGGATCTTGGGCAGCACATAGATCACAGGAGTGACCGGATGTGCTACCTCAAGAAAATCACTAAGACCCCCATCGATAATACCTGCGGTCAAAGCCTCCCTAAGACATCGGCGGATGATATCCGCTATCATAAACTTGGGGTCAGTATCTAAAATACTATACACCTGTGGGTCATTCAGTTGTCGCATAATTTCTTGTACATATTTAGTGGTGTCCATCACCACGACCGCACCCCCCTTGTCAGCGGGTTTGAGAGTGAGGGTGGGGTCGGATCTGAGGGACTCCAAGGCTTCTATCTCAGCGGTAGTCAGATTGGGGTATCTGAACTCCGGCTTCCCCTGAAAGGACAACCTGAGCTCAGAAATTCCCTGTCTGACAGCACTGATGTAAGCATCAACAGATGGCTCATTGATAACTGGCACAAAATTACTTTTAGAAAATAGGTTGAGAGAACCCAGGGTGAAATCACTCATCTGGGGTCTCGCAGCCACATTCTTCTTGTGGAACCATACTTTCAGCTTGATGCACCGAAAAAAGGAAAACAGATTGGATTCTATTTTAAACCAATCGACTGGTGCGCTGGGACAGAATGAAAATCCCTTAGACAGGACACTCACTTGAGTAGCAGTCAATTCCTTAGAGGATAAATTGACCACAGTCACTTCTTCCTCCCTGAGGTTGACTTTGTTGCCATTGACCTGGTCTTGCTGCTGCGTTCTCCGCCTGGCCCTCCTGTGTCCACGGCCACCTCTCCTGATGCGTCGCCGCGTCTCTCCGGTAACTGTGGATCCTTCTCTAAAAAAGACTGCTCCACATTAGAGGATGCCTGAGTTGTCTTTCTCCGTCTCCTGTTGTCTCGCTGTTGCGTGTTGAGTTGTCTATCGGTCTGCCAATTATAGATATTCCCTTTCCTGTAGTCGTCTGCGTCCCTGCACCATTTCACCCTTTTGTTTTCCTCTGAATCTATTTGAAAAAATTTCATATGGGAGGACGTATCCTCCATATATTTGGTGAGGTCTTCAGGAGATAAAAGAGACTGCAGACCGGCTTCAATGTCGCCTTTTTCACACTGCAGATTAGACAATTCATGTTGCAGATACTAAATGTTGAGCAAAATAAAGTCTAAAGAATAACGATTTGATAAAGATTCAAACTTTTTGCAAAACACGGGATTATCAAAAAACAGATTGGGTCGGATGTTGGACCGCATCCCTCGGGGAATTTTTTGTGTTCTGTGATATTCGCCAAGGGTCATCATGTGAAGACGCAGAGAAATAATGCGTTTAGAAAGATTTTCATACTTGCGCTTTAGCTCTTTTGCAGATGGGGTGTTGAGGAAGGTGGTATCTCCCCCTATGCCTCGCAGGATACGTTCAGCATCTTCTGTTGTGTACACACAACCACTGGTGGAGGCGGGTTCAGGTGTAGACATCATGGAAAACAATATAAAATGATAAATGCAGGAAAAATGTTGAAATAGGCCGTGCTTAGCCAATAAGCCAAAATGTAGAAAGAAAAATGGCGGCACTGGCTCCAAAGGGAAAAGGCGGGTGCACGTCCCAAAGGGAATGGACTGGTTTCCCTGATGGATAAATTCAGAAAAATGAGCGGCACTCCAAGGATAAAAGCAGTGAACCCTTTATTCACACCGGTGGTGCAACGTTTCGGCTCTAGTCACGAGCCTTCCTCAAGCAAAGATACAACTCAAATAACAGTGATTATATAGGGAATACAGATCATGTGGTCACAGCCCAGTGGGTGTGTTCAACAAATCATAACAATACATAACAATAATTTGCAGTGAATACACATAGTACCTTGTAGTGCAAAAAAATATGCTGATCATCATTGGAAAACAGTGATATGTGCTAAATATAAAGCAGTATACAGATCGAGTACATAGACATGATCAAATAGTGTGTCAACGGGGGCGTGGCTTGCCAGGCATGTGAGCGGACGTGATCTCCGGAGCTCTTGCACTACCCCGAACGTTTATCCGTTTAATATACCAGTTTACCGCTAATATTTCGGGAAGCCAGCGATCAGAACGACAGCAGTACTCTCGGCAGTGATTCCGATACCCTTAGCAACTTTCCAACGGCTATTATGTCCAGACGAGGGCGCCGGGAGCGCCACACCGCGACGCAAAGACCGAGTAGTGGATATGCAGCAGGAGGTGGCTGAAAGGCTGAGCCAATTTGCGCACACACCGGAGCTTCTCAGGGAGAGTGACATCTCCGACACCGGGCGCAGAAAGGCCTCCTTGGCTGGAACGGGACGAGATTCTGAGGGGGAAGGGCCGGAAGAAGTGATGGGCCTGAAACAACACCCTAACAGATTTGCCGCTATCCAGGATCAAGATGGAGCTGAAGATTCTGATGCAAGGTACTCAGATGTGGAAGAGCCCACTATAAAGGACGTTCTTCAGGCCATTTCTAAGTGGGGCAAATCACTTACCATCCTGACCATGCAAGTGGGGGCTATCAAGGAGGACATCTCCATTGTCAGACATGATATTAGGAAGCTGGCTGACCGTACGACGTCCCTGGAGGACCGGGTGGGAGATATGGAAGATGAGGTGCACCCACTAAAAAGAGAAACAGCGGAGCATTCTCGTAGGCTTGATATTATCTCTGCCAAACAAGACGACATGGAAAACCGCCTGAGGCGTAATAATGTGCGCTTGGTGGGTGTGCCTGAAAAGGTGGAGGGCCCAAATCCCACCGAGTTTTTTGAAAAATGGCTCAAAGATCAGTTTGGAGAGGGCGTACTATCTCCTCTATTTGCTATAGAACGGGCACACAGAGTACCGTCGCGGCCATTGCCACCAGGGGCGCCACCAAGACCCGTCCTGATGAAAGTGCTACACTACAGGGATAGGGATTCTATTCTGCGCAAGGCCAGAGATCTGCCTGATATCTCCATAGATGGCCACAGGATCTCGTTTTTCCCAGATTTCTCGATGGAAGTCCAGAAAAAGCGGGCTCGTTTCCTGGATGTAAAGCGACGACTGCGAGCACTTGGAGCATCGTACTCAATGCTGTATCCGGCGAAGCTTAGAATAGTGGCTCTTGGGACCACAAGCTTCTTTGAAGACCCAAAAGAGGCATCCAGATGGCTAGATCGGCATGAGCGACAGATCCGGGAGGAGGGAAATCAAGGCAACTGAGCGGTCCTCTTGGAAGAAGGGACATTGTGCCCTCTGGAGGGTGAATATGTTCTGTGTAGTAATGCAGAGCTAAATCTTGCTAAGTTTTGTTATCTGTTTTACTTGTTGTATATGGCTTAGTAAGAGGTCCAGATGCTTGTGCACGGTAATAAGCTGAAAAGTGATGATACCAAAGTCTATTTTTTCAACTATAATAGGGGTTAGTGCAGGAAAATTACCCAGTTTTATACGTTCTAATTACCTGACAGGTTGTGAGTGTACCTGGCGTAATACAGAAGCTTCTGATTCTGCCAGACATCACGGGTTGGGAGGCCAGCTCTGCTGATAGATATTAGGATTACCCACAGGCCTTAATATTAAGGTGTATTAGTGGGTTCCGTCAGGAGGCGAGACTTCCAGGGTTAGTTAGGTAATGAGGGAGGAGTTTTTCAGGGATGGGGTGGGAACAGGGAAGTTAGGGAAGGGGGGTTCTAGGTTCATAGGCGCGATCCAAGGAAGACAGATAATGAAGAAATGTAATTTACAGTATCCGGTACATGTATGGGATCTTAGGTTTGAACATGGCTAATCCAGTAAATTTCCTAAGCTGGAACGTTAGAGGGGTTAAAGATGCTAACAAAAGGAAGGTAGTAATGGAAATAGTAAAGTCATATCATCCTGTAATCTGCTGTCTACAGGAGACGCATCTCCTTCCGGAGCAATCACACTTGTTATCTCCTAGATGGGTGTCTCAATGCTATCATTCTACTTACTCCTCATATGCAAGAGGGGTAAGTGTTTTGATTCATAGGCAGCTGAATTTTAGCTGCATAGATAAGAGGATTGATCCGAATGGAGGATATGTCTTCTTATATGGTAAACTCTTTAATGTGCAATGTATTATCTGTGGGATATATATACCACCACCATATTCCCCAACTGCCCTTAAAAAACTGATAACCTTTTTGTCAGACTATCCCGATGTACCTGCACTGATTTTGGGAGACTTTAATAATGTGATATGTACGGAATGGGATAGGATGTCGACCTCTGCTGTTCAAGTAAGAGGGCAACCTACACAATTTGGGAGACTTCTGGAGGAAGCATCACTGTTAGATTTCTGGAGGCTGCGCAATCCTTCTGTGCGGCAGTATTCCTGTTGTTCTAGTACCTATCAGACACTGTCTAGAATAGATCTGGCACTGGGGAATGAAGCGATGGGGTGCCGTATCTGCAATATTGAGTATTTACCCAGGAAAATTTCTGACCACTCCCCCATTTTGGTATCTGCTAATTTCCTCACCCATCTAAACAGTGGGAGACCATTGTGGAAGTTTAATCCGTTTTGGCTGTCAGTGTTACCTACGGTTTCAAACATTGGGACGGCGTTAACGGAATTTTTTACCATTAACCTTCCGGGAACTTCTCCACTGATAGTGTGGGATGCCATGAAGGCATTTTTGCGAGGAATACTGATTGCGGAGGTCAATAAAAAACGAAATGAGTCTCGAATAACGATAAGGAATTTAGAGCGTTTATTGGTGGATGCGGAAATCCAATATGTTAGGCAGCCCACGGAACTACACAGAGAACAGTGGCAGGAAGCGCAACACAAACTAAATGACAAGATTCTCCTCAGGGCAAAGAACAAACGTTTCTTCCAGAAACAATCATTTTATGAAGAAGGGGAAAGAACAGGTAGACTGCTATCACTACTCTCAAGAGCGCAGCAGCCTTCTGCATATATCGCTGCTCTTTGCGATAATGAGGGGACTGTTTGTGCTGCTCAAGATAGGGTGGTAGAAATTATGCATACATTCTATGCGTCCCTTTATGAGTCCAAAACTAATGCAGGTGAGACAGAAATTGCAGGTTTCTTGGATGGGATACAGCTTCCCACGTTAGGGGCTGATCAAGTGATAGCCTTGGACGGACCTATTACAATTACAGAGCTAGAAAGGGCCCTGAGTGAGATGGCAAATACAAAGGCCCCAGGGAGTGATGGATTACCTGCGGAAATATTTAAAACATTTGCCCCTATTCTGCTCCCCCAGCTGTTGAAAGTGTTCCAGGAAGCACAGAGTCAGGGCGGTTTGCCGCTTAGTATGAATGAGGCGATCATAGTCGTCATCCCTAAGCAGGGCAAGGACCCTTTGTTAGCTGAATCATATCGGCCTATTTCACTATTGCAGGTGGAAGTGAAGTCATTAGCTAAAGTGTTAGCGAATAGGCTTAATACTGTGATCACGTCACTAATACATACGGATCAGGCTGGATTCATGCCAAATATGGCGACGGCTGTTAATATTAGGCGCCTTTTTTTGAATATACAGGCGGGCCGATTCCATGGGTTGAATGCGGCGGTCGCGTCTCTAGACGCGGCCAAGGCATTTGACAGTGTGGAATGGGTTTACTTGTGGGCCGTACTCAGGAGAATGGGCTTTGGGTCTGTCTTTATCCAATGGATCAAGCTCTTATATAAAATCCCTACTGCTAGAATCAGGGTTAATGGAGCTCTTTCTCACTCCTTTCCATTGTATAGGGGAACAAGGCAGGGGTGCCCTCTATCACCCCTACTTTTTGCAATAGCGATTGAGCCACTGGCAACGGCACTGAGAGAGGCACGTGAGGTTCAAGGTTTTAGATATGAGGGGGTAACTGAAAAAGTGGCCCTCTATGCAGACGATATGCTTCTATTCCTTGATGACTGGAGCTCCTCTCTTCTGGCAGCCATGAACATTATAAATGGGTTTGGTAGGTTATCGGGTCTGTGTATTAACTGGTCCAAGTCTGCACTTATGACACTTTCGGCTGATGGAGGGCAAGACCAGTGTTCTGCAGAGGGCTTGCAACTAGTCAGATCCTTTAAATACCTGGGCGTTCAGGTCACCAATGAAGTAGCGGATTATGAAAAATTGAATTTGACTCCGTTGTTGCAGAGATTTAGGCAGAAGGTGCAGGCTTGGACCAAGTTACCACTTTCAGTTATAGGGAGAGTTAACCTTATAAAAATGATTTTAATGCCACAACTCCTATACTTGCTATATAATGCGCCTATATGGGTGCCTGCCCGATTTTTTGCCACAGTCAATGCTATATTTCGGGACCTGATATGGAAGAGAGGAGTTCCACGTATTAAGTTAGCCACGCTGCGTAGACCAAAGACGGATGGGGGACTGGGGGTTCCAGATCCGTGGATTTATT
Organism: Bufo bufo; assembly: GCF_905171765.1. Taxonomy (NCBI): domain Eukaryota; kingdom Metazoa; phylum Chordata; class Amphibia; order Anura; family Bufonidae; genus Bufo; species Bufo bufo. The sequence goes on from NC_053394.1 coordinate 179,467,612, forward strand.
ATTTAGCTGCCCAACTTCAACAATTGCAGGGATGGGGGAAGGAGGATGGAATTAATACAGCTGGAAGAATAGTGCGTCACTATGTTAAGGGCAAGAATCTAATGACGGCATTAGAAGATGGATCACTGGATAGACTGGGCAGTGATATTCCGATACTTCGGGTGATTCATAAGGTCTGGTGGAAAGGCAAGCCAATAGCTGGGGTGCAGGGTTTACCAGGTTTACCGCAATTTGGCCCAATCTTATGTATACAGAACTACATAAAGTGTCTGATGTTCAGATCTGGGGTAGGTACGGTCTCACCTACATGCATCAGCTGTATGAGGGGAATACTCTGAAAGAATATGCTCACCTACAAAGGGAATTTCAGCTCCCACATTCCCAATTTTACTTATACTTACAGATACGGCACGCTATACGCGCCCAGGATGCGGCTGGGGGGGTTGCGCCGGCCTCCAGAAATCCGATGATTGATTTAGCAAGCTCAGGGGGATCCACCAGTGGGGTCATATCACTGCATTATAGCAGTCTTATGGAAATGCAGATTAAAAAGCAACCTCTTCAGTTGTACGAAAAATGGCGGGGGGATATCGAAGACCTGTCAGAGGAGCAATGGCATACAGTTCTGGAGGGGTTCACAGATGTTGCGGTTGGTGAATCGCACAGAATGTCACAATTACTGCTGTTACATAGAGTTTATCGGACGCCTGTCCTTTTGAGGAAAATGGGGTACAGGTCAGATGACATGTGTCCCAGATGTGGTACACCCAATGCTAGCTGATACACCTTATGTGGAACTGCCCCAGGCTGAGGAGATATTGGGAGGACATAATAGATCTAATACGGAAAGTGTTTGAGACAAGAGTAGAGGCAGATGCCAGATTATGTGTATTAGGCTGTACGGAGTCTGTACAATTAGCCGCTGAGCAGAAATTAGCGATTACCCGCATAATATATCAAGCAAGAAAGGTGATTGCGTACCATTGGGTGGATCATGATCCTCCAGAGGTAGGAGAACTTGTTCGGAAGGTTCACACACTGTTGCAAATGGAAAAATTTGTATACCAGAAGAGGAATAACAGTAAAAAATATATGAAGATCTGGGGACGGTGGAGGCAATACCACAATATGGTAGATTAATGGTGTTTAAGTAGATAATGAAATTCGCATCGCCCCGGCTTTACTTATGTTTTTTATTCATGTTCTTAAAGACCGCACGTGGGATGTATGGGTGTTATTGTTCCCTGGGGGGACTTAAGGGCTGGATGCTGTAAGAAGGAGTGGGGTGTAGTCTATTGGGCGGAGGGGTGGTATATATGCTTCGCTATGCTGCCGTGGAATGTATTGATGTATTCGAAATACTGACATATGATTTGTGCTTAAGGAATAGATATCGGATGTCCAGCTGTACTGTATAATTATTGCATTTCAATACCGAACTCTTTTTGGAGAGGAATTTTGGAAATGTTTTCCTTGGATCTAGGTCGCTTGGGTATGGGGAGGGGGAGAGGGGGGGATGCTCTGTTTGTTTTATAAAATGTTTTGAAAAACTCAATAAAAACAATCTGATTTAAAAAAAATTGTGTGTCAACATATGGTATATTCATTATACATAAGTGTATGAAGGGGGAGGAGCAACGAAGTAATATCGCAGAACATACCCATCCAGCAAGGAGGCTCATTCAGCGCCGTGAAGTCGCCGTTGTAGATGTCATTCTGCACAGGCGTGGCAGCGCACCAATAGCGAGTACGCAACAAGCCAGGAATGCTGCGCGTCATCACAGTGAGCCGACACCCCTACGTCAGCTCGATTTTCTGTTGAGCATGCGCATAGGACTACACACTGTGTCCCTCCGGGAGGACGTCTGCAGTGACGTAGGGGTGTCGGCTCACTGTGATGACGCGCAGCATTCCTGGCTTGTTGCGTACTCGCTATTGGTGCGCTGCCACGCCTGCGCAGAATGACATCTACAACGCTGACTTCACGGCGCTGAATGAGCCTCCTTGCTGGATGGGTATGTTCTGCGATATTACTTCGTTGCTCCTCCCCCTTCATACACTTATGTATAATGAATATACCATATGTTGACACACTATTTGATCATGTCTATGTACTCGATCTGTATACTGCTTTATATTTAGCACATATCACTGTTTTCCAATGATGATCAGCATATTTTTTTGCACTACAAGGTACTATGTGTATTCACTGCAAATTATTGTTATGTATTGTTATGATTTGTTGAACACACCCACTGGGCTGTGACCACATGATCTGTATTCCCTATATAATCACTGTTATTTGAGTTGTATCTTTGCTTGAGAAAGGCTCGTGACTAGAGCCGAAATGTTGCACCACCGGTGTGAATAAAGGGTTCACTGCTTTTATCCTTGGAGTGCCGCTCATTTTTCTGAATTTATCCATCAGGGAAACCAGTCCATTCCCTTTGGGACGTGCACCCGCCATTTCCCTTTGGAGCCAGTGCCGCCATTTTTCTTTCTATATATTGTAGGGGTTTAGCTCTTCTCCGGGGGTGATTGTCACTACCAGAGCTTTGGGACGTTCTCACAGCTCTGTTTCTCCACCCCTGTGATGATGTCACTACTAGAGCTGGGAGGAGTTCTCACTACTCTGTTTACTTTTGGTTTCTTTCACCACAGCTGTCCTTCATGTGTTTGATTTTCCTCTCTTTATATCACCCCTCCTCCTATGATAGGATGTGGATTATAGTTCTCACTTCAGTTGTAGCTCTGGCTTTAGTTTCTTCACTTGTAGCTATCAGTTCACTGGACCTGTGTTCTGCTGCAGCTAGCACTCCGGATATTGCCAGCCTGTCCTTGGATCCATCTTCTCTGCGGCTGCAACACCGTCAGCTAAGTGTGCAGACATTGTTGTGTTCCTGTTTATTTTCTGTCTGGATCTGAGGTGGCCACGGTTCCCTCCATATACTGAGTAGGGCACTGGTGGCCGTGCCCCTTCCACTATTGTAGGGGTTACAGTGGTCATTAGTCTTAGGCACGTGGGCATGCCTCTTTCCGCCATTTGGATCCGGGCATGTGCTTTAGCAGAATAGGGAGAGCGTTGAGGGTCGGACAGGGGTCACCCGTTATCCTCCCTAGTTCTGGGTCCAGTCAGTAGCTCTGTACTGTGTATTACTATTGTTGCCCACATACAGCCGTGACATTATAATCCACCAAAACCGTCCTTTTTTTACATGGATCCGCTTTCTGGCCTGGTTGACCGCATGCAGGGTCTTTCTTTGGAAGTAGCGGATCTCCGTCAAACTATGACTCAGCTTCAAGCATTGGGCCCTGCTCCGGCTCATGGAGTCTGTTGCGAGCCAAAGGTCTCACTTCCGGAGACGTTCTCCGGGGGCAGTGAGAATTTTGTTCGTTTCAGAGAGGCATGCAAACTCCATTTTTGCTTGTGTCCTCACTCTTCTGGTAATCAAGAGCAGAGGGTGAGGATTGTCATCTCCCTGCTCAGGGGTAATGCTCAGACTTGGGCTTTTTCGCTGCCATCAGGGGATCCCTCCCTTCGATCCGTGGAGGGATTTTTTGTGGCCCTGGGGCAGATTTATGATGACCCGGATCGTGTTGCTCTGGCCGAATCTAACCTACGTGTTTTATGCCAGAACAAACGGTCTGCGGAGCTTTATTGTTCTGAATTTCGGAGATGGGCAGCTGATTCGGGTTGGAATGATGCTGCACTCCGGAGTCAGTTCTGTCATGGTCTCTCGGAGAGATTAAAAGATGCGTTTGCTTTCCATGAGAGACCAACGTCCTTAGAGTCTGCCATGTCATTGGCGGTACGCCTTGACAGGCGTCTAAGAGAAAGAAACGAGACCTCTCTGTCCAGCCATTGTCAGTCTAGGGGAAGTGGTGCGGACTCATTCAGTGTGCAGGGGCCTCATCCTGTCTCGCTCCCCTCTGAGGAGGAACCCATGCAGCTAGCTCGACTTGCCCCTGATAAAAGAGGATTTAGTCCTCAGAGTATGGTCTGTTTTTGTTGTGGGGGCATAGGTCATTTGGCAAATGTTTGTCCATCTAGGAGATTCTTGAACCGTACTAAGAGCGATAATAAGAGAAAAATCTCAAAAGGTAAATCATCAAGTTCTGCTTCATCTGCTACTTTGGGCAAAGTTGATGTAGGATTTGATGCTTTTCCTCTGACCTGCAGTTCCCGTTTTCTCCTGTCTGCCAGGGTGGCGCTAGAGAGCAAAGTCATTTCTTGTGAGATTTTTGTCGATAGTGGAGCGGCCGTCAATCTTATTGACACTCAATTTGTAGCCATGCATGGTTTTCAGGTTTGCACATTAGATAAAGATATACCTGTTTTTGCTATTGACTCTGCTCCACTCTCACAGAGATCTCTGAAAGGCATTGTTCACAATATCCGGCTAGCTGTAGGTGACACTCATGTGGAGGATATATCTTGTTTTGTCCTTAACGGATTGCCGTCTCCTCTAGTTTTGGGGTTACCCTGGCTCACTAGACATAACCCCACTATTGATTGGCAAGGAAGGCAAATAAATGAGTGGAGTGACTTTTGTAGAGAGAATTGTCTCACAGCGACTTTTGCAGAGGTGTCTACTAAAACGGTGCCATCATTTCTCTCTGATTTCTCGGACGTGTTTTCCGAGAGCGGTGTTCAGGAGCTACCTCCTCACCGGGAGTTTGACTGTCCCATTAACCTCATTCCCGGCGCCAAGCTGCCAAAAGCACGCCTCTACAATCTCTCACAACCGGAAAGAATCGCTATGCGAACTTACATCTCCGAGAGTCTCGAAAAGGGGCATATTCGTCCCTCAAAGTCACCTGTGGCCGCGGGTTTTTTTTTTGTTAAAAAGAAAGATGGCTCTCTGAGACCTTGCCTAGATTTTAGGGAGCTGAACCGTATCACGATTCGCGATCCCTATCCCCTTCCTCTGATCCCGGACCTCTTCAATCAAATTGTTGGGGCCAAGGTGTTTTCCAAATTGGATTTGAGAGGCGCGTACAACCTGGTCAGGGTCAGAGAGGGGGATGAATGGAAAACGGCCTTTAATACCCCTGATGGGCATTTCGAGAATCTCGTTATGCCTTTCGGCCTGATGAATGCTCCGGCCGTCTTTCAGCATTTTGTTAATAGTATTTTCTATCATTTAATGGGGAAATTTGTATTGGTGTATCTTGATGATATTTTGATTTTTTCCCCTGATGTTCAGACCCATCAGGATCATCTTTTTCAGGTTCTGCAGATTCTGCGGGAAAATAAATTGTACGCCAAGCTGGAGAAATGTCTTTTTATGGTATCGGAGATTCAATTTCTGGGTTTTCTCCTCTCTGCTTCTGGTTTTCGCATGGATCCCGAGAAGGTCCGTGCTGTACTTGAGTGGGAGCTTCCTGAGAATCAGAAGGCATTGATGCGCTTTCTGGGTTTTGCGAACTATTACAGAAAGTTCATTTTGAATTATTCCTCTGTTGTCAAACCCCTCACTGACATGACAAAAAAGGGGGCGGATTTTTCCTCTTGGTCGGAGGAGGCGCTTGCAGCCTTTTCTAAGATTAAAGAGAATTTTGCGTCTGCTCCCGTCTTGGTGCATCCCGATGTTTCCTTACCTTTTATTGTTGAGGTGGATGCTTCCGAGGTGGGTGTGGGTGCGGTTTTGTCCCAGGGCCCTTCCCCTGCCAAGTGGCGACCCTGTGCCTTTTTCTCTAAAAAACTCTCCCCGGCAGAGAGAAACTATGATGTGGGCGATAGGGAGTTGTTGGCCATCAAGTTGGCTTTCGAGGAATGGCGCCATTGGTTGGAGGGGGCCAGGCACCCTATCACCGTTTTTACCGACCATAAGAATCTGGCATACTTGGAGTCGGCCAGGCGTATGAATCCGAGACAGGCCAGATGGTCTCTGTTCTTCTCCAGATTCAATTTTGTTGTTACATTCCGACCTGGGATAAAAAATGTGAAGGCTGATGCTCTCTCTCGCTGTTTTCCGGGAGGAGGAAACTCCGAGGACCCGGGTCCCATTTTGGCGGAGGGGGTAGTTGTTTCTGCTCTATATTCCGATTTGGAGGCCGAGGTCCAGGCTGCCCAGACTGAGACACCTGCCCGTTGTCCTTCTGGGAAGTTGTTCGTGCCTCCTGAGCTACGTCACAAACTCTTTAAGGAGCATCATGATACGGTTCTTGCTGGTCACCCCGGGAGTAGAGCCACGGTGGATCTCATTGCTCGGAGATTTTGGTGGCCGGCTCTTCGTAAGTCGGTGGAGGGTTTTGTGGCTGCTTGTGAGACGTGCGCTCGCGCTAAGGTCCCTCGTTCACGGCCTTCAGGTTCCCTTCTCCCGTTACCCATTCCTTCCCGTCCTTGGACACACCTGTCCATGGACTTTATCACGGATCTTCCTCGTTCCTCGGGGAAGTCGGTGATCCTGGTGGTGGTGGACCGTTTTAGCAAGATGGCTCATTTCGTACCTTTTCCTGGTTTACCTAATGCTAAAACGTTGGCGCAAGCTTTTGTCGACCATATTGTTAAATTGCACGGCATTCCCTCTGATATTGTTTCCGATAGAGGCACGCAGTTTGTGTCCAGGTTCTGGAAGGCTTTCTGTTCTCGCCTGGGGGTTCGGCTGTCCTTCTCTTCTGCTTTTCATCCGCAGTCGAATGGTCAGACTGAGCGCCTCAATCAGAATCTGGAGACATATTTGCGCTGTTTTGTTTCAGAGAACCAGGAGGATTGGTGTTCATTTCTCCCTCTTGCTGAGTTTGCTCTGAACAACCGTCGTCAGGAATCTTCTGATAAGTCACCATTCTTTGGTGCATATGGGTTCCATCCACAGTTTGGGACATTCTCGGGAGGGGCTCTTTCTGGTTTACCTGAGGAGGAGAGATTTTCCTCGTCTTTGTCTACCATTTGGCAAAAGATTCAGGGTAATCTTAAAAAGATGAGTGAGAGGTATAAGCGTGTGGCTGATAAGAGACGTGTGCCTGGTCCGGACCTGAATGTGGGTGATCTGGTGTGGTTGTCTACTAGAAACATTAAGTTGAAGGTTCCCTCCTGGAAATTGGGTCCCAAGTTTATTGGGCCTTATAAAATCTTGTCAGTCATCAATCCTGTTGCCTTCCGTCTTGATCTTCCACGGGTTTGGAAGATACATAATGTATTTCACAGATCTCTCTTAAAACCATATGTCCAGCCCACGGTACCCTCCTCTTTGCCTCCTCCTCCGATTTTGGTTGATGGCAATCTGGAGTTTGAGGTTTCCAGAATTGTGGACTCTCGCATGGTCCGCGGTTCTCTTCAGTACCTCGTTCATTGGAAGGGTTATGGTCCTGAGGAGAGGATGTGGGTTCCGGTGTCGGACATTAAAGCCACTCGCCTCATCAGGGCATTTCATAGGGCTCATCCTGAGAAGGTGGGTCCTGGGTGTCCGGAGTCCACCCGTAGAGGGGGGGGTACTGTCACTACCAGAGCTTTGGGACGTTCTCACAGCTCTGTTTCTCCACCCCTGTGATGATGTCACTACTAGAGCTGGGAGGAGTTCTCACTACTCTGTTTACTTTTGGTTTCTTTCACCACAGCTGTCCTTCATGTGTTTGATTTTCCTCTCTTTATATCACCCCTCCTCCTATGATAGGATGTGGATTATAGTTCTCACTTCAGTTGTAGCTCTGGCTTTAGTTTCTTCACTTGTAGCTATCAGTTCACTGGACCTGTGTTCTGCTGCAGCTAGCACTCCGGATATTGCCAGCCTGTCCTTGGATCCATCTTCTCTGCGGCTGCAACACCGTCAGCTAAGTGTGCAGACATTGTTGTGTTCCTGTTTATTTTCTGTCTGGATCTGAGGTGGCCACGGTTCCCTCCATATACTGAGTAGGGCACTGGTGGCCGTGCCCCTTCCACTATTGTAGGGGTTACAGTGGTCATTAGTCTTAGGCACGTGGGCATGCCTCTTTCCGCCATTTGGATCCGGGCATGTGCTTTAGCAGAATAGGGAGAGCGTTGAGGGTCGGACAGGGGTCACCCGTTATCCTCCCTAGTTCTGGGTCCAGTCAGTAGCTCTGTACTGTGTATTACTATTGTTGCCCACATACAGCCGTGACAGTGATTCACACAAATATCGTCGCCAGACACCAATTTTCTGGTCCAAACATCACTTTATTCAGCAATCCAAACATAAAAGGTACAAAATAAACACCTGCCCGGCTGGGCTCTAACTAAACATATAATATCCTGACTCACCTAAAGTCACAGTTCACACCCTGTGAACACACGCGGCTTTGTCAGCCAATGTCCCACAGCCTCCTGGCTGTACAGAGCACAGTACGCCCGCTGTCTCCAGTTCAGTATTTCTTGTGGGGGATTGGGGCTCAGTAGTCTGCCTGACTATGGCCCTGCGACCCTCCCAGGCGTCGCTGCGTCCCCCAACTCCAGGCTATCTCCCAGCCTTGTGGTCCCTCAGCCTTGCCCAGCTGAGACCACACAGACAGAGCCTCCAGGCCTCTGTCCACAGGTAACACACTCCCTTTCTGACACTCTGGGAGGTGCCTTATGCCAGGCTGATTACCTCCAGCTTCTCTCACCTGTGGTGGAACAGGGGTGTGGACCGCACTATCCACCCCTTCCTTGCCTCTAACCTGAGTGAGCCCTGTCACTGTCTCACATATCCCCCCCCTTTGTTCAAGCCCGTGAGGGTGAACACCTGCATAACCACGGGAGGCTGGTGAGAGGGTATCGACCTGGCCTGGACGTGGGGAACAGCCACCCACCCTGCTCTTTGGCTGCTCCCAATAAGAACCGGCCCAGCTTGGCTTTACAGCCACACTAAGTAACACAGTGTCAGCGAGCACTAGCTGCCACTGACACATAAAATTACCGGTTCTTATTTCACCAAGGCCAGGAAACTCGGTGACACGTACCTTCCCTTTGTTCTGCCAGACCCACGCCAGCAGAGCTTGGTTTATCACCCAAACTAGCATCTTGCCCAATCTAGTCTGCCTAAAGGCCTCATGTGCCCATCTCATGGTCAGGTACTCTTTTCCTACTCTTTCGTGGGTGATAATGATGCGCTCTCGCACTCTTCGATCTCTCTCTAGTTTTTGATCCTCTGGCTCCCGCACTTGCGCCTCATGTCCTTTCTTGGACTGCTGCCGCTCTTGACTGAACTGTTCCCAGTCATGGTCACGTCCAGACACTTCCTCCTTTGCTTTGCAGGGCTCCTTCACCAGAGCCTGCTTGCCCCTACTCGCTTCTTTAGTGGCTTTTTCCACTTCGGCCGCCGCCCCCTTTGGCTTAACTTTGGTCTCTGCAGCACCTGGAGACTTCACGTCAACCAACACATCGGCCTTAACTTTTTCAGCCTTTGTCTTCTTGGAGTCTCCAGGCTCTTTGACCGCCTTCTCATCCTTCTCAGACATGGCACCATACACTTGCCCTGTCAACCTCTCCCCCTCATCGAGGCAGGAGGCACCAGGGTCTTCAGCAGACTCCTCGTCTTCTGTCATTTTCTCCAGAGGCTCACCCAGGACCCTGTTCTCATTTTGTGGAGGATTCAGGAGATACAGCCCATTGTAATAGCCCGTATCCGTAAACTGATCGTTCACCTCCTCGTACTTCTTCCCCAGCAGCCTGCTGGCTATTTGGAAGGAGGCCTTGCATGCAGAGGGGACGTCTTCCAGGCCTAGGTTACACACTACCACGGGTCTGTGGTCTTCGGCATTCACATCAGCCCCATCAACTGGTTTAGCAGAAGCATCTTCCATCTTCTCTGCCACAGCCAGCGCCACAGTGCCACCATCTCCCGTCCCATTTTTAACAGGCTCTGGCTTTATGACGTCTTTCAGAGAACTCTCTTCAGGTTTCTCACCTCGAGAGCACACTTAGATTTCTCCAACTCAATTTTTAAGCTCATGAGATTTTCTGTCTCTGCTCTGAGTTGCTTGTTCAGCCTCTCCAATTCAGCACGCTCCTCAAGCGCTTCTTCAAGGGCTCTAGCCAAGGAGAGGGCCTTGGTCTTCTTTTCCCAATCATCAGTCTCTGCTTGGTTACATTTTTCATCATATCGAGCAGAGATGTATTTCTCTTCAGCTAGGAGCCAGTCACACTTCTCCTGTTTCTTCGCTGGATTAGACATAACTTGCTTCTGGTGGTCCAGGTCCACCATCAGATCATCCAATCCTCGCTGAAGTTTGTTCTTGGTTTTCTCCCCCTTTTTGTATGTCACACCCTGTTTCTCCAGGCGCTGAACCACCAACTCCATGTTTTTCAGCAGTTTCTTTTCAGCTTTTTGCACAAGCTTGTGGGAAGTGCCCCGCTTTTGGGCCTCCGGTTCCAGCTGCTCCTTGCTCGGCTCTGCTGCAGCAGATGTAGGAGTATCACCATTCTCTTTCTTTGCCCTTTCTGAAATTTTCTTCAGTTGCTCTGTGAAGACAGCTAGTCCCGTCTCTAACGTTTCTAGGGAGCGTGAGGAGAGCGAGAGATCATTCTCCTGTTTGCAGTTGTACTGTCGTGTCAGGTCATCTACAACTGTCTGGATATGGGCTTCAGACCCTAGGATGACATCACCCGACTTAATTCTCATCTCGTCATATATAACTGGTCGCTACTAGTAACCACCTTTGTTTCACAGGACCTTGACATGGTAGCTTCACTCTCTGGGTTGCTATCGGTCACAGCACATACGTCACCTATACTGCTCGTGTCATTATTAATTCTGACCTCTAGGGGCACCGATGAGCTAATCCCCACCTGGGACACTTCCTTAGTAACCAACCAACATTGTGGGGACTGCATTTCCACCTCTGGTACGTGCGGTACACCCTCTAGCCCTATCATATTTTCCTGCACCTTCAAACACTGAGCTGGAGCTGGGCTTTGCTCCACACTACTTATATGCATGTCTTCAAACCTTTCGATTACGTCATATCGCGCTTCATGAAACATAGCAGATGCAGAAAATAAAGCTTCATCATCATCTACATTTTTACCACCAGGAGGCGCTTCTCCCCTGACCACAACCTGCAACGGAAAAGTTATATCACTGTCACCACATATTTCATATGACATATTTTCCTTATGCATTTCCGCACTTTTGTCACCATCACTTTGCACTTCACCAGCACCATTGTTTCCAATGGTCAATATTCTTTCCACATGCAGGTCAAAGTGCAACTCCCTTAGATCCTCACTTAAAGGGACAGGTACAGGTTCTGCAGGAGTTTCGTCACTATCTGCAGAAGTGTCTACCTTACCCCACAGCAACAAACCGATATCACGGCCCAACACTCCCTCATGCATGAGCGTATCTGTAACATCAAATTCATCAGTCTCTGTTCTCATTGGAGTCTCACGCTCAGTGAAAATCAGTGGATAGTCCTTATCCGCACGACTGTCCAGCACCTTTATTATTTTACCAGTCCCAGGTTTCAATATTGTGCTGCCTCTTACCCGGGCTAGCATGGGATCCCGGATCCTTGTCATCCCAAAACTAGCTTTGGTCATGGGCAACTGAGGTAACACAGAAACCTTCTCCCCTGTAGATTTCTGCGAGGGAGCAATCACAGCAGGCTTATCCGCCTGTCCAGACACAGACTTATTACCTACCGGCCCAGCAGGTATCCCCTGCCGCCGGCTCACTGTCACTGGCTCTGCCACATAGTTAATAACAGGAACAGTCTTACCCTTTGTAATCAACCATTTTGGTAAAGCAGTGACATTCTCTCCCGCAGACTTATCAAGGTTGTGGTTGCTCCTAGCAACAGCTTTACTGCACCTCCGCACTTCCTCTCTAGGACTCCGGACACAGTCGCAGGGAAGATATGCACTCCTGAGAACCGCGCCGCTCTCCACCTCTTTGTCTTCCCGACGGTTGCCCTTGGCAACGGCATATCTTTGCCTTTTATCAGGAACTCCGCTCCACAACTGCCCAAACAATGGAAAGTCCTTGCCCAGTACAAATTCCACTTCCAGTGTCTCACATTTTAACAGCTCCCATTGCACAGAGCCATAGTCCGTCACAAAGGTCAGTGACACCGTAGTTTTGGTCTCTGGCCCCCTTGTTACAAAGTCCAGAATTCCAGGCAGGAACCGAGACACTTGCTGGCGGGAGTCTAGACTGACCCCCAGCGGGATTCCGCCGATCACTAACTCGCAGGATTTCTCCCACGGGCTATACCATTTTGCAGCCATTTCCACTGCTCAGTCTCTTGTACTGGGCTTCTGGCCCTTTAAATCCTGCACTGTTTGCACCACAGAAAAAAAAAGTCCAGTTTAACACCAGCAGTCTCTGCTCTGCAAACTAGCAGGCTTCCAGCATTTTTACTTATCAGCAGGGACACCTGCCCGCATCCGACACCAATTGTAGGGGTTTAGCTCTTCTCCGGGGGTGATTCACACAAATATCGTCGCCAGACACCAAGTTTCTGGTCCAAACATCACTTTATTTGGCTCCTCAGCAATCCAAACATAAAAAGGTACAAAATAAACACCTGCCCGGCTGGGCTCTAACTAAACATATAATATCCTGACTCACCTAAAGTCACAGTTCACACCCTGTGAACACATGCGGCTTTGTCAGCCAATGTCCCATAGCCTCCTGGCTGTACAGAGCACAGTACGCCCACTGTCTCCAGTTCAGTATTTCTTGTGGGGGATTGGGGCTCAGTAGTCTGCCTGAGCCCTCTGTCCACAGGTAACACACTCCCTTTCTGACACTCTGGGAGGTGCCTTATGCCAGGCTGATTACCTCCAGCTTCTCTCACCTGTGGTGGAACAGGGGTGTGGACCGCACTATCCACCCCTTCCTTGCCTCTAACCTGAGTGAGACCTGTCACTGTCTCACAATATATATATATATATATATATATATATATAACACAGATAGTTAGTGGGAGATGTAGGTTATATCCTGATATAGTGTACAGTCATGGCCAAAAGTTTTGAGAATGACAAAAATATTCGTTTTCACATAGTTTGCTGCTAACCTGCTTTTAGATCTTTGTTTCAGTTGTTTCTGTGATGTAGTGAAATATAATTACACGCACTTCATACATTTCAAAGGCTTTTATCGACAATTACATGACATTTATGCAGAGTCAGTATTTGCAGTGTTGGCCCTTCTTTTTCAGGACCTCTGCAATTTGACTGGGCATGATCTCAATCAACTTCTGGGCCAATTCCTGACTGATAGCAACCCATTCTTTCATAATCACTTCTTGGAGTTTGTCAGAATTAGTGGGGTTTTGTTTGTCCACCCGCCTCTTGAGGATTGACCACAAGTTTTCAATGGGATTAAGATCTGGGGAGTTTCCAGGCCATGAACCCAAAATGTCAACGTTTTGGTCCCCGAGACACTTAGTTAACTTTTGCCTTATGGCACGGTGCTCCATCATGCTGGAAAATGCATTGTTCTTCACCAAACTGTTGTTGGAAGAAGTTGCTGTTGGAGGGTGTTTTGGTACCATTCTTTTGGGCAAAATTGTGAGTGAGCCCACTCCCTTGGATGAGAAGCAACCCCACACATGAATGGTCTCAGGATGCTTTACTGTTGGCATGACACAGGACTGATGGTAGCGCTCACCTTTTCTTCTCCGGACAAGCCTTTTTCCAAATGCCCCAAACAATCGGAAAGAGGCTTCATCGGAGAATATGACTTTGCCCCAGTCCTCAGCAGTGCATTCACCATACTTTCTGCAGAAGATCAATCTGTCCCTGATGTTTTTTTTGGACAGAAGTGGCTTCTTTGTTGCCCTTCTTGACACAAGGCCATCTTCCAAAAGTCTTCGCCTCACTGTGCGTGCAGATGCACTCACACCTGCCTGCTGCCATTCCTGAGCAAGCTCTGCACTGGTGGCACTCCGATCCCGCAGCTGAATCCTCTTTAGGAGACGATCCTGGCGCTTGCTGCACTTTCTTGGACGCCCTGAAGCCTTCTTAACAACGCAATAATGGCTGCACGCGTTTCTTTGCAGGTCACCATGGTTAACAATGGAAGAACAATGATTTCAAGCATCACCCTCCTTTTTAAGATGTCAAGTCTGCCATTTTAACCCAATCAGCCTGACATAATGATCTCCAGCCTTGTGCTAGTCAACATTCTCACCTGAGTTAACAAGACGATTACTGAAATTATCTCAGCAGGTCCTTTAATGACAGCAATAAAATGCAGTGGAAAGTTTTTTTGGGGATTAAGTTAATTTTCATGGCAAAGAAGGACTATGCAATTCATCTGATCACTCTTCATAACATTCTGGAGTATATGCAAATTGCTATTATAAAAACTTAAGCAGCAACTTTTCCAATATTTATGTAATTCTCAAAACTTTTGGCCACGACTGTAGCTGTTGCAATGCAGTGTGTTAGGTAGTGTGATAGGTTCTTCTGTCCATACATACATACAGATTTGCTAAAATGAGAAGTTTCACGTATTGCGCCAAACTGCGTATAAAAGCTTTTTTTTATGTTTTGCCGTGCCAACCATTTTCTCCAGTCTCAGGAAACTTCTAGCAGCTTGGAAAATGTAGCAAAAGTGACCCACGCCTGTATTTCGTGCGCATTACGCGAATATTACATTCAAGAAAATAATCTCGAATTCGCGAATATTAACCCAAATATTTGTAAAATATTGCGAATTCGAATATAGCCCCTGCCGCTCATCACTACTAGCGATATGCCCCCATTGTCTGAGATGGGAAAACCAGGAATATTGTCTACGGCAGCCTCTTACCAAAACACAAACACATCCCATTATACTCCATCGGAACTGGTTGAATATACTTTATTTTTTTTACCTAAAGCCTACACTTCATTATTTGTGCTCTAGAAAAAGACCAGAACAGCAGTAGTAGGCACACTATATAAAAATTGCAATATTAAAACATTACCCTTCCCCCCGCCCTAAAAATAAGAAATGAGACAAATTGGTATAGAACTGTAAAATTTATAACTAGCAATAAAGAACCGCAAAAAAAATTATCAAATAATATTTACATCTTAAAGTTCGTAACGTTCTCTGGTAAAAGGGCCAGTGATGTGATGAGAGAGGCATTACCTCTGCACATTCACCCACTGTTGTAGGTCCATGTCCATGGAAAGTGGGCTTGGATGGAACATAACCCAAATTTTCGAGCTAATAAAAAGGATTCCAGGTCCTCCCTTATCAATCAATGTCATTGTTCTCAGACCTGTCTGCAGTGACTTTGCAACTACGAAGACAATTAACCCCAATTACCACAGCGCTCCGTGATAACAAGATTTTATATAGATGTAGCTTCCTGGTCTGCCGGTTGATTAAAAGAAGAGATATGCTTCATGTTATTAGATCAGTGGAGGAAGGCACTGACCTTTTGAATAAATTTAACAACCCCATCGCTGTTGGCAACCCCTTGCCTTCTGGGATCGCTAAGGAATGGCAAACAGGGGGTACAAGGCAGAATAAACCTACTTGAAGTGGAAGAAGGAAGAAATAGGATTTTCAAATGGCTTCCACTGAAGTAGCAATATGCTATTGTCACAGTTTTTCACCCTCATACAAGGGTTGTGTTTTGTTGTATCTATTTTCATTTTACTTTCCTTAAGTTATTACTATTGTAGTCTTACGGCTACCAGGTGTCTCCGCTTCTATGTATCTGCTGTTTGGAGAGATGTCAAAAGATGCGGATGGGAATTCTGTCCGGTAACAATACATTATTTGGCTTTCCTTTTTAGTTATGGTACTTAAAAGTATCATCTTTAAATGTTAAGGATAAGGTTGCACATTTGGAATAAGCAAAGCTTCTTCATTGTGACATTCTGGGCTCGCAGATAACCCATCTTAAAAAAAAAAATGCTTTTCACATAAAACACCCTAATTTTCTGGACATTTTCCACTCGTATCACCCTGGCAAATCAAGAGGATTGCTGTCAGGAACTCTGTGGCTTTCCGACTAATTCAGGAGATAATGGACACTCAAGGGCGTTATATTATATTGATCTGTTCCCTTAATAATGTGGTATACGGTACATGCTTATTTCATTATATGCTCCAAACAGAAGACAGATCCACATTTTTAATAAGATGTTCAGAGTGATCTCAAAAGAAGGGTAAGCTTCTAATTTGTGGAGATTTTAATTTTTTTTTCATTTATTTTTATTGAGATTTATGAATAAATCAATAGTAGAAACAAATGCAAAACACAGTTGCCAACATTCCGGCAATGGAAAAATACAAAGTATATAGCATCATACTTTACATAAGCCTAGTGGTTACAAGAGAAATAAGTCTGAGCCTTGCAACTGTGTACAATATTGTTATTAATAAAGAGTAATTGATATTCAAGTAAAAGGTAGTAAACATAACCTTAAACAGTTATAACATTACTAACATTACTACTAGTCACACGCAGTGGCGTGCCCAGAGGGGGTGCGGGGGGTGGGGGGATGGCGGTGCACCCCGGGTGCCGACTCTGACGGGGGTGCCAGCAGACCCAGAAGCAATGAGCGCTTCCATCAATACAGATGGAAGCGCTCATTGCTGAAGCGCTGACACCTGTGACCCAGTTCCACATACTGCGGCAGGGCAGGGAGCAGAGCGCATAGTTCCCTGCCCCGCCGGCGATCACTGCAATAGGCTTCAGACCTAGTAGGCCTGAAGCCTATGGGGTAGTGAAATCCAGGCGCACGTGATGACCTCATCGCGCGCCCCTGTGCCGGGACTCAGAAGCACAGTGCCGGGACTCTGCAAGCAAGTGCAGGTAAGTATTTAGCTTTTAGGGTTTCTTTCTTTTTTTTATGTGGCAACTTTGGGGGACATGAGGGGGCCGGGGTGGACAGAGGACGTGTGGGGGCAAACTTTATTTTATATTATAATGTGGCAACTTTGGGGGACATGAGGGGGGAGGACACAGGAGGACTTGGGGGGAATATGGTGGGATACTGTGTGACACAGTGGGGGGGGGCAATTTATTATGGGAGGGATGACAATGTGGGGGACACTACTGTGTTGGGCAGCGTGGGGGACACTACTGTGTGGGGGGCAGCGTGGGGGACACTGTGTGGGGGGCAGCGTGGGGGGACACTACTGTGTGGGGGAAATTACTGTGTGGGGGGCAGCATGGGGGACACTACTGTGTGGGGGCAGCGTGGGGGACACTACTGTATGGGGGGCAGTGTGGGGGAAATTACTGTGTGGGGGACACTACTGTGTGGGGGGCAGCGTGGGGGGACACTACTGTGTGGGGGACACTACTGTGTGGGGGGCAGCGTGGGGGGACTACTGTGTGGAGGACACTACTGTGTGGGGGGCAGTGTGGGGGACACTACTGTGTGGGGGAAATTACTGTGTGGGGGACACTACTGTGTGGTGGGCAGCACGGGGGACACTACTGTGGGGGGGACACTACTGTGTGGGGGGCAGCGTGGGGGACACTACTGTGTGGGGGGTAGCGTGGGGGACACTACTGTGTGGGGGCAGCGTGGGGGACACTACTGTGTGGGGGGCAGCGTGGGGGACACTACTGTGTGGGGGGCAGCGTGGGGGACACTACTGTGTGGGGGTAGCATGGGGGACACTACTGTGTGGGGGGCAGTATGGGGGAAATTACTGTGTGGGGGCAGCATTGGGGCCTTACTATTAAGGAGGCACTGTAGGGGCCATTCTAATATTTCTGGGGACACTATACAGGGATTATTACCTGGAGCACAATATAAGGGGTTATTATTACTGGGGGCACTCTAGGGGACATTATAGCTGCTGTAGACACTATAGGGACATTTGGGGTAATTTATCAAACTGGTGTAAAGTAGATCTGGCTTAGTTGCCCATAGCAACCAATCAGATTCCACCTTTCATATTTGACAGCTCTTTTGGAAATCCAGTTCTACTTTACACCAGTTTGATAAATGACCCCAATTATGTCTATTAGGGTCACTATTTTTTCAGCAGTATAGTACCTGGGGCATTGGGAGGCACAACGGGCACAGTATTGGGGGTGACAGCAGGATGACACTGTGGGGACACCAGGATGGGGAGGTTGATGGAAAAATTGAGAAATCTAATGTGTCTGTGTTACAAACTCTGTAGAGACGAGATGCGGCTGAAAGAATTTCTCATGGCGGTCTAACGGAGGAAAAGAGGAAAGAGAAGGTCTACATGACAGGAGATATCCCTGGATGTAAGAGGTATGTGGTCAAGTATTGGGGGGGAAGGGGGTGCCAGAGAAATGACCCGCCCCGGGTGCCAAACACCCTGGGCACGCCACTGGTCACACGTGTTGTCTTGATCAATTGCGGCATCTTTTAGTGGAATGGCAGGTCTGAATTCAAGCCATGCTTGCCAAGGAGAGTGGAATCTTCTCGAATTCTGGTCCCTATATGTCATCATTTTTTCAAAGATGCAATTTTGTTGCACCCGGAGGATCGTCTCTGACAGGGATGGGATCACTGTTGACTTCCAGTGTCTCGTAATATTGAGCTTAGTAGCTATGAATAGGTGAGCTATAGGGATCCTGTGGGACCTAGGGATGACATGCATATCCATGAACATGAGGGCCCAATATGGCGAAAGTTCAAAGTTTATTCCACTAAATCTGGAGGCCAGGTCAAATACGCTAATCCATAAGTTGGTTAACTTGGGACAGGACCATAAAGTGTGCAGGAGTGTACCTTTGGCTCCACAATGGCGCCAGCATAGGTTGGAAGTTCCAGGAAATATTTTGCTCAACCTATCAGGAGTCAAGTACCACCTCAAACATGTTTTGATAGCTGCTTCATACAAGGTAGTACTTATGAAGGTAGTTGAAATAAATATTAGGGCCGGTATCCAGCTGGATATTGGGACCTGATTATTGAGTTCCTTGTCCCATGCTAAGAAAGGAGTTAATTTTTGAAAGATGGGTTTGTCTCCCAGGCTCAGGTATAACACTCTAAGACTCTGGTTTTTTGAGGGTAGAGTTGGGGATCCCCATAGCTCAAACAGTTACCAATTGGTCGTAATGCACATGGGTTCTGGGATTGTAATAGATGGCGTATTTGCAGGTATTTGTAAAAATCTGTACGCGATAGATCAAATTCTTGTTGGAGTTCTGTAAAGGATCTAATTTGACCTTCGTTGTACAGTTGTGATATCCAAAGAAGGCCGTGGGACCTCCAAGAGGTGAGTTTTGTATCAGGGAGCTTTAGTTCTAACAATTGCAGAGGGGGACACGAATGCTGCATTGATGGTCGCATATGCGCTCCTACTATGAAATGTGCGCCAATGTTGTATGGCACTTTCTAAAAGGTAGGGAAGGTCGGGGAGCTTGGTCGGGGATGGATTAAGGCAGTCAATTAAGAGTAATCTTAAATGTATTGGGTGAGCTAGGAAGGACTCCATTTGGATCCACGGGATAGAGGTATCAACCATCCACCAACCGAAGAGGAGGTTAACTTGTGTTGCCAAGAAGTAGTCTTCTAGCTTTGGTAGACCTAGTCCTTCTCCTCGTTTGGTTTTGCATAATATTGTCGAGGATGTCCTTGGTTTACGTCCTGCCCAGATAAAGGAGTTGAGAAGGCTTTGGGCTTTTTTAAAGAAGTGGGAAGGCACTTTGATGGGGACCGTGCGAAAAATAAACAAGAGCTTAGGCAGAGTCATCATCTGGAAGGTCGCAATGCGACCAACCCAGGATATCTCATATCTGCCATAAGTAGAAATATCTTATTTTAATAGTTTCTAAAAGGGGAATATAGTTATGTTGAAACAGTAAAGGGATAGATGAGATAATATTGATGCCCAGGTATTTCATATATGTGGATTGCCAGTCTAATTGGAATTTAGACCGTAATTGAGCCAGTTGGAGTGGTGGATTATTAAAGGGGAGGAGTTGAGACTTGTTCTCATTCATCTTATAATATGATATACGCCCAAATTGTTCTATAAGAAGCATAGCAGTTTCCAATGATGACTAAGGAGAGGATAGGGACAGCAGGATGTCATCTGAATAAAGAGATATGCAGTGCTGTTTGTTCCCAAAATTGATACCCGTGATGTCAGGAAGTAGCCTGATGGCCTGGGCCAAGGGGTTCGATAGCCAAAAATGGGGTGTCATTTTACATATACCCATGCTGGGTGAGATAAATATCTTGGTCAAATGCCAACTTTGTATAAAAAAATTGGAAAAGTTGTCTTTTGCCAAGATATTTCTCTCACCCAGCATGGGTATATGTAAAATGACACCCCAAAACACATTGCCCAACTTCTCCTGAGTACGGAGATACCAGATGTGTGACACTTTTTTGCAGCCTAGGTGGGCAAAGGGGCCCACATTCCAAAGAGCACCTTTCGGATTTCACCGGCCATTTTTTACAGATTTTGATTTCAAACTACTTACCACAGATTTGGGCCCCTAGAATGCCAGGGCAGTATAACTACCCCACAAGTGACCCCATTTTGGAAAGAAGACACCCCAAGGTATTCGCTGATGGGCATAGTGAGTTCATAGAAGTTTTTATTTTTTGTCACAAGTTAGCGGAATATGATGATTTTTTTTTTTCTTACAAAGTCTCATATTCCACTAACTTGTGACAAAAAATAAACACTTCCAGGGAATAGTAAGAAACAAAAACAAAAATATAGGGAAGCAAGGTTACAAACGCAAACAGGTATCCTGGAAACGATAGAGGAGGAACCTGTCAGTGAGGAGACCCTGGTGGTTAATTTGTCCGGGATCGAATTGCCCCGGGACTGTGAACGAGTGCTCAATAAGGGCCTCAATTACAGTCTCACGGAACAGTTCGATCCAGTACAATTCGAGATAGACCTATTTAAAGCCACCAGAAAACTTAACCTTAAAAGAATATATGAGAACCCTATAGCTCCCAAAATACCTCCTATCCACCTTGAAGGGGAACGACCTATGAGTATCGGCCCTCTAGGTTTCAGCATCAATGCTAACTTTAGCAATGAGGAAATCTCTTGCCTTGAGGCCTTGACAGATTCAGTGTTGAGGGATCAGGCACAGGATATTGAATGCTCTGCGTTTACAGGGGGCATTCACTCCACCTATTGTCCCCCCTTGCCCGCTGGCTCTAGCATTGACCTCTTCCAGCAAAGAGTGTTGGAAGAGGTTAAGGCTTTGATATATCCCCGTGCTGAAAATAATCTCACAGATTCAGAGAAAAAAGCCTTAAAGTGGCTGAAAAATAGAGAGGATCTAGTGGTGAAGCCGGCGGACAAGGGGGGTAATATAGTGATACTGAGCAAGTCTTACTATGTTTCCGAAGCACTTAGACAATTGGATGACAGACAGGTGTATGAGAAATTGTGTACTGATCCCACTTGGAAAATCCAAAATATTCTGCGCAGGTTTTTACATACATACGTAGAGAAAAATGTAGTATCACGCCAGCAGGCAGAAAAACTGCTTCCGACTTTTCCGAGACGCCCCACCTGGTATTTTTTGCCTAAAATACACAAGTCACTGACCCAGCCCCCTGGGCGACCTATTGTCTCCGGGACTGGGTCAGTGACCGAACCGGTGTCCAGGTACATAGACTGGCTTTTGAGACCTATTGTTAAGATGATACCCTCACATTTGAGGGACACGTCGGACCTCCTCCGGTCACTGACCGATATTCAGTGGCAGGAGGAGTTCCGACATGTGTCCCTCGATGTGGAGAGTCTCTATACCCGGATCCCTCAGGATAAGGGCATTGAGGCAGTGATGGAAGTCCTACAGAATACAGATAGAAGTGAGGACTTCAAGATGTTCATCACGGAAGGCCTGAAACTAATTCTCACTAACAATGCCTTTATGTTCAGAGATTCCTGGTATAAACAAAGGGTCGGTACCGCGATGGGGACCCCATCTGTACCTGGCCCAAACACATTCCCTAACTTCTCCTGGGTACGGCGATACCACATGTGTGACACTTTTTTGCAGCCTAGATGCGCAAAGGTGCCCAAATTCCTTTTAGGAGGGCATTTTTAGACATTTGGATCCCAGACTTCTTCTCACGCTTTAGGGCCCCTAAAAAGCCAGGGCAGTATAAATACCCCACATGTGACCCCATTTTGGAAAAAAGACACCCCAAGGTATTCAATGAGGGGCATGGCGAGTTCATAGAAAAAAAAATATTTTGGCACAAGTTAGCGGAAATTGATTTTTTGTTTTTTTTTCTCACAAAGTCTCCCTTTCCGCTAACTTGAGACAAAAATTTAAATCTTTCATGGACTCAATATGCCCCTCAGTGAATACCTTGGAGTGTCTTCTTTCCAAAATGGTGTTATTTGTGGGGTGTTTGTACTGCCCTGGCATTTCAGGGTCTCCGCAGTCATTACATGTATGGCCAGCATTAGGAGTTTCTGCTATTCTCCTTATATTGATATATAGATTTTTTTTTTTTTCCGTTCAGCCTCTGGGCTGAAAGAAAAAATGAACGGCACAGATTTCTTCATTCGCATCGATCAATGTGGATGAAAAAATCTCTGCCCAAAAAAAAAAAAAGGAGGGGAAAGGCGTCTGCTAGGACATAGGAGCTCCGCCCAACATCCATACCCACTTAGCCCGTATGCCCTGGCAAACCAGATTTATCCATTCACATCAATCGATGTGGATGAATAAATCATTGCCGGGATTTTATTTTTATTTTTTTATATATACAAAGTGTTTGCCAAAGCATATGAACACTGCCACCTCCTCAGCTCATATGCCTCGGCAAACGTATCTTTTACTGCAGAGGAGAAATCTCGTCTTGCAGCGCCGCATACACCGACTTGTTTGTAATCTGACAGCAGCGCAATGCTTCTGTCAGAATGCACATCAGTGCTGCAGCTAGTCGATCGGTTGGTCCACCTGGAAGGTAAAAAAAAAAAAAAAAACAGGCCCCAATACAATAAATTTTATTAACTTTATAATAACTTTGGAACAGAACATATAAACTTTTTTTTTAACTTTTTGAACTGAAGTTAACTTTTTTGCTTACTGGTGTTTTTTTTTTGTTTTTTTTACCTTTTATAGGACAAACCTCTCCTTCCCCATGGGACAATGTGCAAAGCGCAAATCGCCCAAAGATGTGGCGAAGTACATTATGCACTTTATCCCAGGTGAAAGGAGAGGTTTGCAGCAGCTGTGAGTAAAAGGGCCCTAATAGCCCTGTGTGCCTGTCCTGTGAGATGCAATCCCTATACTAAGTGTACCTGCGTGTGGTACTTCCAAAAACACTCTCCAAATCATAGGGCAGGGTGGTCAGGACAGAAATAGCGGGTGTCACGCCTTATTCCACTCCTGCTACAGACACGACATCTTTTTCGGGGTGACGGTTGGGTTGAGGTACCAGGAACGACACTGGGGAAATGTCGCTCGTGTAGACGGCTAACTACACTGGTGGATGGGGCCACGGAACCTTCTGGATACAGGAGGTTCTCGATGATCTCTTCCTGAAATTTGAGGAAGGATCCCGTTCTCCCAGCCTTACTGTAGAGAACAAAACTATTATATGCAGCCAATTGAATTAAATATACAGACACCTTCTTATACCAGCGTCTGGTGCGTCGGGAAACTAAATACGGAGACAACATCTGGTCATTGAAGTCCACCCCTCCCATGAGCAAATTATAGTCGTGGACACAGAGGGGCTTTTCAATGACACGGGTTGCTCGCTCAATTTGTATTGTCGTGTCTGTGTGAATGGAGGAGAGCATGTAAACGTCACGCTTGTCTCTCCATTTCACCGCGAGCAGTTCTTCGTTACACAAGGCAGCCCTCTCCCCCCTTGCAAGACGGGTGGTAACGAGCCGTTGGGGGAAGCCCACGCGACTAGTTCGAGCGGTGCCACAGCAGCCAATCTGTTCTAGGAACAAATGCCTGAAGAGGGCCACACTTGTGTAGAAATTGTCCACATAAAGATGGTACCCCTTGCCAAATAAGTGTGACACCAAGTCCCAGACTGTCTTCCCACTGCTCCCCAGGTAGTCAGGGCAACCGACCGGCTCCAGGGTCTGATCTTTTCCCTCATAGATCCGAAATTTGTGGGTATAGCCTGTGGCCCTTTCACAGAGCTTATACAATTTGACCCCATACCGGGCGCGCTTGCTTGGGATGTATTGTTTGAAGCCAAGGCGCCCGGTAAAATGTATTAGGGACTCGTCTACGCAGATGTTTTGCTCGGGGGTATACAAATCTGCAAATTTCTGGTTGAAGTGGTCTATGAGGGGCCGAATTTTGTGGAGCCGGTCAAAAGCAGGGTGGCCTCTGGGACGGGAGGTGGTGTTGTCGCTAAAGTGCAGGAAACGCAGGATGGCCTCAAATCGTGCCCTGGACATAGCAGCAGAGAACATGGGCATGTGATGAATCGGATTCGTGGACCAATATGACCGCAATTCATGCTTTTTGGTTAGACCCATGTTGAGGAGAAGGCCCAGAAAAATTTTAATTTCGGAAACTTGGACTGGTTTCCACCGGAAAGGCTGGGCATAATAGCTTCCCGGGTTGGCGGATATAAATTGAGTGGCATACCGGTTTGTCTCTGCCACGACTAAGTCCAAGAGCTCCGCAGTCAAGAACAGCTCAAAAAATCCCAGGGCCGAACCGATCTGAGCTGTCTCAACCCAAACTCCAGACTGGGCGGTGAAAGGGGGAACTACAGGTGCGGCTGAAGTTGGTGACTGCCAATCAGGATTTGCCAGCACCTCAGGGACTCTAGGGGTTCTACGGGCCTGTCTGTGCGGTGGCTGCGATGGGGTAACTACTGCACGTGCCACCGTACCAGCTTCAACTGCCCTTCTGGTGCTCACCACTTCACCATGTTGTACGGCAGTGCTGGTACTAGGTCCAGGGAGGGCTGCGCTGCTGGTGTATGCCTCACCACGTGATCCGACAGCGCCAGCCCCACTCTGCTGCTGAAGCGGATCCTGCGCAACCTGTGGTCTAGCGACACGGGGCCGGGTACGCCTGGTTCTATCAGGGACCTCCACCTCCTCGTCCGAACTTTGGGTCAGAGTGCCACTGCTTTCTACAGGTTCATATTCTGACCCGCTAGATTAGTCAGATGAGGGTTCCCATTCCTCATCCGACTGGGTCAGAATCCTGTAGGCCTCTTCAGAAGAATACCCCCTGTTTGACATTTGGACTACTAAATTTAGGGGTATTCCCTGAGACTACCCAAGAAAAAAAGCAAGCCTGTCTTACAAAGGGGAGGCTAGCGAAGTACCGGAGGCCGCTGCGGTTGATAACAAATATCAAAACTGATTTTTTTATCGCCGCAGCGCTTGGAAAGTGATTGTGCAGTGATCAAAAAAATATATATTTTTTGTCACTGCGGCGGGGCGGGTGTTGGTGAACGCACGTGTGGGCGACCGATCAGGCCTGATCGGGCAAACACTGCGTTTTGGGTGGAGGGCGAGCTAAGGTGACACTAATACAATTATAGATCTGACTGTGATCAGTTTTGATCACTTACAGATACTATAAATGTACAAATGCTGATTAGCGATACGCTAATCAGCGAATCAGTGACTACGGTGCGGTGGGCTGGGCGCTAACTGACGCTAAACTACCTAACCAAGGGGCCTAAACTATCCTAAAACCTAACAGTCAATACCAGTGGAAAAAAAAAAGTGACAGTTTACACTGATCACTTTTTTCCTTTCACTAGGTGATTGACAGGGGTGATCAAGGGGTTAATTCGGGTTATGGGGGTGATCTGGGGCTAAGGTGAAGTGTTTGGTGCTACTCACTGTGATGTCTGCTCCTCTGCTGGAACCAACCGACGAAAAGGACCAGGAGAGGAGCAGACAAGCCATTTAACACATCATATTTACTAATATGATGTGTTATCTGGCTTTTCATTTGTTTTTTTGAAAATCGCCAGCCTGCCAGCCAATGATCGTTGCTGGCAGGCTGGTGACGAACTTGTCCTCTAACTTTTGCCGACCCGCGATGCGCATGCGCGGGCCGGCTTTGAGCGAAATCTCGCGTCTAGCGAGATGACGCGTATATGCGTGACTCTGTGCAGCGCTGCCGCCTCCGGAACACGATCTTGCGTTAGGCGGTCCGGAGGCGGTTAACTGAAGTAAGCTGCTTTTCATATTTGTGGAGTAAGCACTCTTTGAGTTGTAGTCTCAGGGAGTTAATCTGTGATTTGCGTTCTTCCGTAAAGAGGGATTTGTTTAAGGTTTCTAATATAGAAAGTTTAGACGTAATAGTGTCTATGTGTCGCTCCCGCTTCTTCTTCGCACGGTGACCCATTTTGATGAAAATTCCCCTGATAAATGCTTTATGGGCATTCCAGAGGCTGAAAGGGCTAGATACGGAGCCTTCATTAATTGAAAAGTATTCTCGTAGCTCCTTTTCTATTATTGGTTTGTAAGTAGGATGGGATATTAAATAGTCATTACAACGCCATATAGTATCCCTGACATTATATGTTTCTGTGATGAAAAGAGATATGGCGGCATGATCAGACCACTTGATGGTCTCAATAGTGGATTTAGAGGTTAGTTGTAACAGGGATCTGCCTAAGAGGAAAAGATCTATTCGCGAGTACGTATTATGTACAGAAGAAAAAAAGAAAAAGTCACGTTCTTGGAGGTGGTGAATCCTCCAAATGTCATAGAGTTCCTCTCTGTGCAGCAGAGGACCCAGGGACACCCCATGGAATCTAGAGGAGGCCGTGGAGTCCACCGCCACATCAGGGAACATGTTGAAGTCCCCACACAATAGTAGTATATGACCTTGTTTTATCTTATTCATTTTAGTTATAAGTTTGCTAAAAATAAAATCGTACTTGATGAGTATTGGGGGCGTAAGCCGCAACCACTGTGTATCTGATATTGTTTACATTGCATACATGGATTATAAACCTCCCATGGGGATCTATATTGGAGGCGATTGGTTGATAAGCGGTAGAGGCTTTAAAAGCTAACACCACTCCTCTCTGCTTTTTGTGATAGTGGGATTGGATAATGTGAGGGAATAAATGGTGAGTCACTCTATGTGCGTCCTGAGAAATTATATGTGACTCCTGAATACATATGATATCTGCGTGCAATTGAACAGCCTCTCTCCACATACAGTCAGGTCCATAAATATTGGGACATCGACACAATTCTAAGATTTTTGGCTCTATACACCACCACAATGTATTTCAAATTAAACGAACTGGATGTACTTTAACCCCTTAGTGACCAAGCCTGTTTGGGCCTTTATGACCAAGCGTTTTTCTTCCTTTTTTTATGGTCTCGTTCCAAGAGCTATAACTTTTTTATTTTTTCATCTATATAGCTTTATGAGGGCTTGTTTTTTACGGGACAAGTTGTAGTTTTTAATGGCGCCATTTTGGGGTACACATAACTTTCTGATTAACTTTTATTAACTCTTTCTGGGAGGGAGATGGGGAAAAATAGCAATACTGCCACTGCGTTTTTACATTATACATTTTTTGGCGTTCATTTTTCGGTACAAATAACATAATATCTTTATTCTCTGGGTCAGTACGATTACAGTGATACTAAATACTTATAATTTTGTTTACATTTTACAACTTTTTTTGCAATAAAACACCTTTTATTAACCCCAAAAATTATTTTGCATTGCCACTTCACAAGACCCATAACTTTTTTTTATTTTTTTATATGGAATTGTGTGAGGGCTTGATTTTTGAAAGACAACTTGTATTTTTCATGGGTATGATTTTGGAGTAAATGCCGCTTTTTGATCGCTTGTTATTACGTTTTTTTTCGGTGGAAACTAAGAATAAATTCGAAATTCTGTCTTTTTTTATTTTTTATGGCGTTCACCATAGGGGATAATTTATGTAATATTTATGTAGTCCCGGTCGTTACGGACGCGGCAATACAAAACATATGGGGGATATTTTCTTTTTGCAATTTTTTTCATTGAAAAGCGTATTTTCAATGGAAAAAAAGGCATATTTTTTTATTTTATGGAATTTTTTTTATTTAATAAATGTGTATTTTTTTTCTATTTTTTTTACTACTTAATAGTCCCACAAGGGGACTATAATATACAGTATTTTGATTGCTTTTAAAATGTAATGCATTATCTCTATAATGCATTGCATTTCAATAGCAATGCTATTCGAACATTGACCAGCAGGCTGCGCCAGAGAGGCACAGCCTGCTGGAAGTAACTGAAGACAGGCTCGGGCCCTCATTGGAAGCAAGGTAAGCTTCCCAGCACATCAGCACCCCGCGATCGCATTTTCGGGGTGCTGATGGGAGACAGAGGGAGTCCGCTCCCTCTGTCACCACTTTACATGCAGCGGGCGCCATTGCGCCCGGCATGTAAAGGGTTAGACAGCCCGGATCGGCACTCCTGCCGTTCCGGGCTGTTAGAGCAGGGACCCGGCTCTCATGTGAGAGCCAGGTCCACGCTCCCCGCTGCACGGGGGAGCCGCGCGGCGCTTAAACTGGGCCGCCGTAAAAACGCGGCGGCCCAGCCTAAGGCCCCTTAGTGACCGCCGTAAAAACACGTATGGGTGGTCACTAAGGGGTTAACTGCAGACTGTCAGCTTTAATTTGAGGGTATTTATATCCAAATCAGGTGAACGGTGTATGAATTACAACAGTTTGCATATGTGCCTCCCACTTGTTAAGGAACCAAAAGTAATGGGACAGAATAATAATCATAAATCAAATTTTCACTTTTTAATGCATGGTTGCAAATCCTTTGCAGTCAATTACAGCCTGAAGTCCTTTAACGCATAGACATCACCAGATGCTGGGTTTCATCCCTGGTGATGCTCTGCCAGGCCTCTATTGCAACTGTCTTTAGTTCCTGCTTGTTCTTGGGGCATTTTCCCTTCAGTTTTGTGTTCAGCAAGTGAAATGCATGCTCAATCGGATTCAGGTCAGCTGATTGACTTGGCCATTGCATAACATTCTACTTCTTTCCCTTTAAAAACTCTTTGGTTGCTTCTGCAGTATGCTTTGGGTCATTGTCCATCTGCACTGTAAAGCGCCGTCCAATGAGTTCTGAAGCATTTGGCTGAATATGAGCAGATAATATTGCCCGAAACACTTCAGAATTCATCCTGCTGCTTTTGTCAGCAGTCACATCATCAATAAATAGAAGAGAACCAGTTCCTTGGCAGCCATACATGCCCACGCCATGACACTACCACCACCATGCTTCACTGATGAGGTGGTATGCTTAGGATCATGAGCAGTTTCTTTCCTTCTCCATACTCTTCTCTTCCCATCACTCTTGGTCTCATCTGTCCATAGGATGTTGTTCTAGAACTGTGAAGGCTTATTTAGATGTCGTTTGGCAAACTCTAATCTGGCCTTCCTGTTTTTGAGGCTCACCAATGTTTTACATCTTGTGGTGAACCCTCTGTATTCACTCTGGTGAAGTCTTCTCTTGATTGTTGACTTAGACACACATACACCTACCTCCTGGAGAGTGTTCTTGATCTGTCCAACTGTTGTGAAGGGTGTTTTCATCACCAAGGAAAGGATTCTTCGGTCATCCACCACAGTTGTTTTCCGTGGTCTTCCGGGTCTTTTGGTGTTGCTGAGCTCACCGGTGCGTTCCTTCTTTTTAAGAATGTTCCAAACAGTTGTTTTGGCCAAGCCTAATGTTTTTGCTATCTCTCTGATGGGTTTGTTTTGTTTTTTCAGCCTAATGATGGCTTGCTTCACTAATAGTGACAGCTCTTTGGATCTCATCTTGAGAGTTGACAGCAACAGATTCCAAATGCAAATAGCACACTTGAAATGAACTCTGGACCTTTTATCTGCTCATTGTAATTGGGATAACGAGGGAATAACACACACCTGGCCATGGAACAGCTGAGAAGCCAATTGTCCCATTACTTTTGGTCCCTTAACAAGTGGGAGGCACATATGCAAACTGTTGTAATTCCTACACCGTTCACCTGATTTGGATGTAAATACCCTCAGATTAAAGCTGACACTCTGCAGTTAAAGCACATCTAGTTCGTTTCATTTGAAATACATTGTGGTGGTGTATAGAGCCAAAAATCTGAGAATTGTGTCGATGTCCCAATATTTATCGACCTGACTGTATGAGCATTTTTGGGGGCTATTGAGGCCCTTAACATTAAGAGACATTACTTTAATCACCATGGTAACAGGATTAGAGTGCTATTTGTCGTTTGAGACACAGTAGTGGTAGATTGCATCCCCAGTGAGTATATGACATTTATAAAGAGAAAACATTTGTCAAAGACTGCAATCCCTATAAGTGACCTAGTAGTAAAACTGTATAATAGGAAAAGAACAAAAGATAAACAAAAACAAAAAAACTCTTATTTGACGATTCAGTTGACTAAGTGGTATTGTACTTGGATCCGTCATCCTAGCAGTGGATGAGTATTATAAGGGGAGCAAAGTTCGTGTTGATGCCGCTGGTCGACATGTCGCTCTCTGGCACGGTTGGGAAGTCGATTCAGTCAGTGTTTGTTCCGTCGACGGGCGCCGATGGTGCGCCATTCCAATTCTAGGTGCTGCAGTGATTGCTTGCTGAATGTAGATGTATCTGCAACCGAAATGTTCCATGACTCCAGCAATTTTTTACCCCCCTCCACTGTGGTGATGGTGTATTGTGTCCCCTCTTGCATTAGCAGAATCTTTACCGGGAAGCCCCATTTGTACTCCATTTTGTGCTCTCTCAGAGCCATTGTAATTGGGGCTAACATTCGGCGCTGTCGCAGGGTTGCCGCCGAAAGATCTGCATACAGTTTTACTGTTTGATAGGGTACAGGTAAATCTGGCTCTTGCCTTGCTGCAGCTAAGGCATCTCTAGGCGTTGTGTCAGGTAGATGGCGGGGCTTTGGGACTCTATGAGCCCTGTCTATGGTGAAGTCCATGTCGGAGCAAGATGGAAGGAGGTGTTTAAGAAGGCCTTGTAGGAATGGAGTCAGCGCAGATGGGCTGATATCTTCAGGCACCCCTCTATATTTAATGTTGTTCCGCCTTGAGCGGTCTTCAAGATCAATAAGCTTAGCTTTAATAGATTCCATGTCTGCTGTCATCTCTTCATGAGAATCAATGAGCTGATTGTGTGATGAGGCAAATTCGGCCATTTTGGTTTCAATATGTGTTACTCGTCTCTGCAATAGAGAATCTAAGAAGGGTAAGAAAAGATGTGAAATCTTTGTGAAGGGCTGAGCTGAATGCAATCTGCATGTTTTTCATTAGGTTCCCAGAGGCAGGTTTATCAGATGTGGGGAGCTGCTGAAGAACACTGGCCAGGTGGCCTGACTGGCTTGGTTCACAGTCTGGGCCTACCTCGTGTGCAGTGTCTTCCTGAAGCCATGGTCTCTGCTTCTCTGGACTCCTTGTGGACGGAGATTGCGATGAAGCAGATGACTTGCGTACCTCATCAGGAGGAGAGGAGGTCACCGCAGTCCGTTGTGGCAGTGGAGAAGAGCTGGTATGCAGGAAGGACTGCTGTCCTCATCGTGGGGAGCCAGCTTCTGCGTGCGGCGGGAGTGGGTGCACTGGGGTAAGCAGAGAAGATGGCGGAGAAGCGCCAGAGTTCGCTCCGTCCGCGTCTTTGTCAAAATAAAACTCCAGTTTCCCCTGCTTCGGCGGAGATCTTTTCCGCCGGGGCATCTTGCTGGCAATCCTGGTCTGGAGTGGAGGTATGTAGAGTGGTATATGTCGAGGGAACTTGCTTATTCAAGCGCTTGGTGCCAGAGCTCTAAGTTCAAGCGGCCATTCCGTTCGGCAGGCAAGCCACGCCCCACATTTGTGGAGATTTTAATGCAGTTTCGGTGTACTCTACCTCTCATCGACAACTTGACTCTCAATCCTCTTTGGAGGGAAGAACTTTTTTATGTGTGGAGACTCCTGTATACTTCTGAGAGAGACTACACATACTTCTCCCATATTCATAATAGCTACTCCAGAATAGATATGTTCATTGTAGATAAAAGATATTTTATTCTTGTCAGAAAGGTCTATAATTGAACAAATAACCTGGTCAGATCATGCTGCTATTAGATTTAATTCTCTCTCTACACATATATGGGGCTGCAATCCATTCCTCTTATCTCATCCCTTTCATAAGAGGAAATTGGAAAGGGAATTAGTGGAGTTTTTTGCTCTTAATAAAGGTTCAGTTTCAGACCCCATGATTCTCTGGAATGCCCATTAGGCGTTTACTAGAGGATCTATGATCCAAATGGGACATATGATTATATAGCTTCACCTCAATAACAGAAGAAATTAAGAAACTAGAAGCTATAAACAAGGTTATAGTTACAAATAATAAAATATACCACCCCTATTATGAAGCCCTGTATAACCTTAGCACTTCCTACTCTACGGCTACCCAAGAGGATATTCAGCAGTTTTTGGATAAAATCCAGCTCCCTAAAATAGCTGACAAACAGCTACATAATCTGAATGCCCCTACCAGCCTACATGAGCTAGCAACTGCTATTAAATCATTACCCTTGGGTAAGGCTCCGGGCCCAGATGGCCTCTCCAATGATTATTTTAAAACATTTTCCAACCTACTGTCTCCTTACCTACTTCCTGTAATTCAAGTTATTGAAACTGGAACATTCCATAAGGAAAACCTTTCAGCATTAATAATTACTCTTCCCAAACCTGGTAAATCTAATGATTACCCCCAAAATTTCAGCCCTATATCTCTTTTAACCACAGACCATAAGCTATATGCTAAATTGATTGCGAACAGACTCGCCCCTCTGTTACCCTCCTTATTTAATACAGATCAAGTAGGATTTCTACAAGGCCGTCAAGCATATAAAAATACTAGACGTGTTCTTAACATCTTATATTTCATGGAATCGCTGAAAATTCCAGCTATACTGCTATCTTTGGATGCCAAAAAGGCATTTGACCGTATTAACTGGTCTTATGTCTTTTCGATTCTAAGATGTATGAACTTCTCTGGGAGCATTATGACAGCCATTTTGGCCTTATATTCCAACCCTTCGGCTAGAATCTTCAATAACGGTACCCTTTGGGACGAATTTTTAATAGCTAATGGCACTCGCCAGGGTTGCACCCTCTCACCTCTTATTTTTGATCTTTCTATTGAACCTTTGGCCCAGCTATTTAGATAAGATCCTCATATTTCAGGAATTCGGATATTCGGAATACTATATCCCTGCACTATCTGATCCTGAAAGATCTTTACAGCATGCTCTACAATAACTGCAGTCCTTTGGCGGGTCTCCTTTGATAAATTGAACGCCCAGAAATCTCAAATAATGTCCTTTTTTTTAGATTGGTGTACGACTAGCAATTCATATTTAGGGATTCATCTGACTCCTTCATATGCCCAATTATATAAATGTAATAATGAACCCCATCTTCGCCACATACAGGAAGAAGCCAACTGCTTATCTACTTATAAGATCTCCTGGATTGGTCGGATTGCTTCCAAAAATACTGTTTTTCGTACTTTCCCAAGAGTTTATTTTATTTTATTTCCATTTGTTCTTTAAACCATTGCTGTCAAATAACAAAGCTTTTTTTACCGGTGTAAACTTGCCTGTATTCTTTGTTGGGAAAGGGGGCAACCCTGCTTCATGCCTAAATCAGACTGGGCAGGGAGCAGGGTTGCCAACCAAACCTTTTCTTTTTCCTAGACAACTTATCCCAAAATCACAGACAGCCAAAGTTTTTTTTACGGGCAAATTGGAAAACACAATACAGTAATACATGTTTATAGTTCAATATACTGATAAGAACTCATTACCAGCATTTACTGTGAGCTGTAAAATGAGGGAAATGCTTTTATATTTGTGGATGTGCACTTTATTGGGGTTTTGCTGTAAAATGAGGATAATTACCACCAAAATAATCTAGCCAAGAACCACGCATCTATTTTTTTCACGGACACAGTTAATAAGTCACTATTTTTACAGACTGTCCAAATACATTTCTGGATGGTTGGTAACTCTGGCAGGGAGAGCTTGCATAGGGTTATTCAATGCTCATAGTGTGATGCTACAGGACAGGGGTGAGCAACCTCTGAAACTACAATTCCTACCATGCTCCATTCATGTCTATGCTAGGAGTTGTAGTTTCACAGCTGGAGTGCCAGAGCTTGCCTACTCCTGTTCTATAGTATATACTCACGTTATGATTGGGAGGCGATCCTCCGCCAATCTTGAAAATGGAGCTCTGGTGTGACTTCAACATTTAAACTCTGCACAACATCCCATTCTCTGGAAAAACAGTAGACACCATTGCAGATGTTCCTCTGGACACATACTGATGACATATAAAACCATTACCACTAAAGCTGCAATGAGTAAGGGCGGAATCATAAGAATGGGACCCGGAGGAAGGATTGACCGGCCGCACATGAAGCCTGTGGCACGCACGTAGCGGAACGCATGGATGGGGGCGCGCCCCCCAGACCGGAAGTGCCCGTGTGAATTTCCTCCGGTGAGGAGTTAGAAGAGAGGCGGTTGATGTGCGTCCTCGGTGTTAGCGAGTGCAGGTGAATTGATCAGGCATCCTTGTGAAATTGTGGTTTAGAAGCAGGTCGCCCATTATGTACTAAGTCGTATGGTGCAGAGGCTTAATTTCATACATTTCTATTGTCATAACCGCCCACAGACAGTAGGGGCGCTGTAGTTATTGCTCCACCACAATGGGACACAACACAATGACAGGTTAAAGGCTAAATGATGCACAAAGACTTTTTGAACCCCGGGAACTTAGTCTAATAGGAAATAGAAATAGTATACAATGATAGAGATGCCTCACGGATAATGACTGATTTGTATTGTTTTATTCCTGTATTTCATGTCAAGACGGGAAAAGTGCGAAACCCCAAACCATCGGGACCTCGTATCATCCTGTGAGGATGGACATGGGCGAGAGTAATGTAAGCGAGAGGGTGCTGCACCTCACCCTGGAGATCATCTACCTGCTGACCGGAGAGGTGAGGGCTTCTACCACTTGTCACATCACCTCCGCGTTCTCATTCGGAAACCTCTATCAATGTCCATGAGCCATGTTCTAGTAATGGTCATCGCCAGACCTGGTATTAAAGGGGGAGTCCAAGCATACTTTACTGCCTGATATCGGGCATGTACCTCCATGCTTGGTGGTCAGGTTGCCAAGGCAATCGTTCAATGCTCGGTGAGTGTCTGTGACTGAGCCCGTCCTGGTTTTGTCTTTTAAATCCCACCTAAACTTAGTTTTTTCATTCATAACTCAATAGTGTAAGTGAAAATGGTGAATTCTGTCATTCAGATTTTGCACTTCATTTCCTCGCCCTTCCCTGGTCACTGTCTGAGAACGGACTGATGAAATCCATACACTGGAGAGGCAGTGATTTTCTTTCACCCCCGGTCTTGGATTATATGTCATCTGATAATCCAGCTCTTGGGAGAAATAAAGGAGTCAGTAGTGGCTGCGCCCCGCGTGCCTTAGCAGTTCATAGACTCTTACAGATTTCTGTCGGTGGTTTTCATCAGTCTACTCGGAGACAGTGAAGAGATAAGTGCAGAACCTAGCAGTCAGCAGGAAAATGTCAGCAGTCAGCGATGTGCTAATGTCAGCTGAACATAACTATATTAGTCCTAACTATGTGCCGGCGTTATTGAGAAAAACTAACTTTTACAATATGATAATGAGCCTCTAGGAGTGGGGGGGGGCTCCGTTCTCCCAACTCTGGCCACGCCCTGCTACACTTGATTGACAGGGCCAGGCAGCACTGGTCTCCTTTTGACGGCCCTGTCTGCAGTGTAAATCTTGCGCCTACGCTGTTTGCATACATATTATAAAAGTTTTTTCCCAATAACTGCGGCACGCAGTGACATGGCACTAATATAGTTATGTTCAGCTGACATTAGTACATCACTAATGTCAGCCAGGTTAATAACTATTTTCCTGCTGACAGAAACCCTTTAAACGGGTTTTCACATCTGAATATTTGTGGCATATAGCTATATATTGCCATAAATGTCAGATAGGTGCAGGTCCCACCTCATAGCACCAGAACGAGTCTCCCTGAAATGAAGGTTGAGAAGCTGTGCATGTGCTGCAACCCTCCATTCCCTGATATGGGAGTTCTGAAAATAACTGAGCTCTAGCTTTACTATTTCTGGCAGTCCTCTAGCGATGAATGGAGAGGGTGGCTGCACTTGCATGGACATGCCTTGACCTTAGGGCTGAAACAATTACTCGATTGAATCGAGTAATTCGACACAAAAAAATCCTCAATGCAAATTTTTTGCATCAAGGATTTGTTTGTGTCATGTGACCACGGAGCGGGAGGGAAGTGCTTGCTACTACCAAGGCCATCTTTAATATTGATTGGACCCTGGGCAAGAATTTACTTGGGACCCCTGGATCCCGCCTGCCCTGATCCTTGGCAGTAATGTAAATACTGCCTTTTTCTTCTGAAAAGGCAACTGTTTACATTAAGAAGCTTGCAGAGACATGCTATAGACACCAGAACTACTACGTTTAGCTGTTGTGGTTCTGGTGACTATAGTGTCCCTTAATATAGAGAACAAAACAAAGAATCAGCACAAAAGTATCAAATAAAATGGCTGTATCATTATTCTAAAAATAAAAAAAAAAGCACAACTTCTGACACAAATACATACGGTAGTAAGGGAGATTGTTAGGGTTGCACTCGTTGTCCAGTCTGTGAGGTGTTTCAGTGGAGTGGATATAATCTGGTTAAATAGTAGTAAGAGAGAGACCACCGCACACTCAAGGTTATCGTGCAAATAAAAATTATTTTATTCTGACATGTCCTCCGAAGGGTACAAAAGTAATAACAGAGAGATGCCAATATTGTGACTCCGAGACTTTATGACGTTTCGGTCGCTCCGGACCTTGGTCACATAAGTCACACAGGTAGAGTATAAGCAGAAAGGAGGACCCCTGTGGGACAGCGGGAACGGGCTGTGGGGGGAGATTGTGGACACACACTGGTCCACAACCTCTGTGCATGGCACTGTTAGGGGGAGGGGCATCTGTGCACGGCACTGTTAGGGGAGGGGGACCTGTGCACGGCACTGTTAGGGGGAGGGGGATCTGTGCACGGCACTGTTAGGGGGAGGGGGATCTGTGCACGGCACTGTTAGGGGAGGGGGATCTGTGCACGGCACTGTTAGGGGGAGGGGGATCTGTGCACGGCACTGTTAGGGGGAGGGGGATCTGTGCACGGCACTGTTAGGGGGAGGGGGATCTGTGCACGGCACTGTTAGGGGAGGGGGATCTGTGCACGGCACTGTTAGGGGGAGGGGGATCTGTGCACGGCACTGTTAGGGGGAGGGGGATCTGTGCACGGCACTGTTAGGGGGAGGGGGATCTGTGCACGGCACTGTTAGGGGGAGGGGAATCTGTGCACGGCACTGTTAGGGGGGAGGGGGATCTGTGGATGACACTATATAGCATCTGCACATAGCATATGTGCAGAGATCCCCCTCTCCATAACAGTGCCATCCACAGATTCCCCTCCACATAGCAGTGCACAGATACCCGTCCCCGCCGCTCACAGCAACTTAACTGGCAGTAACTTTTACTTGAACTCTAAATCAGCCCATCTTTTTTACCTTACAATGAAGCTCCGGTAACAGGCAGAGCAGGCGGCGGCATAACGTCACTAACTCACGTGACGCGCCTGCTCTGTCCACTTCATGAATGAAGCAGGTGGAGCAGGCGCGTCACGTGAGAAAGTGACGTTACGCTGCCGCCCGCTCTGCCTGTTACCCGAGCTTCATTGTAAGGTAATAAATATGCGCTGATTTAAAGTTTAAGGACACGCAGGCATAGCGCCTGACCGCCCGCTCCCACCCGCATAGCAACGAATCGGGCGATTATTCGATAACTGGATTCGTCGACAACGAATCCCGTTATGGAATATTATCGAAAACTTTGATTAATCGTTGCGGCCCTAATATATATATACACACTCACCTAAAGAATTATTAGGAACACCTGTTCTATTTCTCATTAATGCAATTATCTAGTCAACCAATCGCATGGCAGTTGCTTCAATGCATTTAGGGGTGTGCTCCTGGTCAAGACAATCTCCTGAACTCCAAACTGAATGTCAGAATGAGAAAGAAAGGTGATTTAAGCTATTTTGAGCGTGGCATGGTTGTTGGTGCCAGACGGGCCGGTCTGAGTATTTCACAATCTGCTCAGTTACTGGGATTTTCACGCACAACCATTTCTAGGGTTTACAAAGAATGGTGTGAAAAGGGAAAAACATCCAGTATGCGGCAGTCCTGTGGGCAAAAATGCCTTGTGGATGCTAGAGGTCAGAGGAGAATGGGCCGACTGATTCAAGCTGATAGAAGAGCAACGTTGACTGAAATAACCACTCGTTACAACCGAGGTATGCAGCAAAGCATTTGTGAAGCCACAACACGCACAACCTTGAGGCGGATGGGCTACAACAGCAGAAGACCCCACCGGGTACCACTCATCTCCACTACAAATAGGAAAAAGAGGCTACAATTTGCACGAGCTCACCAAAATTGGACTGTTGAAGACTGGAAAAATGTTGCCTGGTCTGATGAATCTCGATTTCTGTTGACATTCAAATGGTAGAGTCCGAATTTGGCGTAAACAGAATGAGAACATGTATCCATCCTCTGATGGCTACTTCCAGCAGGATAATGCACCATGTCACAAAGCTCAAATCATTTCAAATTGGTTTCTTGAACATGACAATGAGTT
The DNA here is from genome assembly GCF_905171765.1 of Bufo bufo. Classification (NCBI taxonomy): domain Eukaryota; kingdom Metazoa; phylum Chordata; class Amphibia; order Anura; family Bufonidae; genus Bufo; species Bufo bufo. Next base: position 179,506,224 of record NC_053394.1, read on the forward strand.
GACTGTACTAAAATGGCCCCCACAGTCACCAGATCTCAACCCAATAGAGCATCTTTGGGATGTGGTGGAACGGGAGCTTCGTGCCCTGGATGTGCATCCCTCAAATCTCCATCAACTGCAAGATGCTATCCTATCAATATGGGCCAACATTTCTAAAGAATACTATCAGCACCTTGTTGAATCAATGCCACGTAGAATTAAGGCAGTTCTGAAGGCAAAAGGGGGTCCAACACCGTATTAGTATGGTGTTCCTAATAATTCTTTGTGTGTGTGTGTGTGTGTGTGTATATATATATATAACAAAGAAGTAGGACTGCACTCCAAGATAGTGATAAAATCAGCAGTTGTTTATTCACCCATGATATGGCAAGACTTGCCATATCATGGGTGAATAAACAACTGCTGATTTTATCACCATCTTGGAGTGCAGTCCTACTTCTTTGTTTTTTATACCATTGGGGATTGCCGCTTCCCTGCGCTGGACCCTGCACCCACATTCTGGTTGGTGCTCCCACTGGACTTTTTCTTTTCTATATATATATATATATATATATATATATATATATATATATATATTACAGTACAGACCAAAAGTTTGGACACACCTTTTCATTTAAAGAGTTTTCTTTATTTTCATTACTATGAAAATTGTAGATTCACACTGAAGGCATCAAAACTATGAATTAACACATGTGAAATTATATACATAACAAACAAGTGTGAAACAACTGAAAATATGTCATATTCTAGGTTCTTCAAAGTAGCCACCTTTTGCTTTGATTACTGCTTTGCACAGTCTTGGCGTTTTCTTGATGAGCTTCAAGAGGTAGTCCCCTGAAATTGTTTTCACTTCACAGGTGTGCCCTGTTAGGTTTAATAAGTGGGATTTCTTGCCTTATAAATGGGGTTGGGACCATCAGTGGCGTTGAGGAGAAGTCAGGTGGATACACAGCTGATAGTCCTACTGAATAGACTGTTAGAATTGGTATTATGGCAAGAAAAAAGCAGCTAAGTAAGGAAAAACGAGTAGCCATCATTACTTTAAGAAATAAAGGTCAGTCAGTCAGCCGAAAAATTGGGAAAACTTTGAAAGTAAGGGCTATTTGACCATGAAGGAGAGTGATGGGGTGCTGCGCCAGATGACCTGGCCTCCACAGTCACCGGACCTGAACCCAATCGAGAAGGTTTGGGGTGAGCTGGACTGCAGAGTGAAGGCAAAAGGGCCAACAAGTGCTAAGCATCTCTGGGAACTCCTTCAAGACTGTTGGAAGACCATTTCAGGGGACTACCTCTTGAAGCTTATCAAGAGAACGCCAAGAGTGTGCAAAGCAGTAATCAAAGCAAAAGGTGGCTACTTTGAAGAACCTAGAATATGACATATTTTCAGTTGTTTCACACTTGTTTGTTATGTATATCATTCCACATGTGTTAATTCATAGTTTTGATGCCTTCATAGTCATGAAAATAAAGAAAATTCTTTGAATAAGAAGGTGTGTCCAAACTTTTGGTCTGTACTATATATATATATATATATATATATATATATATTTATTTAATATCGCTTACAGTGAATTACTGTAAATACTTACAGTTCTGAAGACTCCAGCAGGCTCAGTGCTGGAAGAGGGCACCGCTCTGCAGTTCAGGAAGGAGACTGGGGCTCGGCTCACCCTAGCGTTGCAGTGCCTCCGCGTGACATCACGGCGAGCAAAGGGCAGGGGAGGTGAGGAGGAGCAAGCAAGTACCGTATTTTTTGCCCTTCTGCTGTCCCACGGGGGTCCTCCTTTCTACCTATGTTTTAGAGGGGGACAATAAGAAAAAAATATTTTTCATTATACCTCAGATCAGACCCCCAATGTTAATCAGACCTCAGCTAACAGCCCCATATAAGATCCCCAATCAGACCTCAGCTCAGGCCCCAATATGAATGGCCCCCAATCAGACCTCAGATAAGAGCTCCATGCCTCTCATCAGCCCCCAGTAGCCTCATAGCAGCCCCCAGCAGCCTCTCCATCAGCCCTCAGAAGTGTCCATCAGCCTCATGATTATAAAATAAAAAAATCCACTTACCTCTCCTGCTCCGCTGCTCCTCTCCTCCAGCGTGATCTGCATCCTCCTGCTGTCGGCTGTGCTGTGAAGGCTGCGCACAGTGTGACGTCACAGAGCGCCTCACGCTGTGCGCAGCCCTGCACAGCAGACAGCCGAGGACCAGGAAGCGGTGAGTACAAAGCCTTCACCGCTTCCTGGTCATTGAATTTGTGGCTAGTTGCAGGGCCCCCCAGGAACAACTGGGCCCGGGGCAGCTGCCCTTTTGCCCCGCCCTGGCTACTACTCACTGCTCCACGGTCACCCGTCGGCCTGTGCGCTGCACTGTCCTCCTGACACATCGTCAGGACATAGTGCACGCATACTTGCACTATGACCTGACGCTGCGTGACATCAGGACGACAGTGCAGCGCGCGGAGAAGGAGGAGGAGAGGAGTTGTGGAGCGGCGCCCCTACAGGAGAGGTAAGTATTAAAGGGCTTTTGGAGACTAGGAGCTGAGATGGTGGCACTGGGGGAGCTGAGGGCACGCTGGCATCGGAGGGGATGATGGCACTTGGGGGCTGGTACAAAGGATTGATGGCACTGGGGGAAGCTGATGCACAGATGACTGATGGCATGGTGGGAGCTGATGGCACAGGACTGATGGCACTGGGGGGAGCTGATGGCACTCAGGGGGGAGGGGGCTGATGGCACTGGGGGACTGATGGCACATATAGCTGATAGCACTGGGGGGCTGATGGTACATATGGCTGATGGCATGGGGGGAGCTGATGGTACTTATAGCTGATGGCACTGGGGGGAGCTGATGGCACAGAGGATTTGCAGTCCACTGCCTGCTGTGCTGGTAACAGAGGCTCAGAAGATGGCTCACAGGAAATGGGGGCATGTCAGAGCTAGCTAAGATCCCGAGCCTGATACAATAACTGTTTCTATACAACAACCTTTTGAAGTTTTATAGGAGCCTCCTGTGTGTCTGTAAGTGTGATTCTTTCCTTCCTTATCTGTTCTGTGAGCTGCAAAGCTGAAAACAAACATACTGTGACATAAGGGAAATACGGTCACAGTAATGCAGTGCTGGCAGAAGCGAGACGCTCCCTGCATCTGCGTGAGATGTATCTAGCTGTGCAGCTGAATAATAGTAATATAACTTGGAGACATTAGGGAAGCCCAAAAAAAAACGTTTTCTTCACAGTTATGATTGTACAAAGTACAGCCATTATGCAACTTTTTTTTTTTTTTTTTTTTTACTTGGGTACACTTTAAGGGTGATTACTAGGCTTGAGCGAATCGAGCTTCAGATTATAGAAGCAAAATTTGTCTCACCCGAAGATGCGCAAGACTTTGGTGAATGAATTCTGTATTAATTTCTGCAACATTTAAAATTCGGAATCCAAAGTACCTCAGTACCAAACCAGACTTCAGATTGCTATTTTAACATGTATTTAAAGGGAACCTGTCATCAACCTACTGCTGCCCATACTAATGGCAGTATAAAGTAGAGACAGGCGAGTTGATTTCAGCGATCTGTCATTTAAAAGTTAAAAGTAAGTGGTTAACGAGAGCCAACATCACAATCATTGGAAAAGTGTCCCGGCCACCTGAGAAGAGTCCTGGTTATTCATGAATTGCAGCTCTCCCTGCCCACCTGCTGATGACTGACCGTCTTGTACCTAGTTTTCTCCCTTTCTTTCTAGGAGAGAACTGCCTATCAGCAGCTGATGGGTGAGAGAGCAGGAGATTATGAATAACCATGACTCTTCTCAGGTAGATTTGACTCTTTTCCAGGCCCGAGCTGCAATGATTATGATGCTGGTTCTGAGCAACCACATACTATTAGCTCATGAGTGACACACCGCTGATATCTGCATTTCTGTCACTATTTTATCCTCCCCTCAGTGAGGTCAGCATAAAGTTGATGACAGGTTCTCTTTAAGGATGCAAAAGGGATTATTCATTCAATTTGCGGTCCCCAATGCACAGGCAACGTCCATGCGGCGGCCCAGGACGGATCCAGAGACCCATTCAACTTGAATGGGTCTGTGATCCGTCCGCAGCGCAAAAAAATAGAACACTCCTCAGTGCTTCTGTGGGGTTTACGATCCGTGCTTCCGTCCCACATCTCCGTGATTGGGGACCCATTCAAGTGAATGGGTCCGTATCCGTGATGCGGAGTGCACACGGGCCTGTGCCCGTGTATTGCGGACCACAATACAGCACACAACGGCCGTGTGAGCAAGCCCTAATGCTGTAGGGAGACACGTCTCCGGACAGCATTAAAACAAAGGGGGGAGATTTGTCTAAAGTAAAAAAGTTCTCAGAAAAAAATTATTGGCAAAAATCGATAATCGTTAGTGTTAAGCGAATCGAGCTTCGGATCACAAATCCAAAGTCAATTTGTTCAAACACTTCAGGGTTCATTTATCAAACTGGTGTAAAGTAGAATTGGCTTATTGGCCACAGCAACCATTCAGATTCCACCTTTTATTATCCAAAGGAGCTGTGAAAAATGAAAGGCGAATTCCGATTAGTAGTTATGGGAAACTAAGCCAGTTCTACTTTACACCAGTTTGACAAATGAACCCTGAAGTGTTTGAACAAATTGATTTTGGATTTGTGATCCGAAGCTCGATTCGCTTAAAGGGATTCTGTCACCAGGTTTCACCCCTGTCAGCTAAACATATGCTGATGTTCAGGGCCTCATCACGATTCCTAATGTGGGCTTCTAAATGTGATCCGTAGCCTTATTTTGCTAAAAAACAGGTTTCACAAACCTGTCACTCAAAGAAATAAGGTGCCCAAGGGGATGTCAAGGGATGCAAGGTGCAGGCCGCACCCACCGCCGTTCGTGCCCAGCGCCGCCTTTCCAGACTTCTGCACCGCCTCCTAATCCTCTGTGCCGCCTCTCGCTCTCCCTCCATCCCCCCTCCTCCTGCTGTAAGATCTTGCGCGTGCGCACAGGGCTCTGAGAGGCTGGCGCCAGAGTGCAGGTCATACCTGGGTTGAGCGAAGTGCCGGCACATGCGCACTTCGCTTTAAGAAGCCAAATCGAGAAGTCCGCACGGGCACATCAGGCAGAGCCCTGTGCGCACGCGCGAGATCTTACAGCAGGAGGAGGGGCGATGGAGGGAGAGCGAGAGGCAGCACAGAGGATTAGGAGGCGGTGCAGAAGTCTGGAAAGGCGGCGCTGGGCACGAACGGCAGTGGGTGCGGCCGGCACCTTGCATCCCTTGACATCCCCTTGGGCACCTTATTTCTTTGAGTGACAGGTTAGTAAAACCTGTTTTTTAGCAAAATAAGGCTACGGATCACATTTAGAAGCCCACATTAGGAATCCTGATGAGGCCCTGAACATCAGCATATGTTTAGCTGACAGGGGTGAAACCTGGTGACAGAATCCCTTTAACACTAACGATTACCGATTTTTGCCAATTATTTTTTTCTGTGAACTTTTATACTTTTTGGCAGTTGTAGACACATGAGAGCTTGTTTTTTGCTGGATAAATTGTATTTTTTGTGGTACATATAACTTATTGATTAACTTTTTTAAAAATTATTTATTATTATTATTATTTAGGAGTGGTAATAGAAATAAAGGCAGCCCGCCATTATTTTTTGCACTTTAAATTTACAACATTTACGGTGCCGCATAACTAGCGAGTTACTTTCATTCTCTGGGTCAGTATGGTTACTGCGATGCCAAATATGAATATTTTTTGAGCAATAATATCACTTATGCAAAAACCATGGTTTTTATGTTGCCACAATCTAAGAGCCATACTTTCATTTTCCTGCCAATGTAACCATATACAGGCTTGTTTTTTTTTTGTGGGATATGATGTAGTTTTGATTGATACCATTCTGGGGTACATAGGACTTAAAGGGAACCTGTCACCTCTACTATGCTACCCTCACTGAGCGTTTCTAAATGTTTATTGTGTTACCCTAAACATATAAATTACACTTTTAATTTCATTTGCAGACAAATTCAATAAGTATTATGCATTTTTGTACTTCCCGCCTTTTATGCAAATTAACATTAAAGAGTCATATCTTACTTATGTGACCAGAGAAGAGTCATATTTTCAAGCTCTGACTCCTCTCAGGTTAATTTGCATATGTATCAAATCGTTTTTTTTACACAATAAAAGCACACAAAGCTATGGGGACTGGGTATTGCGGATGTGCTAGCGGCCATCTAGCAACCCATGTCCTCAGCTCTGATAGAAATGGCTGCAGCTCTCACCTCTGACTTTAATCCACGAAGCACGGAAAAAAGGCCAGAACTGGGCCTAATAGAATATCCAATAGAAAGAGAGAATCCATCTTCTTGCGGAGTAAAAAATAGTTCTTTATTGGCTCATCATATAAAATCCACCAAAATCACAGGAAAAAGGTGTGCTAACATGTTTCGGGCTACAAAATCCAGCCCTTCATCAAGACATTATGATGAAGGGCTGAATTTTGTAGCCCGAAACATGTCACTACACCTTTTTCCTGTGATTTTGGTGGATTTTATATGATGAGCCTATAAAGAACTATTTTTTACTCCACAAGAAGCTGGATTCTCTCTATTGGATGTCCTCAGCTCTATACCCAAAATCCAGGTAACAGGCTCCCTTTAATGATTAAAGGGGATGTGCAGGCCATACATATTGATGATCTATCGTCAGGATAGATCATCAATATCAGATTGGCGGGGTCTGACACTTTGCACCCCTGCCGATCATTACACTACGTGTCTTCTCCTTTGGAGCAGTGGCATAGTGTAATTACAAGTGCTTGCTCCATTCAAGTGAATGGAGCGAGAATTTCCCCTCACCCATGACGGCACCCCATGCGACCAGGGACCTCCCATCCGGGACAGGAAACCTGAGAAGATAAAAGGTTCACACCCCCACCAAGCACCAGTTCAGGTTTCCTGTCCTCCGGATAGGAGGTTCCTGGGAGGATTGAAGATGGTTCTTACCTGCAGCTGGGGGGAGGCCCAGGTTCTGATCCAGTGTCAGGGCTTCCCCAGGCGGCTGAAAGCTCTCTGAGAGCTGCTGCCTAAAGTCTGCCTTCCCCTGCATTCCGACGCCGATCCCGAGGGAGCCGCTGTGGCCGTGTTCAAGCGGCTTCCCTCATGCTGTACGGCGTTCTGCCTGGTTCCTGTCGGCGTCGGGGAGGCGTCTGTGCGCTCGGCGGAGCTTAACCCGGAAGCGGGGAAAAAGCGCCGGAATAGCCTAGGCGCGTCCGTTAAAATATAAATGGGCCTGCGGGGGAATCCAGCCAGCTGATGGAGCACACAGTGCTGTGCTGAAGAGGCTCTATTCCTACAGGATGACAGAGCCAGCGGATGGACGCGCTGAACCCCTGGAACCCTCGAGGCCCGCTAGTCCGGTACCGGTCCTGAGGAGTGGGGACAAAGATCAGTGGTGAGGTTGATCTTTTTATTAATGGGGTGTTGTTTGACTTGTTTTAGGTTGCAAAGACCCCCAAAAAAGTGGCTTCAAAAACAAAACATAAAGAGTGTGCGGGATGCAGAGTGGCCCTAGCATCTTCTTATTCTAAGCCGCTATGCACGCCGTGTATTGATAAACTGGTGGCGGAGAAGTCTCAGAGCCTCTCCAGAAATATGAGGTCCCTAATACGATCCGAGGTCAGGGCCTCCTTAAAATCATTTAATAAGGGCCGCCATAGGTCACCAGACAAGTCCCCGGATGTTAGGGATTCTGATATAGACCTCTCGGATGTGGAAGAAAGGGAAGCGGGTCAGTTATTTTCTAACGACGCTACATCATCAGAAGATGAGGAAGCAGGGAGGTGCCTATTTTCACCTGAGGACACCCAAAACCTACTTAAAGCTGTCAGAGCGACAATGCAACTGGAGGATGTGAAACAGCCTAAGTCAACAGCAGACCTAGCTTTTCAGGGATTAGGCCCCAGGAAGCATAGGGTCTTCACCATTCATGAAAATCTCCAAGCGTTAATTAAAAAGGAATGGAAAAATCCTGACAGGAAATCTTTTATCCCAAATTCAGTTAAAAGGAAATATCCCTTTGAAGAAAAAGTAGCAGCTATTTGGGACAAGGCCCCTACAGTAGACGCCCCGGTAGCAAAGATCGCCAAGAAATCTGCATTGTTGTTTGATGATTTAGGTAGCCTGTCAGACCCATTAGACAAAAAAAGCAGATATTTATTTAAAAAAGGCGTGGGAATCGACCTCTGCTTGCCTGAGACCAGCAGTCGCAGCCTCCTGGGTTTCAAGATCACTGCATATCTGGTTAGAACAGTTAGAACAGCATCTCAGTGAAAAAAAGTCAAGAGAGGAACTTTTAGCTTCTCTTCCTACTTTTTTTTAAAGCCGCTGACTTTCTAGCAGATGCCTCCACGGATATGATTAGATTTTCGGCCAGATCGTCCGCCATGTCTAATGCGGCTATGAGAGCTATCTGGCTGAAATCCCGGAAAGCGGATCAGGGCTCGAAGGCCAGACTCTGCTCCATCCCTTGTGAAGGTGACAGACTTTTTGGGTCTTCTCTGGACGACATACTTTAAAGAGCCTCAGATAAAAAGAAGGGCTTTCCGGTTCCCCAACGCCCCCCTTTTTTTCGTAAATACCAGAGTAAAAAGCAGATGGGTAGACAGTACGATAGAAGGGAAAAGGATAGATTTCCTAAGAAATCCGGAGGTTTCCTTTTTAAGCCCCAGGACCAAAGATCTAAGGATAAGCAATGACGCCGAGTCCCAGGTGGGGGGAAGATTATCTCTTTTTCTCCCAGCCTGGAAAACGGTAACCAAAAACGGTTGGATCCTGGGGGGGATTGGAGAAGGTTTCTGGTTGGAATTTCTGACCCTTCCCCGGGATTCATTCGTTCAAACAGATTGCCCCAAAGACCAGATCAAAAGACAGGCCTTAGAGTCAGAGATATTACTTCTGCGCAAGGGGGTGGTAGTCCCGGTTCCACAGGCAGAGCGGGGCAAGGGATTTTACTCTCCTCTTTTTTTTTTTTTTTTTTTTGTGAGGAAACCCAATGGCTCCTTCCGAGTAATCCTAAACTTAAAGAAACTAAAGAAGTTTCGTATGGAGACCATAAGATCAACCATAGAACTCCTATCAAGAGATTGCTGGATGCCGACTCTGGACTTAGAGGACGCATATTACCATGTGCCAATTCACGCGTCCTCCCAAAAAAATTTAAGGACGGCGGTCTGGGTTCAAGGAGAGTGTCTACACCTGCAGTACAAAGCCCTACCATTTGGGGTTTCACAAGCCCCCAGAATCTTTACGAAAGTGATTGCGGAGGTGGCTTCCTTTCTAAGATTGTCATATCTACTGCCATATCTAGACGATTTCCTGTTTATTTCCCAAACAAAAGAAAAATTAAACCAAAACATCAGTGTTTCCTGCTCCCTGTTAAAGAACCTGGGCTGGAAAATAAATTGGGGAAAGTCTTGCCTGTCACCATCTCAGACCTGTGTGTTTTTAGGCATCCTCTTAGATTCCTGGGTAGAAAAAACGTTCCTTCCATCTACCAAGATAATTTCCATCAGGGAACACGTCTGGGATCTCTTCAGATCTTACCTCTGCTCTTTCAGAATGGCGATGGCAGTACTGGGCCACCTGACAGCAACAATTCCGGCGGTCCCATATGCGCAGGCCCATACAAGAAAACTACAGTCCTGCATCCTTCATCAATGGAACGGTTGCCAACAGTTGTTAGATCGGACCTTCCATTTATCCTCGGAAGCAAGGATGTCTCTCCTTTGGTGGACAGTGCCAGAGAATCTTTCGGCAGGGGTACCCTGGTCTTTTCAGGATCCGATACTAATAATTACGGATGCCAGCACTTGGGGGTGGGGGGCTCACTCCAGAACAAAGGCTGTCAGGGGAGGTGGGATTTGAACACCAGGAAAGCCACCTCAAACTTCAAAGAGCTAAAGGCAGTGGAAATGGCGTTAAAATCAGTAGTTCCGGGCATATCCCACAAGAAAATAATTCTATATCCGGACAACTCAACAACAATCGCATATATCAACCATCAAGGGGGAACGAGGGTACCCTCTCTGGCAAAACTTTGTCAGCAGATTTTCCAGCTGGCAGAACAGAAACATCTGTCCCTGTCGGCAGTCCACATAAAAGGGAAGGAGAACATAGTGGCCGATTTTCTGAGCCGCGTCCAGCTAAAACAGGGAGATTGGTGTCTAAACCCAGAGATATTCTCCCAGTAGCTCAAAAATGTGGCCTCCCCACTGTAGACCTCTTTGCCTCCAGGAAGAACAAAAAAGTAGAGAGATTCTTCTCCCTGAACCGTTTGGACAATCCAACAGCCCTAGACGGATTGGCGCAGGATTGGTCAGAGGAGGAAGGTTATGCCTTCCCTCCTTTTTCCCTAATTCCGCAGGTCCTAAAGAAAGTCCAGAAGGAAAAAGCTATAATTACCTTGATTGCCCCAGTATGGCCGAAAAGATCCTGGTACTCCAACCTGCAAAACTTAGTGATAGCCCCCCCCCCTGGATTCTGCCTCCTCGGGAGGATCTATTGTATCAAGGCCCAATTCTGCATCCCAACCCAAAAATCTTGCACCTAGCAGTGTGGAGACTGAAAGGGGGATATGGTTAGGTCGAGGTCTTTCCCAGTCGGTAGTTACCACCATTTTGGGTAGTAGGAAATCTACTACGGCTAGGAAATACAATAAAATCTGGGAAGTCTTCTCTTTCTTGGGTATCAGTCCTGACCCTTTCTCTCCTCCAAATGTTTCAAGAGTCCTAGACTTTTTACAAGCTGGTCTGGACAAGGGGCTTAAGGCTTCCACCCTGAGAGTTCAGGTGGCGGCTTTGAGTTACTTTTTCGATGTACAGCTGGCCCTTCATCCTTGGGTAAAAAGGTTTCTATCAGCGGCCTCCAGGATCCGCCCTTCCATAAGACCTTTGTCCCCTCCTTGGGACTTAAACACGGTCTTGACGTCCCTGTCACAGAAACCTTTTGAACCTCTGTCGGAGATCACCATAGACATGCTCTCCTTTAAAATGTCCTTTTTACTGGACATTACATCGGCTAGAAGAATTTCAGAGATACAAGCCTTCTCTACTTTTCCACCGTATACCCAGATCTTAGATGACAAGGTTATCATCAGGCCACTCCCGTCCTTTCAGCCAAAAGTGGTTACGGACTTCCACAGAAGTCAGGATGTTATCCTTCCATCCTTTTGCACAAATCTTTCCAATGATTTAGAAAGGGAGTATCATTGCCTTGACGTTAAAAGATGTCTGTTAACTTATCTGGAGTCTACTTCGGCCTGGAGGTTAGAAGAAAACCTCCTTATTCAGTTTTGGGGTAAGAATAAGGGACTAAGTGTCCACGGCAGTCATTGCTAGATGGGTCAAAAGGGCCATTTCCAAGGCCTACCTAGCACAGGGTCTCTCTCTCCCTTCAGGGTTTGGAGCTTACTCCACCCGATCGGTGGCTACGTCCTGGGCCGAGAAGGCGGATGCCTCTCTGGCTCAAATTTGTAGAGCAGCAACGTGGAGTTCCCCACATACTTTCTTAAAGCATTACAGGCTCCAACTTCACGCGGATACCGCCTTTGGTAGGAAGGTGCTTCAGGCGGTGGTCCCCCCTAATTTCCTCATTAATAGACTATCTCGCATGGGGTGCCGTCATGGGTGAGGGGAAAACAACATTGCTTACCGGTAATTGGTTTTCTCGATACCCATGACGGCACCCACAAAATTTTTCCCTCCGACAAAAAAAAATAATAATAATAAAAAAAATATATATATATATATCCATGAAAAATCAACGCAGCACTCTTCTTGTAAAAAAAAACGCAGTGTCTTTATTCACACATGTGACACAAAATAGGCAACGTTTCAATCCCCTTCCGGGATCCTTCTCAAGCCAAGTGCATAGACCAAAATCATGCTGGTGTCTATATACATATCCAGCTTTTCATTACACGTGTACATAATTATTTAATCAAGTAATTACAATTAATAACAGCTGATACAAAGTCAAGTGTTGTTAGAAAAATTCAGTCCATTCAAATATTTCAAGTGTCTTCTCATATTGTGTTCTTGGTATATATCCCCATAAATGTCTTTATATAAAGTGCTTTGTGCCAACAAAGTGCACCTTCACATAAAAATCTATATAAACAATCACATATTGCAAAAAGGTTCAAGTGCATTTTAAAACCACGATCGTGATAAAGTATTGAAGCGAAAGAGAGAACTTGGCGATCTGAGCTATAACGGGAACAAAATCTCGATCTACCCAGATTATTCTCTCTCTACTCAGCTTAGGAGGAAGCAATTTGGGGAGATTAAGAAACGCCTTATTAATGCCAATATCAAATATTCAATGCTGTTCCCTGCAAAATTAAGAATAGTATATAAAGATACTGTCCTCTTCTTTTCTAGTACGGAGGAAGCCTCCGCTTGGCTGGAGGCTAAGGGGCTATGAGAATTCTAACCAGTCGGTTTCTTCTCTTTCTCTTTTTCTTTCTTCCCTTCTGTATGTTCAATTAAGAGTCATCTGGTTCAGTGCAGTGTTTGCTATTTATGTTTTGATGATTTTCTGTACTATATATATAACATGCAAGATATTGTTTAGAGCGCGGTGGGGGTGGGGGGCCGGGGGGTGTGGGGGGGAGGAGGCCTAGGCGATGTGTAAGAGGCGCATGGGAATTTATTGTCCTGTGCACCATGGGGAAGGGGGGGGGGGGGGTTGTTTTCTGCTGCGGGGTCCGATCTAGAATTTGGGAGAGGGGCGGGAGGGCCTGGCCACTCGTCGCTATTCTGTAAATGTCACATATACTAAAATGGAATGTCCGCGGATTGGCGGACAAACTTAAACGGAGGGTGGTATATGATATCATCTCTAGACATTTACCTGCCATTGTGGGGTTGATTGAGACACATTTTACTGCTGAAAAATTGAAATATATGCGAAAACCTTGGACGCAGTACGAATACCACTCCCACTACTCGGCCTATTCACGAGGTGTCAGTGTTTACATACATAGGAATGTGGACTATGAGCCATATGATCAATGGATTGATAAAGAGGGAAGATTTGTATTCCTATATGGCCGGTAGAAGGGACTGATATGCGTACTTGCGTTTGTATATATTCCTCCCCCTTTCTCCTCGGAAGTACTTAGGAAACTTGCAGAATATTTATGTAAGTGGGATCCGTGTCCTATATTAGTGTCGGGAGACTTTAACTCTATTATGGATAATAAGGACAGGGTATCCGAGTATAGCGGAAGGGGGAGTATTAATGATCAACCCACGATCCTTAGCGGGATCTGCCAGGAGATGGGTCTTATAGATGTGTGGCAGTTCTTGTACGGGAAGAAAAACGGCCTTCTCCTGCTTTAGTAGATCTTGCAGGGCCATGTCTAGGATAGATCTATTTCTAGCAAGTGCCGAATTTTTGGAACTGATTCAAAAAATGAAGTACGAACCACATGGTATATCTGATCATATTCCAATGTTAATTTCGAGGGCTGACTCTCTACCCCCTGTGGGGAAAAAACCCTTTAGGTTAAACCCACTTTGGATACAGGTGGTCGGTGACCAAGAAAAAATTGGGAAAGACATTTCAGAATTCTGGGCACTAAATTATGGATCCACACACATACACTATGTGTGGGATTCCTTGAAGGCTATGATAAGAGGGGCATATAGTATGAGGATTATGCGGAAAAGGGCAGAATATGCTAATACTGAAAAGGAATTGGTAGAGAGGGTCGGGGCGCTTGAGGCGGCCTTGGCCAAACAAAATGAGAATGGCACTCGATCGTTACTAATGGAGGCAAAGAGGGAATACCAGACTTTCCTTTATGAAAAGGCGCAACATAGACTCTTTTTTGCTGGACAGCAAGATTTCTTTGAGAAAGGCAAGACAGGTAGAATGCTGGCATCGGTGATTGCTAGTCAAAAGGCCCAAATCCCAATAAAGCAAATAAAACTCCCAACGGGTGTACTAACTAATGACAGCTTTAAAATCAAAACCGCAATCGTAGAACACTTCACTAAAGTATATCGGTCGGACCTCGGGGTGGATGACGGAGCCCAGGCTCTTTTCTTTGAAGGTATGGCACTCCCTTGCCTCTCCGGGCATGATAGTGCCAAACTAAATTTGCCACTCTCTCTTGAAGAGGTGGAGAAAGCTGTTGACAGTATAAAGGGCAATACTGCCCCGGGCAGGGATGGCATACCTTTTGCATTTTACAGAGCATATCATAAAACCGTATTGCCTCTTCTTTTGCAAATGTTTAAGGAATCTTTGAGTGGTTCACTCCCCCCCCTCCTTGAGGGAAGCCTCCATTTCCTTAATCCTGAAGAAAGATAAAGACAAGACAGAGGTGGGGGCGTATCGTCCTATTTCGCTACTTAACACCGATTACAAGATACTAGCAAAAGTGCTTGCAAACAGGTTAAGGGGGGTTGTTCACCATCTGATCCATTCGGATCAGACGGGTTTTATCCCAAAACGAGATATACAATCTAATATCCGCAGGGCCTTTCTTAATGTATATGTTGGGGAGGGGGAGGATCGCTCCATCCTGTCTTTGGATGCCGAGAAGGCCCTTGACAGGGTGGAGTGGCCCTTCCTGTGGGCGACTTTGGATAAAATGAACTTGGGCGAACATTTCATTAAATGGATACCGTTACTTTATTCGGATTCTAGGGCCAGGGTTAAGATAAATGGGATCGACTCAGAACAGCTCCCCCTACAGCGAGGTACTCGGCAGGGTTGTCCCCTTTCACCTCTGATATTTGCCCTAGCTCTGGAACCTCTCGCTTGTAAAATCCGGCCGTCTAATCAGATCGTAGGATTTGGAGGGAGAGGAGAGGGAGATAGAATTAGTCTATATGCGGACGACATTCTTGTATTCCTGAGGCAGGGATGGAAGGCCGTTACACCTGTTATGAATATCTTGAAAGAATATGGGGCGATATCTGGGTATAAAGTAAACTGGGCTAAATCTGAACTTCTCCCTCTGGTCCGAGTGCCCCCTGACAGGCCCTTAGGCATTAAGTTTCTTGGATTAAATGATTCCATCTGATATCTGGGTATCAGCATAAGTGCGGACCTGTCTCGATATAATTCCTTAAATATAACTCCTATGGTTAATAAGATCAGGGAGAAGATCCGGTCTTGGCAGAAGCTGCCCTTGTCACAGGAGGAAAGGATTGCATTGATTAAGATGGTGGTCCTCCCTATTGCATTATACCCTCTGACAGCATGCCCGATATGGATTGATGATTCCACTTTTGGGTTAGTGGACAAATTGATGAACGACTTAATCTGGGGGAGGGGAAGGGTTAGGATTAAGCAAAAATATCTCTGTATATCGGAGAGAAGGGGTGGCCTTTCCCTTCCATTCCTCCAGGGATATTATATTGCAGCACAGATAAAGTGGTGTTTGGGAGGGGGAGGGCAGAAAGCCAGGCCGCTTTGTTGTTGGGTATCCTCTCAAGGGATTTCCAGGGGCCATATAGGGACATTTTTTCTGTCTTGGAGACTGGTCATTTGGACATGAGGAAAAAACAATGTTTGATTAGCGATACACTAAACAAGGTTTGGAATAAGATAAAAAAATTACTGGGTGAGACATTCCCTACTCATTTTACTCCACTTTGGCACAATTATAATTTAAAAGAATTTAAGTCAATTGTAGATTATAAATACTGGAATTAACCGCTTAATTCACATAATATCACATGGTAATATTATTCCCTTAGATGAATTAATAAAAGGTATACCGTCCTTTGTAGATAGATATAGGTATGCACAAATTAGTCACGCATATATGAGCACTCAGGATAAAAGTTTATTGGCCATTAGGACAAGCCCTTTCTTGGATTATTGTTTTAGATTTAAGGATACTCAACTTACTCTCTCAAATATATCATAAACTCCGGGACTGTTTGGGGGAAATAACCACATTTAAAAGTGAGGGAGGCTGGGAAGCTGAATTGGGCGAGGGGAACAGCTTGGAATGGGATACCGTATATCAAAACATAAAAAAAAGTATTGATTTCTCAGAAATACAGATTTGATACAGTTCAAGATTGTTCACCGCCTATACTACTCCCCCTCCTTCCTCGCCAAGATATACAAGGAAAGGAAGGACCTTTGCTGGAAATGTTCATCAGAAAATGCGGAGTTAGGTCACCTACTATGGAATTGTCCGGAAGTGTGGGGGTATTGGACTAGTATTTGTGAGGAACTATATAAAAGATATAAGATTGAAGCGAAGTTTTACGCAGGCAATATTGGGTCTTTTCCCCCGCTCTGAGCTGACCCCCTACCAATTATGAGTTAGCATGGAAGGTTTTATGGTCGCAAAGGCCTTGATAATTAAACATTGGGGTACGAAGAATAGTCCTAGTTTTTATGAATGGAGGGCTCGGCTAGACACTATTGAGGCCTATAGAAGAGTGGCAAGGAAATTGGAGTGATGGCTCCCCGAGGGGGCAGGCTCCCTTACTCACTTCAGGCCCCCAAGATCCCTTATACTGGGAATGTTTGGAAACAGAAATCAAGGTAGATATTAAAATGCGGACGGACCCCGCAGTAGGGGGGGAAAAAAAAAAGGGATGGGGTGGGTTAAAAGGAACAAGTGTATTAACTTGTATAAAGTATATTTGTAAATTTTAACTGGTTGATATGAGAACTTGTATATTTGTTCCAGAAAATAATAAAGGATTATTAAATAAATAAAAAAAAAACACAATAAAATCCCTTGGCTATAGTTAGTTAATCAGTTCATCAGGACAGAGAGGCGCGTTCTGCAATTCAATGCAATTCATCCAGCTTGCTGTTTTTTTTTTTTAAAACGCATGGTGTGAACACCATCCATCTCTCGTCCCATGAATCCACATATCTGTAATACATAAAAAATGTCGTTATCTATGCAAAAATTCATATCTGGTCTCTACACTCAATGTAATGATGTATCTGGAGATCATGCAACGGGAGCCCATGCCCTCTATCTCATACCCACTGTAACATGGTAATCAGGGGCGTAACTAGAAGTGACTGGGCCCCCCAGCAAATATTTGTAAGGGCCCCCCCAGCGCGCTTCGCACCTCCCTCCTCCTGTGTAAACCCCACTCCTTTGGCACAGTGTATAGGTATATGGTATATTGTGGGGCACAGTGTAGCGGTATACTGTATATTGTGGTGCACAGTGTAGCGGTATACTGTATATTGTGTGGCACAGTGGATAACAAACATATTTCATATGAAAACTTAGTTACTTGACCCTTGGGGATCTCAGACACCACTTCAACACTTGGCTGGGGGGCTCGGCGGAGCTGATGTGCTTTATCCTAATGAGAAAGATTTCATAATAAGGATTTGGAGAAGGGGCAGAGAGATAGCAGAGCAGGGAGAGGCTGGTGCTGCTACTAGGGGGTCATACCATGGGGGAGTAATAAAGTCCACTATAATGCCCCCCCCAGTAGTAATAATTCTCCTTATAATGTGACAGTGCAAAAATACCCCCTTGTAATGCCCCCAGTTGAGCTAATGTCCCCATAGTGCCCCCATAATGTCCCAGTATAAAATACCCCTATATAGTGCCCCCAGTAAATTCCCCCATAATGCTCCTCTCCCCCCTTCCTGCTAGTGCCCCCCATAATGTACCAGTATAAAATGCCCCATATATAGTGCCCCAGTAGATGCCCCTCAGTGTCCGGCCTCTGATAGGCTGCCAGCCTAGTGTCCCCCATAATGCCCCCCAATAAGGTGCCAGTAAGTGTCCCCATAGATGCCCCCCATCATGTGCCAGTATCAAGTGCCTCTCTCCTCCCCCCCACATGTACCAGTATCATAGTGCCACCCCCCCCAATGTGCCAGTATCAAGTGCCTCTCTCCTTCCCACCCCCATGTGCCAGTATCATAGTGCCAAACCCCCCCATGTGCCAGTATCAAGTGCCTCTCCCTCCTCCCCCCATGTCCCAGTATCATAGTGCCACCCCCCCCCCCACAAAAAAAGTGCCAGTATCAAGTGCCTCTCCCCCCCCCCCCATGTGCCAGTATCAGGTGCCAACCCCTCTCCCCCCCCATGTGCCAGTATCAGGTGCCTCCCCCCCCATGTGCCAGTATCAGGTGCCAACCCCCCTCCCCCCCCCCCAGGTGCCAGTATCAGGTGCCTCTCTCCCCCCCCATGTGCCAGTATCAGGTTCCAACCCCCCCTCCCCCCCCATGTCCCAGTATCATAGTGCCATCCCCCCCCCCCCCACAAAAAAAGTGCCAGTATCAGGTGCCTCTCTCCCTCCCCTCCCCCCATGTGCTAGTATCAGGTGCCTCCCCCCCCCCAGGTGCCAACCCCCCCTCACCCCCAGGTGCCAGTATCAGGTGCCAACCCCTCTCCCCCCCCCCCCCCATGTGCCAGTATCAGGTGCCTCTCTCCTTCCCACCCCCCATGTGTCAGTATCAGGTGCCAACCTCCCCCCCCCCCCCCCAGGTGCCAGTATCAGGTGCCAACCCCCCTCCCCCCATGTGCCAGTATCAAGTGCCTCCCGCTCCCCATGGCAGTAACAGTCGGGTATTAAAAAAAAAAAATAAACACTTCTACTTACCTCCATGTCAGCGATGCGATGCAGCCTCTTCCTGTGTCCTGCCCTGTATCCCGCCCTGTATGTCCATATATGGAGTCAGTGCTTGTATTACAGAAAAGTTTCTGCTGGGATTCAAACCCACGACCTTCTGTATCAGAGGCAAAGCATCTAACCACAAGACCATAAGAGCTGCCTTACTGCTGACTGAAAAAATATGAGACTTCTACTGTTATAGCTGTTACAGCTGCCCATATATAGAGATATAGCAGAGCTGAGTGTGCTGGGACAGCTGTCATATAGAGATATAGCTGTGCTGGGTGTGTTGGGTCTCAATCAGTTTCAATGCAGCCTTTATGGTTGTGTGGATAAATGCTTTGCCTCTGATACACTGATACATTGGAGGTTGTGGGTTCGATTCCCAGACACATCAGGAGACTTTAGGAGACCGTAAGATTAGATCACATTAGCGAGGGGGCCTGGTCAGCTGCTGTGAAGGGGCCCTGAACATTAAGACATCGATATTTAACTAACTTGAAAATAAACTGTCACACACGCTGCCGGGACGCCGGGCCCCCTTGGCAGCCCGGGCCCCGAAGCAGCCGCTTCCCCGGTAGTTACGCCACTGACGGTAATCTACATTTAACCCATGGGGTTTCAATGTACCAAGGCGATGTATCCATTTTAATTAGCATTTCTTCAAAAGAGTAAGTCTATCCCCTCCTCTTTTCAAAACATTAACTCTTTCTAAAATCGTGAATTTCAGATCCTGTTCCTTATGCTGTTTCTCCGAAAAATGTTTAGCCACAGGAAGATCTTTCCTTTTATCTCTGATAGACTGTTGATGGTTGTGGCAAACCGAGCCACTTACAGAATGTCTTTCTTGTCTGTACCTCTTCACCTCCCCCCTTTTCCTGTCCCATTGTTTCCCCAGCAGGGTGTTGTCTCAGCCCTTGCTATTGTTTGACCCCACTTTTCCTTGTACCATAGTAATCTATGTATTGTATGTAAATGAGGCTGTTGGCAGTTTGAAACCAGGTGCGCATGCCTAGTAAAGTCAGTTGATTCCCAAACTGTGTGTCGTCCAGTCACTGGGGAAATTGTCTCTTGGATATTGACCTGCTTCTTCAGCTACACAGGGATTTAAGTGAAGATATTAAGGGTATACCGTGAAGCTCCGCAACAATTGGTGGCAGCGGTGGGATACAAGCCTTGCAGCACAGCAAAGCAGCAGTTTGTTAAAACAGCCATTCGGATATACCGGAGTTCGAGAATATGTGCAGTCATTCGAACGAACGGTGAATGGAGACGAATTATGCAACATTGAAACGAACTACGTTAAAGGAATTATTGGAAGCAAGGGGAAGAATAGCCAGCAACAAAACTAAAGCTACTCTTGTGGCCGAACTCATGGAGGGGGACAGAGCGACCACTGCGGCAACTCCACAGGAGACAGAGCCAACGGAATTTACAAGAGAGCTCAATAGCAGGTTAGCTTTTTACCCAAACACCCCCTCCGTGGAGACACTAGAAAGACTGATAGCAGATGTACACGAGTACATTGTAGCTAAGCAAAACGCTATTCAGCGAGTTGGGGAAGGAGCCCCAGCGCCCACCAGCACTACCCAGGGAAAAACTAAGATTCCCTACCAAGCTTTTAAAAATTACAAAGAAGGAGAAAGTGATATTGACGAATACCTACAGGATTTCGAAAGGTTGTGCCAGCTACACGACATCAGCCCAGCCGACCAAGTACCCCTGCTGGCAGGTAGATTGTCAGGCCGCGCCGCAGAGGCATACCATACCGTCCCAGACAAAGACATCAGGAATTATCCCAAAGTCAAACAAGCCATCCTAGCACGGTATGCCATTACCGCTGAGGCATACCGACTCAAATTCCGGGACATCAAGAAACAAACAAAAGACTCACACACTGAATGGGCACACCGACTACAGCGAGCCGCCAAGGGGTGGATGGAAGCGGCACGGGTCACCACTATGGAAGAGATGTTCCAGTTAATAGTAATGGAGTAGTTTTTTAATGGACTAACCACAGAACTGCAAAATTGGGTACGAGATCGCAAACCCCGTACCCTACCAGAGGCAGCCAAGCTAGCTGACGAGTTCCAAGACACCAGGCGAGATCAACGCACACCACACCGGACCACGTATGGATCTACCACCCCTCTGCCAGCAGTGACTACCTTGGCTCACCCACGACCAGCCGCGAGCCACAACCCGTACCCTCCTAGGTACAATACCCGACCACCGATCCGCTGCCACACCTGCAACCAACAGGGGCACATGCAGAGAGACTGCCCATGTAACCGACCTCGCCAGAACTGGAACCACCAGGGTCCTCCTCCCCCCAATCGGGCTGCAGTACACTGCTGCCAAAGAGAATCTGTGCTCCCAACATCCACAGTCACCTCAATAGAAGAGCCTCTGGGGATCCTACACGAGGTAAACCCCATACAAGCCGCCTCCGACAACCGCCAGGGGTACCGCCAGGTGGTACACATGGAGGGGAAGAATATACAAGGATTACGTGACTCTGGGGCCACGTTAACCCTGGTTCAAAATCATTTGGTGCCTAAGCACACCCTCAACGGAGACTGTGTAGCTGTACGGGTGGCAGGGGGAGCAATTTACAAAGTTCCCACTGCCAAGGTGCATTTGAATTGGGGGGCAGGGCATGGAAACGTGGAGGTGGGAATTATGCAGGATTTGCCCGCTGATGTTATTTTGGGCTACGACTTGGGGGAGCTCACCTCTGCTTTTGTCCCTCAACCAACTATCCAAGAGGCCTATCCGGTTGTTACCCGGCAGCAAGCACGCACCACGGCTCCATCCGATCACTCTGAGGCTCAGGTAAACAATATGCCACACACCCCTCCTATTCTCCCCTGGGATGCCCCCCTGGAATTTGGAAGTGAGGTGGCCCTAGATCCCTCCCTGCAGGTATATAAAGATAGGATAAATAAGGACCAAGGAGGGTTGGAGGGAGAGAGATATGCTTGGGACAAAGGTCTCATATACCGCTATGCAGAGAAGGTAGTAGCAGGGTCCATACCCGTGCCCACTAAGCAGTTAGTGGTACCCCGAAAGTATAGACAAGAGTTGCTGCGCATCGCGCACGCTATACCATTATCAGGGCATTTAGGAATCAGCCGAACGAAACATCGGCTGACGCAGAACTTCTTCTGGCCAGGTATCTCAAAGGATATTAGACAATACTGTCAAACGTGCGATACCTGCCAGAGGGTAGGAAAGAGAGGGGATCGCTATAAAGCCAAACTCAGATCCCTGCCCATAATTGAAGAACCCTTCAGTCGAGTAGCTGTAGACATAATAGGACCCCTAGCGAAACCCAGTCCCTGCGGCAAGAAATACATCTTGACCGCAGTGGACTACGCCACTAGATACCCAGAGGCAGTGGCGTTGACCAACGTACATGCAGAGACTATAGCCGATGCCCTTATGCGAATATTCTCCCGTATGGGATTTCCCCAGGAGATTATTTCGGATAGGGGCACCCAGTTCACTGCAGAGGTCACCCACCAACTCTGGAAAGTGTGTGGGGTGAAACCGATCTTAAACTCCGCCTACCACCCCCAGTCCAACGGGCTCTGTGAACGGTTTAACGGAACACTTAAACAGATGATCCGCACGTTCATAGACACTCAAAAAGACTGGGAACGGTTTTTGCCCCACTTGCTCTTTGCCTATAGGGAAGTACCCCAAGAATCCACGGGATTCTCCCCTTTTGAATTATTGTTCGGGAGGAGAGTGAGGGGTCCCTTAGACCTTATCAGAGAACACTGGGAGGGAGGGGTAACTACGAATGGTACCCATATTGTCCCATACGTGCTGGAGTTTAGGAAACGCTTGGAGGCTCTGACCCAGACGGTACGTACTAACCTCCAAGCGGCCCAACAACGACAGCGCAGATGGTACGATAAGGGGGCCAGGGACCGCAGCTTTCAGGTCGGGCAGAAGGTGTTAATCCTACAGCCAGTCCCTAATGACAAGCTGCAGGCCTCCTGGCAGGGCCCATACAAGGTGGTGGAGCAAATCTGCGATACCACCTATGTGATCGGCCCGTGCGCTGGAGCAGGGGGCAGACGCATGCTCCATGTGAACATGCTGAAGCCCTACTACGAGCGCATAGAAGAGGTGACCGCTATTTGCGCCTCTGTGGCAGAGGACTTTGACAATTTACCTCTCCCAGACCTCCTAGAGAAAGAGGGCCAGAAAGAGGACCTGGAAGAGGTTCAGTTAGGTGAACGGCTGAGTCCCCAGGAAAGGGCGCAGGCTCATAGTCTAATAAGGGAAAAAGGAACCACTTTTTCTAATCTCCCCGGGTACACCCCGTTAGCCACCCACAGAGTAGAAACACCAGGGCAGACGCCCCTCTGCCAACCTCCTTACCGCATACCTGAATCCGTAAAGGATAATATGCGCAAGGAAATAGAAGAAATGCTACAACTAGGAGTCATAGAGCACTCTGAAAGCCCTTGGACCTCCCCAGTAGTTCTGGTGCCGAAGCGGGATGGGACTACCCGCTTCTGCGTAGACTACCGGAGGCTTAATGATAAGACCGTATCCGATGCCTACCCTATGCCCCGGATAGACGAGCTCCTGGACAAAATGGCCAGGGGCCAATACCTCACCACAATAGATCTTTGTAAGGGGTATTGGCAGATTCCCCTAGCCGAAGACGCCATCCCTAAGTCGGCATTTGTCACCCCGTTTGGCCTGTACCAGTTTAAGGTCATGCCATTCGGGATGAAAAACGCTCCGGCTACTTTTCAGAGGATGGTGGATCGGCTATTGGATGGGTTCCAGGAGTACACTTGCGCCTATCTAGATGATATAGCGATCTTCAGCCACTCCTGGACTGAACACCTGACCCACATAGGAGCCGTACTAGACCGTATTAGGGAGGCAGGATTAACTCTGAAACCCAGTAAGTGCCATATAGGGATGGCAGAAGTCCAATACCTAGGACACCGGGTAGGGAGCGGCCAACAAAAACCCGAACCGGCTAAGGTAGAGGCTGTAGCCAAATGGCCAACCCCTCGTACCAAAACTCAAGTACTGGCATTCCTAGGTACCGCAGGATACTACCGTAAATTTGTACCCAACTACAGTACCCTGGCCAAACCCCTCACCGATTTGACCCTCAAGAATCTCCCTAAGATAGTAGTCTGGACCCCAGAGTGTGAGCAGGCATTCCAGCAACTAAAAACGGCTCTTGTGAATTCCCCTGTACTTGCCGCCCCTGATCCAACTAAACGCTTTCTCGTCCACACAGACGCTTCTATGTTTGGATTGGGGGCAGTTCTGAGCCAAGTCGGAGAAGATGGCGGCGAGCATCCAGTGGCTTACTTAAGCAGAAAACTTTTACCCCGGGAAGTAAGATACGCCGCCATAGAAAAAGAATGCCTGGCCGTGGTGTGGGCCCTTAAAAAGCTGCAGCCCTATTTGTATGGACACCCCTTTTCCTTACTCACAGATCACAACCCGTTGGTGTGGCTGAACAGGGTGTCAGGAGACAATGCCCGGCTGCTGCGCTGGAGTTTGGCGCTGCAGCCTTTTGACTTTACTATCCACTACCGCCCTGGGAAGCAAAATGGCAACGCCGACGGGTTATCCAGACAAACTGAACTTGAAAAGTGATCTGTGAGCGCTCCTCCGGACATCCCCAAGCCGATCCGTTGGGATCAGACTGTGTATGCCGGGTTAGTTCTGGGGGAGCATTGTGGCAAACCGAGCCACTTACAGAATGTCTTTCTTGTCTGTACCTCTTCACCTCCCCCCTTTTCCTGTCCCATTGTTTCCCCAGCAGGGTGTTGTCTCAGCCCTTGCTATTGTTTGACCCCACTTTTCCTTGTACCATAGTAATCTATGTATTGTATGTAAATGAGGCTGTTGGCAGTTTGAAACCAGGTGCGCATGCCTAGTAAAGTCAGTTGATTCCCAAACTGTGTGTCGTCCAGTCACTGGGGAAATTGTCTCTTGGATATTGACCTGCTTCTTCAGCTACACAGGGATTTAAATGAAGATATTAAGGGTATACCGTGAAGCTCCGCAACAATGGTTATTTAATCTGCCCTTGATATCACACGTAGTCTCCCCTACATAGAGCAAGTGTCATGGGCACCATAATACATATACTACCCACGACGAATCACAAGTCAAGTATTCTTTAATATCAAATCATTTCCCTGTCTGTGGATGCGTGAATTCCCTACCCTTCTGCAGATACTTGCAATTCACACATCGCAGACATGGGTAACAACCTGTCCTCTTAGTTTTAAATAAAGTCTGTTGCACTTGTTTTTTTATGACCCTCTACCTCTGTTCTAACAATCCTATCTTTGATGTTTCTGGAGCGTTTGTACGTCATCAAAGGCGGTGCAGCGAAGCCCGAAATCGCAGGGAATCCGCTCCTCAATGCACCCCAATGTGAACGCACAATACGCTCCATCCACTGCCGGACTTAGCTCATTAAATGTCGTTACAAATGGTATCCTCTCCATATTTAGTTTCGTTTTAACTTTTAACAAAGTATCACGAGTTATTTGGTCAGCTTTAATCCTATTCTCCTGGATAACCTTTTTAGGGTAACCTCTTTTTTCAAATGAGTTTTCCAATTTTTTTAAAGCACCTTCCGCATGTTCCTCATTGTCTACAATTCTTTTTACTCTCAACATTTGGCCATAAGGTAATGACCTGATCGTTTTTCGTGGGTGTCCACTCGAAAAATGTAAAATCGTAGACAATGAGGAACATGCGGAAGGTGCTTTAAAGAGGACCTTTCACTAGAATAAAACATCTAAACTAACTATACAGACATGTAGAGCGGCGCCCAGGGATCTCCCTGCACTTACTGTTATCCCTGGGCCCCGCTCCGTTCTCCCGGTATAGGCTCCGGTATCTTCATAGTTAGGCTCCACCCAGGGGATCCTGCCAGCGTCTCCTTCTCCCAGGCTGTAGCGCTGGCCAATCGGAGCGCTCAGCTCATAGCCTGAGAGAAAAAAAAGCCTCTCAGGCTATGAGCTGAGCGCTGCGATTGGCCAGCGCTACAGCATGGGAGAATGAGACGCCGGCAAGTTCCCCTGGGTGGAGCCTAACTATGAAGATACCGGAGAATATACCGGGAGAACGGAGCGGCGCCCAGGTATAACAGTAAGTGCAGGGAGATCCCTGGGTGCCGCTCCACATGTCTGTATAGTTTAGATGTTTTATCCTAGTGAAAGGTCCTCTTTAAAAAAATTGGAAAACTCATTTGAAAAAAGAGGTTACCCTAAAAAGGTTATCCAGGAGAATAGGATTAAAGCTGACCAAATAACTCGTGATACTTTGTTAAAAGTTAAAACGAAACTAAATATGGAGAGGATACCATTTGTAACGACATTTAATGAGCTAAGTCCGGCAGTGGATGGAGCGTATTGTGCGTTCACATTGGGGTGCATTGAGGAGCGGATTCCCTGCGATTTCGGGCTTCGCTGCACCGCCTTTGATGTCGTACAAACGCTCCAGAAACATCAAAGATAGGATTGTTAGAACAGAGGTAGAGGGTTATAAAAAAAAAAAGTGCAACAGACTTTATTTAAAACTAAGAGGACAGGTTGTTACCCATGTCTGCGATGTGTGAATTGCAAGTATCTGCAGAAGGGTAGGGAATTCACGCATCCACAGACAGGGAAATGATTTGATATTAAAGAATACTTGACTTGTGATTCGTCGTGGGTAGTATATGTATTATGGTGCCCATGTCACTTGCTCTATGTAGGGGAGACTACGTGTGATATCAAGGCGAGATTAAATAACCATCGACAGTCTATCAGAGATAAAAGGAAAGATCTTCCTGTGGCTAAACATTTTTCGGAGAAACAGCATAAGGAACAGTATCTGAAATTCACAATTTTAGAAAGAATTAATGTTTTGAAAATAGGAGGGGATAGACTTACTCTTTTGAAGAAATGCGAATTAAAATGGATACATCGCCTTGGTACATTGAAACCCCATGGGTTAAATGTAGATTACCGTGTTACGGTGGGTATGAGATAGAGGGCATGGGCTCCCGTTGCATGATCTCCAGATGCATCATTACATTGAGTGTAGAGACCAGATATGAATTTTTGCATAGATAACAACATTTTTTTGTATTACAGATATATGGATTCATGGGACGAGAGAGGCGTCCTGCAAGGTGATCTAATAGTGCCAGTAATTCTTTTTGTGATATTTGACGTAGATGGTGTTTATACACAATGTCGCATGCGGGTATTGGCGGTAATTCACACCGACTTTCAAGCATTCGATAGTTTGTGGTGTAGCGTTACTGACATGGTGTGGATGAGTGACTGCGCATGAACCAGTAGGGCGGTGAGTTGCATTGTAGTATAGAGGTATAATTGCATGAATACAGCGAGTACGAGGATAAAAGATGATCTAAAAAAGGTGAAATTTTTTTATTTTTTTTTATGCTGCAGTGGCTTGATATGCACTCACATCACTGGATTTCTGTGCAGACTGGTCCACACTTGAGATATGACGCCTGATGGATGGTGTTCACACCATGCGTTTTTAAAAAAAACAGCAAGCTGGATGAATTGCATTGAATAGCAGAACGCGCCTCTCTGTCCTGATGAACTGATGAACTAACTATAGCCAAGGGATTTTATTGTGGTTTTAAAATGCACTTGAACCGTTTTGCAATATGTGATTGTTTATATCGATTTTTATGTGAAGGTGCACTTTGTTGGCACAAAGCACTTTATATAAAGACATTTATGGGGATATATACCAAGAACACAATATGAGAAGACACTTGAAATATTTGAATGGACTGAATTTTTCTAACAACACTTGACTTTGTATCAGCTGTTATTAATTGTAATTACTTGATTAAATAATTGTGTACACGTGTAATGAAAAGCTGGATATGTATATAGACACCAGCATGATTTTGGTCTGTGCACTTGGCTTGAGAAGGATCCCGGAAGGGGATTGAAACGTTGCCTATTTCGTGTCACATGTGTGAATAAAGACACTGCGTTTTTTTTTACAAGAAGAGTGCTGCGTTGATTTTTCATGGATATACATGCCTGATGTCAAGGGTGAGACGCGTGCACCTGATAAACTATAAAAGCAAGTTCTGCCGGAATATATATATATATATATAATATATATATATATATATATATATATATATATATTAACCTTAATAGGTTTAATACGGAGTAGCCTTCTACTCTGTAAAGTTCTTAGGGAATTTCCCTGATGAACAGTCTAAATCAGAAGAGATATAATGTACCGTATTGGATCTCTCTCTCTCTCTCTTTTCTTAAGTGTGTTCACCTCCGGAGTACTGTTTTATTACTATCACTGGTGCTTGGTGGGGGTGTGAACCTTTTATCTTCTCAGGTTTCTTGTCCCGGATGGAAGGTCTCTGGTCACATGGGGTGCCGTCATGGGTATCGAGAAAACCAATTACCGGTAAGCAATGTTGTTTTGTCATTACACTGCACCACTGAAACCGAGACGATGGGCAGTGTAATGAACAGGAAGCAGTGCTCACATGGAGCGCCTCCTCCTCTTCAAACAGCTGATTAGTGGGGGTGCCAGGTGTTGGACTGCTGCCGATCAGATATTGATGACCTATATCCTGACAATAGGTCATCAATATGTATGGCCTGCACAAGCCTTGTAACATTTTTTTTTGGGTAGTATAAGAAAAAAAACTGTTCCATTATTTTTGTGTTGTTCACGGACTGCCTTAACCCCTTCACGCATTTGGATGTAACTGTACGTCCAAATCGCAAGTAACTTACTGCATTTGGACGTACAGTGACGTCCAATCTGCTTACCGGCGCTGTGACACTATAAAGTGTTACAGTCCCGGAGTCTCCGCTCTCCCCGAGAGCAGAGACACGGGGAAGCCGGCAAGGGACCAATGAGAGTGGTCCCTTGCCAGCAAGCGTTTTGATTGGTTAGTCTGCAGAGAATAGCCAATCGGAGCGCTTCATTGAGAAAATGCCGATGAAATCAGGCATGTCTGCCACTGTTCCCCTGATGAGTACAGGCCCCCCATATGCTGCCATTGCCCCCCATATACCTCCTGATGCCCCCTTCTGCTCTGTGCATTGGCGGCGGCTCGGGAACGGAGCTGCCACCATCAGCAGAGAGTGTCAGTTGTAACTTACAGCTGGCACGGGCGAAATTGGTGCTGGCACTGATCTCGGCCGTTTAACCCCAGAGATGCCGCGGTCAGTAGCCGCCCGCGGCATCAATGGGGTTGAGAGGAAGCTCCCTCTTTCTTTTATCGGGCCGCTGCTGCGATGACAGCGGCCCAGTAATTTCCATGGCAACCGGACGCCCTGTGATGGCGTCCGGGCTGCCATGTACCAAAGGGCTTGTTCACACGACCGTGTGAAGCCCCTGCCCGTGCTGTGGACTGCAAATTGCGGTCCGCAATGCACGGGCACTGACCGTGGCCCAGCCACATGGGGATCGCGGACCCTTTCACTTGAACGGAACCCCAGGAAGCACTCCGTAGTGTTCCGTTCCATGCTTCTGTTCCGCATCCGTGATGCGAAATGCACACGGAACAGTGCCCGTGTATTGTGGATCCGCAAATGCGTTCCGCAATACGGCAACGGGCAGCACACGTTCGTGTGAATGAGCCCTAAGGCTGATCAGAAGTGTAGCACGACTATACAGTGCATTGCAATAGATGAATATTGCAATGCACTGCATAGCCATCAGGCCCACTGGATCTTCAAGATCCAAATAGGTCTTGATTTAAAAAAAAAGTGTAAAGAAAATAAATAAAAAATTTAAATAAAAATAAAATAAAAATTGTCTTCTCAAATCCGTTCATTTATATTTCATAAAAAAATGAAAAAATAATAAACTACACATATTTGGTATCACCGTGTCCGTAACGACCTGATCTGTAAAAGTATCATGTTACTAATTCCACGCGATGAACGCCATAAAAAATTAATGTAATAAACAATGACGGAATTGCTGTTTTTGTCACCTCAACTCCGCCAAAAAATAAACAAGTGATCAAAAAGTCGTATATACCCCAAAATCATACTAATAAAAACTACAGCCAGTCCCGCAAAAAAACAAGCCCCCCACACAGCTACATTGGTGAAAAATTAAAATGTTATGGACTTTAGTATATGATAATGCAAAATAGCATTTAATTGTAACATAAAAGTGATTTTATGCTGAAAAAGTAGTAAAACATAAAAAAAACTATATAAATTTCGTATCCCCATCAACCTACAGAATAAAATTATTATATCCTATTTACTGCAAGAGGGACCCCATAAAAAACACTGACAGAATTGCCATTTTTGCCCACTTCAGCTTCACAATTTTTTTTAATAAAAAGTGATCAAAAAGACCCTAAAATAATACCAAATGATACCAACAAAAACTACAGCCCGTCCTGCAAAAGAAAACAAGCCCCCACACACAGCTAGATTGGTGAAAAAATAAAAATGTTATGGCCCCTAAAAACAATTTCAAAATACTGCATGTTTGAAAATCCTGATGCCGCTCCTTCCCTTCTAAATGCTGCCGTGCCCCCAAACAGCAGCGGATTACGACCCCATGTATGTTGTTGCCCTATTCAGAGAAAAAATGCATAAAAAATTGTGGGGTGCATTTTCTCCTGTGAAAATAAAAAACTAATTTGGGGCTATAGCAACATTATATTGGAAATAAAAGTTCATTTTTCATCTTCACAGCCATATGTTTCTAAATTCTATAAAACGCTTGTTGGGTCAAAACATTCACTTAACCCCTAGATTTATACCTTGAGGGGTGTAGTTTCCAAAATGGGCTCACTTTTTGGGGTTTTCTTTCTAGGGGTACCTCAGGGTCTCTTCAAATGTGACATTGCACCTGAAAACCTTTCCTTCTGCGCCTTGCTGTGTGGCCGTACAGCAGTTTACGACCACATATGGGACGTTTCTGTAAACCGCAGAATCGGGGTAATATTTCCCCTCAATTTGCTTTAATTCTTGTGGAACAACTAAAGGGTTAACACAGTTTGTAAAATCAGTTTTGAATAACTTGAGGGGTGTAGTTTCTAAAATGGGGTCATTTATGGGTGGTTTCTACTATGTAAGTCCCACAAAGTGGCTTCATAACTGAACTAGTCCTTAAAAAAGTTGGTTTTGGCAATTTTCTTAAAAATTTGCTTCTAAACTTCTAAGCCGTCTAACTTCTTAAAAAAAATTGCCATTCAAGGTACTTTCACTCTAGCGGCAAGCTGTTTCGGCGGGTGAACAGCCTGTCGGATCTGTCCTGCCGCTAGTTCACGTGCGCTTCCGGAATGCCGCTCCGTCCCCATTGCATGCAGTTCTTTTAGTCCGGCCTCCGCTGGCCGTGCGATGCCGTGTTGCCGCTGGAATTTCGCCCTCGCCCCATTATAGTCAATGGGGACGGAGTGGCAGTCCGGGGGCACACGTGAACTAGCGGCAGAACCGATCCGACAGGCTGTTCACTCGCCGAAACAGCCTATCGGAGTCCCCTGCCGCTAGTGTGAAACTAGCCTCACAAAATGATGCCAACATAAAGTAGACATATGGGAAATGTAAAGTAATAACTATTTTATAAAGTATCACTATCTGTCTTAAAAGCGGAGAAATTCTAATTTTGAAAATAGTGAATTTTTCCAAATTTTATGCAACTTTTGGATTTTTTTATGCATAAAGGTAAAACGTATCAACTTAAATTTACCACTAACATGAAGTATGATGTGTCACGAAAACAATTTCAGAATTGCTTGGATAAGTAAAAGCGTTCTAAAGTTATTACCAGATAAACTGACATGTCCGATTTGAAAAATGGAGCTCCAGCATTTGGTCCAAACTGGCTGTTGCGTGAATGGGTTAAATAACTATCTTTTATTGTATGCCTTGTGGAGAATAAATGTTTAGTTACTCTTTAATATTACTTCTACTAAACTTTGCATTCCTATATTAGTGCTTTTTTTTTTTTTTTATTATTAACCCCTTACTGCCATCGCCAGTTTTCGCCAATTTATAACATGGCAATTGAAATGTGTAATGCATTGAAAATAATATATTAACATTTCTGGGATGGGGTGGAAAAGCAGGTTCTCTGTTTGCATAGACACATGGCTGTAGTTAACCGGTTTAATCCCTTCCCTGTTCCTGACACATACCATCCATGTACAGTATAACGTGCTGATCAGGCAGGCACAGAAGCTGTGCTTGCCCAGTCAGTGGCAGGCTCCCGACTGTTACTGCCAGCATCAGTGAAAACTCTGATGCTGGTGGATTAAAGGGGTTTTCACAGTATGAACATGCAGTAATGGTTTTAGATGTTTGGTCATGAAATCTCTTGTAACAGAAAAGTTTTCCTAATTTTCAGTTTTTCCTTACAGTGGCGGAAATAATTATTTGACCCCTCACTGATTTTGTAAGTTTGTCCAATGACAAAGAAATGAAAAGTCTCAGAACAGTATCATTTCAATGGTAGGTTTATTGTAACAGTGGCAGATAGCACATCAAAAGGAAAATCGAAAAAATAACTTTAAATAAAAGATAGCAACTGATTTGCATTTCATTGAGTGAAATAAGTATTTGAACCCTCTAACAAAAAAAGACTTAATACTTGGTGGAAAAACCCTTGTTTGCAAGCACAGAGGTCAAACGTTTCTTGTAATTGATGACCAAGTTTGCGCACATTTTAGGAGGAATGTTGGTCCACTCCTCTTTGCAGATCATCTCTAAATCCCTAAGGTTTCGAGGCTGTCTCTGTGCAACTCTGAGCTTGAGCTCCCTCCATAGGTTTTCGATTGGATTAAGGTCCGGAGACTGACTAGGCCACTCCATGACCTTAATGTGCTTCTTCTTGAGCCACTCCTTTGTTGCCTTTGCTGTATGTTTTGGGTCATTGTCGTGCTGGAACACCCATCCACGACCCATTTTCAGTTTCCTGGCAGAGGGAAGGAGGTTGTCGCTCAGGATTTCACGATACATGGCTCCGTCCATTTTCCCGTTTATGCGAATAAGTTGTCCTGTGCCCTTAGCAGAAAAACACCCCCAAAGCAAAATGTTTCCACCCCCATGCTTGACGGTGGGGACGGTGTTTTGGGGGTCATAGGCAGCATTTTTCTTCCTCCAAACACAGCGAGTTGAGTTAATGCCAAAGAGCTCTATTTTGGTCTCACCAGACCACAGCACCTTCTCCCAGTCACTCTCTGAATCATTCAGGTGTTCATTGGCAAACTTCAGACGGGCCTGCACATGTGCCTTCCTGAGCAGGGGGACCTTGCGAGCCCTGCAGGATTTTAATCCATTGCGGTGTAATGTGTTTCCAATGGTTTTCTTGGTGACTGTGGTCCCTGCTAATTTGAGGTCATTAACTAACTCCTCCCGTGTAGTTCTAGGATGCTTTTTCACCTTTCTCAGAACCATTGACACCCCACGAGGTGAGATCTTGCGTGGAGCCCCAGAGCGAGGTCGATTGATGGTCATTTTGTGCTCCTTCCATTTTCGAACAATCGCACCAACAGTTGTCACCTTCTCTCCCAGCTTCTTGCTAATGGTTTTGTAGCCCATTCCAGCCTTGTGCAGGTCTACAATTTTGTCTCTGACATCCTTGGACAGCTCTTTGGTCTTTCCCATGTTGGAGAGTTTGGAGTCTGCTTGATTGATTGATTCTGTGGACAGGTGTCTTTTATACAGGTGACTAGTTAAGACAGGTGTCCTTAATGAGGGTGACTAATTGAGTAGAAGTGTCTAACCACTCTGTGGGAGCCAGAACTCTTAATGGTTGGTAGGGGTTCAAATACTTATTTCACTCAATGAAATGCAAATCAGTTGCTATCTTTTATTTAAAGTTATTTTTTCGATTTTCCTTTTGATGCGCTATCTGCCACTGTTACAATAAACCTACCATTGAAATGATACTGTTCTGAGACTTTTCATTTCTTTGTCATTGGACAAACTTACAAAATCAGTGAGGGGTCAAATAATTATTTCCGCCACTGTATATATATTTTTTTTTTATGTAACTATTGTATCTGTCATCTAATTACACAAAAGAAAGATCTAAGGATAAGGTCCTCCAAATAGGTCATCATTATCAGATTAGCAGCGGTCCAACTCCCATCAGCCCAGCCGATCAACTGCTTGAAGGGGTTGCAACACTCACTCTTTTAAGTGAAGGGGACAAACATTTGCACCATCGCTACAAAGAAACTTTGAAGAGGAGGCAGCACGAGCGCCGCAGGCCCGTCGCCCAGTCAAACAGCTGATTTTCAGAGGTTCTGGTGTTGATCTGATATTGATAACTTATCTGGATGATATGTTATCAATATTACACCACTACACAACCCCTTTTAAAGTACTGGGAAATACACTTAAATAAATGTCACAGTCCATAATACTCTGCATAAGCCCTTTAATGTTGATGATTTATCATCAGGATAAGCCTTAAGTATCTGATCAGTGAGAGTGTGCCGCCACCACACACACCCACCCCACTTCCCGATCTGCAGCTCTGTCTGTTTCTCTACTGAAGTGTATGGGAGCAGAGCTGCAGTAATCAGTGCACTCTACTACAGAAATGGAACAACGTCTGGCATCATAGCTACTGCAAAAAGGTTGATTGGTGGGAGTGCGGGAAGTTGGACCCGTGCCAGTTAGATATCAATGGCCTGTCGTGGCAATAGACCACCAATATTAAAGTACCATAAAACCTTTTAATGGAATCTGACGTGTATATATATATATACGTACTTGAATTTTAGGACTATGGGCCTGTAGGTAACTCCAGTGACCCAATGAAAGCCAACAGACATCCTTGTTCATCAAAAGGATGGGACAAGAGCCAGATCTCCATCACAGAGCCTCCATCTCGCTCACAGATTAAGAGAAACCAGGAGAAGACAATTCTAGAACTCACCAACAAGATCATTTTGCTGCTGACTGGAGAGGTGAGCGCTCCTGGGAATTTTGAGAGGTTAAAAAAAGTAACGTTAAAGCTATGGATACCTTTGGGGTGGCATGTTTTTATCGCATTCTACTCATTTCAGGCTAAAAATAATTATTTCAGTCTGTTATTATTATATGTCAGGTTTCTGTTCGGTGTCAGGATGTCACTGTCCATTTTTCCATGGAGGAGTGGGAGTATTTAGAAGAGCACAAGGACCTCTACAAGGAGGTTATGAAGACTCATCTAACCCTCAAATCACCGGGTAAGCGAATTCTATTTTTCCAAACTGGTGTCATCCAATGTGACCACAGGATACCTAGATCCACATATTATTATTTTTTCTTTACATTTCACCGTTTTTTTTTTTGTTTTTTTATCTCTGGATTGTGAATGTTACCATGTGTCCCAGGCTTTGCTTCATTGCAAAAGTTTTTATACCGCTTTCATGTTCAGAAATAAGTAAATGCACGTTTTCAAGGAATGAAACACCCTGCCTAAAATTAAACAGGTGTGGAAAAATACTGCAAAGTAAGGAAAACTTAAAAAAAAATAAAAAACATAAAAAAAAAGTGTTAATAAAAGTTCTATAGCTGCACGCCATCCCAGACACACTGGATGAAGTTGAGATCAGGGCTCTATGGGGGCCATACCATTACTTCCAGTCTCCGTTCTTCTTTTTGCTGAAAATAGTTCCTAATGACAGTGGCTGTATGTTTTGGGGTTATTGTCCTGCTGCAGAATACATTTGGAGCAAATCTGAGTGTTGCATGATGAATAGGTATGTGCCTGTATTTCTTAACACTGAGGACATGATTAATCCTGACCACGTTCAGAACAGTAGATGCAGTGATGGCCCAAGGAAACTTAGTACGTAGATGAAAGTCACATCATGGTTAATTCCCTTAAAAGTCAGGAATCAAGATATATATATATATATAGGTATATATATATATATATATATATATATAGGTTTACTTCTCTGTGGATAATGTCTACTTTTATATAGCATAAAGTAATTCCATCCTGTGCCCTTATATCAGTATTTGCCCCATGATATCAGTATATGGAGTGGTCTGTTCTATTACTGTAGTCCTTAAACCTCATCCCACCCTGCCTTGTGCTGTAAATGTCTGGTGTAGGGTTGGGCAATATAAAAAATATTCCCACATAACGATATTAACTATATTGCTCTTATACATTATAATGTCACCTTGATGCACCCATACAGTATACAGTAATATTTCCTTGTTGCCCCACCAAGAATAGTGTTCCCGTTCCCCCCGATCTTTTGAAGCAGAAGATCAGGCATGTGCCCTGCCTCTCCATTCATTCTTTATGGGAATGCTGGAAATGGCAGTGATCAGCTATCTACAATATACAAAATGGGATATGCTAGTGGAAAACCCTGATAAATGAGTTGTTCAGAGTGTGCCCATCATAAGTGCACACTGGAACATAGCAGCTGTTAAACAGCGTTGGGTCTCCTGGCTCCGGGGGTTTACAGCCAGTAGATTCTATTTCCTAGTGAGCTAACGGACCTGAGATGACGTTATGCACATGTGACAAGACTTTCCTGTGGGCAGAGCAATGCTCGGAAGTTTGTTAGATCGTGTGTTGGTTTCCCTGGTTTCTGGACAGCTGCTGGAGACATCTACACTGTGTGTGCATGGCCTACTTTTTGTAATGTGCTCTGGATGTTTTAGAAGTGGTCAGCACTGTCAAGTGTGACCACCCGTATGACACCACTAAAATACTGCGTTAATTAAAGGGGTTCTACAGTTTGTTTTAACTTATGATCTATCCTCTGGATAGATCATCAGCATCTGATCGGCGGGGGTCCGACACCCGGGACCACCGCCGATCAGCTGTTTGAGAAGGCAGCGGCGCTTCAGCAGTGCCGCAGCCTTTTCACTGTTTACCGCAGGGCAAGTGACGTCACGAATTGTATCAACTGGCCTTGGCGGGGCTAAGCTCCATTTAAGTGATACTAGTCGTGACGTCACTGGGCCTGCGGTAAACAGTGAGAAGGCCGCGACTCTGCTGGAGCGCCGCTGCCTTCTCAAACAGCTGATCGGCGGGGGTCCTGGGTGTCGGACCCCCACCGATGAGATGCTGATGATCTATCCAGAGGATTGATCATCAGTTAAAACAAACTGTAGAACCCCTTTAAAGGCCATGTACACCTTTTGGTGGAAGTTCTTTTTCATTATTGCATTGTACTCATTTTGAGCTAACAATAATTTTTTTTAATTGGTCTTTATTAAAAATTATGAGGCATTTTCCATTCACAGCTTTGAGTTT
This sequence comes from Bufo bufo, assembly GCF_905171765.1. NCBI lineage: Eukaryota > Metazoa > Chordata > Amphibia > Anura > Bufonidae > Bufo > Bufo bufo. Next base: position 179,543,134 of record NC_053394.1, read on the forward strand.
ATCTACTAGCAGGATCTTTATTTTCTCTCTGCTTCATCAGGCACGGAGCTGACGGGCTCCTTATCTCTGACCTTATAAACACTCATTAAGGCTCCATTCTTATCTTACTGATAAGGGCTCATGCACACAAATGTATTTTCTTTCCATGACTGTTCTGTTTTTCTCTTTGTCCTATGACAGCACCAGGAGAGAGGATCCTCGCCCAGGACAGGAAACCCACAGATATTTAAGAAGGAGGGGCCTCTCCATTCCTCAGTGGTTTTCCTCTTCTGGGAGAGGATTTCCTGTCTGCGGGGAGTAGTTTCTCTCCAAGTTAACTCTCCTGCTTGTCTGGGGAGCGCTCCCTGAAGACTACGGAAGGGGTGGCATACCTGGAGCCTCCTGTGGATTACCCCTTTTTTTCTTCTTGCCTAACGCAATTACTGGGCACGGTCAGGCAGGGGATAGGAGCGCAGGTGTTTGCGGAGAAAATCGCCTTCCATCCGTAGTATCACAAGACCGCGGTGAGCAGGAAGCGAGATCTCACGATACTTCATCTCCTAGTGCGCCAGAGTGCGAGAGATTTGAATTTCCAGCCGGATTTAAAGACCAGACCAGATCCAAGGCGTACAGTGGACCTCTGACAGCATGGAAGACGCTGGAGAGGCACAGAAGGACCCGTCTAAACCTGCCCTTTTGGTATGGTTGGAGGGTATGTACGGCAGGGAGGTCTGTCCCCGCTTTTTGTTTTCCTTGACATGTGGGTTTATTATGGCATATTGTCTTTTAGGATAAACCCAGGAAGGTGTCAGCTAAGACAAAACATAAGGAATGTGGAATTTGTGGCAGCTATGATAACGAATGAGTGGAAGAATCCGGACAAACGTAGTTTTATTCCCTAGTCCGTTAAACGCAAATACCCCTTTGACGCAGCAGATTTAGTACACTGGGACCACGCACCGAAAATCGATGTGCCAATTGCTAAAGTTTCACGCAGATCATCTTTGCACTTGGATGATCTAGGGCAGCTTAAAGATGCAATGGACAGGAGAGCAGATCGCTTCCTAAGGCGAACATGGGAATCAGCAGGGGCTTCCCTTAAACCTAACATAGTAGTCACTTGTACTGCTAGGGCCCTTATTTTATGGGTTAAACAGCTAGAAGACCAGTTTAGAGATAAGACTCCTATAGACCAGTTATTAGAAGCCAGTTATTGCCAAAGCAGCTGACTTTCTTGCGGATACTTCCTCTGATGCAGTTAGACTGTCTGCTCGTTCATCTTCCCTGGCTAATTTAGCTCGTAGAGCCCTTGGCTTAAGAATTGGTCAGGGGACGTGCCGTCTAAAAATAGAATGTGTAATATTCCAAGTGAAGGAAAATACTTGTTCGGGTCTGCCTTAGACGATATTCTTGAGAAAGCAGGAGATAGGAGGAAAGGGTTTCCCTCTTCCTTTCGTAAGCAAGATCCTTCCTTTAGCCAGAATAGAAGATTCTCAGTTACAGAAAAGAGCCCGAGTAAGAGAGATTCCAAGTGGAAATTTTCTTCTTCCAAATCTAAAGGTTTCCTGTTCAGAAGCCGTAATTCCGTCACTGCCAAAAAAGACAACCCCCAATGACGCCAGGGTGGGAGGAAGACTTTTGGTTTTTCTCCCAGCCTGGTCAAAAATTACCAAGAGTACTTGGATTCTTCAGTCCCTGCAGGAAGGATTCAAACTGGAATTCAAGTGTCTTCCCCCAGAAACATTATTTTTTTTTAACAGAGGTAGGCCCGAGGGCTCGGGGGGCTCTAGAAAGAGAGGTAGAGAAGGTGCAATTATCTCTTGTCCTCCATCAGAAGAAGGTATGTGGTTCTACTCCAGCCTTTTTCTTGTAAAGAAACCAAATGGAGATGTCAGGACCATCATAAATTCAAAGGGATTAAACAAGTTCTTAGTGTACAGAAATTGCTAAATGGAGATAATGAAGTCAGTAGTGGACCTCCTATACAAGGACTGTTATATGGTTGTCCTGGACATCACGGACGCATATTATCATCTCCCAATATGCCCAGCTCCCCAGAAATTTTTAAGAGTGGCACTGAAGATACAGGTATGTCTGAGGCATTTTCAGTTCTAAGTGCTACCCTTGGCATCTCCATGGCGCTGCAGATCTTCACAAAGCTCGTAGCAGAAATGGCAGCCCATATAAGAGAAAAGGACGTCCTGTTTGTGCCATATCTGGACAATTTCCTGATCATAGCCCAGTCCAAACGGGCCTGTCTCACCCAGATGGAACAAGTGATCTACATCCTGTACTCTCTAGGGTGGATAATCAATGCAGAGAAATCCAGAATGGCTCCTCAGAAGGTTCAACAGTTCCTGGGCATATTACTGGACTCTGCATCTCAGAAATCTCTTCTGCCTCCAGAGAAAATCCAGAGAGTAAGGTCAGTAGTAGAGCAGCTTATTCAGAATCCTTCTCTGTCCATCAGGAAAGGCATGTCAGTTCTGGGAACTCTAACCTCCTGTATTCCGGTGGTTCTGTGGTTCTCTCTCCAGGAGCCTTCAATAGGAGATTTTCTAGATTTGGTCAGGAAAGGGAGAAGAGTTGGACAGCAAAATTTCAATTTCCAAACAGACATGCAGTTCCCTAAAATGGTGGTTGGATCCAGACAATCTTGTCCGGGGGGTCCCCTGGAGGATTGTGGACCCAATAGCAGTGACTACAGATGCCAGTCCAGTTGGCTGGGGAGCGCACGTCCAAGGCAGGGTTCTGCAGGGCCCTTGGGACGGATAGATTTATGCAGCTTCTAATGTAAAATAATTGATGGCGGTTATTCTAGCCTTGCAGGAGATCTTGCCCTTGCTCGAGAATCATCATCTAAAAGTTTTGTCAGACAATGGTACCGTTGTAGCTTATCTGAATCATCAGGGAGGGACCAGGTCCATAGAGTTAAAAAATGGCTACCCAGATTTTTTCCTTACTAGAAGGAAGAGTCCTGTCGTTGTTGGCCCTTCATGTCAGAGGAGTGGACAACCAACAGGCAGATTTTTTTTGTCGCCACAAACTATACCAGAGAGATTGGTCTCTGAATCAGGGGGTTTTCTCCCAGCTAGTACAGCTTTGGGGGGAACCATCGGTGGATCTCTTTGCTACAAGATCCAACAGGAAGGTGGAAATGGGTTTTTTACCACTTTCCAAGAGACTCTCCTTCGGCGGTGGATGCGTTTCTACAGCCGTGGGACCGGGGTCTTCTCTATGCATTCCCTCCTCTTCAGTTAATATCCAGGGTCCTCAAGAAGATAAGGGAGGAAAGGTCACTGCTAATGCATAGGGGATTGTCTGAATCCATTATTTCCACCTTGCTTAAAAGTAGGAAACCGGTGACCACCAGGATCTTTGCTAGAACCTGGGTGGCTTTTTTTGCTTTCCTGGGAATTGATCCTGTCCTACACTGTAGTCTCTATATTCCCAGAATTTTGCATTTTCTTCAGAAGGGTCTTTCCCTTAGTACTATAAAGGTCCAGCTTTCGGCTTTGAGTGTTTTGTTTGACGTTAGATTAGCTGCTCATCCTCTTATCATGAGATTTTGTAAAGCAATTGCAAGAGACATTCCGACTAGGATTTTACAAGTTCCTCCCTGGGACTTAAATCTAGTGTTGAAGAGTTTGATGAAGGGACCCTTTGAACCAATTTCTGAGATCTCTATCAGGATGTTGACTCTTAAATGTGCCTTTTTAGTAGCAATTATGTCAGCTAGAAGGATAGGGGAGATCCAGGCCTTGTTCATTAATCCCACATATTCCATTCAAGAGCATAGAATCGTCCGTAGACCAGAGCCAGCTTTTCCTCTCAAAGTAGTGTTCAGCTTCCATGGTCTCAGGAAGTAGTTCTTCCGTCCTTTGATACTGTAACAGACCGTTTCAGCAGACAAGGGGTTAAAATCCGTTTAGGCGATAAGCCCCTTTCTGAGAGACAGGCACAGCTACTGCAGGATACACCAAACTCCCGAACTGGATACAAAGTAGCACTCCAAACTGGAACCTCACGAATAGCTGCTAGCAGACAAACAGGAATCAGCTTACACTCCTGGCAATCAATCTCTAAACAGCATACAGCGGATCCCCCCAATAACGAGACAAGGCTCCGTGTTGAGGGTCAAGCAGTGGTCTGACTGTACTTCACGTACAGCCTCTTTTATTCATAAACCACAAACATAGTACTGCCCACAGGGGTTTGAAATACAACCAATCAGTAATTTACAACACATACAATGTAACTACAGCAACCAATCGTTCACACCCCCAGAGGACCAGAATGAAGACTGTGACATAGGACAGATACAACATATCCCCACAATGCATCATGGTTCCCTCCTCTCTGTCCCGGAGACAACCTGAGGAGCAATCCAATTATCTCTCAAGACAAAGAGAAGTCACCAATACACATGTGCAGACAATAGGACAGACATCACCCTTTAAACACACAATGGGACAATGGCACTATAGAAACACACCCAGCATTTCCTCCCAAGCTGACAAGTTACACTTATTATAAATTGTTAGAACTTTGTGAGTTTACATTGGCCATACATATAACTAACATCAATTTAAACAGTATAACTTGGGGACAAACCTATCCAAAATTCACTTGAATAGGTTCAGGGGTTTAAAAGTTAGTATATGGCCCATAATCCTGGGGCAAGAGGCCAGCAGCCAGGCCTCTCCAAAACCCAGTGGCGAGGTTGGTTTTGTCACACATCTCCCCCTTCCCCAGGGAAGACTAACCAGATACCTGACCTCACGCCGGTCGGTACCTGAGTTAGTCTGGCAGCCCACCCACAACCCAATACTGGACCTGTTGCATTTGGTAGCCTGTCTCTGTCCAGTGAGTCCACCAAGGTTATGTTGGAAGCTGGTACTCCCGGTCTCTGTGTTGCTCCCTGGCTTAGAGTCTGGTTGTTGGAGGGGGAGACCGACTGTCTCTACCCCCTGTGCTGTAGGTGCAGAGACCACGGTCCCATCTGCACTGTTGTGGGGGTTACTGTCTCCCCCTGGTGCATTAAGCTGCCGCTGGGGAGAGGGGGTAACGAGCTCCTCTCCCATACATACTTCCAGCCGCTGGGAAGGGCGACCGACCGTCTCCGCTCCCAATACAGTGTCCTGCTGCTGGGGAAAGGAGACTGGGCTCTCTATTCCCTGCTGGACACTCTGCCGCTGGGGAATGGAGACTGGGCTCCCAATTCCCAAAAAATCACTCTGCTGCTGGGGGGCAGGAACAACTACCTCTGCCCCCTGTAACTCAGCCTGCCGCTGGGGAGGGAGGACGCTGCTCTCCTCTCCCTGCATTTCACACTGCCTTCCCGGCATATCACTCTGCTGCTGGGGGGCAGGAACAACTACCTCTGCCCCCTGTAACTCAGCCTGCCGCTGGGGAGGGAGGACGCTGCTCTCCTCTCCCTGCACTTCACACTGCCGCTGGGGAATGGAGACTGGGCTCCCAATTCCCTGCAGGACCGGTGGAGAGACCTCGGTCCCATCTCTACCGGCCACCTGGGGTCCTTCCCAGTAACACTCTACAATATCTGCCCAGCTGAATGGGTCTGGATCTGGGTCTGTCACCTTACCGTCCTGCTGAGCCTTCTCAATGTAGTGGAAGAGATCTCGGTAGTCCTGCTCCAGTTCCCACTCCAGGGTTGCTAGGTGAGCCAGGTCTTGCTCTACCTCATGGGGGTCATCCCACTCATGCCTAGCCTCCCTCTCATAGAAAATGTCCTGAAGTCTGGACTGTGCAGGGCTCCCGAAGTCAGGCTCTGCAAAGGACTCCCATAACAAGCCAGGACCATCAAACGCCTCTCCCTCTGGCTTGTCATGTTCGGCTGTCCAGGGTATATACTGTGCCATATACCACCAAAGCGCCTGGTAGGCATCCTCCAGCCATACCCGGTGCTCTAGTTCCTTCACCCATTCCTCCAGGGGCTGCTCTCCCAGGAAGGGCATCCGCAGGGCCACTTGCTTCTGCAACCGCTGCTCTTCACTGGGGAGACTCTCACCCCGCTGGTATTGTACACTATCCAGGGCCTGGTACCAGATGCCTTTCCTTAATGCATCCCGGCCATCCAGGTCCTCCTCCTCGTATAACACTGCTGGTTCTATCCTGTTGCTTTTAGGGTCGCTGTACTGGGACATGCGTTGCCTTTAAATTGTAGAATCCAAAGAAATGGTGTCTCCTGTAGCTGTCCTTCTGGCTGTAGGAACGATCCCGCTGCTTGCCACCAATGTAACGGACCGTTTCAGCAGACAAGGGGTTAAAATCCGTTTAGGCGATATGCCCCTTTCTGAGAAACAGGCACAGCTACTGCAGGATACACCAAACTTCCGAACTGGATACAAAATAGCACTCCAAACTGGAACCTCACGAATAGCTGCTAGCAGACGAACAGGGATCAGCTTACACTTCTGGCAATCGGTCTTCTAACAGCATACAGTGAATCCCCCCAATAACGAGACAAGGCTCCGTGTTGAGGGTCAAGCAGTGGTCTGACTGTACTTCACGTACAGCCTCTTTTATTCATAAACCACAAACATAGTACTGCCCACAGGGGTTTGAAATACAACCAATAATTTACAACACATACAATGTAACTACAGCAACCAATCGTTCACACCCCCAGAGGACCAGAATGAAGACTGTGACATAGGACAGATACAACATATCCCCACAATGCATCATGGTTCCCTCCTCTCTGTCCCGGAGACAACCTGAGGAGCAATCCAATTATCTCTCAAGACAAAGAGAAGTCACCAATACACATGTGCAGACAATAGGACAGACATCACCCTTTAAACACACAATGGGACAATGGCACAATAGAAACACACCCAGCATTTCCTCCCAAGCTGACAAGTTACACTTATTATAAATTGTTACAACTTTGTGAGTTTACATTGGCCATACATATAACTAACATCAATTTAAACAGTATAACTTGGGGACAAACCTATCCAAAATTCACTTGAATAGGTTCAGGGGTTTAAAAGTTAGTATATGGCCCATAATCCTGGGGCAAGAGGCCAGCAGCCAGGCCTCTCCAAAACCCAGTGGCGAGGTTGGTTTTGTCACAGATACCAATCCCAAGTGTCAAAAAGAGTTGGAGTTTAGTTGCTTGGATGTCAGGAGATGTGATCTAGTTTACCTGGAGGCTACTAGGGAATGGAGGAAGTCAGGTGCCCTCTTCGTTCAGTATTCAGGTCCTAATAAGGGAAAGGCTATCTGTCTAGCTTATGTTTCCTTACAGAAACCAGTACCTATGGGTTGGACGGCGCACTCCACAAGAGCGGTATCGTCTATCCACGATATTTGCAAAGGCTACCTGGTCTTCTGCTCTAACCTTCTATAGGCTGGACTTCTGTTCTGTCTCTGACCTTTCCTTTGGTTGTAAAGTCTTGCAGGCTGTTATCCCACCCTAGCTCTCTATCTCTCCTGGTGCTGTCATGGGACGAAGGGAAAAATGATCATTACTCTTACCGGTAATTAGATTTTCCAGAGTCCATGACAGCACCCTTATATTCCTTCCCTTAGTTGTTGGTGTTGGTGATGGGTCTTTGTTATGGTGCACAGGGTGCACATATTAAAAAAAAAGAGTTAGATGAATTAAATGCAATGGATTCGGATGAATGAGAAGGATGTATATCGGGGATGCTCTCTTCGTCTGTGAAGACCACTGAGGAATGAAGAGGCCCCTCCTTCTTAAATATCTGTGGGTTTTCTTACCTGGGCAGAGGATCATCTCTCCTGGTGCTGTCATGGACTCTGTAAAATCAAATTACCGGTTAGAGTAATAATTTTTTTGTGGCCCGTATGCGGAACTATTCATTTCAATGGGTCTGCAAAAAAAACGGAAGTGTGCATTCAGTTTCCATATGTCTGTTCCGCAAAAAAATAGAACATGTCCTATTATTGTCCGCATTACGGACAAGGATAGTACTGTTCTATTAGGGGCCAGCTGTTCTGTTCCACAAATACGGAATGCACACGGACGGTATCCATATTTTTTGTGTGTTCGTTTTTTGCGGACCACAAAATACATACGCTCGTGTGTACGTATGCTCGTGAGCCCTAAGAATGTGGCTTAAATAAATGTTTAGGACCTTTTTAGTAATTTAGTGATAAAGGTTATTAGATCACCGACACCAAGTAAAAGTACTGTTCACACAGCTAGAAAAACAGTTAACCAAATTAGTTTTGGTCCAAAACGAGTAAAATGCAATAAAAAAAATATTTGACCCCGAAGGTGTATATGGTCTTTAAGAAACGGCGATGTAATTCCTGCTAACCACTGAACACTTGGGTTAAAGGGGGGAGGTTTGTATCATGAAGAAAACCCGTTAACTTAATTTGATCATATACCAGCTAAGAAACAAGGTAAAAACTGCTTTATACATGTTTATTATACACTTAAAGGCCTTTATCCTTTCAATTGGATGTTTTTTGTAAGTGTTTTAAAGGGCTTATCTCAATATTAGATTTAGGGAAACTAACCACTCTTCCAACCCCCCTCCCCCTAATAATGCCAAGAAAAAGGAATCCTTAAGTCCCCTCCCTGAATGGAGCGGTACCAGCCCACTGCACCATTCGCTCTATGGGACTGATGTAAACAGAGCTGTGAAAGTCATAGCAGCGAATGGAGAGGTGCACCAACATATGCTCTATCACTCCATAAAGAGAGGAGATTCAGGAACTCCTTTGTATTCGAGTTTGTGATCGGACCCCTGCTATCAGTTATTTATCACCTATCTTGTGTATAGATGAGCAATACTTTTTATGGAATCACCCCTTTAAGCCACCATAAAGACTTGCTGCTCACTTTTCTTTTTCTTTATTCACTGTAGAATTCACATCTTGTAAGCACAATGTATTTCTCTCCCACAGATCTTATTGAAGTTACAAAGACATCGCGGGCATCCCATAACCCTGTTTCTTCACTGGATTGTATAAATGACAGTCCCAGTGTTTTCAATATTTACACTACAGATATGGCCAGCTCTCTGGATGACGTTACTGAGATACCTAATTCATGTGAAATAGTAAATCTTAGTGACAATGACATATGTATAAAATCTAATAAAAAACAATTCTTAATTCCTCATATTGAAGAGGAACTTTGTGAGAAAAATGTTCTCATTGAATCCCAGATGTATATACCCACAGGTCACAAACAGCACTATCCAGCTTCCTATATTAAGGTGGAAATTGAGGAAGAAAATCCAGAACATACCACCATTTATACAATAACAGATTCAACGCCGCAGTATCAATCTATTCAAATTAAGGAGGAGCCAGTCTCATGTGATGAAGATAATTTCTCAGACACTAATTTATATGCCTCCATAAATCACAGACAACAGTATCCATCTGCGCATGCTAAGGTGGAAGCAATTTCCTTTGAAGAGGAAGACACAGACATATGTACATCAGATCATATTCAGCAAGATTTATCTTACCATGTTAAGGAGGAACCAATGTTATGTGATGATGAAAATCTTGCAGAGTTTTATTTGGGAGTAAACCATATAGAGCAGAATGGAGAAATATATCCATTAAAACCTAGACCATTCATGTGCTTTCAGTGTGGGAAGTGCTTTACACGCAAGTCACAGCTCCATAGACATCAGATGATACATACCGGTGTGAGACCATATTCCTGCTCAGAATGTGGAAAACGTTTTTTCCGGAATTCACACCTTCTTATACATCAAAGAACACACACAGGAGAGAGGCCATATTCCTGCTCTGAATGTGGAAAACGGTTCACCACAAATTCAAATCTTACCATCCACAAAAGGATCCACACAGGTGAGAACTTATATTACTGCCCTGAATGTCACAAATGTTTTACAAATAACTCCAATCTTGCTATACATCTGAGGATACACACAGGAGAGAAACCGTATCCTTGCTCAGAATGTGGTAAATGTTTTACAACCAAATCAAATCTCGTTCTACACCAGAAGATTCACACAGGTGCTCGACTGTATCACTGTTCTGAATGTGAGAAGAGTTTTACCACCAGTGCAAACCTGGCTCTTCACCAGAGGATTCACACCGGGGAAAAACCATATTCTTGCTTGGACTGTGGGAAATCTTTCACAATAAACTCCCATCTTGTCAGACATCAGAGAGTCCACACAGGAGAAAAGCCCTTCTCTTGCATGGAATGTGATAAAAGTTTCATTAGCAATTATGAACTTAAAAGACATCAACAAACTCACTTTGAAGAAAAGGCTTATGCGGAAACCTTTGGTGAGGAATGCATAAATGATCCAGCAGATCCCTCTAAGGATTGGAGAGTTTCCTCAACAGAGAGATCATATTTTTGTTCTGAATGTGGAAAAGGATTTGCCACCAACTCAAATCTTGTCCAGCACAGGAGGATACACAGGACTGAAAGACCATATTCTTGTTCTCAATGTGGTAAAAGTTTTACATGTAAAGCATATCTTCATAGGCATCAAAAAATTCACACTGGAGAGAGACCATATTCTTGTCCTATATGTAGAAAATGTTTCTCCAGAAACTCCCATCTGAAAAGGCATCAAAAATGTCATACAAGAAAGAAAGCCTTCCCATGCCTGGACTGTGGAAAATATTTCAGTTCTCAGGCGCGCCTTGTTCAACACAGTCAGATTCATGCAGCGGAAAACCCTCAGTCTTCTGCACATGAGGACATTTATATTATAGGAGTTTAGGATTTGGACATGTTTGCTAAATTAGAGATTGATGGTTGAAGATAAACCTTAATTTTGTTAGGACATGGATTATAATTTTCTAGGAATGTCGAAAAATTTCTCACTATGAAGTGAATATTAGAGATGTTTATGGCTGATTATGATCATGTATATTCATTTAGAAATTGTTGAAGGTTGAATATCTCGATGGTTCACTTGTAGAGCTACCCAAAATTAAGAGCATCAAACTTATTTGTGTGGTAAATGAGGGTTTTCTTATAGGCCGTTTATGTTCTGTTGGTGGTGGTCAGACACGGAATCCTGGAGACCAGCAGAATGAATGGACTGCAGCACTCCAGCAAGTCCTGCGGGCAGATTCATTTACACAGGAAAGTGTTCTTAGTTTGCTGCCAATATAAATATGGACATACATTTTTAAATATACCCATTTCCATATTGTCCAATAAAAATCAAACCAATTCCAGCCACTGGAGGTAAAATGTAGAAGGCTTAATTTTTATATTGTCCACCAAATGTCAGCACGTTATTGTTATACTCTATACTATACTGTTAAAACGGGGTATCTCATTTTGCGGCATGCTGTGGAAGTTGTTTTTAATTCATAGCAGACAAAGGGGTAGAGATAGAATGATTTATTTTTTTTGTGCTGCTTGAGCCCAGATATGTGTTTCATATTGCCAGTTTGTATCTTGCACTTTTCCTGTAGTAGCAAAGGATAATTTCCGTTAATAGTCAACACTATCGGATGTAGTTTCTTCTTGCCATAGTGTATGTGCATTGGCTGGTTATAAACACATGGGGGATGTATTAAGACTGATGTTTCCTATGCTGGTTTTAATACAAAATGCATTGGAGTAAGGAGGTGTACAACACTGTTGGGTTTGAGATGCAAAGCCCTTGAGGCTACACTTTACACTTCTCACTATATGACTTGTTGAAATAAATAACTTTACTTTTGTGAAAGTGAAGTATTATTTCGTTTAACAATGCATATTTTGCGTCATTTGAAGTGTGGCGTAAACTATAGTAAATTTATTGGACTATAAGAGGCCACACTCCCTGATGGTAAGCCATGGCCAGTATTTTTTTCAAAAAATGTGGTGGGAATAGTATTAAATAGCAACATTAGCCAACTATTGCACAAAATGCAGCTGGTGCAGAAATCTTTTGTACGCTAGAACACTAGCATATTTCCAACATGGATCATAGAGGCACACTACCATCAAAAAAATTTTTATTACATTTTAACAGCCTATGTGTGAACATTCTATGTAATTATTTTTAAAAAATGTGGATGGTTTTCTGGATATAATGGGTCGATATATAAAGGCTGGCGTAGACTTCAGCTATAAACTCCGCTATTTTCTGGCAAAAGTTATAGTAAATGCGGCGGCTGCACAAAACCACACCCACTTCCAATAAGCCACACCCCTTTTATCGACTCTAGAAAAAGTCACAAATTATGATGCACAGATGCCATGCGCCATAATGTGCAACTTTTTTACGCCACAGGCGTAAAAGCATTGATAAATGCCCCCAAATGTTTTTTAATTACTCAATTTGTTCTACTTCCAGCCCAGGTTCCTAACTTCCCCCTTTTGTTTGGACTTTTAGCACAGCAAATGCCTCACTTGACTTTCTCTCTTAAGACATATTTACATGTCCAGATGAGTGGCAGATTGTCAGGAAGGAAGCTTTCCTTCCCAACAGGCGGCTCCTCACTAAATGGAGATGAAGCACTGCGTTTACATGCAGTGATCACCTCCACTCTAAAAATGAAAACGAGGGATCACAATTGCGGTCCCTTGGCCTCATGCGGCTGCATTGTTTCTGGGCAGCAGATAGCTGTTTAGACAGCACGAAAATAATTTAGGTGACTGCACAAACAGTTTCACCTGATTATCTACACATATAAATTTAGACCATTCACTTCAGCCAGAAAAGAAGGGAATAAAGCATCACACGTTACACTGATAAGTGCAACACTTCTGTGGGCATCTTTATCTAGGCCTATCAAAAGAACAATAGAGCTGTTTTAGTGTTATCCAACTTCTACTAATCTACTATTGTACTAACAGATAACATCTTTCCCTCAAAACAGCAGTAAATAGGGATCGTATTGTTATCTATATAATAGTTTTATCCATCTCTGCTAAAGGACAGTGGGGGTCATTTTTTAAGACCTGCATTTTAGACGCCGGTCTTAAAGAGGACCTTTCACCTTGAAAAACATTGTGAACTAAGTATGCTGCAATGGAGAGCGGCGCCCGGGGATCTCACTGAACTTACTATTATCCCTGGGCGCCGCTCCGTTCTCCCGTTATCCCCTCCGGTATCTTTACTCACTATGTTATAGTAGGCGGTGTCTGCCCTTGTCCTGTGGCCGTCTCCCCCTCCTAGGCTGCAGCGCTGCCCAATCGCAGCGCACAGCTCACAGCCTGGGAGTTTTTTTTCTCCCAGGCTGTGAGCTGTGCGCTGCGATTGGCCAGCGCTACAGCCTAGGAGAAGGAGACGCCCACAGGACAAGGGCAGACACCGCCTACTATAACTTAGTGAGTAAAGATACCGGAGGGGAGAACGGAGCGGCGCCCAGGGATAATAGTAAGTGCAGTGAGATCCCCGGGCGCCGCTCTCCATGGCAGCATACTTGGTTCACAATGTTTTTAAAGGTGAAAGGTCCTCTTTAATAGCCCCTTTAGCTGGCTGTGGATCCGCCTAAGTTATGTAAAGAGCTGTGGGTTTGATGGACCAAGGAAGTCCAAAAGGAACGGACAAAGTGAAGGGCGCAGATCCACAACCAATGGTCAGAAAGAATTCGATTTAATCAGAGACAACGCGTTTCGGGGTGTATGACCCCTTTATCAAGTCTACAGGAAAAAATATCAAATATATACAGAAACGTCGATAAAAATAAATTAAATATTTTTATTTTTATCGACGTTTCTGTATATATTTGATATTTTTTCCTGTAGACTTGATAAAGGGGTCATGCACCCCGAAACGCGTTGTCTCTGATTAAATCGAATTCTTTCTGACCATTGGTTGTGGATCTGCGCCCTTCACTTTGTCCGTTCCTTTTGGACTTCCTTGGTTCATCAAACCCACAGCTCTCACACTCACCCGATCGGCGGTTTGGCTCCGACCGAAGGGTGTTTGGACAAGGCCGGCGGCACCAACCAATCCCAACGTGTATTCATCCTTCATTGTAGTTGCACCCAATTAGGTGCAACTCTGACAGGTGAGCATATTACCTCCCCTAAGCAAGGGAAAACAGTAATTTACATACTTACCCTATGAGCGCCTTCTCTTTTTGTTGTCTAAAAACGCTAAGTTATGTAAAGGCATAGGTCTATCCAGCGCCAGTCTAAATGTAAGACGGCTTCCTAGCTGTCTTACATTTAGACCATTTTCTACACCTAAAACTGGCGGAGAAAATGATGAATGAGACGGGCCTGCCAGCACTTCCCGCCCACGTCAGGCCCATATTCTTAGACCGGATGTGAGCAGGGAAAAGTCTCAGATTGCAGTGCAAATAACCTTTGTGCCACAATCTGCGCCATAAATACGCCTAATATAGGTGTATTTCTGGATAGTAAATGATCCTCAATATTATATTTTTTTTTTCTCGATGGCATGGTACTGCCAAAATGAAAAACTGCCAAAATTTGTTTTTTATGAATATACAGGTGAAACTCGAAAAATTTGAATATCGTGCAAAGTTCATTTATTTCAGTAATGCAACTTAAAAGGTGAAACTAAGATATGAGAGAGACTCATTACATGCAAAGCGAGATATTTCAAGCCTTTATTTGTTATAATTTGGATGATTATGGCTTACAGCTTATGAAACCCCAAAGTCACAATTTGAGGTACCCTTTGCTCAGGGGGTATGGATTAATTAGCTGACTAGAGTGTGACACTTTGAGCCTAGAATATTGAACCTTTTCACAAAATTCTAGTTTTAAGCTGCATTAATGCAATTCATTTTAATTTGCATTACTGAAATAAATGGACTTTTGCACGATATACAAATTTTTCGAGTTTCACTTGTAACTTTTAGAAAAAAAATATCCCTTTCTGAGAGGTGTCTCTTTAAAGTGGCTTCCTTTCTCCCTCTGCAGTAAAATTTTTCTGCATATTTGGTGTAACTAGGTGATGTACTCTGATTTTATGATGAGATGGTAAAAGGACTCATGCTCTCAGCTATTTGTGAGAGAGAAATGAAAGCTGTAGCAGTTAACCTGCCTCAAATGGTCTCTTGGGTAAGACAGTTCTTTGACATTAGACTGAAACTGTTTTGAGGGGATTTACTGTGCAAAATGCACACAAATTCTGCCAAAAAAGTGGAGTATATGGAGTATTGTAGACCCTGTTTGCACTTTTAACAGTTTTTAAAAGCTTCTGTAGGGTATGGGTAACAGGAGCCGTAAATGTGCCAGATTTATTAACATCATGCACTATTTTCTGTGCAAAAGATTGGTTTAGTATGCTAGTCTTGAGTTTGAAAAAGGAAAAGTATATGGGCCAGATGTATCATTACTCTGACAGCTCACTCCACTTTCACATATGGCTAAAGTCAGTTTTAGCCAAGTCAGATTTATGATCGGCCCTTTAAGACTATAATAAATGTGGTTTGATGGTAGCAGTTTATCCGTCAGTAAGCAGCTTTACAAAAGTCGCACATCTTAATGAAAAAGTCGCACGTTTTTATGAAAAAGTCGCATGTTCTATTAAAAAGTCTCATAAGATAAGCATGGTCCTCGCTGGAGTGAAATTGGGACTTTTTAGCGACTTTTTTGCGACTTTTTTAAAAAGTTGCAATAGTAAATTTGACTTGCCAATCATTTGCATAAGCCAAAACGCCCATTTTCTCAAAACTGGAGTGCTTAGCGCTTGCCTTGAAAAAGTCGCAAAAAAGTCGCAAAATTTTGATTTGCGCATTTTTTTGCGACTTTTTGACTCCACAAAAGTGACTTAGCCTAATGATATATCTTGCCCTATGCCTTTCCAGCAAGATGTGCCATATTTATCATTCTGCATGTGCTTTTCTGATAAATTTGTCTCAGTTTCCAGTCTAGTCCAGGTTTATCCTAACTTTAGGGCAGTATTAAAAATCACAATATGTGTAACCGAGATCATCCAGTTCCATTAGTAACAGGAAAGGCTGGAGTCTAAAATACAGGGTGGGCCATTTATATGGATACACCTTAATAAAATGGGAATGGTTGGTGATATTAACTTCCTGTTTGTGGCACATTAGTATATGTGAGGGGGGAAACTTTTCAAGATGGGTGGTGACCATGGCGGCCATTTTGAAGTCGGACATTTTGAATCCAACTTTTGTTTTTTCAATAGGAAGAGGGTCATGTGACACATCAAACTTATTGGGAATTTCACAAGAAAAACAATGGTTTTAACGTAACTTTATTCTTTCATGAGTTATTTACAAGTTTCTGACCACTTATAAAATGTGTTCAATGTGCTGCCCATTGTGTTGGATTGTCAATGCAACCCTCTTCTCCCACTCTTCACACACTGATAGCAACACCGCAGGAGAAATGCTAGCACAGGCTTCCAGTATCCGTAGTTTCAGGTGCTGCACATCTCGTATCTTCACAGCATAGACAATTGCCTTCAGATGACCCCAAAGATATAAGTCTAAGGGGGTCAGATCGGGAGACCTTGGGGGCCATTCAACTGGCCCACGACGACCAATCCACTTTCCAGGAAACTGTCCATCTAGGAATGCTCGGACCTGACACCCATAATGTGGTGGTGCACCATCTTGCTGGAAAAACTCAGGGAACGTGCCAGCTTCAGTGCATAAAGAGGGAAACCCATTATCATGTAGCAATTTCGCATATCCAGTGGCCTTGAGGTTTCCATTGATGAAGAATGGCCCCACTATCTTTGTACCCCATATACCACACCATACCATCAATTTTTTTGTTCCAACAGTCTTGGAGGGATCTATCCAATGTGGGTTAGTGTCAGACCAATAGCGGTGGGTTTTGTTTGTTAACTTCACCATTCACATAAAAGTTTGCCTCATCAAAATCTTCTGCATAAACTGAGGGTCCTGTTCCAATTTTTGTTTTGCCTATTCTGCAAATTCAGTGCCCCGATCTGGGTCATCCTCGTTGAGATGCTGCAGTAGCTGGAATTTGTTAGGGTGCCATTTGTGAGTAGCTAATATCCGCCGAAGGGATGTTCGACTAATGCCACTCTACAGTGACATGCGGCGAGTGCTACGCTGTGGGCTCTTGCTGAATGAAGCTAGGACAGCCACTGATGTTTCTTCATTAGAGACAGATTTCATGCGTCCACATTTTGGCAAATCCAACACTGAACCAGTTTCACGAAACTTAGCAAGCAGTTTGCTAACTGTAGCATGGGAGATGGGTGGTCTCGTAGGGTGTCTTGCATTGAAATCTGCTGCAATGACCCGGTTACTGCGTTCACCAGACATCAACACAATTTCTATCCGCTCCTCACGTGTTAACCTCTGCAATATGTCAATGGCTGTAAACAAAGAGAAACTTGTAAATAACTCATGAAAGAATAAAGTTACGTTAAAACCAAGCACACCATTGTTTTTCGTGTGAAATTCCCAATAAGTTTGATGTGTCACATGACCCTCTTCCTATTGAAAAAACAAAAGTTGGATTCAAAATGGCCGTCATGGTCACCACCCATCTTGAAAGTTTCCCGCCTCACATATACTAATGTGCCACAAACAGGAAGTTAATATCACCAACCATTCCCATTTTATTAAGGTGTATCCATATAAATGGCCCACCCTGTACATTAAATTCATCTTAAAGCTTGAAAATGGCTTCATTGAGCAGCTGAAATGTTGCATCTTTGATTCTACTTCTTCTCTGCTGTTGCTCTTCAGACTACTGGGTCCTTGGAGTCAGGCTTCCTGGAGTTAAACCCACTATTTCTTTGAAGGTTTTTTTCACGGTGCTGATCCAGTCTTTGCTTTCTGTAAAAATCTATCTTTATATTTACCCAGTTAGTCATCTGAAGTTTCAGACTTTGTAGCCCCTAAACTTTAGCTGGTACACGTTTTGTATTTTTGTATCTGAGCTATAGCCTTATCTGTCTGATGGTATAGGAGGGGATTAATCCCAATAAAAAAAATTTTGGGCAGTAGCAGACCTTTCACAGGGACAAAACGCCCCAGGCACAGATACTGAAAGCTTAACTCAGGGGAAAGGAGACTTTGGTGATGAACTTTTCCTGTGGCCTCCATCCTAAGTCCTGTTTTCCAAGGGTGGGAGAAGTGAGGGTGGGAGTACTCATGATCTGGCTCACATCCGGATGTAAGGTTTGGTTTTGTGGGAGTCCTCACCAGTGTACTCCTTTTGGAGGCATCGGGTGCTATCATATTTTTATTAAATAGTGTTTGTCACAATTTATACATATATTAGCTATTAGTGTATAAATTAGATTAGAATTTAGGCATGCCCAAGTAAACCAGGGATAAACTGACAGGAACAGGGGGTTTTTTTTGGTGGCGTTACCATGGAAATTGCCAGTTTAGAGATGTCTCAGGATACAATATAACATGTTAGAATTTTTTTTATTTGAAAACTGCATGTCTTATGTGTAACTTACATTGTTGTCTCTTAGGCTGTATCTGACTGCTTTCATTGAAATGAATAGAAACCTGAAGCCAAGGAGTTTGTATTCCACCCAAATCATGAATGTAGCTGTTCCTGCCTCAATGTTCCATACATCTTCTCCCTTATATACGTACACAGAGGCATGTATATGAGTGTAAAATTCACAATATTGACAGATGAGGAGGGAGGAGACATGCTTGCATTCTGGGAAGCTGATTGCTTGAACACTGACCCCCTTGATGTCCAAAATGGCTTGAAACCCTCTTTAAATAACATCTTACCTCAAATCATAAACTTTACGGGAAATACAAAGCCCTGATTTGTCTTCCTGTATGGCGTACACTAATATTCTGGTCAGCCAGATATGAACTCTTTCCCATTTATATGTTCCCCTTGTATGTTTTCAAACAAAACGGGACTGGATCCTTGCTGAGGGAGGATAGTACATCACCGGGTTAGCAGATGCCATAACCGTGCCTAAAGGGCTTATTCCACTTACAATTCCACTCTGCTCCCTCTCCTCTACTGTTGCTTGTGTATGTCTTTTTGTAGTTCTTGCATCTAGTTGTGAACCCAGACGCTCAAAATGAACAGTTCTATAAGTGGAGTGCTACAGCACATTTAAATGTCCAGAAGATACTTATTTTTTTTATTTTTTTTATCAAATGTGATCATCTGTAAGCAATGCTGCATCTGTAACTGCAAGGTACGTGCCTCCTAGAATAGCTTGTTAATAAAGATTTCCTAAACGACAGTCTTGGCTTCATTGTGGTACTTTACCTGTGACAGGTAGTCGAAACATTGTACCTGGTGAAACATTGTAGCTTATCGAGCTACAGTTTTCTAAAGCATACAAAGGTCATGCGATCGGTGATCGAAATCGCTCAGCCACCATAATTTACAAATGGGATCTTAAGCAACCCCTTTTCTTTTCATTATATCTGACAAATACCCTTATCAAAGAGTATCTGTCAGCTCAGAAACCCCCCTCCCCAAAGTACAGTAAGCACTGTATAGTGTAAAGATTGCTGCATCTTCTGCACCCACAAACTGGCATTAAAATGCCTTGGAGAGGACTCCTTTCGATTTGGTCCTATAAATGAAATTTAGGCCTGGTCCACATTTTTCACTGATGCATGCTGTCCACATTTTCTGCAGACAGCGCACGTAACCATTGATTTGAATGTGTCTGTTCAAACATCAGTATTTTTTCACTGACCCTGGGTCAGTAAAAAAAATAAAACTGAGACATTGCACTACTTTGGTCCATGATGCGGAGGCGTTAAGGCCACTAAGTGGCAGCACTGTATTGTTATATTGAAAATGAAGTCCACTGATTGCAAGTTATAGTCACCCAGCGTGGCTTAAAAAAATAAATAAAATTAACCAATAATAAAAAAATAAATTATAAACTCCATAGGCATCGCCACGTGCTATTAAAATCTAACATGAATTCCATACAGCGAATTAAGTAACGGGGAAAAAAAAAAAATATTTTTAATAAAATGTGATCAAAAAGTCACACACACTTCAAAATTGTATCACTGAACAGTACAGATCGCATTTGAGGAGACCTTGAGCTACCTCTGCAGTGGAAAGCCCCAAGAAGTGACCCCATTTTGTAAACTATACCCCTTAAAAAAAAAAAATTAAGTCATGCAGTGAGAGCACTTTGAGCCCCATAGGTGTTTTCCATAAATGAATGAAAAAATTTAAATTGCCATTTTTCCACCGATTTGACATCTCAGTGACAAATATGTTGTGCCCAATTTGTGCCACTGTGAAGTCAGCTACTCAATTATTTCTGTTTCCTAATTGTACAAACACCCGACATGTGGCCCTAAACTGTTGTGTAGATATACAACAGGTCTCCGAAGCAAAACGACACTATGCACATTTGAGGCCTAATATGGTGAATTATACAACATTGGCTGACAATTGCTATGGCCCTGACGTGAAATAAAAAAAAAAAAAACGACCCTGTTTTAGAAACTACACCCTACAAGGAATTTGAGGGGTGTGGTGAGTATTTGAGCCCATAGGTGTTTTCCAGAAATAAATGTGTATTAGATGGTGATGTACAGTGTATATCAGAATGTAATAAGGTGGTAAAAATACAGTGTCATTAGGGATAAAATTAATACTGTATGGGTGTGTGGTTGACTTTGAAACAACCTTTGCACAGGTCCAGTTTTACAGTGATAAATAGTGTCCTTTTGTATCCCCCTTTTAAAACACAGTATCTTTTCGGGTCCTTCCCTTCCTTGCTATTTGGGAGACTTCACCAGCGAAATGTTGCCCTGGTACAATATGGGCACCACTGCTTCTAAAAGTACTAGGGCCCTCCACTTCCTAGTTTCCAAAAATAAGGGCCTTGATCACCGCCTCTTGAAGATGAAGGAATGTACCAGTCTGCCCTTCAGATCGAAATTGCACATAAGCATTGTACAGTGCCATCTGTATAATGTGCACAGCAAGCTTTTTGTAACACATTGTTGTTTTTCACATGGGACAGTACAGCTTCAGCTCTTGAGTCAAAATATCAACCGCTCCCATGTACGTAGTCCAGGATGCAGTCTGGTTTTGGGGTAGTGGTAGCTCACACAGGGCAGGGGAGGTGCTGCTATCCAGAAGTGTGGTCAGTACAAGGACATCCCTCTTGTATTTAACCAACATGAGGGCATTCTGGGGGTTCAGTCCGGGTGTCGTTCCCTTCGTAAAGCAGAAACTGTGGGTGTACACAGAGGTACTCTCCCGCAACTTATACATTTTAATGCCATACCATGCCATCTTGGACAAGTATTGGTGGAATTTTCCCTTTAAAATGTACAGTACAGACCATAAGTTTGGACACACCTTCTCATTCAAAGAGTTTTCTTTATTTTCATGACTATGAAAATTGTAGATTCACACTGAAGGCATCAAAACTATGAATTAACACGTGGAATTATATACATAACAAACAAGTGTGAAACAACTGAAAATATGTAATATTCTAGGTTCTTCAAAGTAGCCACCTTTTGCTTTGAATACTGCTTTGCACACTCTTGGCATTCTCTTGATGAGCTTCAAGAGGTAGTCCCCTGAAATGGTTTTCACTTCACAGGTGTGCCCTGTCAGGTTTAATAAGTGGGATTTCTTGCCTTATAAATGGGTAAATCACCAATGGTCTCTATTGATGGAGGTACACTCCCACAATAATGTTAATACACAACAAATGGAGTGCTACCACACTATTATCAATAAAAAGATAAATTTTATTTATAACTAATTAAAAGAAAATGACATACTATGTTATACATAAATATCAATTTTAGCAGGGACAAAACACAGTCTTACAACACCCTGTCAGCAAACCCTAAATGATAAAGTGCTAAGTGATGTGCCCCCCTTAATCCGTAATGCAGGGAACAAAATTCCTAATCATTGATCAGGCAGGAGGGACATGCTGTGCAAAAAGCTTATCTCATTAGCAGGTAAGTCCCCCTTACAACTAATAGCCACACTGCCAAGGCTCAAACCGCCATGGTCAAAAAAGCCGAGTGGTGCTCAAAATAAGGATAGGACATACCGATGTAACCAGGGCTGCTGGCAGGGTGAAGGCGCTCCTCAACGCGCGTTTCGCGTATAATGCTTCCTCAGGAGGAGTTGATAGACAGGGGAAAGGGGGAGGTTTAAAAAGCGGCCGCTCACCAATCAGGTACTATACTTTCCATCATGTGATGTATCACACATCCCTACGTCACTACAGCGGCGCATGGCCAGTCAATATCCGCCACGTCATAGAGCTTCCGCCCTTCCCCTGAGGCCGGTGGAGGAGAGGGTGGTCACACAGCTATGATGCTGATCGCCATCGCCACCACCAAACCTACACTAGAGAGGAACGGCCAAAGCAGACGCGCGGACAGAGCGGACATGCGCACACATGACGTAGGTAAATCACATCGGTTATATTCATTAAGAACATTCATATGTGCCTATTTAGTGTACTTGAAGAGCATCAACCATTTCGATTCCATATATTGGAAATAAATACAATAGTGTCCATTATAAATCATATAACAATTAGTGCCATAATATGATACAAAAGTGCAAGTGCAATACTAAAAATGGCAGAGATATTAAAAATAAATCATTCCTGCCTTACGTGCATTGAGTTATTATTCATAATTAAAGCTATCATGATTACCACATAATTTACATTGATTTCATTGATACCAAAATACAGAGTACAATAAGTGTTAAAGTGCTATACATATATAAATAAATCACAAATGCTGATGCATAATTCTACCTTGTGTACCATTAATAAAATCTAAAATATGATACAAAAAACTGTGCATACATGATTGTGTTAATAATATATTCCCAATATAATAGACACATATTTAAAAAGATGATCAGTTCAGATGATATATGAAGTTCCAAGTGATAAAAAATCATGGAGAACATCAACATTCATAGAGAGTCGGCAAACTAGAAAACATAAAACAAATATTAGTATGTATATAACTCAAACAACAAAAAAGTTTTTTAATAGATAAAAAATGGCTATAATTCCCATTTCACCCCTAAAAACAATGCCACTATTCAGAGAAAGGAACCAAAGCCAAAACTTTCATTTAGTCCCCTGGGGGTCAGAGTTTTGAGACGAAATATCCATCTCGTCTCAATTTGGGCCAGGATCTTACTGTAATTGCCCCCTCTGATCCCCAGGTGCACTCTATCAATGCCCCTAAACCGTAGTCCACTTGGATTACTTTGATGGTGGATTTTGAAGTGCTTCGGGAGGGTTTTTAAATCATTGAGATCTATGGTCTCTTTGGCCTTTTCTATGTCCCGCACGTGTTCACGTATCCTTTTGCGAAACTCCCTTGTAGTTAGACCAATATAGATTTTGTCACATTGGCAGATCGCATAGTATATAATGCCAGTGGACAGACAGGAGATGTATTCTCTAATTTCATAGATTTTACTTTTATCAGAGTCTGTAAACTGAGTAGACTTATCCATGTTAGCGCATGCCTTGCATGAGCCACAAGGATAAGACCCCTTGATCTTAGTTCGGGAATCAATTTTTTGCCCAGATGTATAATGGCTACGGACTAATGTATCTTTTAGATTCCTAGAGCGTCTCGCCGTCAGCAATGGTCTCTCTGAAATGCATTTAGTTAACCTAGTGTCAGTTCTAAGAATACTCCAATGCCTGTTCAAAATCTCATGTAGATGTTTCCACTGGTTATTGTAATTGGTAATAAATCTTATATCCTGGTTGACGGTGGGAGTCGTTTTTCCGATCTTATTCTCCTCATTCGGGCATAGCAGTTTTTCCCTTTTCCGTGTTTGCGCTATTTGGACACCCTTCTTTATCTGTCTATTGCTATACCCTCTTTCCTTGAACCGATTTTTTAACTTCTCAGATTCCTCAAGATAGGTAATTTCATTCGAACATATCCTTTTAAGCCGTATAAACTGACCTTTTGGGATCCCATCTATCGTAGATCTTGGATGCGCGGAGTTAGCATGTAGCAGAGAATTAACAGCAGTTGTTTTCCTGTATATCTCAGTGTGTAGTTTTCCCTCGTCATCGGCCTTGATTTTTATGTCCAAAAAGTCAATTTCACGTCCTGCTTTAAAGGAGAGCTTGATGTTAGACATATTGTTGTTCAGATAACTCATGAACCTATTGAGATCTTCCATGGTGCCCTCCCATATGAACAGAACATCATCGATATATCGAATCCAATTATGGACCCTATCGATATATTCAGGGAGGCCACCATGGAAGATCTCTCTCTCCCAAGCACCCAAGAACAGATTTGCGTATGAAGGGGCGCAAGTGGCCCCCATCGCCACGCCTTGCATCTGCAAATAGAACCTGTCCTTGAAGACGAAAAAATTATGATGCAGAATGAAATCCAGTAATTGTAAAAGCAATAGATTGAAAGAGGGTTCAAGATTGTTACTTTTTAAGAAGTCCGAAGTAGCGCGCAGCCCATCCTCATGGCGAATACTTGTATAGAGGGACTCTACATCGGCCGTCACCAGGATCATATCTTCAGTGAGCTGTATTCCTTCAAGTCGATTTAACACAGCTGTAGTGTCCTGTACAAAGGAAGGAAGACTGATCACCAACTGTTGCAGGTAGAAATCAACAAACCTACAGATATTTTCACTGAGGCTGTCATTACCTGCAACAATAGGTCGTCCGGGTGGATCAGTTCTGCTCTTGTGAACTTTAGGAATGATATAGAAAGTTGCAACTTTTGCATGCTGAGTAATGAGGTTGTCTTTTAATCTTTTTCGAAATGATGTTCTTATCAACTGCCACACTGAGGATTGTCTCAAGTTTATTCTGGAAGTAGATAAGGGGATTGTCAGGTAGGGCTCTATAACAATTTTTGTCTTTGAGTAATTTGAATGCTTGATGTTCATACATTTCTATTGGCCATACCACAATATTCCCTCCCTTATCTGCTGCTTTAATTACCACCCCCTCTATTTCTTTTAATTCCTTAAGCGCCTTATATTCCATCTTACTCAAATTTTTACAGCTTTTTCCCTTTTTAATCTTTCCCAAATCTTCACATACCATTTTGACAAAAATGTCTATGGCTGGACAGAGGTGAAATGGTGGGAATGTCTGCGATTTTTTCGCAATCCCCTTGGGTAACAAACTCACCTCTTTGTTCTCATCCACTTCATTTTGTTCTGCTAATTCTTCCAAAATTTTTAACACTTCTCTTTCTTCCTCTGTTACCAGCCAGTCTTCACAGCGTGTTTTACAATGTAATTTTCTTAAGAGCAATTTTCTGGCCAATAAATGAGTGTCTTTTATTGCTGTGAAGACATCTATATCAGTAGTGGGACAGAAGGTTAATCCTCTTTCTAAAACCGCAATTTGATCACTAGTTAGTAATATATTAGAAAGATTAATTACCTGCGGTGTGTCCTCCTTTCCTTTTTTCGGGATCTTATTGTCAGCCTTATCATATTTCCGTTTGCCGTGTTGATTGCGGGTTAGCCAGTTACCTCTTGTGCGTCCTGTGTAAGTATTGGAAGATTCCCCCTTCTGGGAATTGGAATCAGATGCTGAGCCTATCGAGGAGATGGAGGAGCTACGGGGTCGTGTTGCCCTATCTCCTGTATCTTGCAGCCATTTGTAGACTTTGCAATTGTTATAATCTGACACATCTCGCTGAAATTTTTGCATCTTCTGTGTTGTGATTTCTTTTTCCCAGGTCATATAATTAGATGTAAGATCTTCCTCAAACTTCTGAAGATCTTCACCTGTGCTAACACCCTGAATTTGACTTTGCAAAACAGAGATTTCTTGTTCCAGAGATTTCAATCTCCTACTGTTGGCCTCTATGATAGTTTCCATAAATTCAAGGGAACATTTTGTTAACTGCTTCTTCCCATCTCTTTTTCAAACCTTCATCCTCCATACCGAAGTTCGGAAATTTCTGTATCCTAAGGCCTCTCGGGATAATTTTTTTAGTTATATAGCTTTCTATTGTTTTTTTATTCCACCAAGTTTTGATTTTTTTATGACATAGATTTTTAAATTTTCTCTGCAATTCCTTGATCTGAACAGTGGCATCATTAAAAACAGGCTGTGCATCCCCGCTAAATAAATTGTCAGCTTGTGCCAACCAGGTCTGCTCTCTGGCTCCTACGTCCATGCCGAAATTGGACCGAAAAACTCTGTAAAAAAACAGAATATTAGATAATTAAATCACCAATGGTCTCTATTGATGGAGGTACACTCCCACAATAATGATAATACACAACAAATGGAGTGCTACCACACTATTATCAATAAAAAGATACATTTTATTTATAACTCATTAAAAGAAAATGACATACTATGTTATACATAAATATCAATTTTAGCAGGGACAAAACAGTCTTACAACACCCTGTCAGCAAACCCTAAATGATAAAGTGCTAAGTGATGTGCCCCCCTTAATCCGTAATGCAGGGAACAAAATTCCTAATCATTGATCAGGCAGGAGGGACATGCTGTGCAAAAAGCTTATCTCATTAGCAGGTAAGTCCCCCTTACAACTAATAGCCACACTGCCAAGGCTCAAACCGCCATGGTCAAAAAAGCAGAGTGGTGCTCAAAATAAGGATAGGACATACCGATGTAACCAGGGCTGCTGGCAGGGTGAAGGCGCTCCTCAACGCGCGTTTTGCGTATAATGCTTCCTCAGGAGGAGTTGAGGACCATCAGAGAAGAAGTCAGGTGGATACACAGCTGATAGTCCTACTGAATAGACTGTTAGAATTTGTATTATGGCAAGAAAAAAGCAGCTAAGTAAAGAAAAACGAGTGGCCATCATTACTTTAAGGAATGAAGGTCAGTCAGTCAGCCGAAAAATTGGGAAAACTTTGAAAGTAAGGGCTATTTGACCATGAAGGAGAGTGATGGGGTGCTGCGCCAGATGACCTGGCCTCCACAGTCACCAGACCTGAACCCAATCGAGATGGTTTGGGGTGAGCTGGACCGCAGAGTGAAGGCAAAAGGGCCAACAAGTGCTAAGCATCTCTGGGAACTCCTTCAAGACTGTTGGAAGACCATTTCAGGGGACTACCTCTTGAAGCTCATCAAGAGAATGCCAAGAGTGTGCAAAGCAGTAATCAAAGCAAAAGGTGGCTACTTTGAAGAACCTAGAATATGACATATTTTCAGTTGTTTCACACTTGTTTGTTATATATATAATTCCACATGTGTTAATTCATAGTTTTGATGCCTTCATAGTCATGAAAATAAAGAAAACTCTTTGAATGAGAAGGTGTGTCTAAACTTTTGGTCTGTACTGTATAAGCAGACTTGTCTATTTATTTATTTTACTTATCTAGCGCTGACCTATTCCGCAGCGCTTTACAGACATTATCATCACTTGCTGTCAATGGAGCTCACAATCTAAGTTTCCTACACAGATAATTTTTTCGGGGGGGGGGGGGGTATACACCTCAGCAAACTTTGTGCTAAAGTGGTCGAGGGCTCGCCTAATTTTAAATAGATGGTCAAACAAATCTCAGAGTAGGCACAGAGCATTATCATTGTAATTTGAATCATGGCCATATTGTAAATTGGAGAGTGGTACAAAACAAATCCAATACTGTCCAATTTGTGACTTTTTCACAGAGCCCATATGCAGCACAAGCCCTTAAAATGTCATCATCTCTGCTGCATCCACTGAGGTGCACCTCAGGGGTCGAACAAATAATGATATAGGATTTTGCGCAATAAATTGCTCGGCACAAAATTTGTTTGGGCCACCATTTAAATTTACAAAATCCAGAGAGAAAAAGATTTTGAAAAAATATTTCTGTGAAGCCCAAAGTGTCAACCTGTATTCCTGAGCTGCCCACAAACTCAGGAATTTGAGGCTGATGATCCTCAGGGAGTGGGGCAATTAGTTTGAATCCCCAAATATGTGAACCTAAAATGAGAAAAAACAAAGCTTAAACTTACATTGGGCTCACATTTCCTTTGTTTGCGCTGTTTTTCCAAGGAGAATAATGGAAATGCCAGCGCAGACATATTACAGTAATGAACAGCACCTCATGCATAGATTATAATCGGATCTGTCGAGTCTGTTAGAAAACACACCATTTTACCAGATAAAATGTCACAGCGTGTGGCTCAGTTTTGTCAGATACTTTTTGTGGAATCTGTGGCGGAAGCTTATAATGGAGCCTATGACACGGATGTGAACCTGGCCTAACAAAAATATAGCCGGTCTATACATACAGAAGTGAAAATACACTACCTAAAAATGAAGAACACCTAGGAGTTATGATAAAAAGCCTATTTTACAATATGGCAATGCTGAAGGGTGTTACATGTAGTGTCAGAGTTTCCAGATCCTTACTTTACATTCAGATGTCCCATAGTTTTTTTTTAAATCTGGCATCACTATTGTTTTTAGTCTGAGGGCACAATTTTCAACAACACCCAATCAACAGGCCTTTTGATTAGGTGTTGTTTAAAATTGTGCTGTCAAAAATCAACAATAGGGATGCCAGATTTAAAAATTAAAAAAATTCTGTGGAGCATCGTATGTATAGCAGGGACGGAATAGCCATAGACCCTTCCAGTGAAACTTCCCAGTGGGCTGATGCCCAGGGACCCACCTGAATCCTCCTCACAGCCACCAGTAAGGTAAGTAATAATGCTGAGAGTATCAACTACTTATGTACCTGGTCGGCAGCTGCAGGTGCCCTTCTGACTTCTGAATTATATTGCTATCCTAAGGCAACTGGAGTAGGAGGACACAACATGACAGTTGGCTCTACCACAGAGGGGCAGCTTCTGAGAGGTATTTGTTGCTGCTGGGGCATTCGTTTTTTTTAATGCATTGTGGTATTTGGTTCTGCAACGGCTGCACTATGGTATTGCTGGCCCCCTCCTACTTGTGTTGGCCCTGACTTCTGGCAATCTGGGCCTACAACATAGGGTCACTTATTGTTTTTTCCAGGGCTACCTTAAATTCCCAGTCTGCCCCTGCCTTACACTGACTGCCCAGACCATAAAAAAGTCTACTTGAAGGATTGCATTCATGCACTCTCATAATCGCCAAGAGAATTTGCACTGGAGGCGCGAGTAGTTTCTTGTACTCCTATTTTCATAATTCACACATCCAGATTTTTCCCCACCTACTAAAATAACTCAGCTTAACAATACATCATAAAGTTATATATAATCAGACCATAATTTATATATAAAGGATACTCCCCCTCACAATTTATACCAGCAATCTAGGACTTGTTTAATCTAGCCGTCTTTCACTATTCAACCAAACAAGGTTTCAAATCCAGGTCGATGTTCAGACCATCCAGCTGTAGGGACGGCATTCTAAAAATCCATTCCACCTCCCGGCGGTTAATTGCTGCCACCGGAACTCCTCGCCAGTTCTGTTTGACCCTTTCTATCCCTGCGAACCATAACCCCTTAGGATTTTTTCCATGCCTTGTTTTAAAATGCATGGACACACTGTGTCTCGAGCCCTTTTTTTATGTTATTTTAATGCTCTTGAATTCTTGTTTTGAGTTTTCGCATGGTCCTCCCATTATATATTAGTCCACAAGGACACTTCAGGAGATATAGATATATTTGTGAGTATAATAAAATCTATTATCATCGGAAACATTGGTGGACTATGTGCTTTAACCTTCTACAGAGGGGTGGTTTTGTGACCGAGATTATCCTCCTGTGGAACCTCGATGTTTGGCATCACTAATAGCTGTTGTATCCTATCCTGATCAGTACTCAGGAAATATAGCCAAGTGAGGCAGCGCGACTCCTTTTTTTGAACTGACTTGTTGAATGTGAAAAAACGGAGGTCTGCGACGCCAAAAAAAGAAGAAATTTTATTTTTATTTAAGAGACTGCACTGTGTGGGCTATTGCCCTGTATTTTTTTTTTTTTTACAATGGCTGATAGTTTTGATTTTAGAGATAATTTCAAATGTGATATAGATAGTTTTTTCACAGACATACAGTACAGACCAAAAGTTTGGACACACCTTCTCATTCAAAGAGTTTTCTTTATTTTCATGACTATGAAGGCATCAAAACTATGAATTAACACATGTGGAATTATATACATAACAAACAAGTGTGAAATAACTGAAAATATGTCATATTCTAGGTTCTTCAAAGTAGCCACCTTTTGCTTTGATTACTGCTTTGCACACTCTTGGCATTCTCTTGATGAGCTTCAAGAGGTAGTCCCCTGAAATGGTCTTCCAACAGTCTTGAAGGAGTTCCCAGAGATGCTTAGCACTTGTTGGCCCTTTTGCCTTCACTCTGCGGTCCAGCTCACCCCAAACCATCTCGATTGGGTTCAGGTCCGGTGACTGTGGAGGCCAGGTCATCTGGCGCAGCACCCCATCACACTCCTTCATGGTCAAATAGCCCTTACTTTCAAAGTTTTAACAATTTTTCGGCTGACTGACCTTCATTTCTTAAAGTAATGATGGCCACTCGTTTTTCTTTACTTAGCTGCTTTTTTCTTGCCATAATACAACTTCTAACAGTCTATTCAGTAGGACTATCAGCTGTGTATCCACCTGACTTCTCCTCAACGCCACTGATGGTCCCAACCCTTTTTATAAGGCAAGAAATCCCACTTATTAAACCTGACAGGGCACACCTGTGAAGTGAAAACCATTTCAGGGGACTACCTCTTGAAGCTCATCAAGAGAATGTCAAGAGTGTGCAAAGCAGTAATCAAAGCAAAAGGTGGCTACTTTGAAGAACCTAGAATATGACATATTTTCAGTTGTTTCACACTTGTTTGTTATGTATATAATTCCACATGTGTTAATTCATAGTTTTGATGCCTTCAGTGTGAATCTACAATTTTCATAGTCATGAAAATAAAGAAAACTGTTTGAATGAGAAAGTGTGTCCAAACTTTTGGTCTGTACTGTATGTAACAAAAAAATCTGAAAATGTGGGGGATTTTTTCTTGATGCTGGAGAAGGAGCTTATCAGGGAGGTGAAAACCACCTGGGATGTGATAGTCCTTGAAAAGTACCTCTAAATTCAGAGGATAAGGGAGAATTGGATGAATGGGAACTTTTGATGAATGAATGTGGTATGAAAGTACTAAGATTCATTATAGGAAAAAGGAAAAATAAACTTAGGCAGATAAATGAAAATATAAATAAGCTCAGATTATCTCTTGATCCATATAGAGATCAAGTAGAATATGGACAACTATCGAAAAAATGCCAAGAGAGTATAATTAAAACAGAGAAAGAAATGAGATAAAAAGCATAGGAAATACATGAAGGTGAGTGAGGATTATAAGTCTAAAAGAGTTTATAAATGGGAAAATAGAGGAACTGAAAATAAGATGAGTGAGAAAGGAGGCGAGAGAGACAGAGGTGTAACCTTACCCAAGCAGGGAAATTATATTGAGGATAAGGAAAAGGGACAAGCATATGGGCCTCAAATGCATAACTATACACATATGCAAAAGACTACCAAAGAAATGTATCACAGAGAATGTATTACAGTAATAACTATGGAGGTGGTTCATATGGACCAAATTATTACCCTAGATTTAACCAATACCGCAGATACCAAAGTTATCGGCAACGATATTATAAAAATAACTATTATCAGAATCAATATAAAAACACCTATAGTGGAGAATGTAGGAATGAAAATAAACAAGAACATGAAGAACAAAAAAAATGCAGTAAAGGATTCACAAAATTTTCCCCACCAAACAATAAAGGGAATTCGGAGAGAACCAGAAATCCAGAGAATAACTACACCCATGAAAAGAAATGTAATAGTGGAAAAAGGGAAAGTAGGAAAAACCAGCCCAAGATCAAAGAAATGCAGGGAGGATTGAGAGGGATTTATAAACTCAGTTCTCATGTTCTGGATGATGCTGAAAAGAATGTGCTCGCCAAAGGACTTAAATTTGCCCCAACAAAAAGGCCAAATAAATTTGGTATTTTTTTAGATATCCATAAATACATCCGAAAACTCAATATGGCTAAATATGCCATTAATAAACAAAAAAATGTGTATTAGCCAAGATCGAAGTGCTGCGGTTTTGGACTCTCAGAAGTCCAACTCCATTATTCATACAGATCTACGGGAAAAGAGTAAGTTATTTTTTTCCATTTAACAAGGAAAATGACTGCATAGAAGCATTCAAGAGAAGTCTCCTTAAAGAGCTAGAAAAGATGGATGATAAACCTAGGAAACACAATTTGACAATATTATGGTATTAACCTACGATACCCCTGCATTAATTATATATTTAGAGTCCCAGAGCGCAGTATCATTACATTTATTACAATAGAGGAACATAAAGCCTTGAGAAAGTTGATATGGGGGGGAGTGGTGGTTTTAGACAGAGATAAATATGAAGGTGAGATGCTTAGGCTGTTATCAGACAAAGACACATACAAAAAATTATTTTAAAAAAACCCTACCACTGAATTTAAAAGGGAATTAGAGGTGTTATTGCAAGAAGGTTAAGTGAACAGGGTCCTAAATAAAACAGAATTGGAATATTTGAAAGTGAAGTTTCCGAAGGTCCCTGTGATATATTTCCTGCCGAAAATTCACAAGATCCTGTCCAACCCCCGATAGTGAATTGGGTCGCTTACAAGTAAATTGACAGAGTATGTTGATTCTTTTTTCTTGCAGAAATACATGAAAAAATCTCTTATCTTAAAGACAGTGGCAGTGTGTTGGAAGTTATTGAGAAATATGATTCACCCTCCCCTAATACATGGATTGCTACGGCAGATGTCTCATCCTTGTATACCATTATCCCAAAGGATTTAGGTATAAACGCCATTAAAGAACAACTTTGAAAGCGATGTAGACATAACAGATATACAAAGTACTTTTATATGCCAATGTCTTGAATTCTGTTTAACCCATAATTATTTTTGGTTCCAAAATAAGTTTTATCTGCAGCAGACTGGGACGGCGATGGGGGCGAAATTCGCCCCCAGTTTCGCTAATTTGTTTATGACCGCATGGGAAAAACGAACTATTCAGCCTAGACTACATCAACAACAGTCAGGTGGCAGATTAACCCTGTGGAAAAGTTACATCGATGATTGCTTGATAATGTGGGAGGGTGATGAACAAGGGTTAAAAGACTTTCTCAGGGAGATAAATAATAACAGCTGGAATCTTATGTTTACTAGTGAGATCAGTGCGGATAGTGTTAATTTTCTATATCTAACAATTTTTGTTTAGGATAATAAACTGAAAACTAGACACTTTTTTTTAACCCTTTCATGACCAAGGGTCATTGATGCCCTAGTGTCCAGGTCAAAATTTACAAATCTGACATGCGTCAGTTTATGTGGTAATAGCTTTGGAACACTTTTACTTATCCAAGCCATTCTGAGATTGTTTTCTAGTGACACATTGTACTTCATGATAGTCATTTATTTGAGTCAAAATATTTCATCTTTATTTATGAAAAAATCCCAAATTTACCAAAAATTTTGAAAAATTCACAATTTTCCAAATTTCAATTTCTCTGCTTCTAAAACAGAAAGTCATACCTAATAAAATATTTATTACTTAACATTCCCCATATGTCTACTTTATGTTGGCATCATTTTGGAAATGTAATTTTATTTTTTTAGGACGTTAGAAGGCTTAGAAGTTTAGAAGCAATGCGGACTCAGTGATTTGTAATAGAGCAGATGTCAGCTGACTCTGTGTCCAGTATCGTCAGCGGGTTATGCGCTCAGTGAAGCCAAACATCGCCGGAGCTTTCGTTTCAGAAACTTAGTTCAAATCCAGGGGAGACTCTTTGCCAGCATGCCGGTGCAAGGTGTAGCCCATACGCGTTTCGGGGATGTGGCCCCTTCCTCAGTGGAGTCCGCATTCAGAGAGGTGAAGCGACCAGATTAAGGTAACATTGAATCAGCAATTACAAGTTGGTGGGACGCCACCACGGGTGCTTACCGCATTGTACCTGCTGGTCTCTCCTGTCATATTGAAAAGACTGGTGACTTAGATGCATGCGCTAGTACAGTGAGCCAGGAGTGGAACTGTGAATATTAAAAGACATTTGGATCCGGAACATAGGAAGATCACTATATGCAAAGACTTTTGCGGTTTCCCCATGGTTGGATTTTAATTAGTGCTGCTATTAGTCACACTCCCACATTCCCTGCCGTATTTAGGAGGAATACTGGATATAAAAACGCACAATTAAATTGCATTTTTTATGGCTGGACTTTAACTACTGCTGCTATTTGATATATTGTTGCATTATTTACCCATTGCTGCTACATTTTTATGTCACATTGGATACTGTTGCAATTTACTTTGTGCTACTTTTTATGCTGCTATGTCACAATAGATATTTTTAAATAATTGATTATATGTATATCCAATAAATATCTCGATTTTTGGCTACATATATAGAGTGCCTGGTCTATCTTTCCATTTTTCTAAGAATTCAAGAGCATTTAAATAACATCAAAAAAGGGCTCGAGACACATAGTGTGTCTATGCATCAAAAAAAAAAGGAAGGGGTTATGGTTCGCAGGGATAGAAAGGGTCAGACAACTGGCGAGGAGGAGATCCGGTGGCGGCAATTAACCGCCTGGAGGTGGAATGGATTTTTAGAATGCGGTCCCTACAGCCGGATGATCTGAACATCGACCTGGATTTGAAACCTTGTTTGGTTGAATAGTGAAAGACGGCTAGATTAAACAAGTCCTAGATTGCTGGTATAAATTGTGAGGGGGAGTTTCCTTTATATATGAATAATGGTCTGATTATATATAACTTTATGATGTATTGGTTAAGCGGAGTTATTTAATAAGTGGGGAATAATCTGGATGTGTGAATTATTATGAAGATATGAGTATAAGAAAATGATATTAGCTGGTATGTGATTTATGTCTTTTGGTATTATGATAAACGTTATTACTGTGAAAAGGAAAAAAAAACTTTGTAATTTAATTTTAATTTCATCTATTTATGGAGTTTTAAAAATAGTGGATTTATAATGGAAGGGGGATGGGAGAAGGATGTATGTTATTCCGACACCCATATAAAAGGAACACCCAAATGTGGGTGTATCATCCGCTCCTGATGAAGCTGGTGTGGGGAAACCTGGGTCGGGCGGTGTTATAACAACGGAGATTTTATTCTGTTTTATGGCTACTGATTTTATACCTTTGTGAGTATAATAAAATCTATTATCATCGGAAACATTGGTGGACCTTCACTATGTGCCTGAACCTTTAAATCTACAGAGGGGTGGTTTTTGACCGAGATTATCCTCCTGTGGGACCTCGTTGTTTGGCATCACCAGAAAGCTGTTGCATTCTATCCTGATCAATACTCAAATTATAGCCAAGTGAGGCAGAGCGACTCCTTTTTTGAACTGACTTGTTGAATGTGAAATAGACTGCTTCACACGGAGGTTTGCGACGCCAAAAAAAGAAGAAAACACAGTGGTGAACTTTTATTATTTATTTTAATTTTATTTTTATTTAAGAGTTAAGCAAGTTATAGATGAAATGATCTCCAAAGGCATAAAGTTAAAGACACCCTCCCTTTGTATTTTAAGGAAAAACACTTTATTTTCCTCTTTTACATTTTCAAAATAACAAAAAAAGAAAAGGCCCGGAAGCAAAACTTTTTTTTTTTGTTGGGAAAGATTCAGTAAAACCTGTTTTTATATCAGTTTTTTGCAGCCCTGTAAGCAGCTATCGGTACAGGAGATGACAGCATTGTGTGTATGAGTATACATACAGAGATAGCTGTCAGTCACTGGTGACACATCCTACCTGTACTGACCGCTTGTCACAGGCCTGCAAAAAAGCAAAGATATAAATGTATAAATTACATATTTTACTGAATCTTTTCTCTCAAATTATGTATTAAATCTGCTCAGTTTCTCATACTCTATAACATACTGCCTGCAGATTGTATTGCATTTTGTGGTCCTCTTTAAATCTAAACTGTCTACTATTGTAATACTAGACATCAATGTTAAGTAAGAATGCTGCAAATATATATCCAGAGGATAGGTCATCAGTAGATAAGTCTCCAAAAAAACCTTGAAGGATATACACATTAATATACATGAATTCCCTAACAACGCCATCTGGGCGATATGAGGTCTTTTAAATACAACAGTCATCCGCCAATAGTGGATATCTAGTAGACATTAGACATCTTATTGTCCCTATTGTTTTTCACTAGTAGCTGCTGTAGCCAAGGGCCCCGCCAAGTAGGCTACATATAAGGACCAGGATGGCATAATTTGCATTTTTATCTTATTTTATCAAATTTCTAGACATATAGAAGCTGGTCAATGGCTCTTTTCCTCATCAAGAATGGCAGAGACTGTTTGGGTCCAAGTACAAAGAGCTTAGAATGTATACAGTTGTGTTCAAAATAATAGCAGTCAGACATCACTAACCTGATCAATCACTGTTTTTGGTAGAAATGATATTTTTACATGGCAAATAATTTACTAGCAGGTGTAATAGAGTAATAGAAACCCAACAGACCCAACAGTCATGACATGCATGCTGCTGATTCTGTGTAATTCAATCACTTATTGAAAGGGGCATGTTCAAAATAATAACAGTGTGGAGTTCAATGAGTGAGGTCATTCATTATTTGAAAAACAGGTGGAAATTATTGCCCTTATTTAAGTAAGGAAGGTAGCAAATGTTGTACATACTGGTTACAGAGCATTTCTCTCTGAAATTCTGAGGAAAATTGGTAGTTCCAGACATTGTTCAGAAGAACAGCATACCTTGATTAAAAGGTTAATTGGAGAGGGGAAAGCATATAAAGAAGTGCAGAAAATGATAGGCTGCTCAGCTAAAATGATCGGAAATGCTTTAAAATGGCAACCAAAACCTGAAAGACGTGTAAGAAAGCGAAAAACTACCATTCGAATGGATAGAAGAATAGCCAAAATAGCAAGGACTCAGCCAACAATCAGCTCCAGGAAGATCAAAGAAGGTCTAAAGTTACATGTGAGTACTGTTACAATTAGAAGACGCCTATGTGAAGCCAAGCTATCTGCAAGAAGCCCCCGTAATTTCCCACTATTGAAAAATAGACTTGTGCTGAAGAGGTTACAATTTGCCATAGAGCACATTGACTGGCCTAAAGAGACATTTTGTGGACTGATGAAAGTAAGATTGTTCTTTTTGGGTCTAGTGGCCAGAGACAGTTTGTCAGACGACCCCCAAACACTGAATTCAAGCCACAGTACACTGAAGACAGTGAAGCATGGTGGCGCAGGCATCATGATATGGGGATGTTTCTCATACTAAGGTTTTGGCCCTATTTATCGCATACCAGGGATCATGGATCAGAATACTTGAAGAGGTCATGCTGCCTTAGGCCTCATGCATACGGCCGTTGTTTTGGTCCGTATACGAGCATCCGCGGCTCGGATGCGGACCCATTCACTTCAATGGGGCCGCAAAAGATGCGGACAGCACTCTGTGTGCTGTCCGCATCCGTTGCTCCGTTCCGTGGCCCCGCTAAAAAAATATAACATGCTCCGTGCTCTGCGGACAAGAATAGGCATTTATATTAAAGGCTGTCCGTGCCGTTCCGCAAATTGCGGAACGCGCACAGACGCCATCCGTGTTTTGTGGATCCACGATTTGTGGAACGCAAAACACACCACGGCCTTATGCTGAAGAGGAAATGCCCTTGAAATGGGTGTTCCAACAAGACAATGACCCCAAAAACACCAGTAAATGTGCAACATCTTGGTTCCAGACCAAGAAGATTGACGTTATGGAGTGGCCAGCCCAATCCCCGGATCTTAATCCAATAGAAAACTTGTGAGGTGACATAAAAAATGCAGTTTCTGAGGCAAAACCAAGAAATAGAGAATAACTGTGGAATGTAGTCCAATCATCCTGGGCTGGAATACCTGTTCACAGGTGCCAGAAGTTGGTTGACTCCATGGAACACAGATGTCCAGCAGTTCTCAGAAACAGTGGTTATACAACTAAATATTAGTTAAGTGATTCAAAGGAAAGCAACATCTTCAAACATTTTTCAGTTTATATAGTAAATGTTTGAGTTCGTAAAGAAGAATACAAACACTGCTATTGTTTTGAACAGTCTAATATTCACTTTTCTTCAATTTTTTTAAGAGGAACAACAAAAATTTGATATCTTTTTCTTCATGTTTTGATTTGGAATAGAATGTGTAGTGTTCCCAATGCATTTGTGTGTATGGAAATAAAAGCTGTTAGAAGAATTTTGAGCTTTTTTTCACTTTTTTAAACTCACTGCTATTATTTTGAACACAATTGTACAGCAGGAGTAGGCTTGAGTGAATTGACCTTCGGATCATAGATCTGAAGTTGATTTGTTCAAATACTTACATTTTAATGCTGTATCCGTGCAGCATTAAAATGTATTGGCTCCAGGGAGCCAAAGTTCTTCTCGCCTGAAGTCACGCAAGACTTTAGTTAATTCCTACTGTATTCATATCTTGAAGAACAATTTAAAATAGCAATCCACCAGTTCCAAAGCCCAGTTCGGATTGCTATTTTAAATTGTTTTTCAATATGCAGATATTAATACAATAGGAATTCATCAAAGTCTCGCAAAACTTCGGGTGAACGGAACTGTGGCTCCACGGAGCAAATACATTTTAATGTTTAATGTTGTACGGATACAGCATTAAAATCAAAGCATTAAATACCAAGGAGGATATCCAGCCTCTGTATGACCATTACAATGCCAGAATCACAGCCTGTATTAATGTGACTCTGCTTCCACATACACCCTGCTACAGAACCCAAAATAAAGGGGTCACCACCTTGGTTGTGTGATTATTGACCAAGCACCACTAGCAGTTTAGACTTTCAGTCTCAGCTCAATCATATTGTTTTCTGTTTTTTTATTTTTTTCATTTTCCGCTAGTATCGCTGCAGGAAGCTGTAAATTACTCCCTATGTACAGGACGGGAGCTTCTTTACATGTCCTGTACATGTAAGGCTACTTTCACATTAGAGTCTTCAGTTCCACTATTGAGATCCGTCATAGGATCTCAATAGTCGAAGAAAACACTTCCGTTTCATTGTCAATAGGGAAAAAACTGAACTGAATGAGACGGAATCCACCAAAATGCATTCCATTCCATTTGGTTGCGCTCCCATCGCAGACAGAATAACGCTGCTTGCAGCGTTTTTCTGTCCACGATGTGGTGCGGAGTAAGATCCGTCCTGGCACACAATGTAAGTCCGTTTTCTCTGACAATAGAAAACGGATCCGTCCCCCATTGACTTTCAATGGTGTTCTTGACGGATCCGTCATGGCTATAGAAGACCTAATACAACTGGATCCGTTCGTGATGGATGCATGCAGTTGTATTATGGTAACCAAAACGTTTTTGCAGATCCATGACGGATCCGCAAAAAATGCTAATGTAGCCTAATACTCTAATTTACCATAGGGAGGTGCCACTAGACAACTAATTAGTACATGAACTTATTGGGGATTTACTCCTTTTAGGGTGCCTTCAAACATAGGTTTTTTTGGTAATGTTTTGTAGCACTTTGCATTTTTTATTTATTTTTTGCTGAAAATAATATATGCTCCAGATGTTAGGTGAACGTTTATGGGAAATATGAAATGCAGGATGTGCTGAATTTTGTTCATTTAAAATATAAAAAACAATGGCAGAATTGCTTTTATTTCCATTCTCCAAAAAAAGTTTATGAAACGTAATCAATAAGTGATATGCGCCCAAAAATTGTACCATTTAAAAATAAAATGAATCCTGCTAAAAACAAACTCTCGTACATCAATGTAAGTGTAGAATGAAAGGGTTATTCTCATCATGCAGGTAAAGTTGGTGAAGGGGACAAAGTGCTGAGGCTGCTTATTTCTCAGGATTGGTGAGGGTCCTAGAGGGTACTGTCCTCCTAGAGAAGCACCCCCCACCTCTCTTCAGAGAATCTTGAAAAGGAGGGTGCACCCTGGGTCCAAAGTCACTGCAGACCATTGCATCTCTGGAAGACAGGGCACCAAAGTCCCCAGTCACTGCACACAGCATCCCCAGTCCCTACAGAGCAATACATCCCCAGAGCCCCCAGTCTATGCAGAGCATTTCATTCCTGTGCACACAGCATCCCCAGAGCCCCCAGTCCTTGCAGAGCATTTCATTCCTGTGCAAACAGTATCTCCAGTCACTACAGAGCAATACATCCCCAGAGCCCCCAGTCCTTGCAGAGCATTTCATTCCTGTGCACACAGCATCCCCAGTCCCTACATAGCAAATACATCCCCAGAGCCCCCAGTCTATGCAGAGCATTTCATTCCTGTGCACACAGCATCAACACTCCCTACATAGCAAATACATCCCCAGAGCCCCCAGTCCTTGCAGAGCATTTCATTCCTGTGCACACAGCATCCCCAGTCCCTACAGAGCAAATGCATCCCCAGAGCCCCCAGTCTATGCAGAGCATTTCATTCCTGTGCACACAGCATCAACACTCCCTACATAGCAAATACATCCCCAGAGCCCCCAGTCTATGCAGAGCATTTCATTCCTGTGCACACAGCATCAACACTCCCTACATAGCAAATACATCCCCAGAGCCCCCAGTCCTTGCAGAGCATTTCATTCCTGTGCACACAGCATCAACACTCCCTACAGAGCAATGCATCCCCAGAGCCCCCAGTCTATGCAGAGCATTTCATTCCTGTGCACACAGCATCAACACTCCCTACATAGCAAATACATCCCCAGAGCCCCCAGTCCTTGCAGAGCATTTCATTCCTGTGAACACAGCATCCCCAGTCCCTACATAGCAAATACATCCCTAGAGCCCCGACTCTATGCAGAGCTTTTCATTCCTGTGCACACAGCATCAACACTCCCTACATAGCAAATGCATCCCCAGAGCCCCCAGTCTATGCAGAGCATTTCTTTCCTGTGCACACAGCATCCCCAGTCCCTACATAGCAAATACATCCCCAGAGCCCCCGGTCTATGCAGAGCATTTCATTCCTGTGCACACAGCATCCCCAGTCCCTACAGAGCACATACATCCCCAGAGCCCCCAGTCTATGCAGAGCATTTCATTCCTGTGCACACAGCATCAACACTCCCTACATAGCAAATACATCCCCAGAGCCCCCAGTCCTTGCAGAGCATTTCATTCCTGTGCACACAGCATCCCCAGTCCCTACAGAGCAATACATCCCCAGAGCCCCCAGTCCTTGCAGAGCATTTCATTCCTGTGCACACAGCATCCCCAGTCCCTACATAGCAAATGCATCCCCAGAGCCCCCAGTCCTTGCAGAGCATTTCATTCCTGTGCACACAGCATCCCCAGTCCCTACAGAGCAAATGCATCCCCAAAGCCCCCAGTCTATGCAGAGCATTTCATTCCTGTGCACACAGCATCAACACTCCCTACATAGCAAATACATCCCCAGAGCCCCCAGTCCTTGCAGAGCATTTCATTCCTATGCACACAGCATCCCCAGTCCCTACATAGCAAATACATCCCCAGAGCCCCCAGTCCTTGCAGAGCATTTCATTCCTGTGCACACAGCATCCCCAGTCCCTACAGAGCAATACATCCCCAGAGCCCCCAGTCTATGCAGAGCATTCCATTCCTGTGCACACAGAATCCCCAGTCCCTACATAGCAAATACATCCCCAGAGGCCCCAGTCAATGCAGAGCATTTCATTCCTGTGCACACAGCATCCCCAGTCCCTACAGAGCACATACATCCCCAGAGCCCCCAGTCTATGCAGAGCATTTCATTCCTGTGCACACAGCATCAACACTCCCTACAGAGCAATGCATCCCCAGAGCTCCCAGTCTATGCAGAGCATTTCATTCCTGTGCACACAGCATCAACACTCCCTACAGAGCAATGCATCCCCAGAGCCCCCAGTCTATGCAGAGCATTTCATTCCTGTGCACACAGCATCAACACTCCCTACAGAGCAATGCATCCCCAGAACCCCCAGTCTATGCAGAGCATTTCATTCCTGTGCACACAGCATCCCCAGTCCCTACAGAGCAATACATCCACAGAGCCCCCAGTCCATCCCATCCCGTCCCTGGACGCACTTGTCCATACACTTTATCACCGATTTGCCCAGTTCTTCTGGGATGACAGTGATTTTGGTGGTGGTCGACCGCTTCAGTAAGATGGCACACTTTATTCAATTTTCTGGTTTACCCAATGCCAAAACTCTGGCTTGGACATTTGTTGATAACATTGTGAAATTACAAAGCATTCCCTCTGGTGTGGTGTCTGATAGAGGGACTCAATTTGTTTCCAGATTCTGGAAGGCTTTCTGTACTCGCCTGGGGATTTGTTTGTCCTTCTCTTCGGCTTTTCACCCTCAGTCGAACGGACAAACTGAACGCAATAACCAAAATCTGGAGACTTATTTGAGGTGTTTTGTCGCTGAGAATCAGGAGGAGTGGTCCTCATTTTTGTCATTGGCTGAATTTGCTTTGAATAACAGTCGTCTGGAGTCCACTGATAAGTCACCATTTTTTGGTGCATATGGGTTTCATTCTCAGTTTGGTACATTCTCTCTGAATAATTCCTCTGGTATTCCTGATGAGGAGAGATTTGCTTCTTCCTTGTCATCTATCTGGCGGAAAATTCTAATCAATTTAAAAAAGATGGTCGATAGGTATAAACGTATGACAAGAAACGTGTGTCTGGTCTGGACCTGAATGTGGGTGATTTGGTGTGGTTGTCCACTAAGAACATTAAGTTGAAGGTGCCATCCTGGAAGTTAGGTCCAAGATTTATTGGTCCATACAAGATCTCTGCCATTATTAATCTGGTTTCTTTTCGCCTTGAACTTCCGGAGGTTTGGAAGATCCATAATGTCTTCCATAAATCTTTGTTAAAGCGTTTTGTGGAACCTGCTATACCATCTTCCTTGCCACCTCCACCTGTTATGGTTGACGGGAATCTGGAGTTTCAAATTTCCAAAGTTGTTGGCTCTCGTGTCCTTCGGGGTTCCCTTCAATACCTTGTTCATTGGAAGGGTTACGGTCCGGAGGAGAGAATGTGGATCCCGGCGACTGATGTGAATGCCAGTCGGCTGCTGAGGGCCTTTCACAGAGCCCACCCTGATAAAGTTGGTCCTGGGTGCCCGGAGGGGGGTACTTTCACCGCCGACTCTGGGATAGATCTTAGAAGTTCAGATAGATGGAAGACTCAGGAGTCGATCTGACAGATCTCTATTGTTTTCCTTGTTGCTGACAGGTTTCCACACCTTCGCAGGTGTTGCTTATTATAAGTCAGGTGGCCCCTTTATATGTTCCGCCTTTCACTGGTTTCCCTGCGGCTATTAGTTCTTCTGAGGAGTGCTCTGCTTGTGTGGTGATTCTCCTGTTCCAGTTGCTTCTCAAGCTAAGTCCTTTCCCTTTTCTTGTTGTGTCTGTCCTTACTAGGCCTCAGCGAGACACTGGTTCCTTCAGGTTGGAAGGAGTTGCCTCTTTCCCTGTTCCATAAGCTGAGGGTTTGGTGCAGTGTTTCAGCAGTCTTAGGTTCTAACTTTTTGAGACTTGCATATGTGGTTAGCAGCTTAGGGAGAGAGTCAGGGTTTGCTGGGAGGTGACTTCTTTATTCCCTAGGCTTGGGGCCTAGTCTGTAGTTGTTTTGTTGTTGTTCCCTTTGGTTGTCTTTCCTTCCCCGTACTACCCGTGACATAACGTCTTCGACAGTGTGGAGTGGGGGTATCTATGGGGTACATTGAGATGTATGGGCTTTGGTCAGCGGTTCATTTAGTGGATGCAGGTCCTTTACTCTAATCCAAGGGCGCGTATTAGGGCAAATGGGAGCGTGTCTAACTACATCCAGCTAGCTAGGGGAACTCTTCTATTTCTGGGGGATACGACATCTTCCCTATCGGCCGTTACAGTGGTGTTCAAAATAATACAAGTCAGACATCTAACTAAACTGATCAATCACTGTTTTTGGTAGAAATGATATTTCTACATGGAAAATAATTTACTAGCAGGTGTAGTAGAGTAATAGAAACCCAACAGTCATGACATGCATGCTGCTGATTCTGTGTAATTCAATCACTAATTGAAAGAGGCATATTCAAAATAATAGCAGTGTGGAGTTCAATTAGTGAGGTCATTCATTCTTTGAAAGACAGGTGGCAATCATTGCCCTTAAGGAAGAAAGGCCGCAAATGTTGTACATGCTGGTTACAGTGCATTTCTCTCTGAAATTCTAAGGAAAATGGGTCGTTC
This sequence comes from Bufo bufo, assembly GCF_905171765.1. NCBI lineage: Eukaryota > Metazoa > Chordata > Amphibia > Anura > Bufonidae > Bufo > Bufo bufo. The sequence continues at coordinate 179,587,249 of NC_053394.1, forward strand.
CAGACATTGTTCAGAAGAACAGCGTACCTTGATTAAAAAGTTGATTGGAGAGGGGAAATTATATAAAGAAGTGCAGAAAATGATAGGCTGCTCAGCTAAAATAATCGCAAATGCTTTAAAATGGCAACCAAAACCTGAAAGACGTGGAAGAAAGCGAAAAACTACCATTCCAATGGATAGAAGAATAACCAAAATGGCAAGGACTCAGCCAACAATCAGCTCCAGGAAGATCAAAGAAGGTCTAAAGTTACCTGTGAGTACTGTAACAATTAGAAGATGCCTATGTGAAGCCAAGCTATCTGCAAGAAGCCCCCGCAAAGTCCTGCTGTTGAAAAAAAGACATGTGCTGAAGAGGTTACAATTTGCCAAAGAGCACATTGACTGGCCTAAAGAGACATTTTGTGGACTGATGAAAGTAAGATTGTTCTTTTTGGGTCTAGTGGCCGGAAACTGTTTCTCAGACGACCCCCAAACACTGAATTCAAGCCACAGTACACTGTGAAGACAGTGAAGCATGGTGGCGCAAGCATCATAACATGGGGATGTTTCTCATACTACGGTGTTGGGCCTATTTATCAGGGATCATGGATCAGTTTGAATACATCAGAATACTTGAAGAGGTCATGCTGCCTTATGCTGAAGAGGAAATGCCCTTGAAATGGGTGTTCCAACAAGACAACGACCCCAAACACACCAGTAAACGTGCAACATCTTGGTTCCAGACCAACAAGATTGACGTTATGGAGTAGTCAGCCCAATCCCCGGATCTTAATCCAATAGAAAACTTGTGGGGTGACATTAAAAAACCAAGAAATAGAGAAGAACTGTGGAATGTAGTCCAATCATCCTGTGCTGGAATACCTGAAGTTGGTTGACTCAATACAACACAGATGTACAGCAGTTCTCAGAAACAGTGGTTATACAACTAAATATTAGTTACAGGGGTTGTTCGGGTTCAGAGCTGAACCCGGACATACCTCCATTTTCACCCCAGCAGCCCCCCTGACAGGCACATCGGAGCAGTTCATGCTCCGATGCTCTCCTTTGCCCTGCGCTAAATCGCGCAGGGCAAAGGCATTTTTTGGAGTTCCAGTGACGTACCGGGGCTCTCCATGGGGCTGCCAGGAAGCCCGGTGATGTCACTGGCACTAATGGGCGAGCTAAAGCGCGGGCAGCGCTAAAGCCCACCCATCAGAGCCGGTGACGTCACCGAACACACTGTCGGGCGGAAGTTTCTGCCCGGCAGTGTGTTATTGAAAACAAAAGAACCCTTGCCCTGCGCGATTTAGCGCAGGGCAAGGGAGCGCATTGGAGCATGAGATGTTCCGATGCTAGCCTCAGGTAGCTGCCTGGGTGAAAATAAGGGTATGTCCGGGTTGCCTATTGAAGGTCAGCAGATATCTGAGGTGGCCATTGCTCATAATATCCCCTGTGTTAATAATGTTAAGTATCTAGGAATCCAGATTTCACCCAGGACTAAAGACTTTCTAGCGAGGTTTAGAAAGAAGACTAAAGCATGGAGTAAGCTATTTCTCTCCATAGTGGGCAGGGTAAATCTACTTAAGATGGTGATGATGCCACAACTTTTATATGTGCTCCACAACGTCCCGATCTGGTGCTCCACAACGTCCCGATCTGGTTATCTTTGGACAGATTTCAGAAAATTAACTCTATATTTAGAGAACTTATTTGGAGAGGAGGTCAGACAAGAATCAAACTGGAAACATTACAATACTCTAAGGGTACTTTCACACTTGTGCTGTGAGGATCCGGCAGGCAGTTCCGTCACCGGAACTGCCTGCCGGATCCGGAAATCCGTATGCAAACGGATATCATTTGTAGACTGATCCGGGTGTGGATCCGTCTGACAAATGCATTGAAATTCCAGATCCGTCTCTCTGGTGTCATCCGGAAAAACGGATCCGGTATTTTTTTTTCTCTCGCATTTTTAAAGGTCTGCGCATGGGAGGAGTGGGATTCATGTCCTAAAGTTGACTTGGCAATGGCTAGATTGTCCAAAAGATCTGTCTTTCCATCGGAGGATGCTTCTTTGCTCAAAGATCCTATGGATAAAAAAGCAGACTCTCTGTTAAAAATAAAAATTATATACAGTTGTAAGAAAAATTATGTGAACCCTTTGGAAGGATATGGATTTCTGCACAAATTGGTCATAAAATGTGATCTGATCTTCATCTAAGTCACAACAATAGACAATCACAGTCTGCTTAAACTAATAACAATTAAATGTTACCATGTTTTTATTGAACACACCATGTAAACATTCACAGTGCAGGTGGAAAAAGTATGTGAACCCCTAGACCAATGACATCTCCAAGAACTAATTGGAGTGAGGTGTCAGCCAACTGGAGTCCAAACATTGAGATGAGATTGGAGGTGTTGGTTACAGCTGCCCTGCCCTAATAAAAAAACACACACCAGTTCTGGATTTGCTTTTCACAAGAAGCATTGCCTGATGTGAATGATGCCTCGCACAAAAGAGCTCTCAGAAGACCTACGATTAAGAATTGTTAACTTGCATAAAGCTGGAAAGGGTTATAAAAGTATCTCCAAAAGCCTTGCTGTTCATCAGTCCACGGTAAGACAAATTGTCTATAAATGGAGAAAGTTCAGCACTGCTGCTACTCTTCCTAGGAGTGGCCATCCTGTAAAGATGACTGCAAGAGCACACCGCAGACTGCTCAATGAGGTAAAGAAGAATCCTAGAGTGTCAGCTAAAGACTTACAAAAGTCTCTGTCATATGCTAAAATCCCTGTTTAGCGAATATACAATAAGTAAAACACTAAACAAGAATGGATTTCATGGGAGGATACCACAGAGAAAGCCACTGCTATCCAAAAAAAACATTGCTGCACGTTTACAGTTTGCACAAGAGCACCTGGATGTTCCACATCAGTACTGGCAAAATATTCTGTGGACAGATAAAACCAAAGTTGAGTTGTTTGGAAAAACATACAACACTATGTGTGGTACTATGTTCCAACCAGATTGCAGAAAATGTTCCCATCCGCGTCTCCTATTTGTTGGCGCTGTGACTCCGCTATGGGCTCCATGATGCAGATTTTCTGGGATTGCCCAAAAATTTGTCCTTTTTGGCAGTTGGTTCATAAGACCTTGTCCTCAATTTTACGATTTACGATACCACACACCCCTGGTTTCTTCTTATTATTTCTCTCGGATCTGCCAATGAGTGTGCTTCGTAAGTCATGTTTGTGCTCCCTGGTGATAGCGGCTAGGTCGTGTATCCCTGCGAGTTGGAAGCTCTCTGCGCCTCCGACAATTAGTTGCTGGATCCAAAAGGTGGAGGAGAATGGAGAAACTCACCTCGCAGCTGCAAGCCAAGCATAAAGCCTTCCTTGATTCATGGGCCCCTTGGTTTTCTTTTCAGGAGTCTCAGGAGTTTCAGGACCTTATGGCCTGAGCTGCGGATCTTACCCTGTACTCTATGGGTTTACCCCCTCTCTAGTACCCACCCCCCTTTAGTGTCTATTGTCTGTGTGTATTGTTTCTCTCCTTTTGTTGTTATTTGTCTAGTGGTTACACCTCCTAATCTGTGTGCACTTATGCTGCCTTACTCTTCCTGGTAGCTCTGTTTAAAGGCCAGGATTATGCTTTTACTATTCTAGCCCGATGTGGTCATTGATCAGTCGAAAGGGTTCCTGCTCTGACGAGGTTCCTCTCATTATACCACAATTGCCAATAGATATTGTTATGTTGGCTGGCGTATAAGGTGATCTCGTTGTTGTGCTATATCATTGATACACTGGATGTACTGTATTGACTTTGCTGATGCACGGTTTGATTTCCGTATTCATTTAAATAAAGAATTAAAAAAGAAAAGAAAAAGGACAACAATCAAAAATCTGGTTTATGACGCCAATCCTCCAGGGCCTCCTATAGGCGCCAGACTACAAAAATTCTGGCGCCAATGGGCAGCCACGTCCTCAGACACCTGGCTGGTTTCTACACTACAAAGGGGCTACACACTAGATTTCATCTCTCCTCCTCCGGACAGATTCACAATAACCAGAGGTAAAGTCAACAGTGGTGCCCAGACTAATCTCACAATTCATTCTAAAGGCAGCCTTAGAGAGAGTTCTTCTGTCAGAAAGAGGAAAAGGTATATACTCCAAAGTGTTCCCAGTGCCCAAGCCTGGAGGCAAATGGAGACTCATTATAGATCTGACCTTTCTGAACATATTTCTACTCAAAAGAAAGTTCAAGATGGAGACAATCCGATCGGTGATGCCCCTATTACAGAATGGAGATTATCTATGCGACAATAGACCTGACGGATGCGTATCTGCATATACCAATCCTTCCCCAGCATCGCAAGTATCTTCGAGTAGCTCTACACTCAAGCACAGGTCTGCAACATCTCCAATTTACATGTCTGCCTTTTGGGATTGCGGTAGCACCTGAGAGTATTTACCAAGATAGTGGTGGCTCTATCAGCAGTCCTGAGATTGAAAGGTGTTACTGTGGTGCTTTGCCTAGACAATTGGCTCCTGAGAGCATCTTCTGCAGCTTACTATTGAAGGATCTGCAGACAACGATACAAGTTTTAAAAGAACACGGTTTCTTGATAAATTTCAAAAAATCTCATCTGATCCCAACACAGAACATCAAGTTTTTGGGATTCATGCTGAACTCTCACAATATGACTGTGAAGCTTTCAGTAGAGAGGATGCGGATGTTTGTACGAGAAATTTCTCACCTCACCACATGCCACTCGATCACCATCATAAATGCGATGAGAGTACTAGGGCTCCTTACATCATCAATCGATGCAGTCCCATGGGCCAAAGCCCACATGAGGAAGCTCCAGAACAATATCTTGGCATCATGGAACGGTGATTGCAAAGACCTGGACAAGATAATGTCCATTCACCCCTCAACTTGTCAAGATCTTCAGTGGTGGCCGATTCCGTCTCATCTCCAGAGAGCACAAACAAAAAGTGGAAGAGCAGCACAACCGGACCTTTAGACCAAAACCGGAATGCAACAGCCGCGATGGGACCGCAGATCCACAGCAGTCCAGGAACAGCAATGAAAGATGGTAGTCACAGCAGCATATCCAGTGCGTCATTTATTGGAAGCCTTGAGTGCACACACAAAGTACGACGTTTCGGCTACACAGTAGCCTTGACTAAGGCTACTGTGTAGCCGAAACGTCGTACTTTGCTTGTGTGTGCACTCAAGGCTTCCAATAAATGACGCACTGGATATGCTGCTGTGACTACCATCTTTCATCTCCAGAGAGGTCATTGTCTGATTCCTCAGTCCTGGACTCTCCTCACCACGGATGCCTCATCATGGGGTTTGGGTGCCCATGTTGGAAATCATTGGGTAAAGAAGAAGTGGAGCTTCGTAGAAAAGCCCTTATCCTCAAATATGAAGAAGTTAAGAGCAGTAACTCTAGCTACAGAGCATTTTCAGCAACTGTTGCAGGGAACTCATGTTCAAATTCAATCAGACAATTTTACGACTGTCTTTTATATAAACAAATAAGGGGGTACAGGGAGTACCCTTCTGTCACTGGAATGCAGGCAATTGATGGCCTGGGCAGAAGCTCACAAAGCTGGAATCTCTGCCACTCACATCAGGGGGTCTCTCAATTGTTTGGCCGATTACCTCAGCCACAGCAGGATAGCTCCCTGGGAGTGGAGCCTAAACTTGGAGATCTTCAATCAGATTGTCCAAAATATGGGAATGCCAGACTTAGATGCCATTGCAACAGTGAAGAGTGCGAAACTAGGACAGTTCCATCAGGAGAAAAAAGCATTGGAGACGGATGGTCTGTCTATCAGCTGGATGGGAAAACTAATATATGTTTTCCCTCCTCTTCCTCTAATTCCCAAGGTCCTGAGGAAAATATTGGAAGAAAAGACAGAAGCAATAGCAATACTTCCATTCTGGACACTCAGAGCGTGGTTTTCTCTGGCATTGATGATGTTGAGAGGGATCTTCTGGAAGCTCTCACTGCAGCCCGATCTTCTATCCCAGAGAGGAATCCTTCATCCCAATCTGAAGATGCTCCACCTAAAGGCCTGGAAGCTGCACAGCAAGCTCTATTAGAGTTAGGCCTTTCCTCTGAGGTTACCTGCACAATTCTAGCCTCTAGAAGACCAGCAACTATTAGAACTTATAATAGAGTCTGGAAGATCTTCAAGTTGTAGAACACCAGGCAATCTCGGGATCCTAAAGCTATAACTACTATTCTTCAGTTTCTGCAAGAGGGTATCAGTAAAGGCCTCAAACTCAACACTCTGAAATTACAATTTCTACACATAAATGCTCAGCTGCAGGGATTGTTTTCCAATAACTGCCTGATAAAGTCATTCTTCAGAGCCCTAAGGATTGTTAATCCAGTGGTTCATCCTCCGCTTCCTTCCTGGGACCTTTCTCTTGTTTTGTCTGTGCTCTCCAACTCGCCATTTGAGCCTTTACAGCAAGTATCTCTGCACTTGATGACCTTAAAAGCGATCTTTCTTGTGGCCATAACATCGGCCAGAAGAATAAGTGAGCTCCAAGCTCTGTCTATCCGGGACCCATATCTCAGAGACCTAGGTCATTGTCTGGTTCTTCGTACAATGTCTAGATTCCTTCCAAAGGTGGCTTTTAGCAATAATATAAATCACCTTACCTGTGCTATAGCCAGATCCTGTTGGTGAAGAACAGGCAACACTTCATCTGTTAGATGTAAGAAGAGCTGTCTTGTGTTATCTAGAGAGGACAAAACAGTTTAGATCAGCAGAGAATCTGTTCATTCAGCATCATGGTCCAAATAAGGGCAACAAAGCGAGCAAGGCCACTCTTGCCAGATGGATACGCAGTACAGTAGAAAAATGCTATTTATTGAAGGAAGTTCAGTATCCCCTTAACATCAAGCCACACTCAACCAGATCAACTGCAACTTAGTGGGCGGAGTTAGCGCAGGTATCTCTTCACCAGATCTTCTCAGCGGCAACCTGGTCCTCGAATTCCACCTTCATGAAACATTATCGACTGGATCTTATGCAGGCAGAGGGCTCTACTTTTGGCAAAAGAGTGTTGGAATTAGCATCTTCTATACCCCCCATTAATTTTTGCTTTTTAATCCTATATGTATTTGTGCTGCCGTAGGACATCCAGGAAAGTGAAAATTTACCCACCTGAAATTTTCATTTCCTATAGTCCTTAGGCAGCACAACTTTCCCTGCCTTAAAAAATTTATTTTTGCTGCATTATAATACAAAGAGTCTTCATTGGTGTCAGGGTTTTATGGATGGTCCTGGCGTGTGATTGGTTGTTTAATTTAGTTTCTTATTAAGCTTATTAACCTGTCTCTTCTGGTTGTACCTAGGGGAATAAAACCCATATCTATGTGTGCTTCCTAAGGACTACAGGAAACTAACATTTCAGGTGGGTAAATTTTCACCATTATCATTGCTAAACTAGATACGGGCCAAAAATTTATCTTTACAGGAAGAGAAAAGAGAGGTTTGATAGCTATGCTTTATTCACTGTTACTAGATAAGTTCTTAATTTCTCATCCGTTGACTCAAATGAAAAAGTGGGAGGGAGATGTGGGGAAGAGGTCGCAGGGGCAATGGGAGGATATTTTAGAGGCGATTCCGTTTACTTCACTGAGTGAACAGGGAAAGGTGTCCCAACTTTTCATCATTCACAAAGTATATAATGCGCCATTATTGCTAAAATACATTGGGGTCAGAACAGACGCATGCTCTCCGAGATGTTCTATGGAACCAGCGGATTTGATCCACATGATATGGAAGTGTCAATGTCTAGATAGGTTCTGGTTAGGTATAATAGAGACCATACACCAAAACATGTATTCTGGTATATGTCTCTGAAATAGAGACAGATGAGTATAGCAATATAGCGGTGGGCAGATTGTTGCATATAGCCAGAAAACTGATTGCGTTGCATTGGATACTGACTAGTCCCCCGACGCTGGAAGAATTTATGGTTAAAGTCAATAATATGTTGATCTGTGAAAAAGCTGTATTCCTGAAAAGAGGGTGTCCGCAAAAGTTTGATAAACTATGGAGCAAATGGTTGTCTAATAGTCATATTAGATTCTAAAGAGATAGACGGAGAAGCACAAATGTCGGAGTGAGTACAGATTTTGGGTGGGGGGGGGACTTAAGGGGGGAGGAATTTGGTATAGGGGTTTATTCATGTATGTTATATAATATATTTAATACAAAAATGACAATACGCAAAAGAGTACATCAAACAGATTTATTTTTCTGTATTAGGATATTAGAATATACTTATTGTACACAGCTTTGAAAATCTCGTTAATAAAAAATATTTGATAAAAAAAAAAAAAAACACTGGAATCTTCCTGATCAATGATTCAGTTTTTTCCTGGGGAAGAAAAGAGTAAGGCTACTTTCACACTAGCGTTCGGGGCTCCGCTTGTGAGTTCCGTTTGAAGGCTCTCACAAGCGGCCCCGAACGGATCCGTCCAGCCCTAATGCATTCTGAATGGATGCGGATCCGCTCAGAATGCATCAGTCTGGCTCCGTTTGTCCTCCGCTCCGCTCAGCAGGCGGACACCTGAACGCAGCTTGCAGCGTTCGGGTGTCCGCCTGGCCGTGCGGAGGCAAACGGATCCGTCCAGACTTACAATGTAAGTCAATGGGGACGGATCCGTTTGAAGTTGACACAGTATGGCTCAATTTTCAAACGGATCCGTCTCCCATTGACTTTCAATGTAAAGTCAAAACGGATCTGTTTGCATTATCATGAACAAAAAAAAAAAAAATATATATATATATATATATTTTTTTTTTTTTTGTTCATGGTAATGCAAACGGATCCGTTCTGAACGGATCTAAACGTTTGCATTATAGGTGCGGATCCGTCTGGGCACATACCAGACGGATCCGACCTAAACGCAGGTGTGAAAGTAGCCTAAAGTTTACTGGAATTCAGAAGGACTCCCCAAAAAACTTTTTTGCTGACTTGTGTTAGGTTTTTCTAGATTTATCAGCCAGCCCAGGGATGGGAATTTCAATTCCACAACCTGAAGATGATCCTGCAGAATACTTTCCGATGAAGCCACCAGTAAAAAGTGATTGAAGTCACCTCCTTCTCCTTTGTCAGTTGCTTTTGTATATTGGAAAGGGGATGATTTATTAAAAACCTGTCTGGGGGCCGGCTGATAAATTCTATTTTGTATCCTTGAAGAACTGAAGAAACCATGGAGATGAGTTGACATTTCCCCATGGAAGGTGGAAGGTACTCAGTCTGTCCCCCTTACAGGAAGATTGGGGTCATTGAGATTTTTTGGCAGAGTTGTCCGGATTAAACAAAAATCCTTTCCCTCTGACCCTGGAGGACTGCCATCTATTGCTTGAATCCTTTCTCTTTTGATCCTATCTGCCCCTACCTTGGGCACGAAAGGAACGCCTTTGTTAAAAGAATCATGATTCAGATGGAAACCCCTTTGTTTAATCATAAACCTTCTCTAAGATGTCGTCTAAGGCTGAACCGAATAACCTATCCCCCTCACATGGGATGGAACAAAGTTTACTTTTGGACCCTGTGTTCCCTGACCAGAACCTAAGCCAAACAGCTCTACGAGTACAGTTTGATAGTGCAGCCATCCTAGATGATATTCTTACCAGGTTCGCAGCAGCATCCGCCCTAAAGTTTAAGGCCTGCTTTAAAGCAGAGAGAAGAAATTATCTCCTCCCTAGGGATGCCTGCTTTAACCACCTCAGCCCCCATAGCTTAAACACCCTTAATGACCAGGCCACTTTTTACACTTCTGCACTACACTACTTTCACCGTTTATTGCTGGGTCATGCAACTTACCACCCAAATGAATTTTACCTCCTTTTCTTCTCACTAATAGATCTTTCATTTGGTGGTATTTCAGTGCTGCTGAAATTTTAAATTTTTTTGTTATTAATCGAAATTTAACGATTTTTTTGCAAAAAAATTTCATTTTTCACTTTCAGTTGTAAAATTTAGCAAAAAAAACGACATCCATATATAAATTTTTCTCTAAATTTATTGTTCTACATGTCTTTGATAAAAAAAAAAATGTTTGGGTAAAAAAAAAAAATGGTTTGGGTAAAAGTTATAGCGTTTACAAACTATGGTACAAAAATGTGAATTTCCGCTTTTTGAAGCAGCTCTGACTTTCTGAGCATCTGTCATGTTTCCTGAGGTTCTACAATGGCCAGACAGTACAAACATCCTACAAATGACCCCATTTCGGAAAGTAGACACCCTAAGGTATTGGCTGATGGGCATAGTGAGTTCATAGAACTTTTTATTTTTTGTCACAAGTTAGCGGAAAATGATGATTTTTTATTTATTTTTTTCTTACAAAGTCTCATATTCCACTAACTTGTGACAAAAAATAAAAACTTCCATGAACTCACTATGCCCATCACGAAATACCTTGGGGTGTCTTCTTTCCAAAATGGGGTCACTTGTGGGGAAGTTATACTGCCCTGGCATTTTAGGGGCCCAAATGCGTGCGAAGTACTTTGAAATCAAAATCTGTAAAAAATGGCCGGTGAAATCCGAAAGGTGCTCTTTGGAATGTGGGCCCCTTTGCCCACCTAGGCTGCAAAAAAGTGTCACACATGTGGTATTGCCGTACTCAGGAGAAGTTGGGCAATGTTTTTTTGGGGTGTCATTTTACATATACCCATGATGGGTGAGAGAAATATCTTGGCAAAAGACAACTTTTCCCATTTTTTTTATACAAAGTTGGCATTTGACCAAGATATTTATCTCACCCAGCATGGGTATATGTAAAATGACACCCCAAAACACATTGCCCAACTTCTCCTGAGTATGGCAATACCACATGTGTGACACTTTTTTGCAGCCTAGGTGGGCAAAGGGGCCCACATTCCAGAGAGCACCTTTAGGATTTCACAGGTCATTTTTTACACATTTTGATTTCAAACTACTTAACACACATTAGGGCCCCTAGAATGCCAGGGCAGTATAACTACCCCACAAGTGACCCCATTTTGGAAAGAAGACACCCCAAGGTATTCCGTGAGGGGCATGGCGAGTTCCTAGAATTTTTTATTTTTTGTCACAAGTTAGCGGAAAATGATGATTTTTTAAATTTTTTTTCTTACAAAGTCTCATATTCCACTAACTTGTTACAAAAAATAAAAACTTCCATGAACTCACTATGCCCATCACGAAATACCTTGGGGTGTCTTCTTTCCAAAATGGGGTCACTTGTGGGGTAGTTATACTGCCCTGGCATTTTAGGGGCCCGAATGCGTGAGAAGTAGTTTGAAATAAAAATCTGTAAAAAATGGCCGGTGAAATCCGAAAGGTGCTCTTTGGAATGTGGGCCCCTTTGCCCACCTAGGCTGCAAAAAAGTGTCACACATCTGGTATTGCCATACTCAGGAGAAGTTGGGCAATGTGTTTTGGGGTGTCATTTTACATATACCCATGCTGGGTGAGATAAATATCTTGGTCAAATGCCAACTTTGTATAAAAAAAATTGAAAAGTTGTCTTTTGCCAAGATATTTCTCTCACCCAGCATGGGTATATGTAAAAAGACACCCCAAAACACATTGCCCAACTTCTCCTGAGTACGGTGATACCAGATGTGTGACACTTTTTTGCAGCCTAGGTGGGCAAAGGGGCCCACATTCCAAAGAGCACCTTTCGGATTTCACCGGCCATTTTTTACAGATTTTGATTTCAAACCACTTCTCACGCATTCGGGCCCCTAAAATGCCAGGGCAGTATATCTACCCCACAAGTGACCCCATTTTGGAAAGAAGACACCCCAAGGTATTTCGTGATGGGCAGAGTGAGTTCATGGAAGTTTTTATTTTTTTGTCACAAGTTAGTGGAATATGAGACTTTGTAAGAAAAAAATAAATTAAAAAAAATCATCATTTTCCGCTAACCTGTGACAAAAAATAAAAAATTCTAGGAACTCACCATGCCCCTCACGGAATACCTTGGGGTGTCTTCTTTCCAAAATGGGGTCACTTGTGGGGTAGTTATATTGCCCTGGCATTCTAGGGGCCCTAATGTGTGGTAAGTAGTTTGAAATCAAAATGTGTAAAAAATGACCTGTGAAATCCTAAAGGTGCTCTTTGGAATGTGGGCCCCTTTGCCCACCTAGGCAGGAGAAGTTGGGCAATGTGTTTTGTGGTGTCTTTGTACATATACTCATGCTGGGTGAGAGAAATATCTCGGCAAAAGACAACTTTTCCCATTTTTTATACAAAGTTGGCATTTGACCAAGATATTTATCTCACCCAGCATGATTATATGTAAAATGACACCCCAAAACACATTGCCCAACTTCTCCTGAGTACGGTGATACTAGATGTGTGACACTTTTTTGCAGCCTAGATGCGCAAAGGGGCCCACATTCCTTTTATGAGGGCATTTTTAGACATTTGGATTCCAGACTTCTTCTCACGCTTTAGGGCCCCTAAAATGCCAGGGCAGTATAAATTTCAATCTTTCATAGACTCAATATGCCACTCACGGAATACCTTGGGGTGTCTTCTTTCCGAAATGGGGTCACATGTGGGGTATTTATACTGCCCTGGCATTCTAGGGGCCCTAAAGCGTGAGAAGAAGTCTGGAATATAAATGTCAAAAAATTTTTACGCATTTGGATTCCGTGAGGGGTATGGTGAGTTCATGTGAGATTTTATTTTTTGACACAAGTTAGTGTAATATGAGACTTTGTAAGAAAAAAATAATAATTTCCGCTAACTTGGGCCAAAAAAATGTCTGAATGGAGCCTTACAGGAGGGTGATCAATGACAGGGGGTGATCAGGGAGTCTATATGGGGTGATCACCCCCCTGTCATTGATCACCCCCCTATAAGGCTCCATTCAGATGTCCGTATGTGTTTTGCGGATCCGATCCATGTATCCGTGGATCCGTAAAAAACATACGGACATCTGATGGAGCCTTACAGGGGGGTGATCAATGACAGGGGGGTGATCAGGGAGTCTATATGGGGTGATCACCCCCCTGTCATTGATCACCCCCCTATAAGGCTCCATTCAGATGTCCGTATGTGTTTTGCGGATCCGATCCATGTATCCGTGGATCCGTAAAAAACATACGGACATCTGAATGGAGCCTTACAGGGGGGTGATCAATGACAGGGGGGTGATCAGGGAGTCTATATGGGGTGATCACCCCCATGTCATTGATCACCCCCCTACAAGGCTCCATTCAGATGTCCGTATGTGTTTTGCGGATCCGATCCATGTATCCGTGGACCCGTAAAAAACATACGGACATCTGAATGCAGCCTTACATGGGGGTGATCAATGACAGGGGGGTGATCAATGACAGGGGGGTGATCAGGGAGTCTATATGGGGTGATCAGGGGTTAATAAGTGACAGGGGGGGTGTAGTGTAGTGGTGTTTGGTGCTACTTATTACTGAGCTGCCTGTGTCCTCTGGTGGTCGATCCAAACAAAAGGGACCACCAGAGGACCAGATAGCAGGTATATTAGACGCTGTTATCAAAACAGCGTCTAATATACCTGTTAGGGGTTAAAAAAATCGCATCTCCAGCCTGCCAGCGAACGATCGCCGCTGGCAGGCTGGAGATCCACTCGCTTACCTTCCGATCCTGTGAACGCGCGAGCCTGTGTGCACGCGTTCACAGGAAATCTCGCATTTCGCGAGATGACGCATATATGCGTGACTGTGCGCAGGGCTGCCGCCTCCGGAACGCGATCCTGCGTTAGGCGGTCCGGAGGCGGTTAAGATGATTGTCAAGCTGATCTTACCATACTGAGAGATCTTGCAGTACAAGTAGCGGCTATGCTTGGTCATAACATAGAAGTACTTGCCTCCCAGATCCTTTTTAACAGCCCCTCACACCTTTTGTCCATGGGATCTTTCAGAAGGCCCACATCCTCAAAGGGCAGAGATGACTGTTTGGAGATACGGGCTACTGGAGCATCTCCAACTAAGGAATGGATACTATCCAAAAGAGAGGGAGACAACCTTTTCTGTACAATGGAAACAGAGGCTTTTTGTATGAAGGATTTAGGGTCTTCCTACACACCGCACATTTCTTTCTGGTGGTCTCACTAGTAGAAGATTTTGAAGGGAGTATCCCAGGTCTAAAATAACAATTGTAATTGTTATATTATTCTCAATCAGAATACTGACCCCAGGAAGAAATTAACTGAATAAATAGGAGGGAAGCATGAAAGGGACCCCACCAGGAACACAGTTTAGTTTTCTATGGTAACCTGCATACCTAATTAGCTGAGAGCAGAAGTGACATCACCCCCACGGAATGATGGGACTGAGCTCTGAGTGAATTTATAAGGTTTAGCAAGATTATCTGCAGTAAGCAAAAGGTACACGTGTTGTGAGGACTGAGAAGCCTGGCTTTACCTGTAACTGTGTTAGAGATCACAATCTCCTGCTCTGTCAGAGTTAATATATGCTAATAACTGCTGGAGACCCACCCACAGCCTGAGGAGACAGAGAGAGTGCAAACTGCCTGTCAGCCAGTGCATCAACGTGCTGAGAAAAGCCCTTTAAGGCAAGTACTTCTTAGTATATCTAAACTTTCAACAAATACTTCTAATTCAATATTTTCGGAGTCTAGCAGCACCATGGCAGGCAGGAGAAATCGGGTACTACCGGTAAAAGACAAAAATACCTTATCCGACTCCCCACCCACACTGCAAAGAGTAAGAGAACTAGACTCATTAGTTACAACCTTTTTTTTTTCCTTTTTCACCTTGAGGTTTAATATAAGGACATACGTTAATAAAATGTCCTTCTTTACCACAGAAGAAACAAAGTCTTCTCTGAACCCTGAAGTTCCTATTACCAGGACCTGAAGAGACCTGTCCCAATTGCATAGGCTTATCACCAGACACAAGCTCCCCCGCGGGGCAGAAGAGACTGTTTACCCATATGGTAGTGCATCCCGAGTGAGGGGAACCTTGTACCTCTCTTTCAGGTGTCTATCAATCCGTACGGCCAGGGACATAGCCGCCTCCAAAGAATCATGGTTTTCGTGGAATGCCAGGGCGTCTTTTAGTCTCTCAGACAGCCCTTGACAGAATTGACTACGGAGTGCTGGGTCATTCCACTCCGAATCAGTCGCCTATCTCCTAAATTCAGAGCAATATGACTGCAGAACGTTCTCCCTGACTCAAACTACGCAGCTTAGATTCGGCCAGAGTAAACCGGTCTGGGTCATCATAAATAAGGCCCAGGGCTCTGAAAAATTAATCCACCGATCGGTAGAGAAAAGGCACAGGACTGAGCTGTCATGCCCTGCTCAGGTTATATGTGGAGGTCTGCCAGGCTAGCAGCACATGTTTTGTTTTGGGTTTGGATTTGAGCTGTATCCTCTTCCTTCCAGGTGCACTGGGTGGGGTCGTTTGTATGAGTTTAAATTACTCCCTTTCCCAGTGTCCTGTGCAGGTTATAGCTTCTATCTTGCTCTGTGGAAGGAAGGAATTGCTGTTTCTGCTCAGCTACAGATAAGTTGGTTTTGTTTGTCTCTTGTTGGTAGGGATTTGCTAGGAGGTGACCTTTATCCACAGCTTCTGGCCTAGACACTTGTTTCATGGTTTTCTGTGTTTCTATTGTATCTTGTATCCTACCCAGCGTGACATTATAACCCGCCAATACTTAGACTGCCATTTCTCAGCTGCTTTGAGATGGAGTCAATGGATGCGCTAGTTGATCGCATGCAGGGATTATCAGTGGACTCCGCGCGAGGGATCCCTTCTGTGAGTGGTTTCGTCTCACCTGTTCCCCAGGGTGATATTACATGTAACTCTGGGGTAGGGGAGGAACCCATGCTGCTGGGTCAGGTGTCTTTCCGTTCTGGTAATAGAAACTTTAGGAGGTTGCATAAGCTATGTTATTACTGTGGAGAAAGTGGTCATTTTATTTTTGCTTGTCCTTTAGTTATAAAAAATAGAGGTTGCTGATCTGCGTAATTCGGTCACATGGTGTCAGAATGCTCTGGCATCAGGTGCAATAGGAGGAAGTCAAATTTTTGGGGAGCCTAGAGTCGCTCTCCCTGATAGATTTGCAGGGGGTTTGGATGACTTTATTTGCTTTAGAGAGTCATGCAAGCTATATTTTCGGCTGCGTCCATCTTCATCTGGTGATGAGAGTCAGAGGGTAGGGATAATCATATCCCTGCTTAAAGGGGATGTGCAATCCTGGGCCTTTTCTCTACCGTCCGGTTCCCTGGCCCTCCGGTCGGTGGAAGAATTTTTTAAAGCCTTGGGATTAATTTATGATGACCCAGATCGGGTCTCGATGGCGGAATCTAAATTGCGTAATTTATTACAAGGTGAACATACTGCAGAGGCTTACTGCGTTGAATTTAGGAGATGGGCTACTGAGTCAGAGTGGAATGACCCCGCGCTACGTAGTCAGTTTTGTCAGGGGTTGTCTGAGAGATTAAAAGATGCCCTTGCTTTTCATGAGTACCCGGATACATTGGAGAATGCTATGTCTTTGGCAGTACGGTTAGATAGACGTATTAGAGAGAGGTGTAAGGTTCCCTCCGCGCGAGGGATCCCTTCTGTGAGTGGTTTCGTCTCACCTGTTCCCCAGGGTGATATTACATGTAACTCTGGGGTAGGGGAGGAACCCATGCTGCTGAGTCAGGTGTCTTTCCGTTCTGGTAATAGGAACTTTAGGAGGTTGCATAAGCTATGTTATTACTGTGGAGAAAGTGGTCATTTTATTTTTGCTTGTCCTTTAGTTAAACCGCATGTTGATGATAAAGAATCACAAAGAGGTTTACATAAAGAAAAAAAAAAAAAACATCCCTGACTCTTGGTAGTGTGAATGGGGTGGCGGAGCAAGCAGGTATGCAAGCTCCCTGTAATACTCGTTTTCTCCTTCCAGCTATGGTGGCGCTAGACTCAAGAAAATTTAATGTTGAAGTAGAGTTGTTGCGATACCATATTTTTGATTCGGTTTCCATACCATGAAAAATTATTGCGTTACTCGATACCACGCGAAAAAAATAAACCAAAAAAGCCACGTGCATTCCGCATTTTAAAAAATGGCGAATCGCGCAGTTTTTA
This sequence comes from Bufo bufo, assembly GCF_905171765.1. NCBI lineage: Eukaryota > Metazoa > Chordata > Amphibia > Anura > Bufonidae > Bufo > Bufo bufo. The sequence goes on from NC_053394.1 coordinate 179,604,348, forward strand.
TTTATTTTTTCTGTTCCGGCGTTCACCGAATAGATTTTTTTAAAATATCTTAATAGTTTGGACTTTTCTGACGTGGCGATATGTAATATGTAATATGTTTATTATTTATACATTTTATATGTGAAATTGGGAAAAGGGGGTGATTTATACTTCATATTTTGGTGTATTTTTTTTTTTACTTAATTTTTTTTTTTTACACTTTTTATTTAATAACTATTTCCCCCCTTAGGGGCTAGAACCTTGGATTTTTTTCATCCCTTGTCCTATTCACCCTGATAGAGCTCTATCAGGGTGAATAGGACTTCACACTATCCCTGCTGCTCTGTGCTTTGTGCACACAGCATCAGGGATGTTACCATGGCAGCCAGGGCTTCAGTAGCGTCCTGGCTGCCATGGTAACCGATCGGATTACACTGCTGGGGCTCCGATCAGAAGCTGCCACTGCACCACCAATGAGGGGGAGGGGAGAGGACCCTGTGGCCACTGCCACCAATGATTTTAATACTGGGGGGTTGAGAGGGGGCGGTGCATGATTTTAATGGGATGGGGGCTTGAGGGGGGGGCGCACTGTGCCACCAATGATAATTACAGGAGGCGGGTACTGGCAGAGGGGTTAACTGCCGCTGGTCGCAGCTCCCTGTCAGAGGCAGGGTGCCGGCAATGCGATTCTGCTGCCGGCACCCGCCTCCTGTATTATGTGTTAGACTACTTTTCCTGGGTCCAGACTCCAGACTTTAAGTATTAGGCTACACAGAGCGGCGCCCAGCGATGTCACAGCACTTACTATTAGTCCTGGGCGCCCCTTCGTTCACCCGCAGTGCCCCATTACTGTCTCCTCTCCTGCTCCACATGCTGATTACTATCGGAGCAATGGGGAGGAGACATCAGCTTCACTAGTGGGCGTTCCTTCTTCCTGCTCTGCGATTGGACAGCGCTACAGCCGGGAGAAGGAACGCCCACTAGTGAAGCTGATGTCTCCTCCCCATTGCTCCGATAGTAATCAGCATATGGAGCAGGAGAGGAGACAGTAATGGGGCACTGCGGGTGAATGGAGCGACGCCCAGGAATAATGGTGAGTGCTGGGACATCGCTGGGCGCCGCTCTGTGTAGGAAAAGTCATATCATTGGTGGGCGCAGTGCGCCCGCCCCTCTCCCCGTTCATTGGTGGCAGCAGCAGCACAGGGGGAGGGAGGACAGCTTCCTTCTCCCTGTGCTGCTGAGAGAACATGAGCGCGCCGACAGCAGTGCGCTTATGTTCAGAGATACTAGACTGCGCAGGAGCGCAGCCCAGTATCGAAAAAATGGAAATCCCGGTATTGTATCGATACCGGGACAAAAGTATCGATTGGGTATCGAAATTTCGATACCCGCAACAACCCTATGTTAAAGTATTCCTTGACTGTGGTGCTGGGGTAAACCTTATTGATTTTCTTTTTCTTCAAAATCCGGGCCTAAGTACTTGCACTATAGAAAGAGAGATTCCGGTTTTTGCAATTGACTCTTCCCCTCTTTCTCAAAGGAGTCTCACTCATATTGCTCATGGTATTCAGTTAAGGGTGGGTGATTCACATGTTGAGATCATGTCTTATTTTGTCATGAAGGACTTGCCCGCTCCTATAGTCTTAGGGTTACCGTGGTTGACAAAACATAACCCAATTATAGATTGGCAGGCAAGACAGATCACTGGTTGGAGTGAATTTTGTTCGGACAATTTTCTGGGCACATCTATCTCTGATGTGTCTACTACGGTTTTACCTCAGTATCTCTCAGATTTTGCGGATGTCTTTTCGGAGGGTGGGGCTCAGGAATTGCCTCCTCATCGTGACTATGATTGTTCAGTTAATCTCATCCCAGGGGCTAAGTTGCCAAAGTCTCGGCTGTACAATCTTTCTCAACCTGAAAGAGAGGTCATGCGGAAGTATATTGCCGAGAGTTTGGCAAAAAGTCATATTAGACCATCTAAGTCTCCGGTTGCAGTTGGTTTATTCTTTGTAAAGAAAAAGGATGGATCGCTTAGACCCTGTTTGGATTTCCGGGAATTGAACCGTATTACGGTCCGGGATCCGTATCCCCTTCCTTTGATCTCTGACCTTTTTGATCAAATTGTTGGAGCCAAGGTGTTCTCCAAGTTAGATTTAATCTGATCAGAATCAAGGAAGGGGATGAGTGGAAAACGGCCTTCAACACGCATGAGGGTCATTTCGAGAATCTGGTTATGCCTTTTGGGTTAACTAACGCGCCAGCAGTGTTTCAGCGATTTGCCAATGACATTTTCCATCATTTTGTGGGAAGGTTCGTGGTAATTTACTTGGATGACATTCTAATTTACTCTCCTGATCTGAAGACCCATCAGGATCACGTGAGACAGGTTTTGTCGATCCTTCGGGAGAATAAATTATATGCCAAATTGGAGAAATGTGTGTTTTCTGTGCAGGAGCTTCCGTTTCTGGGATATCTGCTTTCTGACTCTGGTTTTCGTATGGACCCCAAAAAGGTCCGGGCGGTTCTGGAATGGGACCAACTGGAGAATCAGAAAGCTTTGATGCGGTTTTTGGGGTTTACCAATTATTATACAAAATTTATCTTGAACTATTCTACCATTGTAAAACCTCTGACCGACATGACTAAGAAGGGTGTCGACTTCTCTGTCTGGTCGGAGGAGGCATTGCAGGCCTTTGGCTATTAAGGAGTGTTTTGCGTCTGCTCCCATTCTGATGCAGCCCGATGTGTCTCAGCCATTTGTGGTGGAGGTGGATGCGTCAGAGGTGGTGGTTGGAGCAGTGTTGTCGCAGTGTTGTCGCAGGGTTCATCTCCTGGCAAATGGGTTCCGTGTGCTTTCTTTTTCCAAGAAGCTCTCGGTCGCCGAGAGGAATTATGATGTAGGAGATAGGGAATTGCTGGCCATCAAATTGGCCTTTGAGGAATGGCGTCACTGGTTGGAGGGGGCGTCTCATCCCGTTACGGTATATACTGATCATAAGAATTTGGCTTACCTGCAATCTGCCAAGCGTCTGAATCCTAGACAGGCTAGATGGTCACTGTTCTTTACTAGGTTCAATTTTGTGGTTACTTTTCACCCGGGGGTTAAAAATGTCAAGGCAGATGCATTGTCTCGTAGTTTTCCTGGGGGAGGTGATTCAGAGGATCCTGCTCCGATTTTGGCTGATAGGGTGGTGGTCTCTGCTCTGTACCCCGAATTGGAGATGGAGGTGTTGGGAGTCCAGGAGGGGGCCCCTGATTCTTGTCCCCCAGGGAGGTTGTTTGTTCCTGATGGACTGCGATACAAGGTATTCAAGGAACATCACGATACTGTCCTTGCTGGACATCCTGGTGGCAAGTCCACCTTTGATCTGGTGTGGTTATCTACTAAAAATATTAAACTGAGAGTGCCATCTTGGAAACTGGGTCCAAGATTTATTGGACATTACAAAATATCTGCGGTTGTCAATCCAGTGGCGTTTCGTCTGGATCTTCCGCAGATCTGGAGGATCCATGATGTGTTCCATAGGCCTTTACTGAAGAAATATGTGAAACCGGTGGAACCATCGCCATTGCCCCCTCCCCCTGTTCTGGTTGATGGAAATTTAGAGTTCGAGATCTCTAGGGTTCTCTTCAGTACCTGGTGCACTGGAGGGGATATGGTCCCGAGGAGAGGATGTGGGTTCCGGCTGTGGATGTTCGTGCCAACCGACCGGTGAGGGCCCACCCGGATAAAGTTGGGCCAGGGTGTCCGGAGGTCACCCATAGAAGGGGGAGTACTGTCATGCCCTGCTCAGGTTATGTGCGGAGGTCTGCCAGGCTAGCAGCACATGTGTAGTTTGTTTTGTTTTGGGTTTGGATTTGAGCTGTATCCGCCTCCTTCCAGGTGCACTGGGTGGGGTCGTTTGTATGAGTTTAAATGACTCCTTTTCCCAGTGTCCTGTGCGGGTTATAGCTTCTATCTTGCTCTGTGGAAGGAAGGAAGGAATTGCTGTTTCTGCTCAGCTACAGATAAGTTGGTTTTGTTTCTCTCTTGTGTTCTGTCTAGGCTGTTAGGGAGACACCTGCTCCCTCCTTGCTTGAAGAAGCAGGCTGTCTCTTTTCCCCTTTTCCACTATCTTAGGGATCTTATGGTTTCTTCAGTCTTAGGCACGGGGGCATGTTTATTCCCACCTTCAGGGTCTGAACGTGGGCACAGAAGTCCAGGGAGAGGTTGGTAGGGATTTGATAGGAGGTGACCTTTATCCACAGCTTCTGGCCTAGACACTTGTTTCATGGTTTTCTGTGTTTCTATTGTATCTTGTATCCTACCCAGCGTGACATGAGCATCACCTTTCAGCAGAGAAATAATAATCCCCACTCTTTGACTCTCGTCCCCAGAGGAGAGCGGACGCAGTCCAAAATACAGTGTAACGGACCGTTTCCGCAGACAAGGGGTTAAAATCCGTTTATGCGATGTGCCCCTTTCTGAGAGACAGGCCCAGCTACTGCAGAACACCAACTCCCGAACTGGATACAAAGTAGCACTCCAAACTGGAACCTCACGAATAGCTGCTAGCAGACGAACAGGAAAAGCATACAATCCTGGCAATCGGTCCTCTAACAGCATACAGCGGATCCCCCCAATAACGAGACAAGGCTCCGTTTTGAGGGTCAAGCAGTGGACTGACTGTACTTGAAGTACAGCCTCTTTTATTCACAAAAAACAAACAGAGTACTGCCCACAGGGGTTTGAAATACAACCAATCAGTATATTACAAGACATACAATGTAACTACAGCAACCAATCGTTCACGCCCCCAGAGGACCAGAATGAAGACTGTAACATAGGACAACATATCCCCACAATGCATCATGGTTTCCTCCTCTCTGTCCAGACAACCTGAAGAGCAATCCAATTATCTCTGAGGACAAAAGGAGATCGCCAATACACATGTGAGGACAACAGAACAGACATCACCATTTTAAACACACAATGGGACAATAGAAACACACCCAGCATATTCCCTCCCCTTATCCTGAGAGGAGACTCAATTATACATACAGTTAAACATACTTTCTACCCAACTTTCATAACTCTAAAACCATACCTCACATTCACATAAAAATTACATATTCGCAATCAATCCATTCAGGGGAACAACATATTAAAAAATGGCATGAATCAGACCAGGGGTTCAAAAGTTAGTAAAATATCTTTTGGGCCCTGGCTGGCACATGGCTATTTGGCTCAAACCTGTTTTACAGAGCCCTCTTTCCTGGAGACAATGGGAAAATAATCAAATTATATCCAGGGATAGAGGCAGACTCCATTGAGCACATGGTTGCAAAAAGACATAAAATACAATAAAATACACAAGGTTAAATTTACTACATAAAATAAAGACATGCAACATATCCCCAGATAGCTTAGGTCTGAGCGCATATTATTGAATGGCGCTCAGACCACACACATACAGTTCAATTGCCATGGAGCTTAAGTTTTGCATGGGCTGATGATAGTGCCCATAATCCTGGGGCAAGAGGCCAGCAGCCAGTCCTCTCCAAAGCCCAGTGGCGAGGTTGGTTTCGCCACACATCTCCCCCCCCCAGGGAAGACTAACCAGGTACCTGACCTCACGCCGGTCGGTACCTGAGTTAGTCTGGCAGCCCACCCTCAACCCAATACTGGACCTGTTGCATTTGGTAGCCTGTCTCTGTCCAGTGAGTCCACCAAGGTTATGTTGGAAGCTGGTACTCCCGGTCTCTGTGTTGCTCCCTGGCTTAGAGTGGAGGTTGCTTTGTGGGCAGGTATCAGCGGTACTCTGCCCTGGTGCCAGCGCTACCACGGAAGAAGCCTGGTTGGAGCCTGGTTGTTGGAGGGGGAGACCGACTGTCTCTACCCCCTGTGCTGTAAGTGCAGAGACCACGGTCCCATCTGCACTGTTGTGGGGCTTACTGTCTCCCCTTGGTGCGTTAAGCTGCCGCTGGGGAGAGGGGGGTAACGCGCTCCTCTCCCATACATACTTCCAGCCGCTGGGGAGGGCGACCAACCGTATCCGCTCCCAATACAGTGTCCTGCTGCTGGGGAAAGGAGACTGGGCTCTCTATTCCCTGCTGGACACTCTGCCGCTGGGGGACAGGACCGACTGTCTCTGCCCCCTGTAACTCCGCCTGTCGCTGAGGAATGGAGACTGGGCTCCCAATTCCCAAAAAATCATGCTGCTGCTGGGGGGCAGGAACAACCACCTCTGCCCCCTGTAACTCAGCCTGCCGCCAGGGAATGGAGACTGGGCTCCCAATTCCCTGCTGGACCGGTGGAGAGACCTCGGTCCCATCTCTACCGGCCACCTGGGGTCCTTCCCAGTAACACTCTACAATATCCTCCCAGCTGAATGGGTCTGGATCTGGGTCTGTCACCTTACCGTCCTGCTGAGCCTTCTCAATGGAGTGGAAGAGATCTCGGTAGTCCTGCTCCAGTTCCCACTCCAGGGTTGCTAGGTGAGCCAGGTCTTGCTCTACCTCATGGGGGTCATCCCACTCATGCCTAGCCTCCCTCTCATAAAAAATGTCCTGAAGTCTGGACTGTGCAGGGCTCCCGAAGTCAGGCTCTGCAAAGGACTCCCATAACAAGCCAGGACCATAAAACTCCTCTCCCTCTGGCTTGTCATGTTCGGCTGTCCAGGGTATATACTGTGCCATATACCACCAAAGCGCCTGGTAGGCATCCTCCAGCCATAGCTCCTGCCATACCCGGTGCTCTAGTTCCTTCACCCATTCCTCCAGGGGCTGCTCTCCCAGGAAGGGCATCCGCAGGGCCACTTGCTTCTGCAACCGCTGCTCTTCACTGGGGAGACTCTCACCCCGCTGGTATTGTAGATTATCCAGGGCCTGGTACCAGATGCCTTTCCTTAATGCATCCCGGCCATCCAGGTCCTCCTCCTCGTATAACACTGCTGGTTCCATCCTGGTGCTTTTAGGGTCGCTGTACTGAGACATGCGTTGTCCTTAAATTGCAGAATCCACAGAAATGGTGTCTCCCGTAGCTGTCCTTCTGGCTGTAGGAACGATCCCGCTGCTTGCCACCAATGTAACGGACCGTTTCAGCAGACAAGGGGTTAAAATCCGTTTAGGCGATAAGCCCCTTTCTGGGAGACAGGCACAGCTACTGCAGAACACCAACTCCCGAACTGGATACAAAGTAGCACTCCAAACTGGAACCTCACGAATAGCTGCTAGCAGACGAACAGGAAAAGCATACAATCCTGGCAATCGGTCTTCTAACAGCATACAGTGAATCCCCCCAATAACGAGACAAGGCTCCGTGTTGAGGGTCAAGCAGTGGTCTGACTGTACTTGAAGTACAGCCTCTTTTATTCACAAAAAACAAACAGAGTACTGCCCACAGGGGTTTGAAATACAACCAATCAGTATATTACAAGACATACAATGTAACTACAGCAACCAATCGTTCACGCCCCCAGAGGACCAGAATGAAGACTGTAACATAGGACAACATATCCCCACAATGCATCATGGTTTCCTCCTCTCTGTCCAGACAACCTGAAGAGCAATCCAATTATCTCTGAGGACAAAAGGAGATCGCCAATACACATGTGAGGACAACAGAACAGACATCACCATTTTAAACACACAATGGGACAATAGAAACACACCCAGCATATTCCCTCCCCTTATCCTGAGAGGAGACTCAATTATACATACAGTTAAACATACTTTCTACCCAACTTTCATAACTCTAAAACCATACCTCACATTCACATAAAAATTACATATTCGCAATCAATCCATTCAGGGGAACAACATATTAAAAAAATGGCATGAATCAGACCAGGGGTTCAAAAGTTAGTAAAATATCTTTTGGGCCCTGGCTGGCACATGGCTATTTGGCTCAAACCTGTTTTACAGAGCCCTCTTTCCTGGAGACAATGGGAAAATAATCAAATTATATCCAGGGATAGAGGCAGACTCCATTGAGCACATGGTTGCAAAAAGACATAAAATACAATAAAATACACAAGGTTAAATTTACTACATAAAATAAAGACATGCAACATATCCCCAGATAGCTTAGGTCTGAGCGCATATTATTGAATGGCGCTCAGACCACACACATACAGTTCAATTGCCATGGAGCTTAAGTTTTGCATGGGCTGATGATAGGGCCCATAATCCTGGGGCAAGAGGCCAGCAGCCAGTCCTCTCCAAAGCCCAGTGGCGAGGTTGGTTTCGCCACATACAGTTTACAGGAATCTCTGAACTGAACAAAATTATCACTCCCCCCAGAAAACCTATCTGGGAGGGCGACTTTAGGTTAAAGGCTGCCCTGGTTCCCACTGATGGAACTAGTCACCTGAGAATTCCAAAACTGTGCAACTGAATTACGGAGGTCAGCTACCTCGGCCTTCAACACGCACGAGGGTCATTTCGAGAATCTGGTTATGCCTTTTGGGTTAACTAACGCGCCAGCAGTGTTTCAGCGATTTGCCAATGACATTTTCTATCATTTTGTGGGAAGGTTCGTGGTAATTTACTTGGATGACATTCTAATTTACTCTCCTGATCTGAAGACCCATCAGGATCACGTGAGACAGGTTTTGTCGATCCTTCGGGAGAATAAATTATATGCCAAATTGGAGAAATGTGTGTTTTCTGTGCAGGAGCTTCCGTTTCTGGGATATCTGCTTTCTGACTCTGGTTTTCGTATGGACCCCATTCTCTGAACTGAACAAAATTATCACTCCCCCCAGAAAACCTATCAGGGAGGGCGACTTTAGGTTAAAGGCTGCCCTGGTTCCCACTGACGGAACTAGTCACCTGAGAATTCCAAAACTGTGCAACTGAATTACGGAGGTCAGCTACCTCCAAAGATAAACCCTGCATGCGATCCACCAGTGCATTAACAGTATCCACATCTGCACAAAGCAAGGAAAATAATGACGGTAGGGGGGGTTGATAATGTCACGGCAAGTGAGGATAGGAAGAACACCAAGTAAACAAACAGCAAAAGGTAAACAGACTACGCCCCAAAGCTAGGGAGGAGGGAATGGTAACCTCTTAACAATGCCTGAGCCTCTCGCTGACTGCTGACAGTATGAGCAAGTCCTGATGGTGAACGAACTCATACGCGGGAACCTATGCCCTGCTGACTCTGTAGCAAACCCTAACTTAGGGAGGTGGGAATGAGACAGCCGGTACCTTCCACCGTGAAGGTACCAGCGTCTCCCTGAGACCTAGCAGCAACACACGCACAAAGGAGAAAACAGGAGGACTTAGCTTGAGATGAGCGGGAGGTAGAGGAACCACATACTACCAATATAGTACTCCAGAAGGAAAATATCAACCGCAAAGTCAGCAGTAAGAGGCGGACTTAAATAGAGCCTCTTAACCCCTTAAGGACTTAGGACGTACCAGTACGGCATGTTTGCCGAGTCCTTAAGGACCCATGACGTACCGGTATGTCATGAGTTTAAAATGAGATTGCAGCGCTGCTGGGGTTAATCCGCACAGGATGCTGGCTGAAATCATTCAGCCGGCATCCTGTCACAACGCCGGGGAATATGACCCCCCCCCCGTATCGGCGATCGCAGCAAACCGCAGGTCAATTCAGACCTGCGGTTTGCTGCGCTTTTGGCTGATTCTGATCCCTGCGGTCCCTGACCGCGGGGATCAAACTTCAAAATGCCGCATATACATTTTTTTCCACCCCCCCTGCACCCCTGAATGGTTTTATGGCGGTGGGTGGTGCAGTGGGGGTGGTGCGGGAGGCGGGCGGTGCGGCAGGCAGGATCGCGATCCCCCGCCCGCCTCCCCTTGAATAATCGTTGGTGTACAGTGGTATACCAGGGTGTCAGCACATTGCTGACACCCTGGTATAAACGGCTGACATCGGTGATGCGTACGGACCGCTGTATGGAAAAAGTTAACAGTAAGAGGGAGCTCCCTCCCTCTCCCATCGGGGGGCTGCTGTGTCTTTGCAGCCCCCCGATGGAGAGGGAGAGAGCCCCCAGACAGCCCCCAGAGAGCCTCGTCCTTACCCTTCCCCGTCTGCGAAGTTCTGACAACTACTTAGCAGACGGGGAAGGTTCCCATGGCAACAGGACGCCGTCACAGGCATCCTGCTGTCCATGGTGCTGAACAGATCTGTGCTAAAGGCAGAGATCTGTTCAGACAAAGTGTAAGTAAAATACAGTACAGTACAATATATATTGTACTGTACTGTATTATACAGACATCAGACCCACTGAATCTTCAAGAACCAAGTGGGTCTGGGTAAAAAAAAAGTGAAAATCAAAAAACACATTTATCACTGATTAAAAATGAAAAAAATAAAATTCCCAACACATGTTTGGTATCGCCGCGTCCGTAACGACCTGATCTATAAAACGGTCATGTTACTTTACCCGAACGGTGAACGCCATAAAAATAAAAAATAAAAAACTATGATGAAATTTAAATTTTGCCCACCTTACTTCCCAAAAAAGGTAATAAAAGTGATCAAAAAAGTTGCATGTACGCCAAAATTGTAACAATCAAACCGTCATCTCATCCCGCAAAAATCATACCCTACCCAAGATAATCACCAAAAATCTGAAAAAACTATGGCTCTCAGACTATGGAGACACTAAAACATGATTTTTTTTGTTTCAAAAATGAAATCATTGTGTAAAACCTACATAAACAAAAAAAAGTATACATATTAGGTATCGCCGTGTCCGTATCGACCGGCTCTATAAAAACATCACATGAGTTAACCCCTCAGGTGACCACCGTAAAAAAATAAAAATGAAAACGGTGTAAAAAAAGCCATTTTTTGTCATCTTACGTCATCTCACAAAAAGTGTAATAGCAAGCGATCAAAAAGTCATATGCACCCCAAAATAGTGCCAATAAAACAGCCATCTCATCCCGCAAAAAATGAGACCCTACGTAAGATAATCGCCCAACAACTGAAAAAACTATGGCTCTTAGGCTATGGAGACACTAAAACTTTTTTTGTTTTAAAAATGAAATCATTGTGTAAAACTTACATAAATAAAAAAAATTGTATACATATTAGGTATCGCCGCGTCCGTGACAACCTGCTCTATAAAATTACCACATGATCTAACCTTTCAGATGAATGTTGTAAATAACAAAAAAAAACGGTGCCAAAAAAGCTATTTCTTGTTACCTTGCCGCACAAAAGGGGAATATAGAGCAACCAAAAATCATATGTACCCTAAACTAGTACCAACAAAACTGCCACTCTATCCTGTAGTTTCTAAAATGGGGTCACTTTTTTGGAGTTTCTACTCTAGGGGTGCATCAGGGGGGCTTCAAATGGGACATGGTGTAAAAAAAAAACAGTCCAGCAAAATCTGCCTTCCAAAAACCATATGGCATTCCTTTCCTTCTGCGCCCTGCTGTGTGCCCGTACAGCAGTTTACGACCACATATGGGGTGTTTCTGTAAACTACAGAATCCGGGCAATAAATATTGAGTTTTGTTTGGCTGTTAACCCTTGCTTTGTTACTTGAAAAAAAATATTAAAATGGAAAATCTGCCAAAAAAGTGAAATTTTGAAATTGTATCTCTATTTTCCATTAAATCTTGTGCAACACCTAAAGGGTTAACAAAGTTTGTAAAATCAGTTTTGAATACCTTGAGGGGTGTAGTTTCTTAGATGGGGTCACTTTCATGGAGTTTCTACTCTAGGGGTGCATCAGGGGGGCTTCAAATGGGACATGGTGTAAATAAACCAGTCCAGCAAAATCTACCTTCCAAAAACCAAACGGTGCACCTTTCACTCTGCGCCCCGTTGTGTGGCCGTACAGTAGTTTACGGCCACATATGGGGTGTTTCTGTAAACGGCAGAGTCAGGGCAATAAAGATACAGTCTTGTTTGGCTGTTAACCCTTGCTTTGTTAGTGGAAAAAATGGGTTAAAATGGAAAATTAGGCAAAAAAATAAAATTCTCAAATTTCATCCCCATTTGCCAATAACTCTTGTGCAACACCTAAAGGGTTAACGGAGTTTGTAAAATCAGTTTTGAATACCTTGAGGGGTGTATTTTATAGAATGGGGTCATTTTTGGGTGGTTTCTATTATGTAAGTTTTGCAAAGTGACTTCAGAGCTGTAGTGGTCCCTAAAAATTGGGTTTTTGTAAATTTCTGAAAAATTTCAAGATTTGCTTCTAAACTTCTAAGCCTTGTAACATCCCCAAAAAATAAAATATCATTCCCAAAATAATTCAAACATGAAGTAGACATATGGGGAATGTAAAGTCATCACAATTTTTGGGGGTATTACTATGTATCACAGAAGTAGAGAAACTGAAACTTTGAAATTTGCTAATTTTTCAAAATTTGGGGTAAATTTGGTATTTTTTTATGCAAAAAAAAATAATTTTTTTGACTTCATTTTACCAGTGTCATGAAGTACAATATGTGACGAAAAAACAATCTCAGAATGGCCTGGATAAGTCAAAGCGTTTTAAAGTTATCATCACTTAAAGTGACACTGGTCAGATTTGCAAAAAATGGCCAAGTCCTTAAGGTGAAATAGGGCTGAGTCCTTAAGGGGTTAAACAGCTAACGAGCAGAACCCGTGGAGAGGTGGGATCCTGTCCACAACAACAAACAGAAAGGAAACACAGAAAGACCTGTCAGATAGACTCATGTGCTGCAAGTGACAGGGCAGGCAGTGGCAATGAGAAGTACAATTAAACCGATGAATGAGAATAATGAAGGTGAACAACAGCTAGAAGAAAACTTCAGATTCAGTATGTGTGAGATGGAAGGCCACAGTCCTGTTCCTTTAACTGAGGAACAAACAGATATTACTACAGAAGAAAAGCAAAAAGATACTTTAGAATTAGAAGCTGCTTCAAAAACCTCTCATATTCATCACATGCGCTGTGCACATGCTGCAGCTGGCAATGAGAGACAGTCTGCAAGGAACTCTGATTGGCAAGGTGAGGAAATTGGTTATTGCTCCCAGAACCCTGAAAATGTATTCCATCTTAAAGAGACGTGCTGGGAAAGGGAAAATTGTAGATCAAACCACTCAGTGGGGCAGTACCTATATAACGATTAAGCGATTGGTTGAGCTGAAACACTTTCTTGTGGACATGGCCAACCCTCACGTAACACTAAATGAAGGTCAATGGACACAGGTGGCTGAATTAAAGAACTGCTTCGTCACCCATTTACAGTGACTAAAAAATTACAAGCTAAGGATTTTACTCCTGAAACTTTCATACAGAAGTGGAAGAACTTGCTGTTTTGCCTGTCCCAAAGAGGAGGTTTAATTGCAGATGGCATGGCTGCTTCAAGGAAACGGAGAGAGACATTGTTATTAGATAATACAATTCTTTTGGCAGCTGTTTATGTTGACCCAAGTCATCATATATTGCTGGATGATCAACAGATTACTAAAGGAAAAGAAGCTCTTAATGAGGTAGCAATTAGAATGAGTGGGCTACTGTAGCAAGAGGAATTGGGTCTTGGCAGTGCTACTGCTACCATATCTTCAGCCTCATCAGATGAGGAGTTTAACATGGAACAGGCAAAGCGTTGCTGCAGGGAAAAAGATTCAGCTCCCATAGCAAACAGATTGACTGTATTTCAGCAAATTTTTCACTTGCTCTCAAAGAAGTAGAAGAGTTTAACCGATCATCAAAGCTGACTGTGCAGGAGGCAATTCCTTTATACCCTGAGATTGTTAGAGATGTTACCCATCACAGATTTGCCACCAACCCACGTTAGTGTTAAGAGGCTGTTCTCTAGCCTTAAAATAATTTGATCAGATTTGAGGTCATCTATGAAGGAGGATCTGATGGAGGCAATACTATTTCTCAGAACAAATCCATAGACTCACCCCACAAATGTTATTCAGGACGTTTTTGTTAAAAGCTGTTTTTTTCCCACATACTGCCGCGTTTTGCATATTTACAACTTATTAAAGTTTTGTGTGTTCTAAAGTTGTATCCAATAAATACAGTCAGGTCCATAAATATTGGGACATCGACACAATTCTAAAATTTTGGGCTCTATACACCACCACAATGGATTTGAAATAAAACAAACAAGATGTGCTTTAACTGCAGACTGTCAGCTTTAATTTGAGGGTATTTACATCCAAATCAGGTGAACGGTGCAGGAATTACATATGTGCCTCCCACTTGTTAAGGGACCAAAAGTAATGGGAAAGAATAATAATCATAAATCAAACTTTTACTTTTTAATACTTGGTTGCAAATCCTTTGCAATCAATTACAGCCTAAAGTCTGGAATGCATAGACATCACCAGATGCTGGGTTTCATCCCTGGTGATGCTCTGCCAGGCCTCTACTACAACTGTCTTCAGTTCCTCCTTGTTCTTGGGGCATTTTCCCTTCAGTTTTGTCTTCAGCAAGTGAAATGCATGCTCAATCAGATTCAGGTCAGGTGATTGACTTGGCCATTGCATAACATTCCACTTCTTTCCCTTAAAAAAACTCTTTGGTTGCTTATGCAGTATGCTTTGGGTCATTGTCCATCTGCACTGTGAAGCGCCGTCCAATGAGTTCTGAAGCATTTGGCTGAATATGAGCAGATAATATTGCCCGAAACACTTCAGAATTCATCCTGATGCTTTTGTCAGCAGTCACATCATCAATAAATACAAGAGAACCAGTTCCATTGGCAGCCATACATGCCCACGCCATGACACTACCACCACCATGCTTCACTGATGAGGTGGTATGCTTAGGATCATGAGCAGTTCCTTTCCTTTTCCATACTCTTCTCTTCCCATCACTCTGGTACAAGTTGATCTTGGTCTCATCTATCCATAGGATGTTGTTCCAGAACTGTGAAGGCTTTTTTAGATGTCGTTTGGCAAACTCTAATCTGGCCATCCTGTTTTTGAGGCTCACCAATGGTTTACATCTTGTGGTGAACCCTCTGTATTCACTCTGGTGAAGTCTTCTCTTGATTGTTGACTTTGACACACATACACCTACCTCTTGGAGAGTGTTCTTGATCTGGCCAACTGTTGTGAAGTGTGTTTTCTTCACCAGGGAAAGAATTCTTCGGTCATCCACCACAGTTGTTTTCCGTGGTCTTCTGGGTCTTTGGTGTTGCTGAGCTCACTGGTGTGTTCCTTCTTTTTAAGAATGTTCCAAACTGTTGTTTTGGCCACGCCTAATGTTTTTGCTATCTCTCTGATGGGTCTGTTGTGTTTTTTCAGCCTAATGATGGCTTGCTTCACTGATAGTGACAGCTCTTTGGATCTCATCTTGAGAGTTGACAGCAACAGATTCCAAATGCAAATAGCACACTCGAAATGAACTCTGGACCTTTTATCTGCTCATTGTAATTGGGATAATGACGGCATAACACACACCTGGCCATGGAACAGCTGAGAAGCCAATTGTCCCATTACTTTTGGTCCCTTAACAAGTGGGAGGCACATATGCAAACTGTTGTAATTCCTACACCGTTCACCTGATTTGGATGTAAATACCCTCAAATTAAAGCTGACAGTCTGCAGTTAAAGCACATCTTGTTCATTTTATTTCAAATCCATTGTGGTGGTGTATAGAGCCAAAAATGTTAGAATTGTGTCGATGTCCCAATATTTATGGACCTGACTGTATATTTAATGTTCTACCTAAATAGCTTGATTATTGTATCATAAGGGTGATAGAAAGCTTAAATTAAGTTATCGCTTAAATATGCGCCATGTATGAGGGAGTCTGAGTTAGGGGAAATTGAGGAGTTGGAGTCTGGGTTTTGGCTTACCGACTCCACAGCCCTGCAAAAAAGACCAAGAGGAAGATACACTCTCTAGTAACATAGTTTATAAGGCCGAAAAAAGACATCTGTCCATCCAGTTCAGCCTGTTATCCTGCAAGTTGATCCAGAGGAAGGCAAAAAAAATAACTGTGAGGTAGAAGCCAATTTTCCCCACGTAAGGGGAAAAATTTCCTTCCCAACTCCAATCAGGCAATCAAAATAAATCCCTGGATCAACGACCCATCTCTAGTAGCTATAACCTGTAATATTATGAACTTATCACCACTTAGGCAGAGAGTTCCATAGTCTCACTGCTCTTACAATAAAGAATCCTCTTCTATGTTTGTGCACAAACCTTCTTTCCTCCAGACGCAGAGGATGTCCCCTCGTCACAGTCCTGGGGATAAATAGATGATGGGAGAGATTTCTGTACTGCCACCTGATATACAGTTGAAACTCATAAAAATTGTAATATCGTGCAAAAGTCCATTTATTTCAGTAATGCAAATTAAAAGGAATTGCATTAATGAAGCTTAAAATTTGAATTTTGTGAAAAGGTTCAATATTCTAGGCTCAAAGTGTCACACTCTAGTCAGCTAATTAATCCATACCCCCTGAGCAAAGGGTACCTCAAAATTGAGACTTTGGGGTTTCATAAGCTGTAAGCCATAATCATCCAAATTATAACAAATAAAGGCTTGAAATATCTCACTTTGCATGTAATGAGTCTATCTCATATGTTAGTTTCACCTTTTAAGTTGCATTACTGAAATAAATGAACTTTGCACGATATTCTAATTTTTCGAGTTTCACCTGTATTTATACACAGTAATTAGATCTCCCCTTAGTCGTCTTTTTGAATAATCCTAATTTTGATAATCTTTCAGGGTACTGTAGTCCCCCCATTCCAGTTATTACTTTAGTTGCCCTCCTCTGAACCCTCTCCAGCTCTGCTATGTCTGCCTTGTTCACAGGAGCCCAGAACTGTACACAGTACTCCATGTGTGGTCTGACTAATGATTTGTAGCACTACGTTCTCATCACGGGCATCTATGCCCCTTTTGATGCAACCTGATATCGCCGTTTGCTCCTTTGTCTTGTTCTCACAACCGAAAACGACCGCCAGAAGTGCAATCGGGAAATCCTTGGTGTAGTGTGCGTAGATGTGTGCGCAATTCCTCCAAAATAACATCACAGAGACGTTCTCAAGTAGGATCCAATAATGTGCCTGCTTCCAACAGCTAGGCGAGGTTTATTTATACCAGAAGATGGAAGGCGGTCTTACAATCCTGACCAATGGGGAGACAGGTTATGGTATGAAATGATTGGCTGGAAGGCAGTCTTATAATCATGACCAATAGGGAGACAGGTTATGGTATGAAATGATTGGCTGGAGGGTGGTCTTACAATCATGACCAATGGGGAGACAGGTTATGGTATGAAGTGATTGGCTGGCGAAGATGTGAATGATCGCGCAAACTTATGTTCGTGCATTTGCACACTTATTCGCACCATTTCTGTTGCCACGCTTATCCTCGTGGATGAAGAAACCTTTGTTCGACGGTCCCCATCCCTCCCACCTTAGCCGGCGCCATGACACTGGTATCCTGCAGTAATAACAGGCCAGGCACAAATCAGCTACAGGTCAGGACGTCCAGACCATCGTGCGAAAGTTTCTGCGCTATGCGAACGAATCTGCGCATCTCCATAGGATAGATGGCGACCATACGGCGAACAATAATTTTTCCACAACAAACCCATTATCTTATTGGCCTTGGCAGCAGCTGCCTGACACTGGTTTCTACAGCTTAGTTTGCTGTTCACCAAAATTCCTAGGTCCTTTTCCATGTCAGTGTTACCCAGTGTTTTACCATTTAGTATGTACTGGTGACTTGCATTATTCCTTCCCATGTGCATAACCTTACATTTGTCAGTGTTAAACCTCATTTGCCACTTCTCAGCCCAAGCCTCCAATCTATTCAGATCCATCTGTAGCAGTATACTGTCCTCTTCAGTGTCAATTACTTTACACAGTTTAGTGTCATCTGCAAAAAATTATATTTTACTGTGCAAACCTTCTACAAGATCATTAATAAATATATTGAAGAGAATAGGGCCCAATACTGAGGTACTCCACTAGTGAGAGTGACCCAATAGGAGTGTGTACCGTTAATAACCACCCTCTGTTTTCTATCACTCAGCCAGTTACTTACCCACATACAGATATTTTCCCCCAGTCCAATCATTCTCATTTTATATACTAACCTTTTATGCGGTAAAATGCTTTGGAGAAGTCCAGATATATGACATTCATTGATTCGCCGCTGTCAAGTCTAGAACGTACCTCCTCATAGAAACTGATTAAATTAGTTTGACATGAACGATCCCTCATGAAGCCATGCTGATATGGTGTTATTTACTTATTTTCATTGAGGTACTCCAAGATAGTATTTCTTAGAAAACCTTCAAACAGTTTAACCACGACAGATGTTAAACTTACCGGCCTATAGTTTCCGGGCTCAGTTTTTGGACTTGTTTTGAATATTGGCACCACATTAGCTATGCGCCAATCCTGTGGAACATTCCCTGTCAGCATAGAGTCCTTAAATATCAGAAATAAGGGTCTGGCTATGACATTACTTAAAGGGGTTATCCAAGTTATTTTTTTGTTCTTTCTATGTTCCTAACTAAGCAAATGTAACAGCTTTCCAATCCACTCACTTTATCTCCAGTGGCTGGTTTCTCAGATTTCACTGAGGGTCACATGACCTGTGATGTCATCTTCTCTCCCTGCTCTGATAAAGGTCGTTTACAAGCCTGTAAACGAGACGTCACTGTGCTGGCCACGCCCCCCTCCACTGCCGTCTGCTCTCTCTCTTAAGATTCTTAACCCCTTCAGCTGAACAGACTGCAGGCAGTGAGGAGACAATGCTTGGCACTGAAGCTGACATACTAGAGAGAGCATTACACAAGAAGGTAGGGGGAAGATCCTGTGTGTATTAGCAGTGTCATTATACAGGTGGGACATGTAGTCTGACACATACAACATGCTACAGAGTCTCCCAGCACTCAGGGCAGCTCTTGTATCCACTCCCTTAGCAGTGTCATTATACAGCTGGGACTTGTAGTCCTACACATACAACATGCTGCAGAGTCTCCCAGCAGGCAGACATGTCACTCAGGGCAGCACTTGTATTCGCTTCCCTTAGCAGTGCAGGGGGAGGGGCAGAGATTGTTTTTATTGCATGTAAACAAAGGGCCAGAAAAGAACCAGGGAAATGAGGAAAAATATATATTTTTTTTTGCATAAAACTTGCTTAGCTCAGTTATATATCAGATTTTCAGTGCTATATTATTTTTTTTCATAACTCTGTCAACCCCTTTAATTCTCTTAGGATACAGGGGTGTATGCCATCCGGTCCTGGCAATTTGTTTATTTTAATCTTTTTAAGATACCGCTGTACTTCTTCCTGGGTCAGTCAGGGCACTTTTAATGGGGAATTTACTTTTACATTCTGGATATATTTTCCTTAGTGAATACAGTGGAGAAAAAAATATAATAGCTTTGCTTTCTCCTCATCGCTGTCTGCAACTCCAGCCTCATTATTCTGTAAAGGGCCGACACCTTCAGATTTATACTTTTTACCATTTATATAATTGAATAACATTTTAGGGTTAGTTTTGCTCTCTTTGGCAATTAATCTCTTGGTCTCTAGTTTGGCGGCTTTTATTTGTTTTTTTACATATTACATTTTTTTCCTTTATAGTTTTTCAGTGCTTCCTCGCTACCCTCCTTTTTTAGTGGTTTATATGCTTTCTTTTTGTCATTTATTGCTTTCTTTACATTTCTATTTATCCACATTGTTTTTTTCTTGTTCCTTAACCATTTATTCCCATAAGTTATGTACCTCTCACAATTAGATTTTAGGATGCTTTTAAAAATATCCTAATTTGTCGCTTTATTTTCATTTTTGAGGACTTTTGTCACAGTCGTTACCTCTGGCTGTGACCTTCTGTCTATGCTCTCGCTGCAGCTCCGTTCCTGTGTGTTGTTTGTGGTTCTTTATGGGTTAACTCCCCTGTGTGCCTATTAGGAGTTAATCCTCTCTGTATGCTCCATGGGTGTGGCCTCTCTGCTGCATTCACGGAATCTGTATATAAGGTTGATTTTCCCTTAGTTCTGGGTCAGCTCTTGTATGTGTTTGTCCTGTCCTTCTCTTGGTTTGTACACTGCTCAAAAAAAGGGAACACAAAAATAACACATCCTAGATCTGAGTTAATTAAATATTCTTCTGAAATACTTTGTTCTTTACATAGTTGAATGTGCTGACAACAAAATCACACAAAAATAAAAAAATGGAAATCAAATTTTTCAACCCATGGAGGTCTGGATTTGGAGTCACACTCAAAATTAAAGTGGAAAAACACACTACAGGCTGATCCAACTTTGATGTAATGTCCTTAAAACAAGTCAAAATGAGGCTCAGTAGTGTGTGTGGCCTCCACGTGCCTGTATGACCTCCCTACAACGCCTGTGCATGCTCCTGATGAGGTGGCGGACGGTCTCCTGAGGGATCTCCTCCCAGACCTGGACTAAAGCATCTGCCAACTCCTGGACAGTCTGTGGTGCAACGTGACGTTGGTGGATAGAGCGAGACATGATGTCCCAGATGTGCTCAATTGGATTCAGGTCTGGGGAACGGGCGGGCCAGTCCATAGCATCAATGCCTTCGTCTTGCAGGAACTGCTGACACACTCCAGCCACATGAGGTCTAGCATTGTCTTGCATTAGGAGGAACCCAGGGCCAACCGCACCAGCATATGGTCTCACAAGGTGTCTGAGGATCTCATCTCGGTACCTAATGGCAGTCAGGCTACCTCTGGCGAGCACATGGAGGGCTGTGCGGCCCTCCAAAGAAATGCCACCCCACACCATTACTGACCCAATGCCAAACCGGTCATGCTGGAGGATGTTGCAGGCAGCAGAACGTTCTCCACGGCGTCTCCAGACTCTGTCACGTCTGTCACATGTGCTCAGTGTGACCCTGCTTTCATCTGTGAAGAGCACAGGGCTCCAGTGGTGAATTTGCCAATCTTGGTGTTCTCTGGCAAATGCCAAACGTCCTGCACGGTGTTGGGCTGTAAGCACAACCCCCACCTGTGGACGTCGGGCCCTCATATCACCCTCATGGAGTCTGTTTCTGACCGTTTGAGCAGACACACATTTGTGGCCTGCTGGAGGTCATTTTGCAGGGCTCTGGCAGTACTCCTCCTGTTCCTCCTTGCACAAAGGCGGAGGTAGCGGTCCTGCTGCTGGGTTGTTGCCCTCCTACGGCCTCCTCCACATCTCCTGATGTACTGGCCTGTCTCCTGGTAGCGCCTCCATGCTCTAGACACTACGCTGACAGACACAGCAAACCTTCTTGTCACAGCTCGCATTGATGTGCCATCCTGGATAAGCTGCACTACCTGAGCCACTTGTGTGGGTTGTAGACTCCGTCTCATGCTACCACTAGAGTGAAAGCACCGCCAGCATTCAAAAGTGACCAAACATCAGCCAAGAAGTATAGGAACTGAGAAGTGGTCTGTGATCACCACCTGCAGAACCACTCCTTTATTGGGGGTGTCTTGCTAATTGCCTATAATTTCCACCTGTTGTCTATCCCATTTGCACAACAGTATGTGAAATTGATTGTCACTCAGTGTTGCTTCCTAAGTGGACAGTTTGATTTCACAGAAGTGTGATTGACTTGGAGTTACATTGTGTTGTTTAAGTGTTCCCTTTATTTTTTTGAGCAGTATATTTTGTCTCCCATGCTGCTGACCCATTGCATCCGTGTCTGTCTGTGTTCTGTGAGTTCGCCTTCTTGCTCATTGTCGTCCTTTCTCCTGTGTTTCTGTTATCAGGGTTGCCAGTTATGTTGGAGTTCCCCTGTGTTTATTATTATGTCTTTATGTCTCTGCCCTTATTTGTCTTGCCTATCTTGTATCGTGCTTGTCTTCCCCTATTTCATATTCGTTCTTCCGTATGTAGGGTTCTGTCTCTGCTTTAGGGGATATTCTGTTCAGCAAGCGCTTGCTGCACCTTTCTTTGCAGCAGAGTGCCATGGGCAAGGCCATGCAGTTTACTTCTGGTGACGCAAGTCCTCCTCTGCTCATTGTCACTCCTGTTTCCTTGCTATGTACTCCTGCTTGTGTTATTAGTTGTTTTGTTTATATGTGCCTGTCTATGTTATGTTTGCCTATGTGCCGTCGGTACCTTCTGGTACCTGTTGTCCGTTCGTTCTTGCTGTCACTGTCTAGTTCACGCTCTGGAGTGGACCCTGGCAACTTCCTGCTGCAAAGTCTAACCCTACCATCTGGGGCCCTAGTGAATACCAGGAGTTGCTTAGTCACGCCCCTCCGGAGTATTACTAGACCGTGGCGCAGTGGGGGTTTTCTCCCACTGTGCTGATGGTACATAGAACTCATGTTTTGTCTGTGTTGCCTTCCCTGGTTTTTGTTTGTGCAATAAACTCTTGTGTGTCTGTACCTGATTTCCATTTGTTTATTGCTTGACGACTCAGAGGTCTTTCGCTGGATCTCTAACTCGTGACAACTTTGTCCCAGTTAGTTAGGCCTTTGGCCTCTCTTAGTTGGCAAAATGTAGCTTTTTTTGAAGTTTGGTATTTTTGTTCCTCCTTGAAGAAACACTATTTTGAATGACAATTGAAAGGTTATTACTTTATGGTCACTATTTCCCAGGTGTCACCCGACCTGCACATCTGTTGTTCTGTCAGGTCTATTGATTAATACTAAGTCCAGTATAGCCTTCCCTCTAGTTGGGTCCTGAACCAGTTGGGTAATTGTCTTTGGTTATTGCCAAGAACCTGTTTCCTTTATGAGATATACAGGTTTCAGTTTCCCAGTCTATATCTGGGTAGTTGAAGTCCCCCATAAAAACAACCTCATTATGATCTGCCGCCTCGTCTATCTCGTTTAGTAGTAGATTTTCTGTGGACTCTGGTAAATTAGGTGGTTGATAATAAACTCCTATTAGTATTTTATTATTGTTTTTGCCTCCATGTATTTCTACTAGTGTTGAGCGCGAATATTCGAATTACAAATTTTAATCTCGAATATCGGCACTTCGACAATTCGCGAATATTTAGAATATACTGCTGTTTATTCGTAATGACAAATATTCGTCATTTTATTCCATATGAGCATGATTCCTCCCTGCTTCTTGCTTGACTCATTGGCCCACAAGCAAGAAGCTGGGAGGAATCAATCATGTTCAGATGGGAAAAAAAAATACGACTATTCTAAAAAAAGAAAATGGCACTATATTAGCTATATTGCTCTATATTAGTATTTTTAGAATATTCGCTATATTGGTATATATTCTTTTTTTTAGAATATTACGAATATTCTAAAAAAAGAATATAGTACTATATTAGCTATATTGCTCAATATTTGTTTTTTTAGAATATCCGCTACACAGTACTGATCAAAAGTTTAAGACCACTTGAAAAGTGGTAAAAAATCATAATTAGCATGGCTGGATCTTAACCACCTCAGCTCCCCTAGCTTAAACCCCCTTAATGACCAGACCACTTTTTACAATTCTGCACTACACTACTTTCACAGTTTATTGCTCGGTCATACAACTTACACCCAAATGAATTTTACCTCCTTTTCTTCTCACTAATAGAGCTTTCATTTGGTGGTATTTCATTGCTGCTGACATTTTTCCTTTTTTTGTTATTAATCGAAATTTTGGCAAAAAAATGTAATTTTTCACTTTCTGTTGTAAAATTTTTCAAACAAAACTACATTTCTATATTAATTTTTCTCTAAATTTATTGTTCTACATGTCTTTGATAAAAAAAAATGACATAAGTGTATATTTATTGGTTTGCGCAAAAGTTATAGCGTTTACAAACTATGGTACAAAAATGTGAATTTCCGCATTTTGAAGCAGCTCTGACTTTCTGAGCACCTGTCATGTTTCCTGAGGTTCTACAATGCCCAGACAGTAGAAACACCCCACAAATGACCCCATTTCGGAAAGTAGAAACCCCAAGGTATTCGCTGATGGGCATAGTGAGTTCATGGAAGTTTTTATTTTTTGTCACATGTTAGCGGAAAATGATTTATTTATTTTTATTTTTATTTTTTTCTTACAAAGTCTCATATTCCACTAACTTGTGACAAAAAATAAAATTTTACATGAACTCACCATACCCCTCACGGAATACCTTGGGGTGTCTTCTTTCCAAAATGGGGTCACTTGTCGGGTATTTATACTGCCCTGGCATTTTAGGGGACCTAAAGCGTGAGAAATAGTTTGGAATCCAAATGCGTAAAAAATGCCCTGTGAAATCGTAAAGATACTCTTTGGAATTTGGGCCCCTTTGCGCACCTAGGCTGCAAAAAAGTGTCACACATGTGGTATCGCCGTACTCAGGAGAAGTAGGGCAATGTGTTTTGGGGTGTCTTTTTACATATACCCATGCTGGGTGAGATAAATATCTCTGTAAAAGACTTTTCCCATTTTTTTATACAAAGTTGTCATTTTACAGAGATATTTCTCTCACCCAGCATGGGTATATGTAAAAAGACACCCCAAAACACATTGCCCTACTTCTCCTGAGTACGGCGATACCGCATGTGTGACACTTTTTTGCAGCCTAAGTGCGCAAAGGGGCCCAAATTCCAAAGTGTATCTTTACGATTTCACAGGGCATTTTCTACGCATTTGGATTCCAAACTACTTCTCACGCTTTAGGGCCCCTAAAATGCCAGGGCAGTATAAATACCCCACAAGTAACCCCATTTTGGAAAGAAGACACCCCAAGGTATTCCGTGAGGGGCATGGCGAGTTCCTAGAATATTTTGTTTTTTGGCACAAGTTAGCGGAAAATGATTATTTTATTTTTTTCCTCTTACAAAGTCTCATGTTCTACTAACTTGTGACAAATAATAAAATTTTACATGAACTCACCATACCCCTCACGGAATACCTTAAGGTGTCTTCTTTCCAAAATGGGGTCACTTGTGGGGTATTTATACTGCCCTGGAATTTTAGAGGCCCTAAAGCGTGAGAAGAAGTCTGGAATATAAATGTCTAAAAATTTTTACGCATTTGGATTCCGTGAGGGGTATGGTGAGTTCATGTGAGATTTTATTTTTTTCACAAGTTAGTGGAATATGAGACTTTGTAAGAAAAAACAAAAAAAAATCAATTTCCGCAAACTTGTGCCAAAAAAAAAAAAAATCTTCTATGAACTCGCCATGCCCCTCAAAAGTGATCTTTATAGCGCCGCAGCGATTTTACGGTGTTTTTGCAGTGATCAGAAAAAAAAATTCTGTCACTGTGGTGGGGCGGACTGAACGCAAGTGTGCGCACAAGATCAGGCCTGATCGGGTGAACACTGCGTTTTTTGTAGAGCCTATAGAACATGTCCTATTCTTGTCCGCAATTGCGGACAAGAAAAGGCATTTTCTATATAGTTCTGGCAATGTGCGGATCCACAAAATGCGGAAAGCACATTGCCGCTGTCCGTGTTTTGCGGATCCGCGGTGTCAGTGTTTTGCGAATCCGCAAAACACATACGGACGTCTGAATGGAGCCTTACAGGGGGGTGATCAATGACAGGGGGGTGATCAGGGAGTCTATATGGGGTGATCACCCCCCTGTAAGGCTCCATTCAGACGTCCGTATGTGTTTTGCGGATCCACGGACGTCTGAATGGTGATCAATGACAGGGGGGTGATCAGGGAGTCTAATATGGGGTGATCAGGGGTTAATAAGTGGCAGGGGGGGTGTAGTGTAGTGGTGTTTGGTGCTACTTACAGAGCTGCCTGTGTCCTCTGGTGGTCGATCCAAGTAAAAGGGACCACCAGAGGACCAGGTAGCAGGTATATTAGACGCTGTTAACAAAACAGCATCTAATATACCTTTTTGGGGTTAAAAAATCGCCGCTGGCAGGCTGTAGATCCACTCGTTTACCTCCCGATCGTGTGAACGCGCGCTCCTGTGTGCGCGCGTTCACAGGAAATCTCGCGTCTCGCGAGAGGACGCGCCGATGCGTCCAGGAGGAATAACCCGGCCGCCCGCAGGACGCAATCCTGCGTTAGACGGTCGGGAGGTGGTTAACAAGGTTCCAAGTAGAGCTTCAACATGCAACAAGAAGAAATGAGAGTGAGACAAAACATTTTTTGAGCATTCAATTTAATGAAAACAACGAATAAACGGAAACAGGCTGTTTCTCAGCTGATCCAAATTTTCGGACGACATGTCTTTAAAAGGCCAAATCTGTGCAAAGATGTGGATTCATTGTCATTTTCTTTCAGGTAGTCACACGTTGTGATGGCAAAGGCAAAAAAACTCTCCCTTTTTGAACGTGGTCGGGTTGTTGAACTGCATAAGCAGGGTCTCTCACAGCGCACCATCGCTGCTGAGGTGGGACGCAGTAAGACAGTCATTTGGAATTACTTAAATGATCCTGAGGATTATGGAACAAAAAAGTCAAGTGGAAGACCCAAAAAAATGTCCTCAGCACTGAGCCGGAGGATCCAATTGGCTGTCCGTCAAGACACTGGACGATCCTCGAGCCAAATTAAGGCCCTTACTGGTGCTGACTGCAGCCCCATAACCATCAGACGGGATCTGAGACTGAAGGACTTCAAAAACAAAAAACGTCTTCAAAGACCTCGTCTCCTTGAACGCCACAGAACTGCTCGTTTGGACTTTGCAAGAGAGCACCAAACATGGGACATTCAAAGGTGGAAGAAAGTTTTATTCTCTGATGAGAAAAAATTTAACCTTGATGGTCCTGATGGTTTCCAATGTTACTGGCATGACAAGCAGATCCCACCTGAGATGTTTTCTACGCGCCACAGTGGAGGGGGCGCCATAATTGTCTGGGGTGCTTTTTCCTTCAGTGTAACAATGGAGCTTCAGGAAGTGCAGGGGCGTCAAACGGCCGCTGGCTATGTCCAGATGTTGCAGAGAGCATTCCTCATGACTGAGGGCCCTCGTCTGTGTGGTAACGACTGGGTTTTTCAACAGGACAACGCTACAGTACACAATGCCCGCAGGACAAGGGACTTCTTCCAGGAGAATAACATCACTCTTTTGGCCCATCCTGCGTGTTCCCCTGATCTAAATCCAATTGAGAACCTTTGGGGATGGATGGCAAGGGAAGCTTACAAAAATGGACAACAGTTCCAGACAGTAGATGGCCTTCGCGCGGCCCTCTTCACCACTTGGAGAAATGTTCCCACTCACCTCATGGAAACGCTTGCATCAAGCATGCTGAAACGATTTTTTGAAGTGATCAACAATAACGGCGGAGCTACTCATTACTGAGTTCATGTTTTGGAAGTTGGATTTCTGTTTTGGGGGGGTTTAGTTTTTTTTTGGAGGTGTGGTCCTAAACTTTTGATCAGCTGAAAAACAGCCTGTTTCAGTTTATTCGTTGTTTTCATTAAATTGAATGCTCAAAAAATGTTTTGTCTCACTCCCATTTCTTCTTGTTGCATGTTCAAGGGGTGTGAAGCTCTACTTGGAATCTTGTTAAGATCCAGCCATGCTAAATATTTTTTTTTGCCAATTTTCAAGTGGTCTTAAACTTTTGATCAGGACTGTATATATTTATATATTTATATATATATATATATATATATATATATATTATGCTATCTCTATATTATTGTGGAAAGAAGAAAGGATGAAGTATTAAAGGGGTTGTTCTGAGGAAATACATATTTTTTTTGTCCGCAAAAACGGGGTCCGTAGGACCGTGATCCGTGACCGTTTTTTCGTCCGTGGGTCTTCCTTGATTTTTGGAGGATCCACGGACATGAAAAAAAAGTCGTTTTGGTGTCCGCCTGGCCGTGCGGAGCCAAACGGATCTGTCCTGACTTACAATGCAAGTCAATGGGGACGGATCCGTTTGACGTTGACACAATATGGTGCAATTGCAAACGGATCCGTCCCCCATTGACTTTCAATGTAAAGTCAGGAGTCCCTATTATACCATCGGATCGGAGTTTTCCCCAATCCCATGGTATATTTTAACTTGAAGCGTCCCCATCACCATGGGAACGCCTCTATGTTAGAATATACCATCGGATTTGAGTTAGATCGTAAAACTCCGATCCGACAGTATATTCTAACACAGAGGCGTTCCCATGGTGATGGGGATGCTTCAGGTTAGAATATACTAAAAGAACTGTGTACATGACTACCCCCTGCTGCCAGGCAGCAAGGGGCAGACCCCCCTCACCCCCCCTTTATTTAACTCATTGGTGGCCAGTGCGGCCCCCCCTCCCTCCCCTGTAGTTAACACATTGGTGGCCAGTGCGGCCGGCCCCCCCTCCCTCCCCTGTAGTACTGTAGATTCATTGGTGGCCAATGGGCCCCCACTCCCTCCGCCTCCTAATTAAAATCTCCCCCCCAATCATTGGTGGCAGCGGAGAGTACCGATCGGAGTCCCAGTTTAATCGCTGGGGCTCCGATCGGTAACCATGGCAACCAGGACGCTACTGCAGTCCTGGTTGCCATGGTTACTTAGCAATTTTTAGAAGCATTATACTTACCTGCGAGCTGCGATGTCTGTGACCGGCCGGGCGCTCCTCCTACTGGTAAGTGAAAGGTCTGTGCGGCGCATTGCTTATAGCACAGACCTGTCACTTACCAGTAGGAGGAGCGCCCGGCCGGACACAAACATCGCCCGGCCGCATTGGCCACCAATGTGTTAACTACAGGGGAGGGAGGAGGGGCCCACTGGCCACCAATGAATTTAAAACTGGGGAGGGAGGGGGGTGTGCCCCCTCCTGCCTGGCAGCACATGATCTCTTACAGGGGGCTATGATACGCACAATTAACCCTTCAGGTGCAGCACCGGAGGGGTTAATTGTGCGGATCACAGCCCCCTGTAAGAGATCGGGTGCTGCCAGGCAGCAGGGGGCAGTCATGTACACAGTTCAAAGTATATTCTAACTAGAAGCGTCCCCATCACTTTGGGAACGCCTCTGTGTTAGAATATACTGTCGGATCTGAGTGAAAACTCAGCTCTGAAAAAGCTTTTATGCAGACGGATCTGCGGATCCGTCTGTGTGAAAGTAGCCTACGGCCACGGACCACGGACGCGGATGCCAATCTTGTGTGCATCCGAGTTTTTTCACGGACCCATTGACTTGAATGGGTCCGTGAACCGTTGTCCGTCCAAAAAATAGGACAGGTCCTATTTTTTTGACGGACAAGAAACACGGATCACGGATGAAGCTGCAAAACGGTGCATTTTCCGATTTTTCCATGGACCCATTGAAAGTTAATGGGTCCGCGAAAAAAACGGAACAACGGCCGCGGATGCACACAACGGTCGTGTGCATGAGGCCTTACTCATCTCATAGTTCCCCCCCTCCGTTGCCATACTGATATTCTTCTGCTCCATAATGCTCTGTAGTCATGGTCCTAGGCTGGCTTGAAACACGCAAAAGGCTGGAAATGTTGGTTCAGCTATGACCAATTCAGAAGGGAGGGATCAGTGTCCACCTGTGTACTGTTAAAAAAAAAAAAAAGGAATATTCGTCATTACAAATATATTATAGCACTATATTCATTGAATATAGTGCAATATATTCGGAATGACTAAAATTCATTATTTTATATTTTTTACACAGTACACATCACAATGATGTGTTCTTTGTTAAAAAAAAAAAAAAAAATTATATTTCAAGTCAACCAAAATGAACCACAGCTGCATTCGTTATGTGGGGAAATTTTACCGGCAGTTCTATGCAACTCCAGAACACATGGTGCCTTCAGAACAGACTCCAAACTCCGCTCTGCAGAATGACAGTGTAGGTGCTCCACTTTGCCTGTCAGCCCCTTCCTTGTGAAGTCTGCCCTGTGTGACACTATCCCCCAGGGTGTAGACAAGCCTTGCATTTAAACGCTTATTCTGCAACATGACCTGGGGTGTGCACTGGAGGCAGCAGCCGAGGACCCCTCCAGCAGCCGGGGACCACGACTGAGACTTCACCGATGGGACGGTGAAAAAATTCCCAGCGGCTGAGCAGGGGACACTTCCACACCCTGGCCGAGGCAAGCTGGCTCATTACTGTTTTCTGCCGTTGGCCGGAGCAGTGTGTGTGCGGTGCTGATCGTGTATGGGTGGGAAGAGCGGCGGTACCGTTTCCTCCTCACAGACAAAAGGAGGATGAGAGAGCCGCTGCAAAACACTGCCACTCCTACAGCCCTCTGTCTTGGAGGAATCAGCACACGGTGAGGCTGTCTGCCCTACCGTAGAGTTCTGCCACAGACTCGATATTCCCAATATGGAAACTTATAGCCGACCGATGCAGGCGGCGTGTCTAGTTAATTTAGTACTAATTTTTATTGTGGTTTCAATAAGTAAAAATAATGTAAAAAAAAATTTACAATGTAAAATAGTGCTTTTTTTGGGCATGTTAACGCATTCCTGCTGCACACTTACAACATGCTGCTGTCAGAGGTGTCTTAGATTATTTATGGTTTTGCCCTGGTCTGGTGGGGGCCCATTCCTGGGAACACATTCCTGCTGCCCAGTGCACACTTAGAACCTGCTGCTGCTTGCCTGTCCTGCTGAGTTATGCCGAGCTATATGTAGGCCTTATACTCGACCGTTACCATCTAACTGCTGCTGTCTGTCCTGACCCTGATGAATTATGTGTGGGCTTTATACTTCATCATTACAAATACCTGCTGTTGTATGTGCTGACATTGCTAATTAATAATATAGTTTCTGTTGACCCCTCATTGTTGGCGCTTTTAAACAATTCACGACCGGCCCATAATAGTACACCGCAGCGGGATGTGACTTGGTGCATAGGGACGTACTATTACAGACCAACAAACACCCAGCCCCCAGGCATAATCTCTTGTGAACCGGGGTGCAAAGACTGCTCAGCTAAACAGGCAGACATGTTAACTAAGGGCTGCTATTGTTTGGATTCCTTACACATGTGCATTGCATCTCCGGAGATGCAGGGTGGTGGCGGGGATCGTGGGATGTTTCTGAATATGTTATGTATACCAAATGATATTGATGTGTGCACATATTTACCCTCCTGGTGGGGGGTGTAGACATCCTCCTCCTCTTCTGGAGGTGGGGGGAAGGGAATCCTGTGGCTGGGAGGGTCCGGGCTCCCCAGACTTTACCTCCAACATTTTGCCCACATCAGGTGGGGGAGGGGGCCGCTACATTATCGGAGGGTCCGGGCTGCTCTGCCTCTACCTCTGACATTCCGCCCACATCAGGTGGGGTAGGGGCCGCTACAATATTGGAGGGTCCGGGCTGCTCTCCCTCCGCCTGCTCCTCCAACTATTCTTCATTTGTGGAGACCTCCACTACATTAAGATCCTTTTGGGATCTTCGGTGTCTGACCAATGGAACAGGAACTCCTGTAATCACAGAATGTTAAGAATTTAGACAAAAAACTCATAAATCATAACAAAGGTAAAGATCCCGAAATTCCTATATGGAGGGATCTGCATGGGATTATGATTATCCACATGGTGTATTTACCTAATTTTTGTGTTAACCACTAGTGACCAGGCCCTTTTTTACAAATCGGCACTCCACAACTTTAACGCTTTATTGCTCGGTCACGCAACTTGGCACCCAAATGAATTTTACCTCCTTTTCTTCTCACAAATACAGCTTTCTTTTGGTGGTATTTGATTGCTCCTGAGATTTTTCGTTTTTCTGATATTAATCAAAATAGACCACAATTTTCTCAAAAAAAGTGTATTTTTAAGATTTTCTGGTAAAATTGTTCAAATATAATTATATTTCTATACAAGTTTATGTCAGAATTTATTGTGCTACATGTCTTTGATAAAAAAAAATCCAATAAGTGTATATTGGTTTGTGCAAAAGTTATAGCGTTTACAAACTATGGTACAAAAATGTGAATTTCCGCATTTTGAAGCAGCTCTGACTTTCTGAGCACCTGTCATGTTTCTTGAGGTGCTAGAATGCCAGGATAGTATAAATACCCCCCAAATGACCCCATTTTAGAAAGAAGACACCCCAAAGTATTCGCGGAGGGGCTTGGTGAGTTCATGTATGATTCAAATTTTTTTACAAGTTAGCGGAAAATGACACTTTCTGAGAAAAATAAAATTAAAATAAAGTTTCCATTTCTGCTAACTTCTGGCCAAAAAAATAAAAATCTCCCACGGACTCACTATGCCCCTCAGTGAATACCTTGGGGTGTCTACTTTCCAAAAAGGGGTCATTTGTGGGGTGTGTTTACTGTTCTGGCATTTTGGGCGTGGCTAAATTGTGAGCAACCCTGTAAAGCCTAAAGGTACTCGTTGGACTTTCGGCCCCTTTACGCACCTAGGCTGCAAAAAAGTGTCACACATGTGGTATCGCCGTACTCAGAAGAAGTAGGGCAATGTGTTTTGGGGTGTATTTTTACATATACCCATGCTGGGTGAGAGAAATATCTCTGTAAATTGACAACTTTGTATAAAAAAAAATGTAAAAAGTTGTCATTTACAGAGATATTTCTCACACACAGTATGGGTATATGTAAAAATACTCCCCAAAACACATTGCCCTACTTCTTCTGAGTACGGCGATACCACATGTGTGACACTTTTTTTTATTGCAGCCTAGGTGCACAAAGGGGCCCAAATACCAATGAGTACCTTTAGGATTTCACGGGGCATTTTTTACACATTTGGATTCTCATGCTTTAGGGCCCCTAAAATGCCAGGGCAGTATAAATACCCCACAAGTGACCCCATTTTGGAAAGAAGACACCCCAAGGTATTCCGTGAGGGGCATGGCGAGTTCATAGAATTTTTTTTTTTTGGCACAAGTTAGCGGAAAATGATTTATTTATTTATTTTTATTTTTTTCTTACAAAGTCTCATATTCCCCTAACTTGTGACAAAAAATTAAATCTTACATGAACTCACCATACCCCTCACGGAATACCTGAGAGAGCTGCCGCACTGACGCCTTTCGGCGTTAGTTTGATGGCAGGAGGTTAAATAACATGCCAAAACCAGTGTTACAGATGGGTAAAACTAGCCTAAGTTACAACGTAGGATGAGGCAACAGGGGATTTGTTAGGAAGGTGCCCTATAGGGTATTGTGGCTGGGTTATTGACGTGTAGGGAAACCAAGCAAAAGTTTGGAAATGAGATAAGGGGTTATTGGATGGTGTTATGTTGGGTATATAATTTTTTGTGGCTGCCAGTGTTATGAAGATCTGCTGCCAGCCCGCCCTCCCTCCCTGTTGATTTAGTTGTCACGGTCACTTTTTTATTAGAAGGAGGGGTAAAGTCGCTTGCTGATAGGTGGCGAGCTGACTAGATTTTTATATGCTATTTAGGCAGAGTTTATCGCTGGTCTATTCAGTGGTTAAAGGGAGTCTTTCATGTAAAATCATTGTTTTACACCACTAACATCAGGATCTCCCTTACCTTCCCCCTATTACAATCTTACCTTTCATATTGCATTTAATTAGTGGTTTATGAGGTTAATTTACTGGGGTGTGTGTGTATATACAGTACAGATCAAAAGTTTGGACACACCTTGTCATTCAAAGAGTTTTCTTTATTTTCATGACTATGAAAATTGTAGATTCACACTGAAGGCATCAAAACTATGAATTAGCACATGTGGAATTATATACATCACAAACAAGTGTGAAACAACTGAAAATATGTAATATTCTAGGTTCTTCAAAGTAGCCACCTTTTGCTTTGATTACTGCTTTGCACACTCTTGGCATTCTCTTGATGAGCTTCAAGAGGTAGTCCCCTGAAATGGTTTTCACTTAACAGGTGTGCCCTGTCAGGTTTAATAAGTGGGATTTCTTGCCTTATAAATGGGGTTGGGACCATCAGTGGCGTTGAGGAGAAGTCAGGTGGATACACAGCTGATAGTCCTACTGAATAGACTGTTAGAATTTGTATTATGGCAAGAAAAAAGCAGCTAAGTAAAGAAAAACGAGTGGCCATCATTACTTTAAGAAATTAAGGTCAGTCAGTCAGCCGAAAAATTGGTAAAACTTTGAAAGTAAGGGCTATTTGACCATGAAGGAGAGTGATGGGGTGCTGCGCCAGATGACCTGGCCTCCACAGTCACCGGACCTGAACCCAATCGAGATGGTTTGGGGTGAGCTGGACCGCAGAGGGAAGGCAAAAGGGCCAACAAGTGCTAAGCATCTCTGGGAACTCCTTCAAGACTGTTGGAAGACCATTTCAGGGAACTACCTCTTGAAGCTCATCAAGAGAATGCCAAGAGTGTGCAAAGCAGTAATCAAAGCAAAAGGTGGCTACTTTGAAGAACCTAGAATATGACATATTTTCAGTTGTTTCACACTTGTTTGTTAGGTATATAATTCCACATGTGTTAATTCAGTTTTGATGCCTTCATAGTCATGAAAATAAAGAAAACTCTTTGAATGAGAAGGTGTGTCCAAACTTTTGGTCTGTACTGTACATAAATACTATTCAATATTTTTTTATCAGAAATATATTTCCACATCTTTACTTTATTTTGGCTGCACTCACAATAAATTTTTACTTTTTATTTTTTTATTTAGGAGACTTTAAATTTTAACATAAATTTTAAAATTTAAAACCCATTTATCTATGGGTGTAATGAGTTTTTAGACCCCCTAGTTTTTTAAAGAAATTAATGCTAAGAAGGTGAAAAAAAAAATTCATTTTCATTTTTTACACAAAAGTGTCAATTTAAAGACAGATTTTTTTCTACAGAGCACATAAAAATGAAGATGTACACTGCAAAATGTATCACCCCGTTTCTCCTGTCTTCAGAAATACCCCCATTGTGGCCCTAATCTTATGTCTTGACAAACGGCAGGGCCCAAACATAAAGGAACACCCAGTTGTTTTCAGAACACAAAATTTGCTTGAAAATGGTTCAGGCCCCATTGCACACTTGTAATGGCGTTGAGCTGCCAAAACAATAGAAAACCCCCATAATGGACCCCATTTTGAAAACTAGACCCCCTAAGGTATTCATCTAGGGGTGTAGTGAGCATTTAGACCCCCTAGTTTTTGTATAAATTAATGCTAAGGTGAAAAAAAATGTAATTTTCATTTTTTACACAAAAGTGTCAATTTAAAGACAGATTTTTTTTCTACAGAGCACATGAAAATGAAGATGTACACTCCAAAATGTAAGGAAACAAATCAGAAAAGGTAAAATTAATTCCAATGCCTGGAAAAAAAATTTGGCTCCACGACCCATCCCAAAGGGATCCCTCCCTCCCTGGAAAGCCCACAAACTAAAGAGAGAATGAGAATAAATTGAATTCCTGAACCTCCCCCCCCCCCCCCCCCCCCCCCCGTATGGTACGTTTCAAAGCAGGGGTAATTACAGAGGCCTGGTTGTGATGGGCAACTGGAGCAGTAAATCCGGGTGTCCCTCCTCCTTCCATGTTTGCTACACACCCGGCATCTTTTCTGTCGATAAGTTTTGCTGGTAGTGGCAGGGACGGGGTGAGGGAAATGGCGTTCTGAAAGCCTTTGAACGTCCTCCGATTCGAAGGCTTGCCTAGGTGCGGGGGACTCAAACAGGAGACTCTCAATCACCTTCTCCTGGTACTCGAGGAAGTTGAGGTTTCCCTGGGACTTTTTAAATAAAATAAAACTATTGTAGGTAGCAATCTGGATGAGGTAGATTGCTACCTTTTTATACCAGGCCCTGTTTTTTCGCTTCACCGGGTAGGGGTGAAGCGCCTGGTCCGAGAGGTCTACACCTCCCATAAATTTATTATAGTCTGTCACACAGATTGGTTTGTGCTTGTCTGCCGTAGCCCCCCTCTCCCTAACTGCCACTGTGGTGTCTGCATGCAAGGTGGTCAGTATGTAGACATCCTTCCTGTCCTTCCACTTCACAACAAGCAGCTGTTCACTTGCGAGGGCGAAGGATGTTCCTTTCTCCAAACGTTTGGAGACCAGCGGTTGTGGGTATCCAACTCTATTTTTGCGGACTGTCCCACAAGCCCCTGTGTTTGCAGCATAGAGGGATTTATAAAGGGGTATACTGTTATAAAAATTATCTGTGTACACATGGTACCCTTTGTGCAGGAATGGCGGCAATAAATCCCACACAATTTTTCCCGATGTCCCAATATTTTCGGGGCAGCCTGGGGGTTAAGTTGGGAGTCTCTGCCCTCATAAATAGACAGACCACAGGTGTAGCCGGTTGTGCTCTCGCACACCTTATACAATTTTACCCCATATCTGGCACGCTTGGAGGGAATATATTGACGGAAGGAAAGGGCGGCCTTTAAAACTAAAAAGGGATTCATCAATGGATAATTTTTTCTCAGGGGTATATCATTTCAAGAATAAATCTGTAAGGAGGGAAATAAGGGGTCTCAATTTATTTAGGCGGTCGAAGGCTGGGTCAGTTCTGGGGGGGACTTGGGAATTGTCAGAAAAATGCATGAACCGCATTAGGACTTCATAGCGGTTACGGGACATAACTGCTGCAAACACAGGGGTTGAGTGGACAGTACTCGCAGCCCAACAGGATTGGACAGAGGTTTTTTTTACAATGCCCATGTCCAGGGTAAGCCCCAAATTTTTTTTTATTTCAGGGACACTTGTGGGGATCCACCGTCTTACATAAATAGACGTGGGCTTTTGTACAGCAAACTGTGTGGTGTACAAATTAGTTTGCTGCACAATTAACTCAAGGACGTTATCATCCAAAAATAAATGAAAAAAATCATAAGGGGTAAAATTGCCGACATCCACATTAATTTGGGGAGTGGATAAAAATGTAGGTACTTGGGGGGAAAATTAAGTTGCAGGAACCCACGTAGCAGAAGGGACGGGACCGCTGGGTGGAGAATGAGAGGAGGTGGCGACTTCTACCACCATAGGGCTATGGGGTCTGGGGATGGAATCGGAGTCCCCGCTATCTGAAAATATTTCCGCCTCTGAAGCGGTGCCAGATTCAGAGTGGTCAGAGCAGAGAAATTCGTATGCCTGCTCCGCACTTAACAATCTCCGAGCCATTTCTTTTATTTATGTACAGCTCAGAAAGAAATTCAAATAACTGACCGTCCCTAAAAATGACTGACACCCACCGACTGACTGACACCCACTGACGGAATGACACCCACCGACTGACGGAGTGACACCCAACAACTCACTGATACCCACCGACTGACTGACACCCACTGACCGCCAGTAACAGACGGACACAGGGTCCCTAATAAAGATAATTGACCGTAACTAATAGACGTCTAATGACGGACGCCTAATCACGGACACCCACTGACCGCCAGTTACTGATGGACAGTTTATAATTTGATTTTTTTTCATTTTTTTTTTCACACTATGTATTCACAGAGCCAGGACAGAAGTCTGATCTCTTTCGCCTCACAGAACAACTGCGCTGAGGGGAGAGAGAAGCACAGCCCCTGTCCTGGCTCTGTTTTGTAAATATAATGGATGTGATCTCCATGATAGGTTTATCATGGAGACCACATGATCAGGGACCATTATTGGTCCCTGATGGTTACTGTGCTGAAGGCAGATCTTCAGCACAGTAACCAGTGCGCATGTTTGCGCCATTTTTTTTTTATTAGATGGGGGGGCGCCCTAATAACTTTATTGAAATATATCTGAGGGCCATATTGACCCGATCGGGGTGCTGGGGGACCCGATCGGGGCATAATTTGAACTTCTCTCTCCTCTCCTGAGGAGAGAGACCTTACAGTGAGCGGCGGCAGCCGGCTTTAAGTCTGCGCATGCGCCGGGCCGCCATCTTCCTTGAGGGTAAGAGGGAGTGGGGGGTGAGGATCGGGACCCAGCTTAGGACCTGAAGCGGTGGGGGACCCGATCCTAGCACTGGAGACTTTCTCCCTCCTCTCTTACATGAGAGGAGGGAGAAAGTTTAGTGCAGGCATCTCCTCTGCCGGCATTTTCGGTGATCGCCGTGACAAAGTGTATCACGGCGATCACGTGATCAGAGACCGCTTGTCACGGTCTCTGATCACTGCCCCGAGCCCCAGCTACCTCCGGTAGCTGCGGGCACGGAGCTACAGCGATAGATTTTATCGCTAACTTGGGCTGAAGTGCCGCCGTAAAAAGGCGGCGCTCCAGCCCAAGGCCCCTTAGTGACCGCCGTAAAAACACGTATGGGTGGTCACTAAGGGGTTAAACGTTTGGTAAATCAAATCGAAGAAAAACAACAGTAGAACTCAGGGCTATGTTTAATAGTGAAAGTAAGAGCATTTTCACACGCACAATGCAAAGGGGAACTCAAGGGATTGGGACTGAACAGCTGTGTAGCTGTAAGAAAACCACTAATCAGTGAGGCAAACCAGAAAAAACGGCTTCAATTTGCTAGGGAGCATAAAGATTGGACTCTGGAGCAATGGAAGAAGGTCATGTGGTCTGATGAGTCCCGATTTTCCCTGTTCCAGAGTGATGGGCGCATCAGGGTAAGAAGAGAGGCAGATGAAGTGATGCACCCATCATGCCTAGTGACTAATGCACAAGCCTGTGGGGGCAGTTCTATGATCTGGGGTTGCTGCAGTTGGTCAGGTCTAGGTTCAGCAACAGTATGTGCTCCAAGAATGAGGTCAGCTGACTACCTGAACATACTGAATGACCAGGTTATTCCATCAATGGATTTGTTCTTCTCTGATGGCACGGGCATATTCCAAGATGACAATGCCAGGATTCATCGGGCTCAAATTATGAAAGAGTGGTTCAGGGAGCATGAGACATCATTTTCACACATGGATTGGCCACCACAGAGTCCAGACCTTAACCCAGGGATGCTCAACCTGCGGCCCTCCAGCTGTTGTTAAACTACAACTCCCATCATTCCCTGACAGCCTACAGCTATCAGCCTACAGAAGGGCATTGTGGGAGTTGTAGTTTTTCAACAGCTGGAGGGCTGCAGGTGGAGCATCCCTGCCTTAACCCCATTGAGAATCTTTATTTTTATTTTTATGGCGACTTTTTTTGTGGACAGGCTGTTTTTGCAGTAGCCTTTTTTCCCATTTTAATAAATTTTTTCCAGTAACAAAGCAAGGCTTAACAGCCAAACAAAACTCTATATTTATTACCCTGATTCTGTAGTTTACAGAAACACCCCATTTGTGATTGTAAACTGCTGTACGGGCACACGGCAGGGCGCAGAACGAAAGGAATACCATATGGTTTTTGGAGGGCAGATTTCACTGGGATAATTTTAAGTTGCCATGTCACATTCGAAGACCCCCTGATCCACCCCTAGAGTAGAAACTCCAAAAAAGTGACCCCATTTTGGAAACTACAGGCTAAGGCGGCAGTTTTGTTGGTACTATTTTAGGGTACATATGATTACACTTTTTGTAAGGCAAGGTGACAAAAAAATTGCTGTTTTGGCACTGTTTTTATTTTTTGTTTTTTACAATGTTCATCTGACAGGTTAGATCATGTGCTATTTTTTAGAGCAGGGTGTTACGGATGCAACAATA
Organism: Bufo bufo; assembly: GCF_905171765.1. NCBI lineage: Eukaryota > Metazoa > Chordata > Amphibia > Anura > Bufonidae > Bufo > Bufo bufo. The sequence goes on from NC_053394.1 coordinate 179,643,603, forward strand.
CCAAATATGATTTTTTAGTGTCTCCATATTCTGAAAGCCATACTTTTTTTTTCCAGCAACTGTCTTATGTAGGGGCTCATTTTTTGCAGGATGAGATGAAGGTTTGATTGGTACTATTTTGGGGTGCGTATAACTTTTTGATTGCTTGGTATTACACTTTTTGTGATGTAAGGTGACAAAAAATGGCTTTTTTTACACTTTTTTTATTTAATTTTGTTTACGGTGTTCATCTGAGGGGTTAGGTCATGTGATAATTTAATAGACCTGGTTCTTACGGACACAGCGATACCTGATATGTCTACTGTTTTTTATTTTTTTTCACTTTCAACACAATAAAAGCATTTTTCTAACAAAAAAAATCATGTTTTAGTGTCTCCATATTCTGAGAGCCATAGGGCCAGATTTATCATGACTCTGACAGCTCACTCCACTTTCACATATGGCTAAAGTCAGTTTTAGCCAAGTCAGATTTATGATCGGCCCTTTAAGACTGTAATAAATGTGGTTTGACGGTAGCAGTTTATCCGTCAGTAAGCAGCTTTACAAAAGTCGCACGTTTTTATGAAAAAGTCGCACGTTTTTATGAAAAAGTCGCATGTTCTATTAAAAAGTCTCATAAGATAAGCATGGTCCTCACTGGAGTGAAATTGCGACTTCTTTGCGACTTTTTAAATAGTCCCAATAGTAAATCTGTCTAGAGATTAATTTACATAAGAAAACACGCCCACTTTCAGAAAACTGGCGAGCATAGTGCAGAACAGAAAAAAGTCGCAAATTTGTGGGACTTTTTCACACCATTATTCTGACCTGAGCTAATGATAAATCTGGCCCATAGTGTTTTTATTTTTTGCCCAATTGTTTTATGTGGGGACTCATTTTTTGCGGGATGAGGTGACGATTTGATTGGTACTATTTTGGGGGGCATATTTTGATCGCTTGGTGTTTCACTTTTTGTGATGTAAGGTGACAAAAAAAATTATTGTTTTAGCAGTTTTTATTTTACTTTTTTCTACGGCATTCAGGTGAGGGGGTGGATCATGTGATATTAACACTCCTTTAAAAATTGCCCTTACTAGTTTACTGTTTCTAATAGACTGTGACCCTATTTAAAAATCTTAGCTAGTTTTTGATCTATTGCTGCTGTTATTATCTTTCACAGCAGCCCTGAGTCGTTTGAAACACTGTAGCTATTTAGCCATGTGCACTTGGGCTGGCTACATTTTACTCCGCTGACATTCTAATTGCTTTCTTTTTTTAGACTACCTGTTCGCCACTGAACCAAAAACCACACATAGACAAACGCCCTGCTTCCCAACATGTTTTGCTGGAAAACCAGCATCTTCAGGGGATCATACAGGTATGTGTGTAGGTATAGGACGTCATAATTTTCCAGCGTACTACGCTGGTTTTTACTCCCAGCGTACTCCAATATTTCACAAACCTGCGCCGCCACTGGTCAGTCCTGTCTCCTTTTTAAAGGAGTGTTAATAAAAGTTGTGTTTTAATTAGCAGCACATGAAAAGGACGAAATATGGTCTAAAGACGAATATGAAAGTATACATCCTACATATGCTGAGAGGTCCTATTATTTTTCTATAATTAAAAAAGTTATTTTGGGAATACTTAATTTTTTTATTATGAAAAACACTTTTTTATACTTTTCTTTCTACTTTTTATTTTTGTCCCACTCTGGGACTTCAACTTATGGCGTTTGATGCCCTCTGCAAAGCATTACAATACAACCTGTATTGTAATGCATTGGCTGTCAGCTTTTATGCTGGCAGCCTGCCTGTGAGACCCAGCCTAAGGGCTAGATCTCACAGGCTTCTGTAGAAGGCAAGCCCTGATGCCTATGGAAGGCATCGGGCTGCCTTCTCTGCCATTAGGTTCCCACCACGGCAGCGCGGGGACCCGATGGAGATGCAGAGGGCACGCAAACCCTCGGAATGCCACGGTCAGCTTTGACCGCAGCATACAAGGGGTTAATACGCCGGCATCAGTATTTTCACCGATGCCGGCATATGCAGCAGGGGCCTGGCTGTCAGTGACTGCCGGGTCCATACCGCTGATTGGGCGGGTGCAGCTCCTGCACCCGCCTGATCCGCCTGCCATACATGTCATTATATGTTCTTATATTAAGGGGTTAATATACACAAAATCTCCAAATATATCTCCAATTCTCTCACTATAATCTTCTAATACTGTCCCTATCACATTATATCAGTGACTTACATATGCAATTGTTTTTTGGCAGACAGAGCCACAGCACAACATCCTTTACGTAAAGTTTGGAACAAATCAGGTTCTATTAGAATCAGTTAGCTCTATTCAATGCAATTTATTTGCATTGCACTTATTTAATATTAAAACATTTTTCCAATAGATTTTCATAAAAAAATAAATGTTTGAGCGTTTGTCTTCTACAGCCTGCATGCTATCTCATATAGTCTGCTCTCTCCCCTTTGGAGTGAAATTCGTCGGAGTGAAATCCTTTGGATGTGAAACCCCTTTCTCTGCTCTCTTGACAGCTCATAAACACTCATGTAAGCAGAATTCTGATTTATTTGATAATAATTCAATGAAAATATGTTTTTATGAGCTCTTAGAAGTACAGAAACATACAATTACACTTACTGGTAATAATTTTCTAAAAGTCTCCACGAGAGCACTACTGAAATCGCCACACCCTGAAGGGACAGGAAAAACACATGCAGAGAGGATAAAAGGCCCCATCCCCTAAGCTTGACACCTTGCTGAGTACCTTTCTATCCTGTTTTACTCGGCTAGCTCTGGAGCTCCCATATAAATTAATGGAACAGCTGTATGCATGTGTGAACAGCTGCTCCGTTCATTTCAGGGGGAGCTGCAGGGGGTATGAGGCGCCCATTCTCATGATCAGCAGTAGGACCCCCAAGTTATCCCCTATCCTGTGGAACAATACCGGCTGCATGCACAAAGCACTGAAGCTGCAAGCCAAAACACAGAGGCAGGTCCACACATCCCTCACTCATAGAAAAAAATGGCTTTAAGATATTTTAAGTAAGTTCCTATGGAATCATTGCACACCCCGTATTGTGTATAGGGTGCTTATTTAGCGGAGGAGGCAGGGCAGTTTTGGTCTACCAGATATTTTTACCTTGTACCAGGCTGTTATCATGTTCCACACTGGTTTTTGCATTTAAAATATCTTGAATCCACACCAGCCATAGGATAGCTGTAGAGTTCAATCTGTCGCACTGTCTGCTACAAGAAGCACCAAACTTATGTAGAGGCCTACACCTCTATAAAACTTTGGCACTTACTCCAGCAGCGCAGAGGGACTTGAGACCAGCATGGAAAACGCCAGTCTTAATAAATGTCCCCCACAGAGTCCCAATACTCTTGACCTCTTCTTCCATTATTCCACATTATTAGCTACGGATACATAATTCTGACACACGGTCACCTAAGCTTTCTAAAAATGTATAACCCCTGCTCTCATCCTCTGCGGCTCCTCTTCTTAGGTTTCAATAGCTTGAAAAATACGGTTTAAACTTTTTTCTCATCAGAAAGATATCTGCACAGAAATTTAAAGCAGTAACTGAACCATGGTTTTTCGGATAAAAATCTGGTTTTATTTATAAAAATCACAATAGTTTCCATCTAAAGCAAAAGAGATGTTACTTGTATTGCTAAATTGCTAGATATGATTCATGATTCAGGTGGATATCAGGTTAAGATTTTCTCTGCACGGACCAACGAATTGCACCATTTTAATGTGTCCATCTGCTGTCAGGACAGTACATGGATGAAAAATACTGTTGTGTGGGTAAAGCCTTAAAATATTTTCTGTGTTTGTGGAAATCCAGACATAATCCCGAGAATATGCTAGTTTTAGTGCTCTCCCTTTGCATGTTGTGCTTGTCCCACCCTCCAACTGAATATGACCCTTTCTAATGATTGTTTGCATCTCAGAGGGTAATTCCCATAGAGTTTTATGATATGTTCTATCATAATTTTGTAGCAATATAAAATGGTATATCTTCTTATTTAAATCCATCAGCCTATGTCTAATTTTCCATAACACCTTAGAATTTGCATACCAACTACTCTTATATCTATAAGGACAGGCATTTAGAATTTTATTAGACTTTGTGAGGTCCACCATGTGCCCATTCATTTTTAAGAGTAGATGTCTTAGGCTACTTTTACACTTGCGTTTTGGCTTTCCGTTCCTGAGATCCGTTCAGGGCTCTCACAAGCGGTCCAAAACAGATCAGTTTTGCCCTAATGCAATCTTAATGGAAAAGGATCCGCTCAAAATGCATCAGTTCAGTCTCCATTCCGCTCTGGAGGTGGACACTAAAACGCTGCCTGCAGCACTTTGCTGTCCGCTTGACGAAACTGAGCCAAACGGATCCGTCCTGTCACACAATGTAAGTCAAGTCACAAAGTAAGTCTGGCACAATAGAAAACGGATCCGTCTCACATTGACTTTTAATTGAGTTCAAGACGGATCCATCTTGGCTATTTTACAGATAATACAAACGGATCCGATCATGACAGATGCATGCGGTTGTATTATAGTAACGGATCCGTTTCTGCAGATCCATGACGGATCTGCCCAAAACGCGAGTGTGAAAGTAGCCTTAGTCACACCCATGTTAATAATGCCACTGAATAATAGTTTTCTTCTTTGTTGCAAAATCCAAGAGGACAAACAATAAAATTCAAGAAAGTAACTGTTCATATACTGTATTTACTAGACTATATATGTGTTCTATAGAGATGGACTTTATGCTCAACTTTTTAAATATCTAAGGCTATATTCACATGGCAATGAAAAATGGCCATGCGACGGCCATTTTCAAAACAATTCAGATCTATGGGTGTATTTACATGTACAGGTGAAACTCGAAAAATTTGAATATCGTGGAAAGTTCATTTATTTCAGTAATGCAACTTAAAAGGTGAAACTAATATATAAGACTCATTACATGCAAAGCAAGATATTTTAAGCCTTTATTTGTTATCATTTGGATGATTATGGCTTACAGTTTATGAAACCCCAAAGTGACAATTTGAGGTACCCTTTGCTCAGGAGATATGGATTAATGAGTTGATTAGTGTGTGACACTTTGAGCCTAGAATATAGAACCTTTTCACAAAATTCTAATTTTAAGCTGCATTAATGCTATTCCTTTTAATTTGCATTACTGAAATAAATAGACTTTTGCACGATATTAAAATTTTTCGAGTTTCACCTGTATATTGTTTCAACGGACTGATGAACCCCATAGAAGTCAACTGGCCTGTTTTAACAGCTGTTCTACAGAATGGAATCCAGCTGATAGAAAAATGGGTTGGCTGCTAGGAGATGCTGAGGAAATCCCCTGTGGAGTATTGTTTGACTGTATATTCACACAACAGTAAAGAAAAATTGGGCATAAAAAATGGATGGTGAATAGATGCCAAACAGCCATTAGAAACGGCTAGATGGATAGGAAATGGACTGACAAAAACAGACAATTTAAACGGGTTGTCTTTTTTAAATTTTTTATATTGATGACCCAGCACTCACAATATCAGATTAACGAGGGGGACGGGTTCCGGCACCCCCACCGTTCAGTTGTTTGATGAGAACGCAGAACTTGTACGAGCACTGCCTTCTCTTTATTGTTTACCTGCTTGCTGTCGCAACTGCAGTGGTGTGCAGGTGTAATTACACCTAAGCAGTCCCACTCACTTCAATGGGATGGCTTCTTCTTATTCACTTGAATCCAGAGCCATCCCAATTAAGTTAATGGGGATGGCTTAGTTGTTATTACACCTGCTCCCCACTGTGTTTGCGACGGTGAGCAGGTAAACAATGAAGAGAAGGAAGCACTTGTAAGAACACTGTTTTCTGTTCATATGCACAAAGAAAGTCCAGCTCACCCAATTATCCAAACACCCGCGTGCACGGAAAAGGCTGGTGAGCCTGTATATCCTTAATATGAAAACAAATGAAGTTCCAGCACTCACGATTTTTGGTAGCTAAAATCTTCGTCTTTTATTCAGGCAGTAGACAAAATAGAAAGGACATCCACCCACAAGTGTAGCAAACTTGACGCGTTTCGAACAGAAGTTCATAGTCGTAACAATGAATAGTGTCTCCTCAGGTGATTTTATACTAGTCTTAGAAATAATTACTCTCCCCCCACCTGGAGGGCGGGGGAATAAAGGAGGAGGAAAGCATTTTAACCTCTTGTTTCCTGGTTGAGGCACTATAGATAAATTACGCATCCATATAAAGTCACTAATTTTTAAATATATATATATAGATATAAAGTGAAAATAACCACAGATAAAACAGTGAACATATTTAAAATTGCAATAATGTATCAAATGTCGAGATAGAGATATAATACAACACTAAGTATACATGAACAACTTAATTAATATAGATTCATATGTGTTGATATTATAATATTGATCTCGACATGAAACCTATATCTCTATTACTATTCTTAGTGGAAATGGAAATTGGATGGACAAAAGGTGAGAGGGGAGATGAAAGTAGAAAAATCGAGTAAAAAAAAAATGCATGAACTCGTTTTTCATATTCAGGTCGTTTGGTCCATTCACACGTCCGTTGTTTCTTTCCTGATCTGTTCCGTTTTTTGCGGAACAGATCTGGACCAGATCTGTACCCATTAATTTTCAATGGGTCCTGAAAAAAAAATCAGACATTGAGCTATCCGATTTTTTTCAGGACCCATTGAAAATGAATGGGTACAGATCTGGTCCAGATCTGTTCCGCAAAAAACGGAACAGATCAGGAAAGAAACAACGGACGTGTGAATGGACCCTACAATGGGTCCTGAAAAAAAATCTGACATTGAGCTGTCCGATTTTTTTCAGGACCAATTGAAAATGAATGGGTCCAGATCTGGTCCAGATCTGTTCCGCAAAAAACGGAACAGATCAGGAAAGAAACAACGGACGTGTGAATGGACCCTTAGTCTCGCAAGTCGTTTAAAATCTCCCCCTCTTCTTGGTAGTCTCACTTGTTCGATTGCAAAAGCTTTGAAATTTCGCACTTGGCGTTCATGTTTGCAGATAAAATGTTTAGCCGCATTGGATGTGTTCACACTGTGCAGATTTTTGATGTAGTTGAGATGCTCCAAAATTCTAACTTTGAATTTTCTAGTGGTGCATCCCACATACATCATGTCACATTTTATGATGTATATTACCCCTATTGAGTTACAATTAATATATGATTTGATTGGATATATATGAGAATTATTTGCATCATGAAAGGTTTTCGTATTTACTGCATATGTACAAGTGCGGCAGCGTGAGCCTCCGCATCTAGTAAAACCTTTATATATGAGCCAATGATCCTTTTTTTGTTTATCCCGTTGTATATACATCGAGGGGGATAGGTCATTTCCTATGGTTCTTGGTCGTCTTGACACAATTCTACAACCTTGTTTCAGCATACAGTGCAATACTTCATCATCATAAAGAATAGGCAGATACTTTTTAATTGTTTGTTGGATTACTTCGAACTGCCTGCTGTATGTTAGAACAAGTGTAGGTAAGTTTTCGTTTTTGTCTTTTTTTTTTTTTGGTGTCTGTTTGTAAATTCTTTTCTTTTTGCTTTCTTTTTTGTCTTTTTTATCACCACTGGCAGGAGGGGCAGGGGTTAAAAAAAAAGGTAGATCTTCTCTATTTTTCTTCTTAGTTATAGCTAAGCCTCTAGATATCATCCATTTAGGGTATGCTCTCTGTACCAATCTATCTTCAATAATCTGAGCCTCCCTTTCAAAAGCCGCTGCGGTACTGCAGTTTCTGTAGGCACGTGTGAATTCTCCCACAGGGATTGATTTTATCGTGTGGGCAGGATGATGGCTATCTGCACGTAATAGTGTGTTTCCTGTTATTTCTTTACGAAAAGTTTTTGTTTATATAATCTGATCGGGTATTCCCGAAAGTGTAAGATCAAGAAAATTAATATATTCGGGATGCTCAGTATATGTGAATTTTATATTATATGGATTATTTTTGAGATATTGCATGAAGTGTTGTATGGCAGGCACATCGCCTCTCCATATTAGGAGCATATCGTCAATGTACCTGCCATACCAGACCACATGATTGGATAATTGTTTGGATAATTGGGTGAGCTGGACTTTCTTTGTGCATATTCACACCGCTGGTGTATTCCGTGACTCACCCTCACACCTGATGGTTGAAAAGCTAATCGTATCAGGCAACACAGCACATGGGCTGTGAGGACTGAAAAACCCACGTCAAGTGTTATGCAACTTGTTTTACAATGGCCTTTTCTCTATTACCGGACCGAATGTCTAAAGCTGACCTAGTATTTTCTGAAAGTGATAAACAAATACAAGATGTCTATGATGTGAAAAACAAGATGTCTGAATTGGAAAAATTATTATCACAGGAAACAAGATTATGGTGGGATCACACCACCTTGGTCAAATATCTACAAAAGTCCATGATTCCCAGAGGCCTCAGGATTAAAAAAAATTCCTACAACTATATATTCGGCCGATTTTACAATACAATGGAACCAGCTACTCTCAAATTGTTCGTTACAACTTATGTCACTTAGAGTAAAATGTGAAAGTGAAAAACTGCTACAACTGCAGGATGAAATCGAGCTTTGTAAATCGTCTCTAAAACCCTTTGAATCTAGTGCTGATTTCGAAAGTCTGCAAACAGAAATGTTGAATACTATACATCAAATGGAAGAATATATCACAGATATTAAACACAAAAAATTTCAAAGAGATCTTTATGATTACAAACATGATCAAGTATAAGAATGGGGCAGGAAGGAAAATATCTACTCGACCCCTAGATCTATTCTTAAAAATAAAAATAAATCGAATAAAGGCAATCGAAATTATAAATCAAAGCCACAAAGTAAATCGCCAAGAGTGAGTTTTTCCTCTGAGTTAGATACTGTCGATACTTCTGACTGCTCACAGGATTCATCACAAAGTCTTCAACAATCTATAGAATATGGAGCTAAACCCAAATTATCGTATTACAAAAAATCCAAAAACATCAATATGGAGACCAACAAGAAAGAGGACATTGCGACAACTTCTTCAAAAAACGAATACGCCGGGCGGGACGCAAACATAAAAATGCCACAAACCAGGTCCACACGCCATCAGCAAAGATAGTCGATTGTGCACAATTAGATGTGATAAATTTGTCTGCTACAGTCCTCTCGACTGAACAAATTGAAGTTCTTAAATTGGGTTTAAATTTTGTACCTTCTGTTAATTTTGATTTGTTTTCCATTCTGTTAGACATAAATAAGTTTATAAGACAACTGATAGTTGCTAGACATTTCAGTGACATTGACACGAATGAACCCATACAGGGTATCGCTCAGACATGTTTGGAGAATAAGATCAAAAACGAATATCTTCATTTATCATTCCAAGAACAATTGGCTCTAACATGTCTCAGCGATCTTTACGGGGAATCATTCGATCATGATACGAATATTAATGCTCAAAAGTTTAAAACCTATAACCCAGGTTTTTATCCAATTATGTCCAGAACAAACAAACATGGACTTTTTCAGGATATTATAGAGAGGGAGCTGAAACAAATACATAGTCGCATCCAGGACGAGGGGGGACATACCAACCTGTCGACCAACCATAAAAAGGCGATCAAGGAACTATCTGACAATGACCGCATAGTCATTAAGATGGCCGACAAGGGGGGTTCCGTTGTCGTCCTGGACAGTGACATGTATTGCGATCAAATGATCAAACTTCTTTCGGATTCCACAGTGTATCAAAGGCTGGACTTTGATCCTTTGCCCAAATACAAGGTGGAATTTCTTGAAATTTTGCGAATGGGCTTGGAACATGGCCATATTAATCAGAAACAATTCACTTATTTAAATGTGGAGACCATAGTTACGCCCATAATGCATGCCCTCCCTAAAGGTCAGTTCCCTCCCCCCTTACGTCCCATAGTCAGTGGGATTGGATCTTTGACAGAGAGGCTGGGTGATTGGCTAGATTGTAGCCTACAGCCCCTTGTTAAAAGAATCCCAGGCTATGTTAAGGACACCTCATCGATTTTAAAATCCTTCTATGATATGACCTGGGTTAAAAACTATAGATGGTTGTCTATTGATGTGGTGTCACTTTATCCATCGATACCACACCATGTGGCGATGTTAGCACTCGAATTTACCTGCATAAATATAGCGGTTTTTCCGATGATCTTATCGATTATACTCTGGCCGTCACTCAATTCCTCATGTCTCACAATTATTTTTCGTTTAATTCTACATATTATGTACAAATCTCAGGTGTATCAATGGGTGCGAAATACTCACCTTCCTTGGCTAATTTGACTATGTCCTACTGGGAGGAGGCATATGTATATAATATCAAAAATCCTTTTGCAGAACATGTGGTCTGGTATGGCAGGTACATCGACGATATGCTCCTAATATGGAGCGGCGATGTGCCTGCCATACAACACTTCATGCAATATCTCGAAAATAATCCATATAATCTAAAATTCACATATACTGAGCATCCCAAATATATTAATTTTCTCGATCTTACACTTTCGGGAATACCCGATCAGATTATATAAACGAAAACTTTTCGTAAAGAAATAACAGGAAACACACTATTACGTGCAGATAGCCATCATCCTGCCCACACGATAAAATCAATCCCTGTGGGAGAATTCACACGTGCCTACAGAAACTGCAGTACCGCAGCGGCTTTTGAAAGGGAGGCTCAGATTATTGAAGATAGATTGGTACAGAGAGCATACCCTAAATGGATGATATCTAGAGGCTTAGCTATAACTAAGAAGAAAAATAGAGAAGATCTACCTTTTTTTTTAACCCCTGCCCCTCCTGCCAGTGGCGATAAAAAAGACAAAAAAGAAAGCAAAAAGAAAAGAATTAACAGACACCAAAAAAAAAAAGACAAAAACGAAAACTTACCTACACTTGTTCTAACATACAGCAGGCAGTTCGAAGTAATCCAACAAACAATTAAAAAGTATCTGCCTATTCTTTATGATGATGAAGTATTGCACTGTATGCTGAAACAAGGTTGTAGAATTGTGTCAAGACGACCAAGAACCATAGGAAATGACCTATCCCCCTCGATGTATATACAACAGGTTAAACAAAAAAAGGATCCTTGGCTCATATATAAAGGTTTTACTAGATGCGGAGGCTCACGCTGCCGCACTTGTACATATGCAGTAAATACGAAAACCTTTCATAATGCAAATAATTCTCATATATATCCAATCAAATCATATATTAATTGTAACTCAATAGGGGTAATATACGTCATAAAATGTGACATGATGTATGTGGGATGCACCACTAGAAAATTCAAAGTTCGAATTTTGGAGCATCTCAACTACATAAAAAATCCGCACAGTGTGAACACATCCAATGCGGCTAAACATTTTATCTGCAAACATGAACGCCAAGTGCGAAATTTCAAAGCTTTTGCAATCGAACAAGCGAGACTACCAAGAAGAGGGGGAGATTTTAAACGACTTGTGAGACTTAGAGAGGCTTTTTTGGATTTTTAAGTTGAATACCAGACATCCAAACGGCCTGAATATGAAAAACGAGTTCATGCATTTTTTTAACTCGATTTTTCGACTTTCATCTCCCCTCTCACCTTTTGTCCATCCAATTTCCATTTCCACTAAGAATAGTAATAGAGATATAGGTTTCATGTCGAGATCAATATTATAATATCAACACATATGAATCTATATTAATTAAGTTGTTCATGTATACTTAGTGTTGTATTATATCTCTATCTCGACATTTGATACATTATTGCAATTTTAAATATGTTCACTGTTTTATCTGTGGTTATTTTCACTTTATATCTATATATATTTAAAAATCAGTGACTTTATATGGATGCGTAATTTATCTATAGTGCCTCAACCAGGAAACAAGAGGTTAAAATGCTTTCCTCCTCCTTTATTCCCCGCCCTCCAGGTGGGGGGAGAGTAATTATTTCTAAGACTAGTATAAAATCCCCTGAGGAGACACTGTTCATTGTTACGACTAAGAACTTCTGTTCGAAACGCGTCAAGTTTGCTACACTTGTGGGTGGATGTCCTTTCTATTTTGTCTACTGCCTGAATAAAAGACGAAGATTTTAGCTACCAAAAATCGTGAGTGCTGGAACTTCATTTGTTTTCATGTTTTCTGTTCAAACGGCTGATCTGCGGGAGTTGGCCGCCCCCCGCCGATCTGATATTGATGACCTATCCTGAGGATAGGTCATCAATATAAAAAATTAGAAAAAAACAGACAAACCTTTTAACCGTTTTTTAATGGCTGTTTTTCCTCCACTGTTATGTGAATATAGCCTAATTCCTACTACAGTTTCCATTTCATTTTGAGCAAGAACTCCTTAGAGACCATTCTACAATTTCCCCTCTCTATGAAGTCGCTCATGTTTTCCTAAAGAAGATTTGTCACTGTAACATTTTCCACAGTATGAACAAACAAATGGCTTCTCCCCGGTATGAAGCCTCTGGTGGATTACTAGGGATGACTTATCACAGTAATTTTTGCCACACTCCATACACATAAACTTCTTCTCTCCAGTGTGAGACCGGTAATGCCGCACCAAATTCCGTTTCTCACTGAAATGTCGCCCACATTCCGTACAAGTGTACTGATTCTCCTGTGAGTGGATGTTCTCATGTTTTGTTAGAGAGGACTTGTACGTATAGCATTTACCGCACTTAGAACAAACATATGGTTTCTCACCAGTGTGTATCCTCTGATGAATGATGAGTGACAACTTATTGCTCAAATCTTTACCACATTCAGAACAACGAAATTCTTTCTCTTCCAAGTGAGTTCTTTGGTGTCTGGACAACTTACCTTTCTCTGCAAAACATTTTCCACATTGTTTACATTCAAATGGTCTCTCACCAGTGTGAGACCTTTCATGCCTCACTAGTTTACCTTTTTCAGTAAACCGTTTGCCACACTGCATACACGCAAAAGGTTTTTCACCTGTGTGGCTTCTCTGATGCACCAAGAGTTGGTTATTGCTCTGAAAACATTTGTCACATTCCGAACACTCGAAAGGTTTCTCTCCTCTGTGAATTCGCTGATGTACGGCAAGTTGGGTAGTATCTAGAAAATGCTTTCCGCTTTCTGAGCATCTTTCATCTTTGTGAGTTTTTTTATGCCTGTCTAGTTTGCCTTTCTCAGCAAACTGTCTACTGCACTCTACACAGGCATACGGTCTCTCGCCAGTGTGAGTTTGTTCATGTCGGACTAACTTTCCTTTCTCAGAGAACCGCTTTCCACAAGTACACTTAAACGGCTTTTCTCCTGTGTGTTTTTTTTTATGGACAAGCAGTTGAGAATTAGCGTGGAAAACTTTATAACACTGTAGACATTCATATGAACTCGGATTTTGGATGTCTTCAGACTCTGAGTCAGAATTGTGAAATACCTTCTGCTTAACATGATGACACTGATGTTTTCTCAGATCTGAGATATCACTAAAACTTCCTTCACAGTCAACACATATAAACTCACAGTCTTCAATGTTCCTGCTGCTTTTATTGGGAGGAATAACTGAGTTGTCCTGCTTAATGTGAACACCCTGAAGATGAGATAAATCTGTACTCTCTCTAAGTGCATACCAGTTTTTGTCCAACATATTCTTTTCACTAAATGAATCTGGTCCCTGCTTTATGTGAGTCAACAGGCACTTTGTATCACTTATGACTGAATTAATGTCAGTGTTTGGCGCGTCATTTAAATTGGACTCCTTAATATCATGTGGCAGATATTCTTGTGCAAGATCTACTGGCTTATATACTTTAGGATTTATTATATTTTCTCCATCCCATGAGGCTGGTTCCTTTTTCATTTTAACTAGTTCCTGTTCTGTATGACATAAAGTGGTGAGACCACCACTATGAAATGGGTCTGATTCTTCCTTAATAGGAGAGGACAGATCTTGTTTTCTATAGTCTGTGGGTATACAGCTGTCTGCATTGATAGAACTACTTCTGTCAGATGAATCATGTTCCTCCTTAGGAGTAGATGTTTTTAGTGTATGATCATTCTGTGTACATGTGGCATTGTTCCAGAGATGTGTGATATCACATGAGGTTGGTTCTTCTTTAATGTAAGAAGATGCTTCTTGCAGTTTATGATCTGTGATTGTATAGACAGCACGGTATGTAGGATTATCTGTATCACATGAGACTGGCTCCTCCTTGACGATTACAAATGAATATTGTCTTGAATTATCTACTGTGCCATTGCCATCTTCAGATAAGGTGAACTGCTTGTCTGCCATCCTTACAGATGGTTGCATCCCATTTGGGTAGTATATTTTAAGGATTTCTGTTCTGTTTACAGATAATGATTCAAATCCTTGTCAGCAGCTATGAGATCAGTTTTTTGGTGTGACAGGTTTCCAAATACATCTGTTGAGGTGAAAAATGCATTTGTTAAATATTGCTATCATTCTAGTATAACAATTATACCTGTTATTTGACAGGCAGAGGTATAAGAAAAAGTATGTCTACAAATATTATCCTTACGCTGGATTCCAGATTAACAACTGCAACACATGACTATGTGCACTAAGTGCCATATATACATGTATCACATGGGCATTAGGACCACTGGAGACATGGACCAGAATAGTGCAAGCCCAGAGGAATTCATTTCACCATGGATGTGTTTGGTCTGTGTGCAGTCCTCTTCGCACACAGATGGAAAATATGGTTGTAGCTCCTCACATGTCATCATAAAATTACTCTAGTACCTTTCTCTTTAATGTTTAGTAATCATCAACGTGATCGAGTTACACAAGTGTCCAAGGCTACATTTCAGAACTTCAGATCCCCACTAATCCTAAACTTTTGCACTATTTTGCTATGGCTATCATATAGGTATGGATTCTGCAGGAATATCATTGTCTACAAGTGTAAATGTATCATCAATCAACAGTTTAGTGGGTTTTCTGGACTTTTGTTTGCTTCTTAAAGGGGTATTCCGGTTATGTAAAGTTATCCCCTATCCATAGGGTAGAGAATAACTAATACATTGGTGGAGGCCCTATCCCGTAGTCGCCCCCCGAAATGAATGGAGTGGGCGACGGGCAAGCGCACAGCCGCTCTATTCATTTCTGTGGGAGTTCCCGAGATAGCTGAGTACCACACTCGCTATCTCCAGAACTCCCATAGAAATGAATGGAGCATCTGAGCACATACCCGACCAGCTGCTCCATTTATTTCGGGAGGCCCCCACAGGTTATAGGATCCCCTTTCTTGTGATTGGTGGGGGTCCCAGCGGTAGGATCCCCACCGATCTAATACCAGTAGCCATCTCCTAATCTGTAGGTGGGTGATAACTTTACATAACCAGAATACCCCTTTAATGTCTAATAAAAATTTACCTCCGAATAATGGGTTTATACACTCTTGGCATTCTCTCAATAACCTTCATGAGGTGGTCGATGGGAGTGGTTTTCAATTTCTTGCCTTCGTAATGAGTTTGAGACCATCAGTTGTGTTGTGCAGAAGTAGGACAGTTACACAGTTTCATACATTATGGAACTCTCTGCCTGAGGAGGTGGTGATGGTGAATTTGAGGGGCCTGGACGTATTTCTGAAATGTAATAATATTACAGGTTATAGTTACTAGAGAGGGGTTGTTGACTTTTTTTTTTTTTGCCTTCCTCTGGATCAACTTGCAGGATAACAGGCTGAACTGGATGGACGGGTGTCTTTTTTCCACCTTACAAACTATGTTACTATGTGTTTAGCCCTATTCTACTAAACAGTGCCTTGAAAAAGTATTCGTACCCCTTAAACTTTTCCACTTTTTCCCCACAAAGGGATTTTGTGAGCAGCAAATGAGCAAGTATGTGTGAAGTGAAAAGAAAATGATACATGGTTTTCCAAATTTGTAATAAGTATGGGATGCATTTGTATTTAGAACCCTGAACCCTGATATCCCTAAATAACATCCAGTGTGAACAACTGCCTTCAGAAGTCACCTAATTAGTAAATAAAAGTGTTTCCTGTGTGTCATTTATTCTCAATATAACTACAGCTGTTCTGCGAAGGTCCCAGAGGTTTGTTACAGAACATTAGTGAATAAACAGCATCATGAAAACCAAGGAACACACCAGACAGGTGAGGGATAAAGTTGTGGAGAAGTGTAAAGCAGGGTTAGGTTATACAAAAATATCCTAAGCTCTGAAGATCTCATGGAGCACTGTTCAACCCATAATCTAAAAATGGGAGGAGTAACGCTCAACTGCAAACCTACCACCACATCCGTCCACCTAAACTGACAGCCCAGGCAAGGATAGCACTAATTAGAGAAGCAGCCAAGAGGCCCTTGGTTACTCGGGAGGAGCTGCAGAGATCCACAGTTCAGGTGGGAGAATCTGTCCACAGGACAACTATTGGTCACGTACTCAATAAATCTAGCCTTTATGGAAGAGTGGCAAGAAGAAAGCTGCAGATGGATCTGGATAGATTGGAGGCTTGGGCAGAGAAGTCGCAGATGAGGTTTAACACTGACAAATGTAAGGTTATGCACATGGGAAGGAATAATGCAAGTCACCAGTACATACTAAATTGTAAAACACAGGGTAACACTGACATGAAAAAGGACCTAGGAATTTTGGTGAACCGCAAACTGAGCTGTAGAAGCCAGTGTCAGGCAGCTGCTGCCAAGGCCAATAAGATAATGGTTTGCATCAAAAGGGGCATAGATGCTTGTGATGAGAACATAGTCCTAGCACTTTACAAATTACTAGTCAGACCACACATGGAGTACTGTGTACAGTTCTGGGCTCCTGTGAACAAGCTAGACATAGCAGAGCTGGAGAGGGTTCAGAGGAGGGCAAATAAAGTAATAACTGGAATGGATGGACTACAGTACCCTCAAAGATTATAAAAATTAGGGTTATTCACTTTACAAAAAAGACGACTAAGGGGAGATCTAATAACTATGTATAAATATATCAGGGGTCAGTACAGAGATCTCTCCCATCATCAATTTATCCCCAGGACTGTGATGAGGGGTCTGGGTCTCTGCGTCTGGAGGAAAGGTTTGTACACAAACATAGAAGAGGATTCTTTATGGTAAGAGCAGTGAGACTATGGAACTCTCTGCCTGAGGAGGTGGTGATGGTGAATTCATTAAAAGAGTTCGAGGGGCCTGGATGTATTTCTGGAGTGTAATAATATTACAGGCTATAGCTACTAGAGATTGGGTTGTTAATCCAGGGAGTTAATCTGATTACCTAATTGGAGTCGAGAAGGAATTTTTTCCCCTAAAGTGGGGAAAATTGGCTTCTACCTCACAGGTTTTGCCTTCCTCTGGATCAACTTGCAGGATAACAGGCTGAACTGTATGGACAGATGTCTTTTTTTCAGCTTTATAAACTATGTTACTATGTAAAAGCAATCCATAAGGAGTCTCATTTGCAATTTACCACAAACCATTTAGGGGACACAGCAAACATTTAGAAGAAGGAGCTCTGGTTAGATGAGACCAAAGTTGAACTTTTAGGCCTAAAAACAAAACGCTATGTGTGGTGAAAAACTAACACTGCACATCACCCTGAACACACCATCTCCACCGTGAAACAAGGTGGTGGTAGCATCATGCTGTGTGGATGCTTTTCTTCAGCAGGGACAGGGAAGCTGATCAGAATTGATGGGAAGATGGATGGAGCTAAATGCAGGGCAATCCTGGAAGAAAACCTGGTAGAGGCTGCAAAATACTTGACACTGCGGAAGAGGTTCACATTCCAGCAAGACAATGACCCCAAATATACAGCAGAGCTACAATGGAATGGTTTAGATCAAAGCATATTCCTGTGTTAGAATGGCCCAGTCAAAGTCCAGACCTACAGTCAGGTCCATAAATATTGGGACATCGACGCAATTCTAACATTTTTGCCTCTAGACACCACCACAATGGATTTGAATTGAAACAAACAAGATGTGCTTTTACTGCAGACTGTCAGCTTTAATTTGAGGGTGTTTACATCCAAATCAGGTGAACGGTGTAGGAATTACAACAGTTTGCATATGTGCCTCCCACTTGTTAAGGGACCAAAAGTAATGGGACAGAATAATAATCATAAATCAAACTTTCACTTTTTAATACTTGTTTGCAAATCCTTTGCAGTCAATTACAGCCTGAAGTCTGGACCGCAAAGACATCACCAGACGCTGGGTTTCATCCCTGGTGATGCTCTGCCAGGCGTCTACTGCAACTGTCTTCAGTTCCTGCTTGTTCTTGGGGCATTTCCCCTTCAGTTTTGTCTTCAGCAAGTGAAATGCATGCTCAATCGGATTCAGGTCAGGTGATTGACTTGGCCATTGCATAACATTCCACTTCTTTCCCTTAAAAAACTCTTTGGTTGCTTTTGCGGTATGCTTTGTGTCATTGTCCATCTGCACTGTGAAGCACCGTCCAATGAGTTCTGAAGCATTTGGCTCAATATGAGAAAAGAATATTGCCTGAAACACTTCAGAATTCATCCTGCTATTTTTGTCAGCAGTCACATCATCAAATAAATACAAGATAACCAGTTCCATTGGCAGCCATACATGCCCACGCCATGACACTACCACCACCATGCTTCACTGATGAGGTGGTATGCTTAGGATCATGAGCAGTTCCTTTCCTTCTCCATACTCTTCTCTTCCCATCACTCTGATACAAGTTAATCTTGGTCTCATCTGTCCATAGGATGTTGTTCCAGAACTGTGAAGGCTTTTTTAGATGTTGTTTGGCAAACTTTAATCTGGCCTTCCTGTTTTTGAGGCTCACCAATGGATTACATCTTGTGGTGAACCCTCTGTATTCACTCTGGTGAAGTCTTCTCTTGATTGTTGACTTTGACACACATACACCTACCTCCTGGAGAGTGTTCTTGATCTGGCCAACTGTTGTGAAGGGTGTTTTCTTCACCAGGGAAAGAATTCTTCAGTCATCCACCACAGTTGTTTTCCGTGGTCTTCCGTTGTTGCTGAGCTCACCAGTGCATCCCTTCTTTTTAAGAATGTTCCAAACAGTTTTTTTTGGCCACGCCTAATGTTTTTGCTATCTTTCTGATGGGTTTGCTTTGTTTTTTTCAGCCTAATGATGGCTTGCTTCACTGATAGTGACAGCTCTTTGGATCTCATCTTGAGAGTTGACAGCAACAGATTCCAAATGCAAATAGCACACTTGAAATGAACTCTAGACCTTTTATCTGCTCATTGTAATTGGGATAATGAGGGAATAACACACACCTGGCCATGGAATAGCTGAGAAGCCAATTGTCCTATTACTTTTGGTCCCTTAACAAGTAGGAGGCACATATGAAAACTGTTGTAATTCCTACACCGTTCACCTGATTTGGATGTAAATACCCTCAAATTAAAGCTAACAGTCTGCAGTTAAAGCACATCTTGTTCGTTTCCTTTAAAATCCTGTGTGGTGTATAGAGCCAAAAATGATAGAATTGTGTCGATGTCCCAATATTTATGGACCTGACTGTAAATCCCATTGAGAATCTGTGGCAAGACTTGAAGATTGCTGTTCACAGACACACTCTCCATCCAATCTGACTGAGCTTGAGCTATTTTGCAAAGAAGAACGGGCAAAAAATTCAGCCTCTAGATGTGCAAAGCTGTTAGAGACATACTCCAAAAGACTGGCAGCTGTAATTGCAGCGGAAAATGGTTCTACAAAGAATTGACTCGGGATTGAATACAAATGCACGCCACACTTTCCAGATCTTTATTTATAAAAAAAAATTAAAACCATGTATCACTTTCTTTTCATTTCACACATACTTGTTACTTTGTGTTGGTCTATTACATAAAATCCCAATAAAATACATTTAAGTCTACTTTCACACTGGCGTTTTGGCTTTCAATTTGTGAGATCCGTTCAGGGCTCTCACAAGCGGTCCAAAACGGATCAGTTTTGCCCTTAATGCATTCTGAATGGATAAGGATCCGCTCAGAATGCATCAGTTTGCCTCCGTTCAGTCTCCATTCCGCTTTGGAGGCGGACATCAAAACGCTGCTTGCAGTGTTTTGGTGTCCGTCTGATGAAACTGAGCCAAACGGATCCGTTCTGACACACAATGTAAGTCAATGGGGACGGATCCGTTTTCACTGACACAATCTGGCACAATAGAAAACGGATCCGTCCTCCATTGACTTTTAATGGTGTTCAAGGCGCATCCGTCTTGGCTATGTTAAAAGATAATACAAACGGATCCGTTCAGAACTGATGCAGACTGTTGTATTATGTGAACGGATCCGTCCATGACTGATCCACACAAACCGAGAGTGTGAAAGTAGCCTAAGTTTGAGGGTGTAAGGTGAAAAATTCAAGGAGTATGAATACTTTTTCAAGGCACTGTACATCATCATCAAAAGGGCACTCACTCAGCTCTTTTCAGAAATCCCATAGAAGTGAATGAAGTAGGGCTGCAGCTAACGATTATTTGAATAATCGATTAGTTGTCAATAATTTCATCGATTAATCGGGAAAAACACCAAAATAACAAAAAAGGGGTTTATATGACTTTACTTGAAAAATTTGGTTCAAAGACCATATTAAAACAAATTTAGGACTTACATATGTCCACATGGTCAGGGCTGAGGCTAGCTCTCTTCTTACACGCTATGTTGCCTGTAGCAGAGAAGAGGCGTTCCGATGGTGTGGATGTACTTGGGATAGACAAGTATGATATTACAAGTTTAACTTTTATGGGGGATCTGTGGATGACACACTGTTATAGGGGATCTGTGGATGACACACTTATGGGGGATCTATGGATGACACACTGTTATGGGGGATCTGTGGATGACACACTGTTATGGGGGATCTGTGGATGACACACTGTTATGGGGGATCTGTGGATGGCACACAGTTATGGGGGATCTGTGGATGACACACTGTTATGGGGAATCTGTGGATGGTGCTGTTATAAAGGGGATCTGTGGATGGCACTGCTATGGGGAAGGGGATCTGTGGATGGCAGTGGCACTATTATGGGGAGGGGGATCTGTGGATGGCACTGTTATGGGGGGGGGATCTGTGGATGACACTGCTATGGGGGGGATCTGTGGATGGTGCTGTTATGGAGGGGATCTGTGGATGGCACTGCTATGGGAGGGGGATCTGTGGATGGCACTGTTATGGGGGGGGATCTGTGGATGACACTGCTATGGGGGGGATCTGTGGATGACACTGCTATGGGGGGGATTTATGGATGACACTGCTATGGGGGGGATCTGTGGATGACACACTTTTATTGGGGATCTGTGGATGGCGCTGTTATGGAGGGGATCTGTGGATGGCACTGCTATGGGGAGAGGGATCTGTGCACTGCTATGGGGAGGGGGATCTGTGGATGGCAGTGGCACTGTTATGGGGAGGGGGTTCTGTGGATGGCACTGTTATGGGGAGGGGGATCTGTGGATGGCACTGTTATGGGGAGGGGGATCTGTGGATGGCACTGTTATGGGGAGGGGGATCTGTGGATGGCACTGTTATGGGGAGGGGGATCTGTGGATGGCACTGTTATGGGGAGGGGGATCTGTGGATGGCACTGTTATGGGGAGGGGGATCTGTGGATGGCACTGTTATGGGGAGGGGGATCTGTGGATGGCACTGTTATGGGGAGGGGGATCTGTGGATGACACTGTTATGGGGAGGGGGATTTGTGGATGACACTGCTATGGAGAGGGGGATCTGTGGATGACACTGCTATGGGGAGGGGGATCTGTGGATGACACTATATAGCATCTTATGCTATATGTGTTGTCCACAGATCTCCCCCATAACAGTGTCTTCCGAGTCCCAATACATCGGCCCCGCCGCTCACAGCAATATCTAAAGAGTATTCCTTAACCGTTATCCTGCAGTCATTTTTACACCTGGTTCACACTTGAGCATTTTTGATATGCGCGTTTTACGCAAGTTTTTGTTGGACGTATTCGGGGCGTATTACAGCGCGTTTTTGGAAATGGGAAACGCGCATCGTACGCGCGTTCTTGCGATTGACCACAGAGGCGTCTAATGAAAAAAAGAGGTGTTTATGTACAGAACGCGCGACAATACGCCCCAAAGAAGCTCCTGTACTTCTTTGGGCGTAGGGCGTTTTACAGCGCTCAGGTGTAAACCAGGCCTTACTTAAACTTTAAATCAGCACTATGAATTGATCTTTAATACCTTACAAAATCAAATACAATGAAGCTCCGGTAACAGGCAGAGCGGGCGGCGGCGTAATGTCACTCACTCACGTGACGCGCCTCCTCCGCCCACTTTATGAATGACGCAGGCGGAGCAGGCGCGTCACGTGAGTAAGTGACGTTACACCGCTGCCCGCTCTGCCTGTTACTGGAGCTTCATTGTAAGGTAAAATAAAGATGCGCTAATTTAAAGTAAACCGTCCGCCCGCATAGCATCGAAACAGCAATCATTCGATAACGGGATTCATCGACAACGAATCCAGTTATCGAATATTATCGATAAATTTGATTAATCGTTGCAGCCCTAGAATAAAGAGCTTATGCCCTGTATGCCAGAGGTCGCACAAGGTTTTTTCAATAAGAGTAAAAACACTCCTCTTACAATTTTTGAGGAGTATTTTTACCCGAGGAGGAGTACGAAAGTTGCGGTAATTCAAATACATAGTACATAGGCCTGCACTTGCCCACATCCGCTTTGAAGGCTGCGTTTGGAGCCTCTGTGGCAGATTCTGTCGAAAGACTAGACAAAAAAGCCTCATATGCAGCACTTTTTTATAATCTGGTAAAAAGACAGATCCCGAACGGAAACTGAACAGACTCCATCATAGTCGGCTGAGTCTGTTGTGCTTCTTCCCTGTGGGGTGACAGGAAGAGGGGGCAGGGTCACCAGTGGGGTGACAGGAGGAGGGGGGTGCAGGGTCACCAGTGGGGTGACAGGAGGAGGGGGGAGCAGGGTCACCAGTGGGGTGACAGGAGGAGGATGGTGCAGGGTCACCAGTGGGGTGACAGGAGGAGGGGGGTGCAGGGTCACCAGTGGGGTGACAGGAGGAGGGGGTGCAGGGTCACCAGTGGGGTGACAGGAGGAGGAAGAGGGGGGAGCAGGTTCACCAGTGGGGTGACAGGAGGATGGGGCAGCAGGGTCACTAGTGGGGTGACAGGAGGATGGGGCAGCAGGGTCACTCACTAGTGGGGTGACAGGAGGACGTGGCAGCAGGGTCACTCACTAGTGGGGTAACAGGAGTACTGGGCAGCAGGGTCACCAGTGGGGTGACAGGAGGATAGGGCAGCAGGGTCACTCACTAGTGGGGTGACAGGAGGACGTGGCAGCAGGGTCACTCACTAGTGGGGTGACAGGAGGATAGGGCAGCAGGGTCACTCACTAGTGGGGTGAAAGGAGGACTGGGCAGCAGAGTCACCAGTGGGGTGACAGGAAGATAGGGCAGCATGGTCACTCACTAGTGGGGTGACAGGAGGACGGGACAGTAGGGTCACTAACTAGTGGGGTGACAGGAGGACGGGGCAGCAGGGTCACTAGTGGGGTGACAGGAGGACGGGGCAGCAGGGTCACTCACTAGTGGAGTGACAGGAGGACGGGGCAGAAGTGTCACCAGTGGGGTGACAGGAGGATAGGGCAGCAGGGTCACTCACTAGTGAGGTGACAGGAGGACGGGGCAGCAGGGTCACCAGTGGGGTGACAGGAGGATAAGGCAGCAGGGTCACTCACTAGTGGGGTGACAGGAGGACGGGGCAGCAGGGTCACCAGTGGGGTGACAGGAGGATAGGGCAGCAGGGTCACTCACTAGTGGGGTGACAGGAGGACGGGGCAGCAGGGTCACTCACTAGTGGGGTGACAGAAGGACGGGGCAGCAGGGTCACTCACTAGTGGGGTGACAGAAGGACGGGGCAGCAGGGTCACTCACTAGTGGGGTGACAGGAGGACGGGGCAGCAGGGTCACTAGTGGGGAGACAGGAGGATGGTGCAGCAGGGTCACTCACTAGTGGGGTGACAGGAGGACGTGGCAGCAGGGTCACTAGTAGGGTGACAGGAGGACGGGACAGCAGGGTCACTCACTAGTGGGGTGACAGGAGGACGGGACAGCAGGGTCACTCACTAGTGGGGTGACAGGAGGACGGGGCAGCAGGGTCACTAGTGGGATGACAGGAGGACGGGGCAGCAGGGTCACCAGTGGGGTGGCAGGAGGATAGGGCAGCAGGGTCACTCACTAGTGGGGTGACAGGAGGACGTGGCAGCAGGGTCACTCACTAGTAGGGTGACAGGAGGACGGGGCAGCAGGGTCACTCACTAGTGGGGTGACAGGAGGACGTGGCAGCAGGGTCACTAGTGGGATGACAGGAGGATGGGGCAGCAGGGTCACTAGTGGGGTGACAGGAGGATGGGGCAGCAGGGTCACTCACTAGTAAGGTGACAGGAGGACATGGCAGCAGGGTCACTAGTGGGGAGACAGGAGGACGGGGCAGCAGGGTCACTCACTAGTGGGGTGACAGGAGGACGGGGCAGCAGGGTCACTAGTGGGGTGACAGGAGGATAGGGCAGCAGGGTCACTCACTAGTGGGGTGACAGGAGGACGGGCAGCAGGGTCACTCACTAGTGGGGTGACAGGAGGACGGGGCAGCAGGGTCACTCACTAGTGGGGTGACAGGAGGACGGGGCAGCAGGGTCACTCACTAGTGGGGTGACAGGAGGACGGGGCAGCAGGGTCACCAGTGGGGTGACAGGAGGATAGGGAAGCAGGGTCACTCACTAGTGGGGTGACAGGAGGACGGGGCAGCAGGGTCACTCACTAGTGGGGTGATAGGATGACGGGGCAGCAGGGTCACTCACTAGTGGGGTGACAGGAGGACGGGGCAGCAGGGTCACTCACTAGTGGGGTGACAGGAGGACGTGGCAGCAGGGTCACTAGTGGGGTGACAGGAGGATGGGGCAGCAGGGTCACTAGTGGGGTGACAGGAGGATGGGGCAGAAGGGTCACTCACTAGTGGGGTGACAGGATGTCACGAGGGTATCAAGAGCCACGTCTGACTCCGTTATACCCGGGGTCAGGAGGTCGCAGCGGGTGGCTGCGCGCTCTATATCTAAAGATCACGTTGTTTCTTAGTGATTGTTTTCTGTGTTTGCCTTGCTATCCTTTTTGTCTCAATCAGGGATCCGTAGCTTCTCCTCCTCAGCTGTTTCTTGTCTGCCACTCCCAACCTCCTTATATTCTCCCCTCACACTTCTCTAGTTGCCAGTTATAGAGCTTCCTGCCTGGACATCTATACTGACCCACTGGAGTTGTGAATCCTGGTTGTCGTTCCAGAGTGCTACCCTCCGGATCCCTGTTGGGCTTCTTGTTGTCTCCTGTTGTCGCCCACCTGGGATTATATGTTGAGTTTGTATTGTCTGTCCTTCCCTTGGTGTTTTCCTTTAGAGCTAGTGGTGCGGACTAGTGTTCCCACCGCCCTGTTCACTATCTAGGGCTCAGCTTAGGGAAAGCCAGGGCTTTAGGCACGTGATCGGCGTACGGGTGAGGAACCCGTCTAGGGACGTCAGGGCAGCCAGGTGCCAGCCGCTAGGTGAGTCAGGGGTCACCACCTTCCCTCTCACTTGGGCAGGGCCTTCCTTGTTCCCTCCCTCTGCGTCACGTATGTGATAGTCACGCCGACCGTGATACAGGAGGACGTGGCAGCAGGGTCACTCACTAGTGGGGTGACAGGAGGAATGGGCAGCAGAGTCACCAGTGGGGTGACAAGAAGATAGGGCAGCAGGGTCACTCACTAGTGGGGTGACAGGAGGACGGGGCAGCAGGGTCACTCACTAGTGGGGTGACAGGAGGACGGGGCAGCAGGGTCACTCACTAGTGGAGTGACAGGAGGACGGGGCAGCAGGGTCACCAGTGGGGTGACAGGAGGATAGGGCAGCAGGGTCACTCACTAGTGGGGTGACAGGAGGACGGGGCAGCAGGGTCACCAGTGGGGTGACAGGAGGATAGGGCAGCAGGGTCACTCACTAGTGGGATGACAGGAGGACGGGGCAGCAGGGTCACCAGTGGGGTGACAGGAGGATAGGGCAGCAGAGTCACTCACTAGTGGGGTGACAGGAGGACGGGGCAGCAGGGTCACCAGTAGGGTGACAGGAGGATAGGGCAGCAGGGTCACTCACTAGTGGGGTGACAGGAGGACGGGGCAGCAGGGTCACTCACTAGTGGGGTGACAGGAGGACGGGGCAGCTGGGTCACTCACTAGTGGGGTGACAGGAGGACGTGGCAGCAGGGTCACTCACTAGTGGGGTGACAGGAGGATGGGGCAGCAGGGTCACTCACTAGTGGGGTGACAGGAGGACGGGGCAGCTGGGTCACTCACTAGTGGGGTGACAGGAGGACGTGGCAGCAGGGTCACTCACTAGTGGGGTGACAGGAGGATGGGGCAGCAGGGTCACTCACTAGTGGGGTGACAGGAGGACGTGGCAGCAGGGTCACTCACTAGCGGGGTGACAGGAGGACGGGGCAGCAGGGTCACTAGTGGGGTGACAGGAGGATGGGGCAGCAGGGTTACTAGTAGGGTGACAGGAGAACGGGGCAGCAGGGTCACTCACTAGTGGGGTGACAGGAGGACGGGGCAGCAGCGTCACTAGTGGGGAGACAGGAGGACGGGGCAGCAGGGTCACTAGTGGGGTGACAGGAGGACGGGCAGCAGGGTCACTCACTAGTGGGGTGACAGGAGGACGTGGCAGCAGGGTCACTCACTAGCGGGGTGACAGGAGGACGGGGCAGCAGGGTCACTAGTGGGGTGACAGGAGGATGGGGCAGCAGGGTTACTAGTAGGGTGACAGGAGAACGGGGCAGCAGGGTCACTCACTAGTGGGGTGACAGGAGGACGGGGCAGCAGCGTCACTAGTGGGGAGACAGGAGGACGGGGCAGCAGGGTAACTAGTGGGGTGACAGGAGGACGGGGCAGCAGGGTCACTAGTGGGGTGACAGGAGGACGGGGCAGCAGGGTCACTCACTAGTGGGGTGACAGGAGGACGTGGCAGCAGGGTCACTCACTAGTGGGGTGACAGGAGGACAGGGCAGCAGGGTCACTCACTAGTGGGGTGACAGGAAAATGGGGCAGCAGGGTCACTCACTAGTGGGGTGACAGGAGGACGTGGCAGCAGGGTCACTCACTAGCGGGGTGACAGGAGGACGGGGCAGCAGGGTCACTCACTAGTGGGGTGACAGGAGGATAAGGCAGCAGGGTCACTCACTAGTGGGGTGACAGGAGGACAGGGCAGCAGGGTCACTCACTAGTGGGGTGACAGGAGGACGGGGCAGCAGGGTCACTCACTAGTGGGGTGACAGGAGGACGTGGCAGCAGGGTCACTAGTGGGGTGACAGGAGGACGGGGCAGCAGGGTTACTAGTAGGGTGACAGGAGGACGGGGCAGCAGGGTCACTCACTAGTGGGGTGACAGGAGGACGGGGCAGCAGGCTCACTAGTGGGGAGACAGGAGGACGGGGCAGCAGGGTCACTAGTGGGGTAACAGGAGGACGGGCAGCAGGGTCACTCACTAGTGGGGTGACAGGAGGATAGGGCAGCAGGGTCACTCACTAGTGGGGTGACAGGAGGATAGGGCAGCAGGGTCACTCACTAGTGGGGTGACAGGAGGACGGGGCAGCAGGGTCACTCACTAGTGGGGTGACAGGAGGATGAGGCCGCAGGGTCACTAGTGGAGTGACAGGAGGACGGGGCAGCAGGGTCACTAGTGGGGTGACAGGAGGACGGGGCAGCAGTTCTACCCTCCGGATCCCTGTTGGGCTTCTTGTTGTCTCCTGTTGTCGCCCACCTGGGATTATATGTTGAGTTTGTATTGTCTGTCCTTCCCTTGGTGTTTTCCTTTAGAGCTAGTGGTGCGGACTAGTGTTCCCACCGCCCTGTTCACTATCTAGGGCTCAGCTTAGGGAAAGCCAGGGCTTTAGGCACGTGATCGGCGTACGGGTGAGGAACCCGTCTAGGGACGTCAGGGTAGCCAGGTGCCAGCCGCTAGGTGAGTCAGGGGTCACCACCTTCCCTCTCACTTGGGCAGGGCCTTCCTTGTTCCCTCCCTCTGCGTCACGTATGTGATAGTCACGCCGACCGTGATATTATAACTGGCCCTTACTTTTTGAGAAAAAATAAAATAAATTTTTTTTTGTTGTTTTTTTTTCTCTACTTAGAATCCAATATGGATCCTATTGCTGCCTTGGCAAAACAGCTTCAAGGCCTGTCTTTGGAGGTGGCAGGATTGAAGTCGTCTGTCCTCCAACAACAGCAGCAAATGCAGCTGACCGCACCCCCAGCGGTTGCTATGGGTAACCAGGTAGTTACAGAACCCAAGGTTGTTCTTCCTGACAGATTTTCTGGGGGAAGGGACAAATTTGCGACGTTCTGTGAGGCCTGCAAATTATACTTTAAGTTGCGCCCTTACTCCTCAGGTAATGAAGAACAGCGGGTAGGGATTGTCATTTCCCTGCTTCAGGGGGACCCACAATCCTGGGCGTTCTCGTTACCCCCTGGTTCCCAGGCTCTCCGGTCAGTGGAGGTATTTTTTGGGGCTTTGGGTCTCATATATGATGACCCTGACCGAGTCGCCCTGGCTGAGTCGAAGTTACGGAGACTCCTACAGGGAGATCGGTCAGCAGAGGAATATTGCTCAGAGTTCCGTAGGTGGGCTACGGATACTCAGTGGAACGACCCGGCTCTTAGGAGTCAGTTCTGCTCTGGGTTATCTGAAAGGGTTAAGGATGCACTGGCGCTGTATGAGACCCCCCTTTCCCTTGATGCTGTTATGTCCCTCTCTATCAGAATAGATAGGCGTCTTAGGGAGAGATCGAAAATTCCTGAGCAATTGGTTACCTCTCCCAAACAACAATTAGTCTGTACTGACTTAGATGAGCCTATGCAGCTAGGCGGAACTTCTCGTCAGGTCCGTCCTCCTGAGGTTCGCCGCAGGGCGGGGGCTTGTTTTTTCTGTGGGGGGAAGGGTCATTTCATTAATGTCTGTCCCTCTTTTCTCAAAAACAAAAGACCGTCGGAAAACTACTAACCCCAGGCTGTGCGGAGGATGTCAGCCGGGGGGTATACGTTTCCTCCATACGAACATCTCAATTTGTGTTACCAGCGGTTATTGTTTTTGGTGTTAAGACAGAGTCTATTTCTTTTTTTCTAGACAGTGGAGCAGGGGTAAATTTGATAGATGCCCATTTTGCCCGCACTATGGGTTTGTCTCTCTGCACGCTGCAGAGACCTATTCCCGTATTCGCTATAGATTCGGCTCCTCTGTCTCAGAGAAACCTCACCCACATTGTTCATAATTTACACCTTCGGGTAGGGGACCACCATAATGAGTGTCTTTCATGTTACGTTCTGGAGGGCCTTCCCTCTCCTGTGGTATTGGGTCTCCCCTGGTTGGTAGCGCACAATCCAGTGGTGGATTGGCAGGCCAGGGAGATATTGGAGTGGAGTGAGCATTGCAGAGAGAATTGCTTAAATAACAATTGCTTAATCGCCTCCATAGCTTCCCTACCTACATTTATTTCGGACTTTGAGGACGTTTTTTCTGAAAAGGGTTGTCAGAAGCTACCACCTCATCGTCCTTATGATTGCCCGGTTAACCTGATTCCCGATGCAAAATTACCCAAGTCCAGGTTGTATAATCTTTCGGGTCCCGAGAGACAAGCCATGAAAGATTATATCTCCGAGAGTCTGGCTAAGGGACACATCAGACCCTCTTCTTCACCCGTGGCTGCAGGGTTTTAATTTGTTAAAAAGAAAGATGGGGGCCTGCGTCCTTGCCTAGATTTCCGTGAGCTAAACCAGATAACCATCCGAGACCCATACCCTCTTCCTCTCATTCCTGACCTTTTTAATCAGATTGCGGGTGCTAGGTGGTTCTCCAAACTTGATCTTAGGGGGACCTACAATCTGATTCGTATCAGGGAAGGGGATGAGTGGAAGACAGCTTTTAACACCCCTGAGGGGCATTATGAAAATCTAGTTATGCCTTTCGGTCTGACCAATGCCCCCGCTGTCTTCCAACATTTCGTTAATGATATTTTTAGTCATCTCATCGGCAGGTTTGTAGTCATATACCTAGATGATATCTTAATTTATTCGGCTGATCTGAAAACACATGAGGTGCATGTCAGGCAAGTACTGCAGGTCCTACGGACGAATAAATTATATGCGAAAATTGAAAAATGTGTCTTCGCCGTTCAGGAAATACAGTTCCTGGGATATCTATTATCTGCTTCAGGTTTCCGTATGGATCCTGGGAAGGTCCAGGCAATTTTAGATTGGGATCTTCCTGAGAACCTTAAAGCCCTACAACGGTTTTTAGGTTTCGCAAATTTCTATAGAAAGTTCATTAAAAATTATTCAGTGATCGTTAAACCCCTTACCGACATGACTAGGAAGGGGACTGATTTTTCCAAATGGTCTGACGCCGCTAAAAATGCATTTTCCTCTCTAAAAGAGAGGTTTACCTCGGCACCTGTTCTAATTCAACCTGATGTCTCCCAGCCTTTTATTGTTGAGGTAGATGCGTCAGAGGTGGGAGTGGGGGCTGTATTGTCTCAGGGTCCGTCTCCTGGCAAATGGCGCCCTTGCGCTTTCTTTTCCAAAAAATTATCTTCTGCAGAGAAGAACTATGATGTTGGAAATAGGGAACTGTTGGCGATTAAACTGGCGCTTGAAGAGTGGCGTCACTTCTTAGAGGGAGCAATCCACCCCGTCACGGTGATTACGGATCACAAAAACCTTCTGTACCTAGAATCGGCTAAGCGTCTCACCCCTAGACAAGCTAGGTGGTCGCTATTCTTTACCAGATTTAACTTTGTAATCACCTATCGTCCTGGGGCAAAAAATACCAAGGCAGACGCGTTATCTCGTAGTTTCCCTGGAGGGGGTAATGTTAGTGATCCGGTACCTATTTTACAAAGAGGAGTGGTTGTCTCTGCTGTACACTCTGTTCTAGAGGGAAAGGTGTTAGAGGCCCAGGGGGACGCCCCGGCCTCTTGCCCCTCAGAGAAATTGTTTGTACCGTTAAACCTGCGTCTTGAATTATTAAAAGAACATCATAATTCGGCACTTGCTGGGCACCCGGGTAGTAAAGCAACCTTGGAGCTATTATCTCGTCGTTTTTGGTGGCCAAGGTTGCGTCAGGATGTAATGGATTTTGTGTCTACTTGCTCTACTTGTGCACGCGCGAAAGTCTCTCATACACGTCCAGCAGGGTCTTTATTGCCACTTTTTATCCCCAATAGGCCATGGACACATCTGTCAATGGATTTCATCACTGACTTACCGTTGTCTGCGGGTAAAACAGTTATTTTGGTAGTAGTAGACAGGTTTAGCAAAATGGTACACTTTATTGCGCTACCCGCACTTCCTAATGCTAAAACTCTTGCTCAGGTGTTTACCAGTGAAATCGTGAAGCTTCACGGGGTCCCTTCCGATGTGGTTTCGGATCGGGGAACCCAGTTTATTTCTAAGTTTTGGAAAGCTTTTTGTTCCCGTTTGGGGGAACACTTGTCCTTTTCCTCAGCTTTCCATCCTCAGTCGAATGGACAGACTGAGCGTACCAACCAAAACCTAGAAACATATTTAAGGTGTTTTGTGTCTGAAAACCAAGAGTTGTGGTCATCATATTTACCGTTAGCTGAGTTTGCCATAAATAATCATTATCAGGAGTCCACTGGCAAGTCACCATTCCTTGGTGCATACGGTTTTCATCCCCAATTTTGTACTTTCAAAGAGGGGGGGTCTTCTGGGGTTCCCGAAGAGGAAAGGTTTTCTTCATCTCTTTCATCGGTATGGCAGAAGGTGCAAGTTAACTTGAAAAAGATGAGTGGTAAATATAAATGCATGGCCGATAAGAAACGGTCGCCAGGTCCGGACCTAGGAGTGAATGACTATGTGTGGTTGTCTACTAGGAATATTAAGTTGAAGGTTCCCTCTTGGAAACTGGGCCCTAGGTTCATTGGTCCTTATAAAATAGTAGCCGTTATTAACCCTGTGGCTTTTCGCCTGGAGCTACCTCAGACTTTTAAGATCCATAACGTCTTCCATAAATCGTTACTCAAGAAGTATGTTCCACCTCTAGAACCATCACCACTGCCACCTCCTCCTGTTATTGTGGATGGTAATCTGGAGTTTCAAATAGCCAGAATTGTTGATTCTCGTCGGGTCCGCCGCTCTCTTCAGTATCTGGTGCATTGGAGGGGTTACGGTCCCGAGGAAAGAATGTGGGTTCCAGCGTCAGAGGTAAACGCCAACAGGTTAATTCAGGCTTTCCATACCTCTCATCCGGAGAGACCTGGTCCTGAGTGTCGGGGGGCCCCTCGTGAAAGGGGGGGTACTGTCACGAGGGTATCAAGAGCCATGTCTGACTCCGTTATACCTGGGGTCAGGAGGTCGCAGCGGGTGGCTGCGCGCTCTATATCTAAATATCACGTTGTTTCTTAGTGATTGTTTTCTGTGTTTGCCTTGCTATCCTTTTTGTCTCAATCAGGGATCCGTAGCTTCTCCTCCTCAGCTGTTTCTTGTCTGCCACTCCCAACCTCCTTATATTCTCCCCTCACACTTCTCTAGTTGCCAGTTATAGAGCTTCCTGCCTGGACATCTATACTGACCCACTGGAGTTGTGAATCCTGGTTGTCGTTCCAGAGTGCTACCCTCCGGATCCCTGTTGGGCTTCTTGTTGTCTCCTGTTGTCGCCCACCTGGGATTATATGTTGAGTTTGTATTGTCTGTCCTTCCCTTGGTGTTTTCCTTTAGAGCTAGTGGTGCGGACTAGTGTTCCCACCGCCCTGTTCACTATCTAGGGCTCAGCTTAGGGAAAGCCAGGGCTTTAGGCACGTGATCGGCGTACGGGTGAGGAACCCGTCTAGGGACGTCAGGGCAGCCAGGTGCCAGCCGCTAGGTGAGTCAGGGGTCACCACCTTCCCTCTCACTTGGGCAGGGCCTTCCTTGTTCCCTCCCTCTGCGTCACGTATGTGATAGTCACGCCGACCGTGATACAGGAGGACGTGGCAGCAGGGTCACTCACTAGTGGGGTGACAGGAGGAATGGGCAGCAGAGTCACCAGTGGGGTGACAAGAAGATAGGGCAGCAGGGTCACTCACTAGTGGGGTGACAGGAGGACGGGGCAGCAGGGTCACTCACTAGTGGGGTGACAGGAGGACGGGGCAGCAGGGTCACTCACTAGTGGAGTGACAGGAGGACGGGGCAGCAGGGTCACCAGTGGGGGATAGGGCAGAAGGGTAACTCACTAGTGGGGTGACAGGAGGACGGGGCAGCAGGGTCACCAGTGGGGTGACAGGAGGATAGGGCAGCAGGGTCACTCACTAGTGGGATGACAGGAGGACGGGGCAGCAGGGTCACCAGTGGGGTGACAGGAGGATAGGGCAGCAGAGTCACTCACTAGTGGGGTGACAGGAGGACGGGGCAGCTGGGTCACTCACTAGTGGGGTGACAGGAGGACGTGGCAGCAGGGTCACTCACTAGTGGGGTGACAGGAGGATGGGGCAGCAGGGTCACTCACTAGTGGGGTGACAAGAGGACGGGGCAGCAGGGTCACTCACTAGTGGGGTGACAGGAGGATGGGGCAGCAGGGTCACTCACTAGTGGGGTGACAGGAGGACGGGGCAGCAGGGTCACCAGTAGGGTGACAGGAGGATAGGGCAGCAGGGTCACTCACTAGTGGGGTGACAGGAGGACGGGGCAGCTGGGTCACTCACTAGTGGGGTGACAGGAGGACGTGGCAGCAGGGTCACTCACTAGTGGGGTGACAGGAGGATGGGGCAGCAGGGTCACTCACTAGTGGGGTGACAAGAGGACGGGGCAGCTGGGTCACTCACTAGTGGGGTGACAGGAGGACGTGGCAGCAGGGTCACTCACTAGTGGGGTGACAGGAGGATGGGGCAGCAGGGTCACTCACTAGTGGGGTGACAGGAGGACGTGGCAGCAGGGTCACTCACTAGCGGGGTGACAGGAGGACGTGGCAGCAGGGTCACTCACTAGCGGGGTGACAGGAGGACGGGGCAGCAGGGTCACTAGTGGGGTGACAGGAGGATGGGGCAGCAGGGTTACTAGTAGGGTGACAGGAGAACGGGGCAGCAGGGTCACTCACTAGTGGGGTGATAGGAGGACGGGGCAGCAGCGTCACTAGTGGGGAGACAGGAGGACGGGGCAGCAGGGTCACTAGTGGGGTGACAGGAGGACGGGCAGCAGGGTCACTCACTAGTGGGGTGACAGGAGGACGTGGCAGCAGGGTCACTCACTAGTGGGGTGACAGGAGGACAGGGCAGCAGGGTCACTCACTAGTGGGGTGACAGGAGGACGTGGCAGCAGGGTCACTCACTAGTGGGGTGACAGGAGGATGGGGCAGCAGGGTCACTCACTAGTGGGGTGACAGGAGGACGTGGCAGCAGGGTCAATCACTAGCGGGGTGACAGGAGGACGGGGCAGCAGGGTCACTCACTAGTGGGGTGACAGGAGGATAAGGCAGCAGGGTCACTCACTAGTGGGGTGACAGGAGGACAGGGCAGCAGGGTCACTCACTAGTGGGGTGACAGGAGGACGGGGCAGCAGGGTCACTCACTAGTGGGGTGACAGGAGGACGTGGCAGCAGGGTCACTAGTGGGGTGACAGGAGGACGGGGCAGCAGGGTTACTAGTAGGGTGACAGGAGGACGGGGCAGCAGGGTCACTCACTAGTGGGGTGACAGGAGGACGGGGCAGCAGGGTCATTCGTGGGGAGACAGGAGGACGGGGCAGCAGGGTCACTAGTGGGGTAACAGGAGGACGGGCAGCAGGGTCACTCACTAGTGGGGTGACAGGAGGATAGGGCAGCAGGGTCACTCACTAGTGGGGTGACAGGAGGACGGGGCAGCAGGTTCACTCACTAGTGGGTGACAGGAGGATGAGGCCGCAGGGTCACTAGTGGAGTGACAGGAGGACGGGGCAGCAGGGTCACTCACCAGTGGGGTGACAGGAGGATAGGGCAGCAGGGTCACTCACTAGTGGGGTGACAGGAGGACGGGGCAGCAGGGTCACCAGTGGGGTGACAGGAGGATAGGGCAGCAGGGTCACTCACTAGTGGGGTGACAGGAGGACGGGGCAGCAGGGTCACTCACTAGTGGGGTGACAGTAGGACGGTACAGCAGGGTCAATCACTAGTGGGGTGACAGGAGGACGTGGCAGCAGGGTCACTAGTGGGGTGACAGGAGGACAGGGCAGCAGGGTCACTCACTAATGGGGTGACGAGGCCGTGGCAGCAGGGTCACTAGTGGGGTGACAGGAGGACGGGGCAGCAGGGTCACTCACTAGTGGGGTGACAGGAGGATAGGGCAGCAGGGTCACTCACTAGTGGGGTGACAGGAGGATAGGGCAGCAGGGTCACTCACTAGTGGGATGACAGGAGGACGTGGCAGCAGGGTCACTCACTAGTGGGGTGACAGGAGGACGAAACAGCAGGGTCACTCACTAGTGGGGTGACAGTAGGACGTGGCAGCAGGGTCACTAGTGGGGTGACAGGAGGACGGGACAGCAGGGTCACTCACTAGTGGGGTGACAGTAGGACGGGGCAGCAGGGTCACTCACTAGTGGGGTGACAGGAGGACGGGGCAGCAGGGTCACTCACTAGGGGGGTGACAGGAGGACGTGGCAGCAGGGTCACTAGTGGGGTGACAGGAGGACGGGGCAGCAGGGTCACTCACTAGTGGGGTGACAGGAGGAAGGGGCAGCAGGGTCACTCACTAGTGGGGTGACAGGAGGACGTGGCAGCAGGGTCACTAGTGGGGTGACAGGAGGACGTGGCAGCAGGGTCACTAGTGGGGTGACAGGAGGACGGGGCAGCAGGGTCACTCACTAGTGGGGTGACAGGAGGACGTGGCAGCAGGGTCACAAGTGGGGTGACAGGAGGACGGGGCAGCAGGGTCACTCACTAGTGGGGTGACAGGAGGACGGGGCAGCAGGGTCACTAGTGGGGTGACAGGAGGACGTTGCAGCAGGGTCACTAGTGGGGTGACAGGAGGACGGGGCAGCAGGGTCACTCACTAGTGGGGTGACAGGAGGACTGGGCAGCAGGGTCACTAGTGGGGTGACAGGAGGACGGGGCAGCAGGGTCACTCACTAGTGGAGTGACAGGAGGACGGGGCAGCAGGGTCACCAGTGGGGTGACAGGAGGATAGGGCAGCAGGGTCACTCACTAGTGGGGTGACAGGAGGACTGGGCAGCAGGGTCACCAGTGGGGTGACAGGAGGATAGGGCAGCAGTGTCACTCACTAGTGGGATGACAGGAGGACGGGGCAGCAGGGTCACCAGTGGGGTGACAGGAGGATAGGGCAGCAGGGTCACTCACTAGTGGGGTGACAGGAGGACGGGGCAGCAGGGTCACTCACTAGTGGGGTTACAGGAGGACGGGGCAGCAGGGTCACTCACTAGTGGGGTGACAGGAGGACGGGGTAGCAAGGTCACTCACTAGTGGGGTGACAGGAGGACGTGGCAGCAGGGTCACTCACTAGCGGGGTGACAGGAGGACGGAGCAGCAGGGTCACTAGTGGGGTGACAGGAGGACGGGGCAGCAGGGTCACTCACTAGCGGGGTGACAGGAGGACGGGGCAGCAGGGTCAATAGTGGGGTGACAGGAGGACGGGGCAGCAGGGTCACTCACTAGTGGGGTGACAGGAGGATAGGGCAGCAGGGTCACTAGTGGGGAGACAGGAGGACGGGGCAGCAGGGTCACTCACTAGTGGGGTGACAGGAGGACGTGGCAGCAGGGTCACTAGTGGGGTGACAGGAGGACGGGTCAGCAGGGTCACTCACTAGTAGGGTGACAGGAGTATAAGGCAGCAGGGTCACTCACTAGTGGGGTGACAGGAGGATAGGGCAGCAGGGTCACTCACTAGTGGGGTGACAGGAGGACGGGGCAGCAGGGTCACTCACTAGTGGGGTGACAGGAGGACGTGGCAGCAGGGTCACTAGTGGGGTGACAGGAGGACGGGGCAGCAGGGTTACTAGTAGGGTGACAGGAGGACGGGGCAGCAGGGTCACTCACTAGTGGGGTGACAGGAGGACGGGGCAGCAGGGTCACTAGTGGGGAGACAGGAGGACGGGGCAGCAGGGACACTAGTGGGGTAACAGGAGGACGGGCAGCAGGGTCACTCACTAGTGGGGTGACAGGAGGATAGGGCAGCAGGGTCACTCACTAGTGGGGTGACAGGAGGACGGGGCAGCAGGGTCACTCACTAGTGGGGTGACAGGAGGACGGGGCAGCAGGGTCACTAGTGGAGTGACAGGAGGACGGGGCAGCAGGGTCACTCACCAGTGGGGTGACAGGAGGATAGGGCAGCAGGGTCAATCACTAGTGGGGTGACAGGAGGACGTGGCAGCAGGGTCACTAGTGGGGTGACAGGAGGACAGGGCAGCAGGGTCACTCACTAGTGGGGTGACAGGAGGCCGTGGCAGCAGGGTCACTAGTGGGGTGACAGGAGGACGGGGCAGCAGGGTCACTCACTAGTGGGGTGACAGGAGGATAGGGCAGCAGGGTCACTCACTAGTGGGGTGACAGGAGGATAGGGCAGCAGGGTCACTCACTAGTGGGGTGACAGGAGGACTGGGCAGCAGGGTCACTAGTGGGGTGACAGGAAGATAGGGCAGCAGGATCACTCACTAGTGGGGTGACAGGAGGACGGGGCAGCAGGGTCACTCACTAGTGGGATGACAGGAGGACGTGGCAGCAGGGTCACTCACTAGTGGGGTGACAGGAGGATGGGACAGCAGGGTCACTCACTAGTGGGGTGACAGTAGGACGGGGCAGCAGGGTCACTAGTGGGGTGACAGGAGGACGGGACAGCAGGGTCACTCACTAGTGGGGTGACAGTAGGACGGGGCAGCAGGGTCACTAGTGGGGTGACAGGAGGAATGGGCAGCAGAGTCACCAGTGGGGTGACAAGAAGATAGGGCAGCAGGGTCACTCACTAGTGGGGTGACAGGAGGACGGGGCAGCAGGGTCACTCAATAGTGGGGTGACAGGAGGACGGGGCAGCAGGGTCACTAGTGGGGTGACAGGAGGACGGGGCAGCAGGGTCACTCACTAGTGGAGTGGCAGGAGGACGGGGCAGCAGGGTCACCAGTGGGGTGACAGGAGGATAGGGCAGAAGGGTCACTCACTAGTAGGGTGACAGGAGGACGGGGCAGCAGGGTCACCAGTGGGGTGACAGGAGGATAGGGCAGCAGGGTCACTCACTAGTGGGATGACAGGAGGACGGGGCAGCAGGGTCACCAGTGGGGTGACAGGAGGATAGGGCAGCAGAGTCACTCACTAGTGGGGTGACAGGAGGACGGGGCAGCAGGGTCACCAGTAGGGTGACAGGAGGATAGGGCAGCAGGGTCACTCACTAGTGGGGTGACAGGAGGACGGGGCAGCAGGGTCACTCACTAGTGGGGTGACAGGAGGACGGGGCAGCTGGGTCACTCACTAGTGGGGTGACAGGAGGACGTGGCAGCAGGGTCACTCACTAGTGGGGTGACAGGAGGATGGGGCAGCAGGGTCACTCACTAGTGGGGTGACAGGAGGACGGGGCAGCTAGGTCACTCACTAGTGGGGTGACAGGAGGACGTGGCAGCAGGGTCACTCACTAGCGGGGTGACAGGAGGACGTGGCAGCAGGGTCACCAGTGGGGTGACAGGAGGATAGGGCAGCAGGGTCACTCACTAGTGGGGTGACAGGAGGACGGGGCAGCAGGGTCACCAGTGGGGTGACAGGATGATAGGGCAGCAGTGTCACTCACTAGTGGGATGACAGGAGGACGGGGCAGCAGGGTCACCAGTGGGGTGACAGGAGGATAGGGCAGCAGAGTCACTCACTAGTGGGGTGACAGGAGGACGGGGCAGCAGGGTCACCAGTGGGGTGACAGGAGGATAGGGCAGCAGGGTCACTCACTAGTGGGGTGACAGGAGGACGGGGCAGCAGGGTCACTCACTAGTGGGGTTACAGGAGGACGGGGCAGCAGGGTCACTCACTAGTGGGGTGACAGGAGGACGGGGTAGCAAGGTCACTCACTAGTGGGGTGACAGGAGGACGTGGCAGCAGGGTCACTCACTAGCGGGGTGACAGGAGGACGGAGCAGCAGGGTCACTAGTGGGGTGACAGGAGGACGGGGCAGCAGGGTCACTCACTAGCGGGGTGACAGGAGGACGGGGCAGCAGGGTCAATAGTGGGGTGACAGGAGGACGGGGCAGCAGGGTCACTCACTAGTGGAGTGACAGGAGGATAGGGCAGCAGGGTCACTAGTGGGGAGACAGGAGGACGGGGCAGCAGGGTCACTCACTAGTGGGGTGACAGGAGGACGTGGCAGCAGGGTCACTAGTGGGGTGACAGGAGGACGGGTCAGCAGGGTCACTCACTAGTAGGGTGACAGGAGTATAAGGCAGCAGGGTCACTCACTAGTGGGGTGACAGGAGGATAGGGCAGCAGGGTCACTCACTAGTGGGGTGACAGGAGGACGGGGCAGCAGGGTCACTCACTAGTGGGGTGACAGGAGGACGGGGCAGCAGGGTCACTCACTAGTGGGGTGACAGGAGGACGTGGCAGCAGGGTCACTAGTGGGGTGACAGGAGGACGGGGCAGCAGGGTTACTAGTAGGGTGACAGGAGGACGGGGCAGCAGGGTCACTCACTAGTGGGGTGACAGGAGGACGGGGCAGCAGGGTCACTAGTGGGGAGACAGGAGGACGGGGCAGCAGGGAGACTAGTGGGGTAACAGGAGGACGGGCAGCAGGGTCACTCACTAGTGGGGTGACAGGAGGATAGGGCAGCAGGGTCACTCACTAGTGGGGTGACAGGAGGACGGGGCAGCAGGGTCACTCACTAGTGGGGTGACAGGAGGACGGGGCAGCAGGGTCACTCACTAGTGGGGTGACAGGAGGACGGGGCAGCAGGGTCACTAGTGGAGTGACAGGAGGACGAGGCAGCAGGGTCACTCACCAGTGGGGTGACAGGAGGATAGGGCAGCAGGGTCAATCACTAGTGGGGTGACAGGAGGACGTGGCAGCAGGGTCACTAGTGGGGTGACAGGAGGACAGGGCAGCAGGGTCACTCACTAGTGGGGTGACAGGAGGCCGTGGCAGCAGGGTCACTAGTGGGGTGACAGGAGGACGGGGCAGCAGGGTCACTCACTAGTGGGGTGACAGGAGGATAGGGCAGCAGGGTCACTCACTAGTGGGGTGACAGGAGGATAGGGCAGCAGGGTCACTCACTAGTGGGGTGACAGGAGGACTGGGCAGCAGGGTCACTAGTGGGGTGACAGGAAGATAGGGCAGCAGGATCACTCACTAGTGGGGTGACAGGAGGACGGGGCAGCAGGGTCACTCACTAGTGGGATGACAGGAGGACGTGGCACCAGGGTCACTCACTAGTGGGGTGACAGGAGGATGGGACAGCAGGGTCACTCACCAGTGGGGTGACAGTAGGACGGGGCAGCAGGGTCACTAGTGGGGTGACAGGAGGACGGGACAGCAGGGTCACTCACTAGTGGGGTGACAGTAGGACGGGGCAGCAGGGTCACTAGTGGGGTGACAGGAGGACGGGGCAGCAGGGTCACTAGTGGGGTGACAGGAGGACGTGGCAGCAGGGTCACTCACTAGTGGGGTGACAGGAGGACGTGGCAGCAGGGTCACTCACTAGTGGGGAGACAGGAGGACGGGGCAGCAGGGTCACTCACTAGTGGGGTGACAGTAGGACGGGGCAGCAGGGTCACTAGTGGGGTGACAGGAGGACGGGGAAGCAGGGTCACTAGTGGGGTGACAGGAGGACGGGGCAGAAGGGTCACTCACTAGTGGGGTGACAGGAGGACGGGGCAGAAGGGTCACTCACTAGTGGGGTGACAGGAGGACGGGGCAGCAGGGTCACTCACTAGTGGGGTGACAGGAGGACGGGGCAGCAGGGTCACCAGTGGGGTGACAGGAGGATAGGGCAGCAGGGTCACTAGTGGGGAGACAGGAGGATGGGGCAGCAGGGTCACTCACTAGTGGGGTGACAGGAGGACGGGGCAGCAGGGTCACTCACTAGTGGGGTGACAGGTGGACGGGGCAGCAGGGTCACTCACTAGTGGGGTGACAGCAGGACGTGGCAGCAGGGTCACTAGTGGGGTGACAGGAGGACGGGGCAGCAGGGTTACTCACTAGTGGCGTGACAGGAGGACGGGGCAGCAGGGTCACTCACTAGTGGGGTGACAGGAGGACGTGGCAGCAGGGTCACTCACTAGTGGGGTGACAGGTGGACGGGGCAGCAGGGTCACTCACTAGTGGGGTGACAGCAGGACGTGGCAGCAGGGTCACTAGTGGGGTGACAGGAGGACGTGGCAGCAGGGTCACTAGTGGGGTGACAGGAGGACGGGGCAGCAGGGTCACTCACTAGTGGGGTGACAGGAGGACGGGGCAGCAGGGTCACTCACTAGTGGGGTGACAGGAGGACGGGGCAGCAGAGTCACCAGTGGGATGACAGGAGGATAGGGCAGCAGGGTCACTCACTAGTGGGGTGACAGGAGGACGGGGCAGCAGGGTCACCAGTGGGGTGACAGGAGGATAGGGCAGCAGGGTCACTCACTAGTGGGGTGACAGGAGGATGGGGCAGCAGGGTCACCAGTGGGGTGACAGGAGGATAGGGCAGCAGGGTCACTCACTAGTGGGGTGACAGGAGGACGGGGCAGCAGGGTCACTCACTAGTGGGGTGACAGGAGGACGGGGCAGCAGAGTCACTCACTAGTGGGGTGACAGGAGGACGTGGCAGTAGGGTCACTCATTAGTGGGGTGACAGGAGGACGTGGCAGCAGGGTCATTCACTAGTGGGGTGACAGGTGGACGGGGCAGCAGGGTCACTCACTAGTGGGGTGACAGGAGGACGGGGCAGCAGGGTCACTCACTAGTGGGGTGGCAGGAGGACGTGGCAGCAGGGTCACTAGTGGGGTGACAGGAGGACGTGGCAGCAGGGTCACTAGTGGGGTGACAGGAGGACGGGGCAGCAGGGTCACTTACTAGTGGGGTGACAGGAGGACGTGGCAGCAGGGTCACTAGTGGGGTGACAGGAGGACGGGGCAGCAGGGTCACTCACTAGTGGGGTGACAGGAGGACGGGGCAGCAGGGTCACTAATGGGGTGACAGGAGGACGTTGCAGCAGGGTCACTAGTGGGGTGACAGGAGGACGGGGCAGCAGGGTCACTCACTAGTGGGGTGACAGGAGGACGGGGCAGCAGGGTCACTAGTGGGGTGACAGGAGGACGGGGCAGCAGGGTCACTAGTTGGGTGACAGGAGGACGTGGCAGCAGGGTCACTCACTAGTGGGGAGACAGGAGGACGGGGCAGCAGGGTCACTCACTAGTGGGGTGACAGGAGGACGTGGCAGCAGGGTCACTAGTGGGGTGACAGGAGGACGGGGCAGCAGGGTCACTCACTAGTGGGGTGACAGGAGGACGGGGCAGCAGGGTCACTAGTGGGGTGACAGGAGGACGGGGCAGCAGGGTCACTCACTAGTGGGGTGACAGGAGGACGGGGCAGCAGGGTCACTAGTGGGGTGACAGGAGGACGGGGCAGCAGGGTCACTCACTAGTGGGGTGACAGGAGGACGGGGCAGCAGGGTCACTAGTGGGGTGACAGGAGGACGGGGAAGCAGGGTCACTAGTGGGGTGACAGGAGGACGGGGCAGAAGGGTCACTCACTAGTGGGGTGACAGGAGGACGGGGCAGCAGGGTCACTCACTAGTGGGGTGACAGGAGGACGGGGCAGCAGGGTCCCCAGTGGGGTGACAGGAGGATAGGGCAGCAGGGTCACTAGTGGGGTGACAGGAGGACGGGCCAGCAGGGTCACTCACTAGTGGGGTGACAGGAGGACGGGGCAGCAGGGTCACTCACTAGTGGGGTGACAGGAGGACGGGGCAGCAGGGTCACTCACTAGTGGGGTGACAGGAGGACGTGGCAGCAGGGTCACTAGTGGGGTGACAATGTTGCCAACTCAAAGTCAATTAGGACTGAGATTATATAAGAAAAGATGCTCACATTCATTTGAATTCATATTCCCTATACAACAGGCATACATCACACCTAAACAGGGTTTTGTCAATGGTGACATTTCTATATCTATAGTATACAAGGAAGTACACTTACCTCCCCACTGCCTGCACACACCAGATTGGCAGCCCTAGCCGAAAATGGGACTGGGCGCAGAAAGGGTTTATGGGAAATGTAGTTCTCCCGAAGACTGAAGCTGAGCTACAAAAATATGGCCGTCAGTCTTTGACATACAGTTATGTCTCTTTGGGAAAATTTGCGAGCTATATCCGCAGCATGGCTCATAATACAGGCATACCTTGGTATTGTTCTTCACATTTAATACATATATGCACAATGGCAAAAT
This sequence comes from Bufo bufo, assembly GCF_905171765.1. NCBI lineage: Eukaryota > Metazoa > Chordata > Amphibia > Anura > Bufonidae > Bufo > Bufo bufo. Next base: position 179,687,109 of record NC_053394.1, read on the forward strand.
GTCAGGGGCACGTCATACAGAAAAGCCGACATTTATTTCTAGGAGATGCTAGATTATTGTATGCTAAAGGACCTTTGAGATGTCAAGACCATGTGACCAGTCACGTGTGTACAAAGAGGCTCCGCCTGCCTGCGTCTGTATACAATCATCGGGTTGCGCGTTGTTGTGTACAGCATGCACCGCGCAGGGCTCAGTGTATTGCTGGTTGTGCCGGAGACCTGGATGTAGAATGAGCGTCCGCACGTCTAGAATGAGAATAGGGAATGACATTCATGGCGCAGGGCTGTAGGGGGAGGGCGGCTGATTACTGATTTCACAGATTTTTTTCTTGCTTTAGGGCATTTACTTTGAAAAATTTAATATCGAGATTTTCACCCCAAATATACTTTGTGTCTTTGACAGCATTTGATCCAAACATAAACAGTACCAGCCCTAGGTATATGTGCATGGAGGGCATGACTGGTTAACCCTTAGGATACTGTTTTTTTTCACTATCATTTTTCTTCACTATCTTCCTTGAGCCATAACTTTTTTATATTTCCGCTCCCATAGCTGTACGGGACAAGTTGTACTTTCTAATGCCAGCATTAATAAAGCAATGTAGCAAAACGCAATTCCTCCACTGTTTTACGGGTTTTGTTCCCACAGCATTCCGTTTATGACAAACCTGACCCATGCGCTTCATTCTCTGGGTCAGTATGATTACAACAATATGTATAGGGGTTTTTTTATGTCTAAATAGAGCAAAAAGGTATTCAAACTTTGATTTTACATCGCCATATTCTGACCTCTATAACTTTTTTTTTTATAGTTATATCTACTGAGCTGTGTCGGGGACAATCTGTAGTTTTTATTGATACCATTTTGCAGTGTGTGTGACTTTCTGATCACATTTTATTACATTTTTGGGGGTAAGAGAAGCGATAAAATAATGAATATTGAAAAAAGAGTCGACATGCAGTTCTTTTAGCTTAGGGGAGCAGGCAGAAGCAGGAGCCCACTCAGCTAATCCTGCATAGTGCACTGGTACAGAGTAACCATGCTATGCCAGGAGTTAGTAATCCTCCAGGGAGCACGGGCAGGAGCAGCAATATCCGCTCCTGCCCGTACTCCCTGCGCTCCGTACTCTGTACACCGCTGACCGTCAGCGGTGTACAGAGAACTGAATTATAAGTGCACCATTCCCTGGGAGGGAGGTAAAAGTGTAGTAAAAATAGAAAATCTATTAATAAATTATATTAAAAATAGTTTTATTAGGGCATTAGGGACAACATATTAAAAATTGTAACAAAGGTTTAGTTACTCTTTAACAGAGAACACTTGTTAAGAGAAAACCAAATTCACCCCATAAGCGGCTCATCCTGCCATTGTCTTGAGTAATCTTGGACTAAGCCTTTTGAATTGAATTTTGAAATTGAATTAAATCTTCTAGAATATGTGGAACTGTTCGAGTACCTCTTCCCTAAATCTAGGCTGTACCAGTTGTTTCATAGAGCTGGGACTGGCAACCTCAGCAGTGTACAGGGACTGCCCAAGTTAATCACTAGGTGTGGTAAGACACAACTTTCGGTGACCTGACTGCCACCTGACAAGAAAAGACTTCTGCCATGCTGAACAATGCCTTGCTGCTTGTACTACAGCTGGCCAGGGGTAGACCTCAAAGGTAATTATCTGCCCAAGACTTCCTGACCAACCAACAGGGCCGATGCAACAACCTGCAGACCAGTGAGGGGACGAGGACCCAATGTCAAAGTTTCTCCCACTGACAAGGTTATGAACTGTCTTACAACCACTGAAAAGAGGCTCTGAAACCTGCACTCAGGGTTGTGATTACACCTGCAATCTCTTCCACATCAACACAAAGAAAGGAGGGGTAAGAGACTGAACTTTGTAAAGAGCTGTAAACAACATATGTGTTGAGGTGTATGGTGCACAAAACAACAAAAATGGAGAATAGGGGCGGGGGAGATCTGAGCTGAGGCTAATGGAGGCTGGAGAGGGTCTGATGGGGGTCTGCTATGAGGCTGGGGGTCTGATCTGTGGCTGATTGAGGCTGGGGGGGTCTGATTGGAGGTTGATATGAAGCTAATGGAGGTTGGGGAAGGTCTGATGGGGGTCTGATCTGAGGCTGGGGGTCTGAACTGAGAGTGATGGAGACTTTGGGGGTCTGATGGGGGCAGATCTGAGGCTAGGGAGGGTCTGATCTGAGGCTGGGAGGTAATCTGAGGCTGATGTAGGATGGGGGTCTGATGTGAGGCTGATGGAGGTTGGGGGGCAGATCTGAGGCTGAGAAAGGGACAACGGCAGGTACAGTGACAGGCAGAGTGAAAGCTGGATGAACCCCTCTCTGGATGCCTCTGGGATGATTTTGGCTGCCATTAATGCCAAATAAAGAACTAAATATATAACATTCTCAATAAAAAAAATTAGACTACTATATTTGGTCAAAATGGCACCTATACTATATAATATATATATATATATATATATATATATATATATATATATATATATATATAAAGATGAAAGACGGACAGCACTCCAAGTAAAAATAGTAGTGTTTATTCACCCATGTGGATGGCAACGTTTCAGCTCATACAAGAGCCTTTTTCAAGCAATGAACACAGTGCAAAGTGGGGTATATATAGTCCAACCCCTATTACATCACAATATAATCAATTAACAACAAAATATACAATTAAAGTGCAAATAGTGCATATAAAAAGTCAAAATACATGTACAAATGTGTCTTACTCATCAGCGGTGAAGCGCATCAATATTGTATCAAAATTACAGTACGAGGTAAATATATTATACCATAAAAGTATATTGATTGGTAAGTGAATACAGGTGCACAAAGTGTGGGAGGAGGGAAAGGAATGATGCTGCAGAGGGGAGGGGGGAGCGGTGACATACCCAGTGCTGTTCCCCGTGCCACACATGTCACATGCCACCGAATCCGGCGTTCCGATGGAAACACTGCGCAGGTGCCAAGTCACGTCAAGATTATGGCATGATCTCATCACATGAGGTTGCCGGAGCATGCGCACAAGTGTAGAATCACTCCGTCGGCCATCTTGAAAAAGGTAAAAGCCTCCCAATGGAAACACTGCGCAGGCACTAAGTCGCATCAACAATACAGCATATTGTCATCGCATGTGATAGCGAGAGCATGCGCAGAACTGTAAGATCACTCAGTCAGCCATCTTGCAAAAGGTAAAAAACCTCCCAACAGTGTGTGTGCGCATGTCCATGTAAAGAATGGACAGGACAGCGCAACACGGAAATAATACCGTGTTCTATAGCGTGTACCCATGGGGGACAAGGGAGAGGCTGCAGCTCAATAAAGATACAAACCCACATCCCAAGTGGGCATAATGTAATGATGACCGCAGCGGAGTACGTCGCGGACATCATACATGAATTCCACCGGATCCCTAATGGGGACACTCTCAATATATGACACACAATGAGGGGCATCAAAGGTTAATGAACAAAATGAATATGTTGCTGGCATAACTTTAAAAGTGAAACAAAGCTAAAAACAATCATGTGAACTGAATAAAGACATGTAGGCACACTCAAAACACACAGGGTACGTCCCACTTCTCGATCCCGCAGCCTCATTCTTATCTGTGAAAATAAGAAGAAAAAAGAATAAGAAAAAATGGCTTTTTAATAGTGTTCATAGTACACTATGCAACACCAGAGGAGAATCACATATCGCATAGAAAACAATGTAGGGCAAACTGCTCATCTAGACATACACTGCGTGCAGAATTATTAGGCAAATGAGTATTTTGACCACATCATCCTCTTTATGCATGTTGTCTTACTCCAAGCTGTATAGGCTCGAAAGCCTACTGCCAATTAAGCATATTAGGTGATGTGCATCTCTGTAATGAGAAGGGGTGTGGTCTAATGACATCAACACCCTACATCAGGTGTACATAATTATTAGGCAACTTCCTTTCCTTTGGCAAAATGGGTCAAAAGAAGGACTTGACAGGCTCAGAAAAGTCAAAAATAGTGAGATATCTTGCAGAGGGATGCAGCACTCTTAAAATTGCAAAGCTTCTGAAGCGTGATCATCGAACAATCAAGCGTTTCATTCAAAATAGTCAACAGGGTCGCAAGAAGCGTGTGGAAAAACGAAGGCGCAAAATAACTGCCCATGAACTGAGAAAAGTCAAGCGTGCAGCTGCCAAGATGCCACTTGCCACCAGTTTGGCCATATTTCAAAGCTGCAACATCACTTAAGTGCCCAAAAGCACAAGGTGTGCAATACTCAGAGACATGGCCAAGGTAAGAAAGGCTGAAAGACGACCACCACTGAATAAAACACACAAGCTAAAAAGTCAAGACTGGGCCAAGAAATATCTCAAGACTGATTTTTCTAAGGTTTTATGGACTGATGAAATGAGAGTGAGATTGGTAAAGGGCAGAGAGCTCCAGTCCGACTCAGACGCCAGCAAGGTGGAGGTGGAGTACTGGTTTGGGCTGGTATCATCAAAGATGAGCTTGTGGGGCCTTTTCGGGTTGAGGATGGAGTCAAGCTCAACTCCCAGTCCTACTGCCAGTTTCTGGAAGACACCTTCTTCAAGCAGTGGTACAGGAAGAAGTCTGCATCCTTCAAGAAAAACATGATTTTCATGCAGGACAATGCTCCATCACACGCGTCCAAGTACTCCACAGCGTGGCTGGCAAGAAAGGGTATAAAAGAAGAAAATCTAATGACATGGCCTCCTTGTTCACCTGATCTGAACCCCATTGAGAACCTGTGGTCCATCATCAAATGTGAGATTTACAAGGAGGGAAAACAGTACACCTCTCTGAACAGTGTCTGGGAGGCTGTGGTTGCTGCTGCACGCAATGTTGATGGTGAACAGATCAAAACACTGACAGAATCCATGGATGGCAGGCTTTTGAGTGTCCTTGCAAAGAAAGGTGGCTATATTGGTCACTGATTTGTTTTTGTTTTGTTTTTGAATGTCAGAAATGTATATTTGTGAAGGTTGAGATGTTATATTTGTTTCACTGGTAAAAATAAATAATTGAAATGGGTATATATTTGTTTTTTGTTAAGTTGCCTAATAATTATGCACAGTAATAGTCACCTGCACACACAGATATCCCCCTAAAATAGCTAAAACTAAAAACAAACTAAAAACTACTTCCAAAAATATTCAGCTTTGATATCAATGAGTTTTTTGGGTTCATTGAGAACATGGTTGTTGTTCAATAATAAAATTAATCCTCAAAAATACAACTTGCCTAATAATTCTGCACTCCCTGTACATCCCCGGGTTGTAATCCACATTGAGCCCATTGGGTTTCAGACTATTTAGAGTATAAATCCAAAAGACCTCTCTCTTTCTAAGGATCGACACCCTGTTGCCCCCACATCTGGGCATGGGTACATGGTCAATGGCCCAACATTTACGATCTTTCTCGGAGTGTTTAAGCTCTGTAAAATGTTTGGCAACAGGGAGATCCTTTCTTTTTTTACGTATAGAAAATCTATGTTTATTCAACCGCGTCTTAAGATCAGTTGACGTTTCACCCACATATAATAACTTACACGGACAGATCAAAACATAAATCACGTAATTGGAATTACATGTAAGGTGAAATCGGATCGAATGTGAAACTCCAGTAGTGGGATGGACAAAAACACTGCCCTTACCCATATATTTACAGTCAGTGCAACAAAGGCAGGGAAAACTGCCCTTGCCATGTGTAGTCAAAGAAGTTTGAATAGACTTGACCTGGGGCCAATATCTGCTCTAACAAGTTGATCACGCAAGTTTCTGGACCTGCAGTAAGAAAAAAGGGGAGGGGATCTAAATTCTAAGATCTCACTATGGCAGTGGTCGGCAAGCCGCGGCTCGCGAGCCACATGCGGCTCTTTTGATCCTTCACTGCGGCTCTTTGGTTCGGGCTGGCGGGTGGGCGGCCGCGCAGCCATATCGCGCCGCTCAAGCTGCTTGTAAATTGTCCGGCATGCGCCTGCTGTCCCGTCTGTCTGCTCCTTCCACTTTATGAATGAAGCAGGCAGGCGGGGCAGAAGGCGCATGACGGAGGGAGAGATGTCACGCTGCGCACAGCAGCAGAAGGGCGGGCAGCGCGGCTCTAGTTCGGCTGCCCACTGTGAGGAGGGGTGGAGTGGTGAAGAGGCCGCCGCTCAGGAGGAACGAAATGTCCTGCAGCAGAAAGGTAGGAGCTGCCCCCGGTGTGTGCACTGCACCGGCCCCGCCGCAAGTGTCCCTGCCCCCTTCCTTCCCCCCACTAATACATTACTTACTGGAAGGCACTTATGGGGGATATCTGTGGATGGCTCACTTATGGGGGATATCTGTGGATGACGCACTTATGGGGGATATCTGTGGAGGGCACTTATGGGGGATATCTGTGGATGACACATATATAGCATCTTATGCGATATATGTGTCATCCACAGATATCCCCCATAAGTGCGTCATCCACAGATATCCCCCATAAGTGCGTCATCCACAGATATCCCCCATAAGTGCGTCATCCACAGATATCCCCCATAAGTGCGTCATCCACATAACATCCACATCTGCAGACAAGTTTAAGAAAAGCAAAAAATGATAAAGATAAAATGAAATAATAATCAAGATCCAAATAAAAGAAAGTACATATAAAAGTATTCAAAAACACACTCTGGGCTCATGCCCACGAATGTAAGGGCGCCGTGCCTGTGCTGCGGACCGCAAATAGCGGTCCGCAATGCACGGACACAGACCATGGGGCAGCTGCATGAGGATCGCGGACCCATTCACTTGAATGGGGTTCGCGATCCGCATCCGACTGCCCACACCGCAAAAAAGTAGCGCATGCTGAAGTGAATGGGTCCATGATGCGGGCTGCACACGGCCTTGTGCAGCCCGCATCATGGACCCATTCACTTCAATGGGTCCAGGATCCGGGATATGAGTGCTACAGTGTGCTTCCGTGGTGCTTCTGGCTGTGCCTCCGCACCGCAAAAAAGTAGTGCATGCGCCCGGATCCTAGACCCATTGAAGTGAATGGGTCCTTGATGCGGGCTGCACACGCATCATGGACCCATTCACTTCAGCATGCGCTACTTTTTTGCGGGCACACGTTCGTGTGCATGAGCCTAATAGTCCTCACTGGTACTGTTGATGCAATATTTTAGGTTTTAAAAATGTGGCTCTCGAAAGAAATTCCAATCGTGGTTTTGGCGATATTTGGCTCAGTTGACAAAAAAGGTTGCCCACCACTGCACTGTGGCAACCACCCAAAATTCCCCAATGTCGCTTGATAATGCGATTGATCTCCTCGCTTTGTTCCGTGTATTTGGAGATAAAGGGAATCCGGGTGGAAGACCTACCGGACGTCCTCCTCTCCAAAATACTGCTCCTATCCAAGCTAAGAACCTTATTTTTATGGGAATCGAGTAGTTGGGCAGGATACCCCCTTTTTTGGAATTTACTAGCCATGTTATTCAAAGCTAAATCAACCTTCTCAGGTTCAGAAACTATGCGTTTAACCCTAAGAAATTGTGAAAAGGGTAAATACTTAAGCATACTACGTGGGTTGCCACTATTGAAGCAAAGGAGAATATTTTTATCCGTGGGCTTAGTGTATAGTTGTGTATGCAACTTTCCCTGATTGAATATGACTGTAGTGTCTAGAAACTGTAATTCAGTTTCAGAGTCGACTAGGGTAAATTGAAGATCCTTATTGACACTATTGAGGAACATATGAAACTCCGTAAGTTGGGCAACACTACCAGTCCATATGAGGAAGATGTCGTCGATGTATCTCCACCACGGTGGTGTGACACATGGACGACATCCTCCTCAAAGCACCTCATAAAGATGTTGGCGTAGGTGGGTGCTACATTAGACCCCATCGCCACGCCTCTTTTTTGCTGGAAAAACGTGTCCTGAAACAGGAAATAATTGTGTCTTAAAAAAATCTGCAATAAATCAATGATAAATTGTCTAGCAGCTGCAGAGTAAGGCTACTTTTACACTAGCGTTCGGGGCTCCGCTTGTGAGTTCCGTTTGAAGGCTCTCACAAGCGGCCCCGAACGGATCAGTCCAGCCCTAATGCATTCTGAGTGGATGTGGATCCGCTCAGAATCCATCAGTTTGGCACCGTTTTCCTCCGCTCCGCTCAGCAGGCGGACCCCTGAACGCGAAATCAGTCGTGCAAAATCTTATCCAGGAAAATGGCAATGCAACTGAAAATAGAATCCGAGCCGGAAACAATCGGACGTCCGGGAGGATCCCTGAGAGACTTGTGCACTTTGGGGAGTATGTATAGAACCGGCGTAACCAGATGATCTACAGTGAGAAATGTGCACAAGTCCTCATCGATAGTGCCTGCCAGCTATCTAGCTATCTCAAATTTTGGGTCAGTCTGAAGAACAGAATAAACATCAGTGTCATCCAGCTGACGTTGAATCTCAGTCACATATTTACTGGTGTCCATGACGACCACTGCGCCACCCTTATCTGCAGGTTTAATTGTCAAAGAAGGGTCCTGTCTTAATTGGTCTAGTGCCTCAATTTCCAACCTAGAAAGGTTTGGATTTTGAAAACACTATTATTACATCTCAACTTATATGCAGATATATCAGACTTGACAGCAGTGATAAATGCATCAACAGAGGCCTCATTAACAAATGGAGTAAAATGGCTCTTCACGGATAGATCGAGGTGTCTCAGGGAGAACTCGCTAACCTGAGGCACCGCTATCTGTGTCCTAGTGTTGAACCACACTTTCAGCTTAATTCTACGATAGAATGCATATAAATCAGCGTCCAGATCAAACCAGTTAGAGGAAGACATGGGACAAAAAGAAAGTCCTCTATTGAGAACACTCACTTGAGCTGGAGTGAGCATCCTAGATGACAGATTGATCACAGTCACTTCCTCTTGTTCATCTGTAGTTTATTGGTCTGTGCTCTGGTTTTGTTGTTTCTGGATTTGGCTGGTTCTGTGGTGTCTACGACCCCCTCTCCTGGTCCGACCTCGTGTTTCCTTTGTGGCTCCACATGTTCCCTAAAAAAGGGGAGATAGTGTAGAGGTAGCCAGTGTATTTCTCTTCTTCTTCCTTGGATCCTTATAATTAAAGTTGCTTGTGTCTGACTGCCAGGTATACACTGCATCCTTTTTATAGTCATCGGAGTCACGATTCCATTTGGACCTTTTGCCTTCCTCCAATTCCATTTTAGCTCGTGCCACATGAGCCAATACATTATCACTGAATAGTGAATACTCCTCTGTGGACATGGATGTCCGTAGTAAAGAATTAAATACGGGAACCGTGCTGTATTTTTGACAGTTTATGAGAGTAGTTGAAATGAAGAACCATAAACGTGGGGAACTGAGTTCATATCCAGCTGTCGAAAGTGGCAATCACAAGTCCGTACTTCACATACAATGAACCTGCTATCCACCTCCAGCCTGTCGTCAGATCTCGCCTTGAGCCACCGACCGCCCACTCCAAACCGGGTCAAGATTACATATTCCAAAGTTTTCACATGCATATAAGAATGCCCGACCCGGGTTTCGCAGTTAGCTTCTGACGTTCTGACATTGTTTTCTATGCGATATGTGATTCTCCTCTGGTGTTGCATAGTGTACTATGAACACTATTAAGCCATTTTTTCTTATTCATTTTTCTTCTTATTTTCACAGATGAGAATGATGCTGCGGGATCGAGAAGTGGGACGTACCCTGTGTGTTTTGAGTGTGCCTACATGTCTTTATTCAGTTCACATGATTGTTTTTAGCTTTGTTTCACTTTTAAAGTTATGCCAGCAACATATTCATTTTGTTCATTAGCCTTTGATGCCCCTCATTGTGTGTCATATATTGAGAGTGTCCCCATTAGGGATCCTGTGGAATTCATGTATGATGTCCGCGACGTACTCCGCTGCGGTCATCATTACATTATGCCCACTTGGGATGTGGGTTTGTATCTTTATTGAGCTGCAGCCTCTGCCTTGTCCCCCATGGGTACACGCTATAGAACACGGTATTATTTCCGTGTTGCGCTGTCCTGTCCATTCTTTACATGGACATGCGCACACACACTGTTGGGAGGTTTTTTACCTTTTGCAAGATGGCTGACTGAGTGATCTTACAGTTCTGCGCATGCTCTCGCTATCACATGCGATGACAATATGCTGTATTGTTGATGCGACTTAGTGCCTGCGCAGTATTTCCATTGGGAGGCTTTTACCTTTTTCAAGATGGCCGACGGAGTGATTCTACACTTGTGCGCATGCTCCGGCAACCTCATGTGATGAGATCATGCCATAATCTTGACGCGACTTGGCGCCTGCGCAGTGTTTCCATCGTAATGCCGGATTCGGCGGCATGTGACATGTGTTGCACGGGGAACAGCACTGGGTATGTCACCGCTCCCCCCTCCCCTCTGCAGCATCATTCCTTTCCCTCCTCCCACACTTTGTGCACCTGTATTCACTTACCAATCAATATACTTTTATGGTATAATATATTTACCTCGTACTGTAATTTTGATACAATATTGATGCGCTTCACCGCTGATGAGTAAGACACATTTGTACATGTATTTTGACTTTTTATATGCACTATTTGCACTTTAATTGTATATTTTGTTGTTAATTGATTATATTGTGATGTAATAGGGGTTGGACTATATATACCCCACTTTGCACTGTGTTCATTGCTTGAAAAAGGCTCTTGTATGAGCTGAAACGTTGCCATCCACATGGGTGAATAAACACCATTTTACTTGGAGTGCTGTCCGTCTTTCATCTTTATTATATACGGGGTAAGCTGCTACATCCCTGGACCTAGCACCCACATGGTTTTCTTCCGGTGCCGCCATTTGTTTTCTCTTTTTTTATATATATATATATATATATATATATATATATATAGTGCAGGTGCCATTTTGTGCTGCAAAAATACAGCGCTCTGGATGCTTTTTTAATTGTAGCGCAATTTCTGTAACTTACCCGTAAGTCAATTATATGTTTGACCAAATATAGCAGTCAAATTGTTGAGAATTTTGTATGGCCCGTGAACAATGTTACGAATATCCAAATGGCCCAGGGCAGCAAAAAGGTTCCCCACCCCTGCCCTACAGTCTCAAAACAGTCTCCCTGCACTGTCCCTGCACTCTCCCTCTCCAATATTCTTTTTTAAACCAGTTTTCAGAAACATTGTCCCTAGGACAGGAGCGCTTGCCATGCCTCTCCCTATGCTCAGCTCACAGTGACCGTGCGGGATGAGGCTTTAATAGGGATGTGACATCACAAGGGGATGGATAACAGCGGATTAGCTGACTGTACGGCATTATGGGTCATATCGCGTTCCCAGGCTTCTTAATTTTACTTTGTAGCATGTGCAACTGACATTTTTGGAACAAAACTGATTAGTTACCACGAAGTGTGAGGAAATTCGGATTAGTGACAAATTAAATTTTTCCTTAAACTTCAGATCGAATTCCACTTCGATTCGCACAACATTAGTGTTGATGCTGGACACTTGAGCCAACATTAGCACCCTGGCCTCACCTTCTGCCCACATATCTAATGTCCCCCAGCGACTTGCTAAAAAATTCCTACACTGCCGAATATGGCATTTTCCCTTCACCACTGTGTGTTGCCTGCTTCCATGGCACGCTGCCACCCAGCTATCTTACAGGCACGCTGCCACCCTGCAGTATCACAGGCATGTTTCCACCCTGCTGTCTCACGGGCATGCTTCCACTCTCGCCCCCCGATGATGACAATGCCCCCTCTTCACCCAGCTCCCACATGCAATCGACTACATCTACATCGGGTTGCTCTTCACTAATGTTACCTGTCTCTTGCGCACGTACCTCTCGCAACATGTGCTCCCACCCAACTGTTATCATCGGTAGTTGCACGCCTAAAGGAGTCCGTAGTGGACCTCTCCTCCAAGTCTGTGGTGGCCTGTAACTAACTTTCCTCAAAAAGCTCATCCTCTCTGAAAAGTGAAGCAGAGCCGGTGGCATACATTACTTGGATAGCAGAAGGGGCAGCTGTCACGACCATGGTTATGGTCGTGACTCCTGGATCCGCATGGTTGCCTGCGGTTTGGTTTTATTGTCAACCACATGGTGAGGGCTGCTTGTATGTTGCCTCACGTGTGGTTGCCGCTGGCAACATGATTGTATTTGGCAGTATAGCAGCCTGAGCTGTTGCTAGGCAGCTTGCTGTCAAGTGCATGCGGTTACACCTGGCAACCTCTCTTTGTATGTGTGCACTTTCCCGGTTTGTTGTGCACGAGGTTTTGTATGTGTGCATTGTGACACTTTTCGTCACTTGCGGTTGTCCGTGGCAACATCTGGTGTTTTGTACATGTGGTGGCAGTGTCTCGGCCTTCTGGCTGTTTTCCAGGACATGGTTGCCACACATGTTGTTGCAGGCGGTAACAGCTGCAGTTTGATAGTTATTTGTACACTTCCCCTTTAAGTAGCTTTCTTCCTTTGCCTGGTGTAGGAAGGGTTAACTCCCTTCTTTGTGTGTCTGTGTGTGGGTGTGGCTACTTGGGCTATTTAGCTTCCGCTGGATGCCTGTATCTGAGGGGTACTTCAGCCATGGTTAGCTGGAGTCATCCTCCTGGTTATTTACCATCTGTCCAGTGAGGGCAACCCTTGTGGTCATAAGTTTATGTATGAAGTTATGTTAGACATTCTTGTTCTTGTATTGTTATATGTCTAGTGGTGTCTGTATCTTTATTGCAGCTTATGGTCCTGGGTTCCTGTGTGATGTGTGGTGTGGGCTGTGTCCGTTTGTGTTCTTGTGGACAGCAGCACTCGTGCATGGGTTCAAGGCTGTGTGTCTGTGGCAGGTACGTGTAATACTTGTTTACTTACCTGCCATTGCCATATGCTGTACATGTGCCCCTTACCTTTGCAGCCTGGCCAGTGAGACTCCTGTTGCTCCGTGTCTAGGAGGAACAGGTTGTCGTACCCTGCTCCTAGTCCAGGGCCACCCTGAGGGCTAGTAGGAATCTTAGGTTCCTGAGTATGAGCCCTCCTACCATCAGGGTCTGCTCATACGGCTAGGAGACAGGGTCAGATTTAGGGATGTGATAGGAGGTGACCTGCTCCCTGATTCCTGTCCTGGCCAAGCAGATATCTTTCATATTGACATCCCACGGATTAGAGTTACCCCCACTCTAGTCCGTGACAGCAGCAGAAGCAAGAGGCAGGTTCAGGACAGGTGAGGGCATAGAGGCAGTTCCTTCACCATGCCAATTAAGCGTGGTGTCAGAGGAACCCATCGATTCCTGGCTGTGTGTATCTGTTGTCACCTGAGATGATGTTGAAGAGCGAATCAACCATTCCAGTACAGCTGGATTTTTGCTCAAAACACGACTGCTGGATGACAGTGGCCTGTTGCTGCGGCTTCTTATATCACCAACCCTTATTCTGCTGCTACTTTTGCTGGCTACAGCAACATTTTTGCCATTGGCCGTTCTTTTGGAGGGCCCAGGCAACTGTCTGTTGGCCATAGTGTACAGTAACTGTATCAGTAATGTAACAGATTTACTGCAAATGTGTCAGCAGTTTAACAAGATGCAGACGGCGATATATTAAAGCGCCTTTTAATACTGAGGAACAGTTATTTTATATATCAACTAAAAGATTAACGGGAATTGTATTGGCAGTTGAAAAAGATGCACACAGCAATATATTAGACCGCCCTTTAATGCTTAGGAACAGTCATTAAATATATAAAATAAGATATTAACTGAGAATGTGTCAGCAGTTCAACAAGATGCAGAAGGGGATATATTAGACCGCCCCTTTAATACTGAGGCACAGTAATTCTAAATATAAAATAAGAGATTAACTACAAATGTGTCAGTACTTCAAAAAGATGCAGAAGGCAATATATTAGACTTCTTTATTACTGAGGCACAGTAATTCTCTATATAAAATTATAGATTAACTGGAAATATTTCAGCAGTTCTACAAGATGCAAACGGCGATATATTAGACCGCCCTTTAATACTAAGGCACAGTAATTCTATATAGAAAATAACAGATTAACTGCGATTGTGTCAGCACTTCAACAAGAAGCAGACAGTGATATATTAAATCGCCTTTTAATACTGAGGAACAGTAATTCTATATATCAACTAAAAAATTAATGGGAATTGTATTGGCAGTTGAAAAAGATGCACACAGCAATATATTAGACCACCCTTTAATACTGAGACACAGTAATTCTATATATAAAATATACAGATTAATGGGGATTGTGTCAGCAGTTCAACAAGATGCAGAAGGTGATATATTAGACCGCCCCTTTAATACTGCTTCACAGTAATTCTATATCTAAAATAAGAGATTAACTGCGAATGTGTCATCAGTTCCACAGGATGCAGACAGCAATATATCAGGCTGCGCTTTAATACTGAGGCACAGTAAATCTATATATTATCTAAAAGATTAATGAGATTGTGTCAACAGTTGAACAAGATGCACATGGCGATATATTAGACCATCCTTTAATACTGAGGCACAGTAATTCTATATATAAAATAAGAGATTAACTGCAAATGTGCCAGTAGTTCAACAAGATGCAGACAGTGATATATTTGACCAGCCATTTTACCCCTTGGATACTGGAGGTTTTTTAGTTTTTGCGTTTTCATTCTTCTTCCCCATCTTCCTGGAGCCATAACTTTTTTATTTTTCTGTTCACATAGCCATATAAGGGCTTGTTTTTTGTGGGATAAGTTGTAATTTTTAATGCCACTTTTTAATATGGCATACAATGTAGTGGGAAGCAGAAATAAAATTCCAAATGGGGTGGAATTGGAAAAAACATCAATTCCTCCACAGTTTTGCGAGATTTGTCCCTACGGTGTTCCCTTTGGGGCAAAACTGACCTGTGACCTTCATTCTCTGGGTCAGTATGATTACAATGATACCACATACAGTACAGACCAAAAGTTTGGACACACCTTCTCATTCAAAGAGTTTTCTTTATTTTCATGACTATGAAGGCATCAAAACTATGAATTAACACATTTGCCTTCACTCTGCAGTCCAGCTCACCCCAAACCATCTCGATTGGGTTCAGGTCCGGTGACTGTGGAGGCCAGGTCATCTGGCGCAGCACCCCATCACTCTCCTTCATGGTCAAATAGCCCTTACTTTCAAAGTTTTCCCAATTTTTCGGCTGACTGACTGACCTTCATTTCTTAAAGTAATGATGGCCACTCGTTTTTCTTTACTTAGCTGCTTTTTTTCTTGCCATAATGCAAATTATAACAGTCTATTTAGTAGGACTATCAGCTGTGTATCCACCTGACTTCTCCTCAACGCAACTGATGGTCCCAACCCCATTTATAAGGCAAGAAATCCCACTTATTAAACCTGACAGGGCACACCTATGAAGTGAAAACCATTTCAGGGGTCTACCTCTTGAAGCTCATCAAGAGAATGCCAAGAATGTGCAAAGCAGTAATCAAATCAAAAGGTGGCTACTTTGAAGAACCTAGAATATGACATATTTTCAGTTGTTTCACACTTGTTTGTTATGTAGATAATTCCACATGTGTTAATTCATAGTTTTGATGCCTTCAGTGTGAATCTACAATTTTCATAGTCATGAAAATAAAGAAAACTCTTTGAATGAGAAGGTGTGTCCAAACTTTTGGTCTGTACTGTAGGGTTTATATGTTTATATGTCTAAATAGTGTAAAAATAAATGAAAACGTTAAAAAACTTTTTTTTTTTACATCACAATATTGTGACCCCCATAACTTTTTTTTATAGTTATGTCTACTGAGCTGTGTGGGGGCTCATTGTTTGCAGGACGACCTGTAGTTTTATTGATACTATTTTGGAGTGTGTGTGACTTTTTGATCACATTTATTTGGGTAAGAGAAGCAATTAAAAAAATGTCGACTTAGCCATTTTGATTCTTTTCTCCATTACGCCATTCACCGTATTTGAAAAATATTTTAATAGTACGGCCGTTTTTTGATGCAGTGATGCCCATGATGTTAATATTTTTTGTTATTTATGTATTAATTTTTTATTCTAAGGAAAGGGAGGTGAAATCTTCATATTTAAAAAGGCTACAATACTTAATAATATTTTTTTTTATTGAATATTACCACACTCCATACAGGAGCATGGTAATATGCTGCTGGCCAACATAAGAATTGCAGCTCTAATACGCTGGGTCTCTTCAGATAGACCCAGTGTATTAAACCCCAATAAAAGCAAATTCTCCAGCATCCGTCAGTATTAGTCGTCTTTATTGTAGATCGGTATAAAAGTACATACTGCAATCTTCACCACCCTCCACCAATTGCTGGCATGGGGATGCAAGGTTTAGATGCCGTGATCTCACTTGATCACTGCATCTACATTTCCTCTCACTTCGTGGTAATGAATCAGATTTTTTCTAAAATAGCTGCTGCACGTGTTACAAAGTGAAAGTAAGAAATCTTGGGATGTGATATGACCCAATCAGCTAGCCAATCAGCCCCATACTACGCGGTCCTAACCTTCAGATCAAATTCCACTTTGGATGCCTTGACAGGACTTTTCCCCTCTCTGTTATATGCCAGACTGGTGCCCTGTGCCTGGTCTGACCATGATATGCTTCTGGCAGAATTTAATTTGGACTCTCCAGCTAGATGTCCCTATATTGGAGATTAACCCCTTAAGGACACAGCCTTATTTCACTTTAAGGACCAGGCTATTTTTTGCAAGTGGTGATAACTTTAAAACGCTTTGACTTATCCAGGCTATTCTCAGATAGTTTTTTCGTAAAATATTGTACTTCATGACACTGGTAAAATGAAGTCCAAAAAAATTTTTTTTTTGCATAAAAAAATACATAATTTACCATAAATTTTGAAAAATTAGCAAATTTCAAAGTTTCAGTTTCTCTACTTCTGTAATACATAGTAATACCCCCAAAAATTGTGATGACTTTACATTCCCCATATGTCTACTTCATGTTTGAATTATTTTGGGAATTATATTTTATTTTTTGGGGATGTTACAAGGCTTAGAAGTTTAGAAGCAAATCTTGAAATTTTTCTGAAATTTACAAAAACCAAATTTTTAGGGACCACTACAGCTCTAAAGTCACTTTGCGAGGCTTACATAATAGAAACCACGCAAAAATGACCCCATTCTATAAACTACACCCCTCAAGGTATTCAAAACTGATTTTACAAACTTCGTTAACCCTTTAGGTGTTGCACAAGAGTTATTGGCAAATGGGGATGAAATTTGAGAATTTCATTTTTTTGCCTAATTTCCCATTTTAACCCATTTTTTCCACTAACAAAGCAAGGGTTAACAGCCAAACAAGACTGTATCTTTATTGCCCTGACTCTGCCGTTTACAGAAACACCCCATATGTGGCCGTAAACTACTGTATGGCCACACAGCGGGGCGTAGAGTGAAAGGTGCGCCATTTGGTTTTTGGAAGGCAGGTTTTGCTGGACTGGTTTTTTTGACACCATGTCCCATTTGAAGCCCCCCTGATGCACCCCTAGAGTAGAAACTCCATAAAGGTGACCCCATCTAAGAAACTACCCCCTCAAGGTATTCAAAACTGATTTTACAAACTTTGTTAACCCTTTAGGTGTTGCACAAGATTTAATGGAAAATAGAGATACAATTTCATTTTTTTGGCAGATTTTCCATTTTAATATATTTTTTTCCAGTTACAAAGCAAGGGTTAACCGCCAAACAAAACTCATTATTTATGTATCCGATTCTGTAGTTTACAGAAACACCCCATATGTGGTCGTAAACTGCTGTACGGGCACACGGCAGGGCGCAGAAGGAAAGGAATGCCATACGTTTTTTGGAAGGCAGATTTTGCTGGACTGTTTTTTTTGACACCATGTCCCATTTGAAGCCCCCCTGATGCACCCCTAGAGTAGAAACTCCAAAAAAGTGACCCCATTTTAGAAACTACGGGATAGGGTGGCAGTTTTGTTGGTACTAGTTTAGGGTACATATGATTTTTGGTTGTTCTATATTACACTTTTTGTGCGGCAAGGTAACAAGAAATAGCTTTTTTGGCACCGTTTTTTCTTTTTTTGTTATTTACAACATTCATCTGACAGGTTAGATCATGTGGTAATTTTATAGAGCAGGTTGTCACGGACGCGGCGATACCTAATATGTATCCAATTTTTTTTATTTATGTAAGTTTTACACAATGATTTCATTTTTAAAACAAAAAAAAGTTTTAGTGTCTCCATAGTCTAAGAGCCATAGTTTTTTCAGTTGTTGGGCGATTATCTTAAGTAGGGTCTCATTTTTTGTGGGATGAGATGACGGTTTGATTGGCACTATTTTGGGGTGCATATGACTTTTTGATCGCTTGCTATTACACTTTATGTGACATAAGATGACAAAAAAGGCTTTTTTTACACCGTTTTTTTTTATTTTATTTTTACGGTGGTCACCTGAGGGGTTAGTTCCTGTGATATTTTTATAGAGCCGGTCGATACAGACGTGGCAATACCTAATATGTATACTTGTTTTTTCATTTATGTAAGTTTTACACAAGGATTTCATTTTTGTAACCAAAAAAAATCATGTTTTAGTGTTTCCATAGTCTAGGAGCCATAGTTTTTTCAGTTTTTGGGCGATTATCTTGGGTAGGGTATGATTTTTGCGGGATGAGATGACGGTTTGATTGTTACAATTTTGGCGTACATGCAACTTTTTTGATCACTTTTATTACCTTTTTTGGGAAGTAAGGTGGGCAAAATTTCAATTTTATCATAGTTTTTTATTTTTATGGCGTTCACCGTTCGGGTAAAGTAACATGACTGTTTTATAGATCAGGTCGTTACGGACGCGGCGATACCAAACATGTGTAGGAAATTTTATTTTTTTCATTTTTAATCAGTGATAAATGTGTTTTTTGATTTTTTTACTTTTTTTTTTTTTTTGACCCAGACCCACTTGGTTCTTGAAGATCCAGTGGGTCTGATGTCTGTATAATACAGTACAGTACACTATATAGTGTTTTGTACTGTATTTTACTTACACTTTGTCTGAACAGATCTATGCCTTTAGCACAGATCTGTTAAGCACCATGGACAGCAGGATGCCTGAGAAGGCGTCCTGTTGCCATGGGAACCTTCCCCGTCTGCTCAGTTGTGGCCACCACTGCGCAGACGGGGAAGGGTAAGGATGGGGGCTCCCTCTCTCTGTCACCCCATCCTGTCTGGGGGCTGCAAAGGCACAGCAGCCCCCCGATGGGAGAGGGAGGGAGCTCCCAACTGTTAACCTCTGCTTTTCCATACCGTGGTCCGTATGGACCGCGGTATGGAAAGGGTTAAACGGCTGACATCGCATCACAGATGTCAGCCGTTTATACCAGGGTGTCAGCAATGTGCTGACACCCTGGTATACCCACTGGCCACCAACGATTATTCAAGGGGAGGCGGGCGGGGGATCGCGATCTCGCCTGCTGCAGCGCCCGCCTCCCGCACCGCTCGCACCACCCGCAACCCCCCCTGCACCTCCCGCCACCATAAAATCATTCAGGGGTGCAGGGGGGGTTGAAAAAAACTATATTTTAGGCATATAAAGTTTCTGATCGACCGTGGGGATCAGAAACTGCTGAAAGCGCAGCAAACCGCAGGTCTGAATTGACCTGTGGTTTGTTGCGATCGCCGACATGGGGGGGTCACGGGACCCCCCCGCGCATTTAGCCGAGGTGCCTGCTCAATGATTTGAGCAGACACCTTGTTCCGATCACAGCCGGCCGGGCGGCAGTGATCAGAACAACACATGACGTACCGGTACGTCATGTGTCCTTAAGTGCCAGGACATCATAACGTACCGGTACGTCATGTGTCCTGAAGAGGTTCAATTAATATTTTCTTCCCTCCTTCTGTTAAAGACATACTTGGAAAACATTACATACAGTGCTACAAAACATACGGGGTAATATATGCCACATACCTCTTAGATCCAGTGATGTCTCCTTTGATGTAGATATTCTCTTTCCTCATCTTCTCCTTTCAGACCAGACCGCCATGCTGATTTCTTTCAGCCATCTTTGGTCTCTGGAGAATTCGACAACAAACATGAAAGTTTCCTACTTTTCCAACACCTAATCCTGCCACTCTCAATACTGTGGCGACTGTGCTCCCCAATACTTTACTGCACAAACAGTTAGCACAGATAGTGCCCCCTTCAATAATTATTGGCACACAGTGCCCTAAAAAAATAACTCTGTAAAGCAATATCACATATCACACCTCAAATCAGACCCCCATATCAGATCGTCAAATCAGACCCCCATATCAGATCCTCAGACCCTCAAACCCAGTTCAAATATTTCTGGACCTAACTGTAGGACAGTTTGCTGGCGGGCATTATACCAAATTCCCAAACAACTCCTTTAACAGCTTATATGTGAATATTCTTTGTAATAAAATCCTTTATTCGGACAGCCTCACTTGACTTTCTCAGTCAGACTATTCACAGTGACCACAGAGAAAATGGGATGAGTGGCTCAAATAGAGCACACATTACACAGATTTTTCTATCTGCCAAAACCCAGGATTGTACCAGGGACCTTTAGATCTTCAGTCTAACACTCTCCCAACTGAGGGCTCTTTCACACTTGCGTTGTTTTGTTCCGGCATAGAGTTCCGTCGTCGGGGCTCTATGCCGGAAGAATCCTGATCAGGATTATCCCCATGCATTCTGAATGGAGAGAAATCCGTTCAGGATGCATCAGGATGTCTTCAGTTCCGGACCGGAACGTTTTTTGGCCGGAGAAAATACCGCAGCATGCTGCGCTTTTTGCTGCGGCCAAAAATCCTGATCACTTGCCGCAAGGCCGGATCCGGATTCAATGCCCATTGAAAGGCATTAATCTGGATCTGGCCTTAAGCTAAACGTCGTTTCGGCGCATTACCGGATCCGACGTTCAGCTTTTTCTGAATGGTTACCATGGCTGCAAGGACGCTAAAGTCCTGTTTGCCATGGTAAAGTGTAGTGGGGAGCGGGGGAGCAGTATACTTACAGTCCGTGCGGCTCCCGGGGTGCTTCAGAGTGACGTCAGGGCGCCCCACGCGCATGGATGACATGATCGCATGGATCACGTCATCCATGCGCATGGGGCGCTCTGACGTCATTCTGGAGCGCCCCGGGAGTCGCACGGACTGTAAGTATACTGCTCCCCCGCTCCCCACTACTACTATGGCAACCAGGACTTTAATAGCATCCTGGCTACCATAGTAACACTGAACGCATTTTGAAGACGGATCCGTCTTCAAATGCTTTCAGTTCACTTGCGTTGTTACAGATCCGGCGGGCACCTCTGGCAAATGGAGTACACGACGGATCCGGACAACGCAAGTGTGAAAGAGGCCTGAGCTATTTCAGCCAGTGCACAATACATGGATATCCAGGACAATCAAAAGGACAATAGAGCTACCATATTATAATTCTAAATTCTACATTTATACTAACCGATAACCTCCTCCCCTTACAGGATCAGTAAGCTGATGACTATCTAAATAGATGTTATATCTCCCTGTGCTGAATCCTACAGAAGGGCAATATTTTGTGTTTAATTTTCAATGGCATAGTACTGCCGAAATAAAACGCTGTAAATCTGAACTCCCTTGCCAGGAGACACTTCTTACAGTGCCATGACTCCCTCTTCACATGTATATTTATTACAGAGTTAATACAGGACACTGATTAATGTTAGTGATGATCGAGCATGCTCGGCCGAACACCAGTTCTCCGCCCCACACGTTTCTTGGCTGCTACGCAGCCAATAAACGTGCAGGTGACTACTGCCCTCACTGTAATGGCGTAGCCATGTTGGCTGATGGCATTACAGTGATTGGCTGGCCGGAACGCTTCATTGGGTGCTATATAGCACCCGATGATGCATGTTTGGCTCATTCTTAGTCAGGGAGAGCTGTGCTGAGGAAGGGACAGACAGTGTAGGGACTGATTTAAGAATATTTTTACCATCAAAACTTTTCAGAGACCCAAAAGTCTTGAGGACTATTGCGTGTGGCAGCAGCAATATCTTTTTTTTAGCGCAAACTGCGCTAAATAGCTAAAATTTACAGACCCAGAAGTCCTTCTAAGGACTTTTGTATGTGGCAGTAATATCTATTTTAAGCGCATCCTGCGCTAAATAGCGTACACTTGTTAGGCCGCTGTAGATAACGACATTAGCTGCGCCACATCTCCAGTGTAAAGTGTGCGCATCCAAAAAATAACTGTGACATCCAGTGTACTTTTTCAATAGACGTGTCCGCTGCAGACAGTGACATTAGCTGTGCCACATCTCCAGTGTAAAGTGTGCACATCACAAAAATATCTGTGACATCCAGTGTACTTTTTCCGTAGATGGTGTCCGCTGCGGACAGTGACATTAGCTGCGCCACATCTCCAGTGTAAAGTGTGCGCATCCAAAAATGTATCTGTGACATCCAGTGTACTTTTTCAATAGACGGTGTCCGCTTCTGACAGTGACATTAGCTGCACCACATCTCCAGTGTAAAGTGTGCACATCTAAAAAGTATCTGTGAAATCCTGTGTAATTTTTCAATAGATGGTGTCCGCTTCTGACAGTGACATTAGCTGCGCCACATCTCCAGTGTAAAGTGTGCGCATCCAAAAAATATCTGTGACATCCAGTGTACTTTTTTAATAGATGGTGTCCGCTTCTGACAGTGACATTAGCTGTGCCACATCTCCAGTGTAAAGTGTGCGCATCCAAAAAATATATATGACATCCAGTGTACTTTTTCAATAGACGGAGTCCACTGCAGACAGTGACATTAGCTGTACCAGATCTCCAGTGTAAAGTGTGCGCATCCCAAAATTTATCTGTGACATCCAGTGTACTTTTTCAATAGACAGTGTCCACTTCTGACAGTGACATTAGCTGCGCCACATCTCCAGTGTAAAGTGTGCGCATCCAAAAAATATCTGTGATATCCAGTGTACTTTTTCAATAGACGGTGATGAAGAGGATGAGACACAGTTGTCAATCACTGAGATTGTGGTTAGGTCAACAAGTCAGGAGGATGAGCAGATTGAGGAAGTGGAAGAGGAGGTTGTGGACGATGAAGTCACTGACCAACCTGGGAAGGTGGAAAGCCGAGCGAGGACAGCAGTACAGAGGGGGAGGGATCTGCTGCACCGCAACAGGCTGGAAGAGGCAGTGGGGTTCGCAAAAGGAAGAAGGCGGGCCACACCAAACAGCCCTGCAACTGTTCCACGGAACACCCTCTTGCGGGAATCTCACTTGCCAAGGGGTAGATATTCCGCAGTATGGCGCTTTTTTGAGGAAAGTGAGGAAGACAAAAGAATAGTCGTTTGCAATCTGTGCCATACTAAAATGAGCCACGGCGTGAACACTATCAACCTCAGCACCACCAGCATGATCTGCCACATGGCATCCAAGCACCTTAATAAGTGGGCCGATCAGTCTGTGTCTGCGGGTCACACCACTGCCTCCTCTTCCCCTGTGTTACGTGCTGGCCAATCCCCTGTCAAAGGCACAGGCCCGGATGCCTCCCGCCCTGCACCTGGACCTTCGCAAGCATCATCAGCGACCACATCCACTTCCGTGTCCCAGCGCAGCTTTCAAATATCCTTACCCCAGGCATTTGAACACAAGCGCAAATACCCAGCCACCCACCCAAAGGCAATAGCACTAAATGCGCAACTTTCAAAATTACTGGCCCTGAAAATGTTGCCATTTAGGCTTGTGGACACTGAGGCCTTCAGCAGCCTTATGTCAGCGGCTGTCCTGTGTTATGCAGTCCACAGCCGCCACTATCTTTCAAGGTGTGACCTGCCCGCCTTACACCGACATGGGTCCCGTAACATCACACGTGCCCTTGACCAACACAGTTACTGGGAAGGTCCACTTAGCCACGGACACATGGACAAGTGCATTCGGCCAGGGACACAACATTTCCTTGACCGCACACTGGGTGAACGCTGTGGAGGACACGAGCGAGTCGTACCCTGGAATGGCACAGGTGCTACCGACGCCAAGGATTGCGGGCCCTAATTCCATTAGGGTTTCTGCCACGACCTATGTTAGTGGCTCCAACCCCCACTTCTCCTCCTCCACTTCCACCTCAGAATTATCCTCTTGCAGCACCAGTCAGCCATCTTTCGGTAGCTGGAAGCAGTGTAGCACTGCAGTGGGGAAGCGTCAACAGGCCGTGCTGAAGCTGATATGCTTAGGTGACAAACCGCACACCACCGCATTGCTGTGGCAGGGGATAAGAGACCAGACTGAGCTGTGGCTCTCGCCACTCAACCTAGAACCAGGCATGGTTGTGTCTGATAATGGCCGTAACTTGGTGGCGGCTTTGAAGCTCGGCAAGCTCACACACATCCCATGCCTAGCCCACGTCTTAAACTTAGTGGTTCAGCGGTTTCTCAAAACCTACCCCAATTTGCCTGAGCTACTGGTGAAAGTGCGCCGCGTGTGTGCACATTTCTGCAAGTCAACAACAGCTTCAGCTGGTCTGTCAACCCTGCAGCAGCGCTGGAAATTGCCAGCTGACCAGCTGCTGTGCGACGTGAGCAGCAGAGGGCAGTAGTGGAATACCAGCTGCAACATGGTCGTCGCCTTTCCAGTCAGCTTCCGCTATTCACAAGCCAGCATGGATGTCTGACCTCTGTGAGGTTTTAAGAAAATTTGAGGAATCAACACAGATGGTGAGCGGCAATAACGCTATTATCAGCATCACCATCCCAATTCTGTGTCTACTCAAAGGCTTGCTGCTCACAATTAAGGACGACGCTTTGCATGTGGAAGAGGTGGAAATGGAGGAAGACATTACACAGGGTGATAGCCAGACCACCCACAGTTCGTCTTCTCAGCGCGAATTGGACGATTAAGACGAGGAGGAGCAGGAGACGGTGCCTCCGCTACAGAGGGTAGTACCCATGGAAGTTGAATTCCATCCAGGGGCGTAACTATAGGTGAAGCAGAGTAAGCGGCTGCTTTGGGGCCCTGACCCAGAAGGAGCCCATCCAGAAGGAGGAGGACTAAAAGATTTTGTCAGAGCCCCCTCATAAGTATTACACAATGAAATTATATACAGTGGCAGTATAGACAGTGTAGAAAACGGATGGAACAGCTGCCGGGCCTGGTCTGAGAGAGTGATCTTTACTAGCCACAGGAATGGGGGCGGCATGAAAGGAAAGGGTTGCGAAAAAATTACTGGGGGAGGGGGGCCCCTTTCAAAAATTAGCTGTGGGGCCCAGTCATTTCTAGCTACGCCACTGATTCCATCTGTTCTGCGTGGGTGGGCTTGCCTGTTGGTACTCTGGCACACATGGCTGACTTCATGTTAGGCTGCCTTTCCAGAGACCCGCGCATTTTAGACAACCTGGATCACTGGTTGTTCACCCTTCTCGACCCCCTCTACAAAGAGAACTTCTCATCTCTCATTCCTCCGGTGGAGAGGATGAGCAAAACGGTGCAATACCAGAAGGTCCTTGTTGAAAAATTGCTCCAAAAATTTCCATCTGACAACATTGGCGGCAGAGTCCGTAGTTCCTTGGGCAACCGAGGAGGGAAGACAAGGGGAACACACAGAAGTTCCAAAAGAGGCAGGGCAACACTCTCCAAAGCCTGGGACAGTTTCATGACACTCCGCCAGCACCCTCACTCTGATGTGCGGCCTACTGTGACAAGGAGGGAAAAATTTTGGAAGATGGTGAAGAAGTACATAGTAGACCGTGTCAGCGTCCTCAATGATCCCTCAGTGCCTTACAACTACTGGGTGTCCAAGCTAGACACTTGGTACGAACTGGCGCTCTACGCCTTGGAGGTGCTGGCCTGCCCTGTCGCCAGCATTTTGTCTGAGCTGGTATTAAGTGCTGCTCGTGGCATTATAACAGATAAGCGTATCCGCCTGTCAACTGAAAATGCTGACAGGTTGACTCTTATAAAAATGAACAAGGCCTGGATTGACTATGGCTTCTCGACTCCACCAGAGGAAAGCGGCTGAACATAAAGGCACTTTAATTGTGTTGTTTATAATGTACTGAATACACTGTATTTCCATGCACCCCTTCCACCACAAACAAGGGTATATGGTTGAATCTTAGAAGGTCAGCTCAGCTGCAGGCCCTCGCATATAATTTTTTAGAGGGTTAGCTCACCAGCAGACCCTCACCTACAATCTTTTACACAGTCAGCTCATCTGCAGGCCCTCCCATATAATTTTTTAGAGGGTCAGCTCACCAGCAGGCCCGCACCTAAAATCTTTTATATGGTCAGTTCACCTGCAGGCCCTCGCATATAATGTTTTCCAGGGTCAGCTCACCAGCAGGCCCGCACCTAAAATCTTTTACAGGGTCAACTCACCAGCAGGCCCGCACCTAAAATCTTTCACAGGGTCAACTCACATGCAGGTCCTCGCTGTCACGGATGGTGTTGCAGAAAACTGGAAGTTATAAATAAACATCCGACTGACTTGATCCCAAACTAAGGAACATATCGGTGAGCCCTATAAAACCCCTAGAGCTCTCCCTGACTGCTATGCCCATGCAAAGATCTTTATGATAGACGATTGCATGCCCTCGTACCTAGACTGTGTGACACCTTAAAACCCTATAATAGTGAGAAGACACGACCACTGCACTTAATACGGAGGGAGTCAGGGTCACCTAGAATCAAGCCAGCACGGAAACACAAATAAAGGAAAAAGACTTATCTGAGGAACCAGCAGTTGCAGCCTCTAGCAGTGAACACAATCCAGGAAGTAGTATAAACCGCAAAGTGAGGCAGTATGGGAGGGAATATAAAGGGAGGCAATCAGTGTAAATAGATGACAGCTGGGAGAAGGAAAAGTGATGACAAAGTGAAACCAAAACAAAGAACATCATGCAAGAGGTACAGAAGAACGTCTGCCAGAGCTTCTCAGAGAGCTGGCGGTGACACTCGCATATAATTTTTTTGAGGGTCAGCTCAGCTGCAGGCCCTCGCATATAATTTTTTAGAGGGTTAACTCACCAGCAGACCCGCACCTAAAATCTTTTACAGGGTCAGCTCACCTGCAGGCCCTCGCATATAATATTTTACAGGGTCAGCTCCCCAGCAGGCCTGCACCTAAAATATTTTACAAGGTTCAGCTCACCACCAGGCCTGCACCTAAAATTTTTTACAGGGTCAGCTCACCTACAGGCCCTCGCATATAATGTTTTCCAGGGTCAGCTCACCAGCAGGCCCTCACCTACAATCTTTTACAGGGTCAGCTCACCTGCAGGCCCTCGCATATAATATTTTACAGGGTCAGCTCCCCAGCAGGCCTGCACCTAAAATCTTTTACAAGGTTCAGCTCACCACCAGGCCTGCACCTAAAATATTTTACAGGGTCAGCTCACCTACAGGCCCTCGCATATAATGTTTTACAGGGTCAGCTTACCAGCAGGCCCTCGCATATAATTTTTTAGAGGGTCAGCTCACCAGCAGGCCTTTATCTACAATCTTTTACAGGGTCAGCTCAGCTGCAGGCCCTCGCATATAATTTTTTAAAGGGGCAATTCACCAGCAGGCCCTCACCTACAATCTTTTACAGGGTCAGCTCACCTGCAGGCCCTTGCATATAATGTTTCACAGGGTCAGCTCACCAGCAGGCCCGCACCTAAAATCTTTTACAGGATCAGCTCACCTGCAGGCCCTTGCATATAATGTTTTACAGAATCAGCTCACCAGCAGGCCAGCACCTAAAATCTTTTACAAGGTTCAGCTCACCACCAGGCCTGCACCTAAAATATTTTACAGGGTCAGCTCACCTACAGGCCCTCGCATATAATGTTTTACAGGGTCAGCTTACCAGCAGGCCCTCGCATATAATTTTTTAGAGGGTCAGCTCACCAGCAGGCCTTTATCTACAATCTTTTACAGGGTCAGCTCAGCTGCAGGCCCTCGCATATAATTTTTTAAAGGGGCAATTCACCAGCAGGCCCTCACCTACAATCTTTTACAGGGTCAGCTCACCTGCAGGCCCTTGCATATAATGTTTCACAGGGTCAGCTCACCAGCAGGCCCGCACCTAAAATCTTTTACAGGGTCAGCTTACCTGCAGGCCCTCGCATATAATGTTTTCCAGGGTCAGCTCACCAGCAGGCCCACACCTAAAATCTTTTACAGGGTCAGCTCACCTGCAGGCCCTCGCATATGATTTTTTTGAGGGTCAGCTCAGCTGCAGACCCTCACATATAATTTTTTAGAGGGTCAGCTCACCAGCAGGCCTTCACCTATAATCTTTTACAGGGTAAGCTCAGCTGCAGGCCCTCGCATATTATTTTTTAGAGGGTCAGCTCACCAGCAGGCCCTCACCTACAATCTTTTACAGGGTCAACTCACCTGCAGGCCCTTGCATATAATGTTTCACAGGGTCAGCTCACCAGCATGCTCACACCTAAAATCTTTTACAGGGTCGGCTCACCTACAGTCCCTCGCATATAATTTTTTACAGAGTCATCTCACCAGCAGGCCATCAATCATAATTTTTCAAGGGTGTATGATGACCTCCTTTATGTGTAATAAAGGGTGTATTGGAGCGCCGGTTCCTTGTAATTTTTGGCAGCCCTTTTCGCATAGTGCATAGGCTTTATGAGTGTAGGAGTCCCACTACCTGAACAATTGTACCACAATGTGAATGAGGCCCTCCTTTATGTGATATACAGGTTGTATCGGAGTATGTCTTCCTTGTAATTTTTGGCAGCCCTTGCACTTTATATACAAGGAAATATACAGGAAAGAATGTTTCCTAACAATTTTTCCGATTTTATCTTCGGTTTGGTGCGTATTATTGTCAGTCTGTAAAAGTGGCGTACTACTCTGACAACATCGTTCCGAGCAGCGACCTGGGAGTCCAAGATGCATCCAGACATCCACCCCATGCTGTTCCTGAACCATTTCAGTGGTGTTTCCATCAATTCAGGAACTTTTCGTATGAACCAGACACCCTCCCTTCTTCAGAGCAGGGGTTGCCTGGTTTAATGCTCGGGTTCTCCAATTGACTTCCATTGTGCTCGGGTGCTCGGTATCCTGAGGTGTTCAACCCGAGCCCACGAGCACTATGGTGCTTGATCAACACTAATTAATGTATTGCAGTTGTCCATATTGCTTTGTTTGCTGGCTGGATTCATTTTTCCATCACATTATACATTGCTCGTTTCTATGGTTACAACCACCCTGCAATCCATCAACAGTGGCCGTGCTTGTACACTACAGGAAAAAGCGCCGGCCTCTCTGGTAGCCGGGATCCTGTGTGTGCTCATAGGCTGGTGCTTTTTCCTATAGTGTTCCCACTACTGCTGGATTGTAAGGTGGTCGTAACCATGGAAACGAGCAGTGTATAATGTGATGGAAAAATTAATAAAGCCAGCAAAGGAGGCAATATGGATAATAACAATGCATTAGTAAGTGCCTTGTATTAACTCTGCATGATAAATGCCATTTGCTGAAGTAAGACAACCCCTTTAGGCTCTATGTATTTTATATGGTTATTTACACTGAGAAAAAATATAAACGCAACACTTTCGGTTTTTGCTCCCATTTTGCATGAGCTAAACTCAAAGATCTGAAACATTTTCTACATACACAAGGCCCATTACTCTCAAATATTGTCCTAAAATCTGTCTAAGGCCTCATGCACACGACCGTTGTGTGCATCCGTGGCCGTTGTGCCTTTTTCTGTATTTTTTCGCGGACCCATTGACTTTCAATGAGTCCGAGGAAAAATCGGAAAATGCACAGTTTGGTTTCCGCGTCCGTGATCCGCTTTTCCAGTCCGTGAAAAAAATATGACCTGTCCTATTTTTTTCACGGACAACGGTTCACGGACCCATTCAAGTCAATGGGTCCGTGAAAAATCACTGATGCACACAAGATAGTCATCTGCGTCCGTGATCCGTTTTTCCTATCATTTTCAATGCAAACTTGACTTATTTTTTTTTTTCACTTTTCATGTCCGTGGATCCTCCAAAAATCAAGGAAGACCCACGGATGAAAAAACGGACACGGATCACGGAACTACGGAACCCGTTTTTGCGGACCGCAAAAAAAAAACTGGTTGTGTGCATGAGGCCTAAATCTGTGTTAGTGTACACTTCTCACACTTTGCCAAGATAATCTTTCCCACCTCACAGGTGTGGCATATCAAGGTGCTGATTAGACAGCATGAATATTGCACAGGTGTGCCTTAGACTGCCCATAATAAAAGGCCACTCTGAAATGTGCAGTTTGCTCACACAGCACAATCCCACAGATGTCGCAACGTTTGTGGGAGCGTGCAATTGGCATGCTGACTGCAGGAATGTCTACCAGAGCTTTTGCCCGTGCAATGAATGTTCATTTATCTACCATAAACCGTCTCTAAAGGCGTTTCAGAGAATTGGGCAGTACATCCAACCGGCCTCACAACCGCAGACCACGTGTAACCACACCAGCCCAGGACCTCCACATCCAGCATGTTCACCTCCATGATCGTCTGAGACCAGCCACCCGGACAGCTGCAGCAACAATCGGTTTGCATAACCAAAGAATTTCTGCATAAACTGTCAGAAACCGTCTCAAGGAAGCTCCTTGTCGTCCTCATCCGGGTCTGGACCTGACTGCAGTTCGTCGTCGTAACCGACTTGAGTGGGCAAATGCTCACATTCAATGGTGTCTGGCACGTTGGAGAGGCGTTCTGTTCACGGATGAGTCCCGGTTTTCACTGTTCAAGGCAGATGGAAGACAGCGTGTGGTGTCATGTGGGTAAGCGGTTTGCTGACGTCAACGTTGTGGATCGAGTGGCCCATGGTGGCGGTGGGGTTATGGTATGGGAAGGCGTAGTTTGGAGCGAACCATATTGTAAATTCAATGTGGTGAGCCATGATGTCATGGCACCTAACATTGAATTAATAACAGTTTATTAAATCTGTATTACTTACCTGATTTAGGAATGGGTTATCCCTAATGCTCGTGTGGTTTGGGAAGTTTTGATTGGAGATCTCAGTAACTGAAATTTCTGGAACCTATAAAAGAACAGAAAATAACGGTTTCAGTGCATTCAGCGTAAGTATACTTAAAGATACATACCTGCAGTCTTCATCGCGATGGAGGACCTTCTAAAACAACTTATCTACAAAGCGGAGAGTCAAAGAGGGGAAGCCTGGCTGAAGAAATGCTTACAATTTGCTCCGGTACAGCAAGAAGATCTTCTTACATCTATAGATCCTGTCTGCTGCTTAGGACCTGGCGCGAGCTCCGATCACATCGATTCATCTTCTGTTACTGGCGCGCGCATGCGCAGTAATACAGCGTCTGTATCTCCGGCCAGAAAATGACAGAGAAAAGACAAGAGGGCATATTCTCCTTCTCAATATGCGCCTCCACCTAGAAATAAAAAGATTCATTCATCAGCTAACCGGGTGGGCAGAAATTTCAAACGACGACATCTTCAATCAAAGGTCCCACAAGAGCCATCTCCTGCTACTGCTCCAACTGCCGATCATCCGCATGCAAGATCCGTTACTGGTGAGCTGAACACATTAAAAAGTGACTGCAAACCGCAGGGCACTATCCTACAAGAAACCAATTCATTTAACATCGATTCTTCTCATCTGAAGATTTGTTTGTTTAACCACTTCCCATCTGGGCCCTTTGCCCCCTTCCTGACCAGGCCAAATTTTGCAAAACTGACATATCTCACTTTATGTGGTAATAACTTTGGAACGCCTTTATTTATCCATGTCATTCAGAGATTGTTTTCTCGTGACACATTGTACTTCATGATAGTCATAAATTTGAGTCAAAATATTTCACCTTTATTTATGAAAAATTCGCAATTTTCAAAATTTCAATTTCTCTGCTTTTAAAACAGAAAGTGATACCTCATAAAATATTTATTATTTAACATTCCCCATATGTCTACTTTATGTTGGCATCATTTTGGAAATGTCATTTTATTTTTTTAGGACGTTAGAAGGCTTAGAAGTTTAGAAGCAATTCTTCAAATTTTTAAGAAAATTGCCAAAACCCACTTTATAAGGACCAGTTCAGGTCTGAAGTCACTTTGTGGGGCCTACATAGTGGATACCCCCATAAATGACCCCATTGTAGAAACTACACCCCTCAAGGTATTCAAAACCGATTTTACAAACTTTGTTAAGCCTTTAGGCGTTCCACAAGAATTAAAGGAAAATGGAGATCAAATTTTTAAATTTCACTTTTTTGGCAGATTTTCCATTTTAATCAATTTTTTTCTTTAACACATCGATGGTTAACAGCCAAACAAAACTCAATATTTATTACCCAGATTCTGCGGTTTACAGAAACACCCCACATGTGGTCGTAAACTGCTGTATGGGCACACGGCAGGGCGCAGAAGATAAGGAACTCCACATGGTTTTTAGATGCCATGTCCCATTTGAAGCCCCCTGATGCACCCTTACAGTAGAAACTCCCAAGAAGTGACCCCATTTTGGAAACTAGGGGATAAGGTGCCAGTTTTATTAGTACTATTTTTGGGTACATATGATTTTTTGATCATTCATTATAACACTTTATGGGGCAAGGTGACCAAAAAATTGGTTGTTTTAGCACAGTTTCTATTTATTTATTTTTACAGCGTTCACCTGAGGGGTTCAGTCAAGTGACATTTTTATAGAGCAGATTGTTACGGACGTGGCGATACCTAATATGTATACTTTTTCTCATTTATTAAAGTTTTACACAATAATAGCATTTTTGAAACCAAAAAATTATGTTTTAATGTGTCCATGTTCTGAGAGCTATAGTTTTTTTATTTTTTGAGAGATTTTCTTATGTAGGGGCTCATTTTTTGCGGGATGAGGTGACGGTTTTATTGGTACTATTTTGTGGGACATACGCGTTTTTGATCACTTGGTGTTGCACCTTTTGTGATGCAAGGTGACAAAAATTGCTTGTTTTGACACAGTTTTTTTTAAAATTTTTTTACGGTGTTCACCCGAGGGGTTAGGTCATGTGATATTTTTATAGAGCTGGTTTTTACGGACGCGGCAATACCTAATATGTATACTTTTTTTTATTTGTTTCACTTTAACACAATAATAGCATTTTTGAAACCAAAAAAATGATGTTTTAGTGTCTCCATGTTCTAAGAGCTATAGTTTTTTTATTTTTTGAGAGATTTTCTTATGTAGGGGCTCATTTTTTGCGGGATGAGGTGACGGTTTTATTGGTACTATTTTGTGGGACATACGCGTTTTTGATCTCTTGGTGTTGCACCTTTTGTGATGCAAGGTGACAAAAATTGCTTGTTTTGACACAGTTTTTTTAATTTATTTTTTACAGTGTTCACCCGAGGGGTTAGGTCATGTGATATTTTTATAGAGCTGGTTTTTACGGACGCGGCAATACTAAATATGTCAATTTTATTTTATTTTTTCTATTTTAAATTATTTTTTTATTCCTTACTTGGGATTTTTTTTTTTTTACATGTGAAACTTTATTTTTTTTTATTTTTTCAACCCTTTATTTTATTTTTATTTTATTTTACACTTTTCGTCCCCCATAAGGTCATACAAGACCTCTGGGGGACATTTACTTCACTTTTTTTTTTTTTTTACACTGTTGATTTCTCCTGTAACTGGGGCTGACATAGTAGCCCCAGTTACAGGACAAATGCACCCCTAGAGAGGCTGTACAGCAGCAATCCTGCGCTGTACAGCCTCACAGCAGGGCTGATCGAGGTCTCTGAGAGACCTCACACAGCTCCTGCACACTCCGGTCACGGCGGTCAGATGACTGCCGGGCCGGAACAGGAAGCGCACAGCGCTTCCTGCTCTGCGTACACAGCGCTCGGTGAGCGCTGTGTCTGCAGCGATCGTGAAGGCAGGGACACCTGGGCACTGTCCCTGCCTTGTCTTAGGGTTGCCCTGCTGTCACTGACAGCGGGCAACCCGATCAGCAGCTGCACGATTAGCGTGCAGCTGCTATTTCTGACAGGACGTTTTAAAACGTGCTGTCAGAAATAGACGTCCACCCATAGGACGTTTATATCCTATGGGCGGACGTGAGGCGGTTAATGAATTTTTATCATATTTATCTAAACAGGAAGAATCTCCTTCTAATGTTTGGTCTGATGTAATTAATGTCAGCCAAGTTAATGCAATGAATAGTATAAATGAAACAATTACAAACAGTCAACCCTCATCTAACATGTGTAAACTTTCTAATAGTAACACGGATGTGTCGGTTATTCCTGAGCTTGAATTTGGTTCGGGAATAAAAGAGAAGGAAGGAAGCTCTTGCTTGCCAAATTTCTCCATTAGGGTTTCATTTACCTTTAAGTGTAAAGGAAAAAATATGGAGAAAGGAATACATCGATATATTTTCTTTACTTCCATCTTCAAACGAAAATTTTAAAAGTGAATCTACAAAAGATAAAAAATCTGATTCTGAGGAAAAAAGAAAAGCTTTTCAAAAATCTTTTTTCAACTGGCTGCAGGCATTCAACATATATGCAGCAGTTTTAAGTGAAAAACACCCTAACTTATCTACTGGTTTATTTTACCATGTCGACTCTATTTTAGAAGCATATAAAAATTTTGGCGGTATAGGGTGGTGTCTATATGACAAATCTTTTCGTCAAAAGCTTGCGGTTTATCCAAATCTCAATTGGGGCAGTAAAGATGTTGGGCTTTGGTTAAACCTCATGCTTCCTAATAAGAATCATACTTTTCGTCAATCCAATTTCCATAACGTCAAAAAAGTTATTTGCTTCGCGTTCAACGAATCAATATGTAAATGGCAACATAATTGCAAATACCGACATGAATGTTCTTTCTGTTCAGGTTCTCACTCAGCCACAAAATGTTTTAAAAAACAGGGAATCCATTTTCCTAACAAAGAATTTCAATCATCTAAGCAAGGTGACACCACTGAATTTACCAAGATTAATTCAGTGGCTAGGTCACTACCCAAACAAATTGATGGCTAACTTATTAATCGACAGTTTTTCTAACGTTTTTTTCATACCTGAATTTGATGGTCCAGGTTGTACTTTGGTTGATAATGCGTTATCTGTAAAACAAAATATTGATATTGTCAAAGAAAAAATTTTATCTGAAATTTTAGCTGGTAGAATAGCCGGTCCCTTTACTTTTCCTCCTTTTAAAAATTTTCGCATATCTCCTTTAGCATTAGTTCCAAAAAAAGAACCAAATTCTTTTCGTCTTATTCATAATTTATCTTTCCCTAAATACAGTTCTTTAAACGATGAAATTGATAAAAATAAAGCGAGTGTAAAATATTCTTCTTTTGACCATGCTTTGTCATTTCTACATAAAGCGGGCCAAAATTCCCTTCTCGCTAAAGCCGACATAAAATCAGCTTTTAGATTATTACCTTTAAACCCCATAGGATATAATTCACTAGGTTTTTATTTTCTGGATAGATTCTTTTACGATATGGCCCTTCCCATGGGATTCACTTTATCATGCTTTTATTTTGAGGCATTTTCTACTTTTCTACATTGGATTGTAGAAATTCATTCAGGTAGTGGATTCATAATTCATTGGCCGTAAAGACTCTGATGATTGTTTGAATCTATTGAATAGATTCATTGGTATCGCTAATTATTTCAACATTCCATTAGCCTTGGATAAGACTGTTTATCCAACTACAAGTCTGAAGTTTTTGGGCATATTTATAAACACAACAACTATGGAATTTAGCATACCAATGGATAAAATTCAACAAACAAGTCAACAGTTAATTTGCTTTTACAAAAAAGAAAAAATTACTCTTAAACAACTCCAGTCACTTTTGGGTTCATTAAATTTTATTTCTAGGGTGATTCCCATGGGAAGGGTTTTTTCTAAAAGACTTTATGCTGCCACTTCTGGTAAGTCCTCACCTAAATCTCATATTCGTATAAAAAAACAACTAAAAGATGACATTTATGTTTGGTCGCAATTTTTATGCGAATTTAATGGTCATACCATTTGGCAGGAAGAGTTTATAGGTTCTGACACTCTTTCACTACATACTGAGGCATCTGGTGCCATAGGATACGGAGCTTATTTTAACAACTTTTGGTCTGCAGAACGTTGGCCAAAAAATTGGATTATTAATTCCAAGTATTCAAAAAATTTAGTTTTTCTAGAATTATTCCCTGTTCTGGTTTCCTTGACAATTTGGTCTAGGGCATTCAAGAATAAGAGAATTCTTTTAAGGTCGGACAATATGGGAGTAGTTTTTTCCATAAATTGCTTATCTTCAAAATCCCCTTTGGTCTCATCTTTATTACGCAAGTTAGTTTTACAATGCCTACATATGAATATTTGGATAAAAGCTAAATTTATTCCTGGAAAAGCTAATTATCTTGCTGATTATTTGTCCCGACAGCGCTTCAAGGAATTCTTCTCATTGGCACCTCGAGCTTCCCGAATGGGAATTCCATGTCCTACACAGCTTTGGGAGATAACAGACGAATAATTGATGAACTAATTTCTAGTTCATTAGCCAAGAATACATGGGCAGCTTATTCTGCCGCATGGCTTGAATGGAAGCTTTTCTGTTTATCTCAAAAATTTTCCTTTGTTAAATTCAATCTCGATAATTTCATGAAATTTATTCTTTATCTTTATAAAAATGGTTTACAAGCCGATTCTATTTCTAAAAAATTATCAGGCATTTCTTTTTTCTTTAAACTTAATGGTCACAATTCCATTTTAAATAATTTTATTATTAAACAAGTTATTAAAGGAATTAAAAGAAATTCTGTTCCTAATGAGAAAACTAGACCTTTATCTATAGAATTATTACAAAAAGTTTTAAGTAAGTTAGTGTCTGTTTGTTTTTCTGAGTACGAGGTAATTTTATTCTCAGCGGCTTTTTCATTAGCTTTTTTCGCTGCATTAAGGATAAGCGAGATCGCTGCTGACAATAAAAAATTTAACCCTCCAATTTTGCGGTCAGACATAATATTAGGGAACAATAATTTTAAGCTTCTTATTAAAAAATCCAAGACTGATCAGTTTAGCAAAGGGAATTGGCTATTTTTGAAAAGTTACCCTATTAATTCAATTTGTCCGGTCAAAAATATTATTAAATGGCTTCAGGTAAGGAAACCTGATCCTAATGCTTTATTTAACCATATTGATGGCTCCCATTTGTCTAAATTTCAATTTAATTTTATTTTTCTTAAATGTCTCAAGGATTTAGGTTACAAAAATTTTAAATTTTCTGCACATTCATTTCGAATTGGTGCAGCTACATTTGCTGATCAATTAGGTTTAGACAGCTCTATTATAAAACGTATAGGTAGATGGAGGTCCAATTGTTATAAACATTATATTCGGCCTAACCTTGTTATTCATTAATTTTAGGATCTTCGAAAGTTATATGGATTTTTGGGGACGAATTGATTCAATTGGCTGAGAGAAGATCTACTCATAGACTTTCTACGATTAATTTAGGTTTTCCCAAAGACTTTTCTATAATTTGGTTTTCTTTCCCAGGTCTAAAGATTTCTAATATTTATGAGAAAGTCAGCATGTATTCAAAAATGTCTAAACCTGATCTACTCATTTTAGACATTGGTACTTATGATTTGGGAAAAATAAAAACGCATTTATTAATTTACGAATTAAAAGACTCGCTAAGAAAAATATGTCAATTACTTAATGACACTGTCATTATATTTTCGGATATCATCCCCAAGTTTTCTTGGTCCAAAAATGAATTATCTTTTTTAGAAACAATTAGAAAAAGAATTAATAAAAAAATGGAGAGTTATTTGAAAGAATTAGGACATAGTTCCTACAGACACGTTGAATTAGAAGGATTTGTTAGAGGACTGTACCAGGATAAATATGATCAATTATCTGATATTGGTTGTGATATATTTATTTCTGATTTACAGAACATGATTGATTTTGGTTTTAGTTAGAGGCTTGCAATGTTTATTGGGCCACTTCGTGTCCGATGTGGCGATGTGGGGGTTAAGTCACTCTCACGAGTGGACTTTGTGGTGATGGAGACTGGTTAAAATATTTATTTGATTATAATTGTTGTTAAAAGTTTGATTATTTAACCAGTAAATATTTATTTAGTAAAGTAATAAGCATTGCGGCCTTTAAATACCCAACTATTAAAATAAAGATACTTGATTAAATTTATATTGAGTAAGGATTCATTTATTTATTGGTATATAATGGGGCCTATGACATCATGGAGTGAACCATATTGTAAATTCAATGTGGTGAGCCATGATGTCATGGCACCTAACATTGAATTAATAACAGTTTATTAAATCTGTATTACTTACCTGATTTAGGAATGGGTTATCCCTAATGCTCGTGTGGTTTGGGAAGTTTTGATTGGAGATCTCAGTAACTGAAATTTCTGGAACCTATAAAAGAACAGAAAATAACGGTTTCAGCGCATTCAGCGTAAGTATACTTCAAGATCCCTCCCTTCCCTATTTCTTTCTGTCGCTCTGCTTATTGACGAGGGGTTAAGTCACTCTCACGAGTGGACTTTGTGGTGATGGAGACTGGTTAAAATATTTATTTGATTATAATTGTTGTTAAAAGTTTGATTATTTAACCAGTAAATATTTATTTAGTAAAGTAATAAGCATTGCGGCCTTTAAATACCCAACTATTAAAATAAAGATACTTGATTAAATTTATATTGAGTAAGGATTCATTTATTTATTGGTATATAATGGGGCCTATGACATCAATGGAAAACGAACACAAGTGCATTTTATTGATGGCATTTTGAATGCACAGAGATACCGTGACGAGATCCTGAGGCCCATTGTTGTGCCATTCATCCACGACCATCACCTCATGTTGCAGCATGATAATGCACGGCCCCATATTGCAAGGATCTGTACACAATTCCTGGAAGCTGAAAACATCCCAGTTCTTGCATGGCCAGCATACTCACCGGACATGTCACCCATTGAGCATGTTTGGGATGCCCTTGATTGGCGTATACGACAGCATGTTCCAGTTCCTGCCAATATTCTGCAACTTCGCACAGCTATTGAAGAGGAGTGGACATTTCAGAGTGTCCTTTTATTGTGGGCAGTCTAAGGCCCACCTGTGCAATATTCATGCTGTCTAATCAGCACCTTGATATGCCACACCTGTGAGGTGGGATGGATTATCTCGGCAAAGGAGAAGTGCTCCCTAACACAGATTTAGACAGATTTGTGAACAATATTTGAGAGTAATGGGTCGTTTGTGTATTTAGAAAATGTTTCAGATCTTTGAATTCAGCTCATGCAAAATGGGAGCAAAACCAAAAGTGTTGCGTTAATATTTTTGCTCAGTGTATATATAACACAAGAAATAAAATATTAGACACATCTTCCACACAGAAAACAAAACTGTAGCAAATATTTACTGCACATGTTAAACATGTGCATTTTTTCCCATTACTTAAATCTATACCTGTGTAAGAAAAATAACGTTGTAGCAATTTTTCATTTTTAAAGCTTCCCTGTCAGCTGCCATATTGTAGACACACAGGCAACCTAGTTGTATTGTCTGTATTTTAACACCTTCTGCTGACTCTGTCCCAATCTACACAGCAAATCCAAAAAGTAAGCTCCAGAAAAGAGAAAGTATCAGTTTACTGAGTTTTATCTACACCAAAAATAGTTAATTATTATTGACAATTCTGCACTGATACAATTCAGTTAACTTAAAGGGAACCTGTCACCTCCAAAAACCATATGAAGCCGCCAGCAGTACCTGAGAGTAGCGAGCACTGTGTTTCTGAGGATCATTTTCTTACTGAAGGAAGATGCAGCAAAAGCTCTGAAAACGTTCCTTTATCACCTGCCGGCGCGCTTCTCTAGACATGTTTGAAGTCAAGGGGGCAGCGGCCTCCTTGCTTCAAGTCAAGGTAACCACACCCCTTCCCTGGTTCTTTGCTGTGACTGACAGCCGGCAATTCGGCTGGCTTTGCCGAACTCTCAGCATAAGCGCTGTCAGTTACAGCAAAGAACAGGGAAGGGGGCGTAGTTACCTTGACTTGAAGCAAGGAGGTCGCTTCCCCCTTGACTTCAAGCATGTCTAGAGAAGCGCGCCAGCAGGGGATAAAGGAACGTTTTCAGAGCTTTTGCTGCATCTGCCTTCAGTAAGAAAATGATCGTCAGAAACACAGTGCTCGCTACTCTAAGGTACTGCTGGCCGCTTCAGATGGTTTTTGGAGGTGACAGGTTCCCTTAAAATTTTTAACATACTTTAAAAGGACATTGACCAAAGGCAATAAAGCACACCTTTTTGTTTTCAAAGGCTACCCTACCAGGGTAACAAACACAGGAGTTAAATTTGAGTCTAGCAACTAAAGAGGACTGTATCCTCTATTAAATTAGTGTTCCCATCTTAGACAGTTATGTAATATTCATAGTATATGCTATAAATGTCTGATAGATGTGAGTCCAACCTCTTAAATGAGGTCCCTTAACTCCTGCTCCACCTGTGCATTGCTTCTCTATTTACTTCTATGGAAGTCACAGAAACAGCTGGGCAAAGTTGCTCAGTTAACTCTCAAAGAAGAGAATGCAGAGAGTGTCTCTACCTGGATATGGAGATCACTCTTAGGTGGGATAAGAGTTGGGGGACCAAGAAGTGGGATCTATATGTATCAGATATTTATAGCATATCCTGTGGATATGGTTCCGAAAGCCTACATATTTTTGTCCACCCTTTCTAGGGTTCCCATGATTGAGTAAAATCTTACTTGTTAAGCACACATCATTACTGTAAGCAAATGAATGAGACAGCAGTTAAAAGCAGAATCATTTTTCTCTGATTAAATTAATCTTTAAGGATAATTCAGACGAGTGTGGAAATCACTCTTTGGGTGGGAGTGTGATTCCCTATTAAGGACAGAAGTGAATGCAATTATAATGATTTATAATGCTGTGTCTCTGCCCAACCTGGCATCTACGGAATTATACTAAAATAATTATGTCAGAACCATTCAGTAGATGTAAGGTCGGGAAGAGACACACAGCATTAAAAATTATTATAATGCCGTGCAGTCCTGTGAAAGGAGTAGTGTGCATAATAGGGAATCATACTCACACATGGAGCATGATTTCCGCACAGGACATGCTCGTCTGAAATTACCCTAGAGGCAACCTGACACCTTGAAAATTAGGTCCAGTATGTGACCTGCTGTCGGGATTCGAACCCGTGACCAGCCACATCCCAGGCGGTAGCCCTGCTTACTAGGCTACCGTCCTCTCTGGACATTACTCCCTGAAACCTATTATGTAACCTCAGTCTTGCCAAGCCTTGCTCATCACCCTTGATTCCCCACACCTGGTACTTCCCTATATAAGTCCAGCCCCTTGCACTCTAGCTTGCTGATTATTGAGCTCCTGAGCCTTGATCAAGCTTCTCCTTATCTGCTGCTCCTGCTACAACTGGAAGTCTACTGCTACCACCGTTGCCATCCGGATTGTTTGACTACGCTTACTGCCGCCTGCCCTGACCCACCGCCTGCCTACCGACTACTCTTCTGCTTGACCCTACCTACTGAACTGCTACCACCGTTGCCACCCGGATTGTCTGACTACGCTTACTGCCGCCTGCCCTGACCCACTGCCTGCCTACCGACTACGCCTCTGCCAGACTTCCTGCACCTACTACCTGCCTGCGGTCCTTGCCACTGGGCTCCACTCCTACCTCCAGCCAGCGGTCCTCTGACTCAGGTGAGCCACTAGGACTGTTACAGAATAATCATCCACACTATGGAGTCCGCAATGGCCACTCTGCGTAAGCAGGTCTCCGAACTTCAAGATTTTGGTACTACATTTCAGGAGAAATTTGCCCAGCTCCAAGGCGTAGTCCAAAGCCAACAGAGGGAGATTATTGAACTACAGAGGCAACTCCTGGACGTTCGAGGCGCGCCCGCAGACACCCGCATGCCACTCCCATCAAGATTCAGCGGCGACAGACGCCAGTATCGGGGGTTTCTAAACCAATGCCGCATCTATTTTCAGATGTACCCGGCCCCCTTCACCACCGAGAAAAAGAAGGTGCTATTCGTGGTCAATCTCCTGACGGATGAAGCATTAGCATGGGCATCACCATACGTGGAGACTAACAGTCAGCTCCTGGACAACCTAAACAACTTTATCACCGCCATGAGCCAAGTCTTCGATGACCCCAACCGCTGTGCGACAGCCGAGGCGCGACTACATGGTCTGCGGCAAGGGAGACGCTCCGTCGCTGAATACACCGCCGAGTTTCGCCGTTGGGTCACGGACACCACCTGGAACCCAGCGGCACAGAGAAGCCAATTCCGGCGAGGCCTGTCAGAATTAATAAAGGACGAACTCGCCAGAGTTGAGGCCCCGGACGATCTGGATGACTTCATTCAGTTATGCATCCGGATAGATCAAAGACTCTCCGAGAGGAAGAAAGAAAGACTCTGGTCCTCGGACCACAGACCCACTTACTCCTTCTCTTCCACCGCCCAGCGCGACCCCCAGTCAGTAACTGAACCTATGCAGGTTGACGCTCTACGTAGGTCTCTATCCACAGCTGAGAAGGAGAGAAGGCTGGCCGAAAACCTCTGCCTCTACTGTGGGGAGCCGGGTCATTTTGCCATCAAATGTCTTCATAAGATCCGAAAGACTATTGCCGTCACGGAGCTAAAGGAGCAACCACAGACTCCAACCCCGCCAGCAGCCCCGGAAAATAACAACACGGCGGCTCATGGATCCCACTTCATCGTCCCCATTCTCATCGACATTGAGGGGCGACAACTCCCCTGTTCAGCGATGTTAGACTCCGGGGCGGGAGGCAACTTCATGGACCTAACCTTCGCCCGCGAAAAGAACATTCCACTGACAATCAAGGCAGCCCCCGTTGACCTGGAAACCGTCGACGGATCCCCACTCTCCTCGGGGCCGGCCACTCACGAGACCACCGAACTACAACTCCTCATTGAACCTGATCACCGTGAAAAGATCCACTTCTCTCTGATCGCCTCCCCGAAGTTCCCAGTGATCTTGGGCATCCCATGGTTGGCCACCCACAACCCCTCGGTGGACTGGGAAACCCGCTGCATACGATTCCCATCCGAGTTCTGCACGCTAAATTGCTCCCACAAACCCGTCCTTCCACCCGAAGACACCACCATCTCAAAACTATCCGTCAAGGATCTGCTACCCCCTCAATACCGTGAGTTCCAGGATGTCTGCGACAAGAAAAACGCAGACAAGCTGCCACCACACCGACCCTATGACTGCCCTATAGAACTGTTGCCCGGGGCCGAAATACCCTTTGGCAGTATCTACTCCCTCTCAGAGCCTGAACTCAAGGCTCTGAAAGAGTACCTGGACGAGGACCTGAGGAAGGGGTTCATCCGGCCCTCCACCTCCCCCGCGGGAGCCCCCTTTTTCTTCGTAGAGAAAAAAGACTCC
Source organism: Bufo bufo (assembly GCF_905171765.1). Classification (NCBI taxonomy): domain Eukaryota; kingdom Metazoa; phylum Chordata; class Amphibia; order Anura; family Bufonidae; genus Bufo; species Bufo bufo. The sequence goes on from NC_053394.1 coordinate 179,730,605, forward strand.
TCCCTGCGTCCCTGCATAGACTACAGAAAGCTTAATGACATAACCGTAAAAAAACGGTACCCACTCCCACTGATTTCCGAACTCCTTGAGAGACTCCGGGAAGCGAAGATCTTCACCAAACTCGACCTTCGAGGGGCCTACAACCTCGTCCGAATCCGCCCTGGGGACGAATGGAAGACCGCCTTCCGGACACGTTATGGTCATTTCGAGTACCTGGTCATGCCTTTCGGACTCTGCAATGCTCCCGCCACCTTCCAGCACCTCATTAACGACGTCCTCAGGGACATGCTGGATCTGTTTGTAGTCGTTTACCTGGACGACATCTTGATCTTCTCTGAAGACCTCGAGCAGCACCGCGAACACGTCCGCAGGGTACTGCAGAGACTCAGACAGAACTCTCTCTATATCAAGCTAGAGAAATGCGAGTTTGAGCGAACCACCACTCAGTTCCTCGGATACATCATCTCCCCAGAGGGCCTAAGTATGGACCCGGGGAAGGTCCAAGCTGTGATGAACTGGCCCATTCCGAAAAACGAGAAGGAGATACAAAGATTCATTGGCTTCGCCAACTTCTATCGGAAGTTTATCCGGAACTTCTCCAAGGTCATATCACCAATCACCCAACTCACCAAGAAGGCAGTCCCCTTCTCCTGGACGGCCGAGGCCCAGGAGGCCTTCACCAAGTTGAAACTCCTCTTCACTTCTGCCCCAATCCTAATCCACCCGAACCCCGAGCTCCCATTTACAGTCGAAGTGGATGCATCAGACTCTGCGGTGGGGGCAGTTTTGTCACAACGGACAGGGGAGAGGATGCTATTACACCCGTGCGCATATTTCTCCCGCCAGATGTCCCCCTCCGAGAAGAACTATGACATCGGGAACAAAGAACTGCTGGCGATCAAGGATGCCTTCTCCGAGTGGAGACACCTGCTGGAGGGAGCCACCAACCCCATAATTGTACTAACTGACCACAAGAACCTCGAGTTCATCCGCAGCGCTAAGAGACTCTCAGCCAGACAGGCCAGATGGAGCCTATTCTTTTCCCGCTTCAACTATCTCATCACCTATCGCCCTGGATCAAAAAACGGCAAGGCTGACGCCCTCTCCAGAATGTTTTCCGAGCCCTCACAGAGTAACAAGGGCCAAAATAACATCTTACCCGAGAGAAGGGTCGTAGGGGCCACCTACTCTAAAGAACTCCTGGGCACAATCAAAGAAGGATACGAAAATGACCCCTTCCTCGCCCACCCCACAAGGAATATCAGCCTTACGTTTAAGAACGGTCATTGGTTTCATCAGGACCTACAACTATATGTACCAGAAATCGCACGGCTCGAAGTGCTCAAATTCAACCATGATTCCAAGCTGGCCGGCCATTTTGGCATAAGAAAAACCCAGGAGCTTCTCTCCCGCTCTTTCTGGTGGCCAACATACAAGGAGGACATCAAGAGGTACATCTCCTCGTGCGCGGTCTGTGCCCGCAATAAGACTCTTCGTTCCTCCCCTGTGGGTCTGTTACAACCCCTCCCTATTCCCTCCCGCCCCTGGGGCTCGATCTCCATGGACTTTGTGGTAGACCTTCCTCCTTCAAAAGGGATGAACACTATCCTGGTCGTGGTCGACCGTCTCACCAAGATGGCCCATTTCATCCCCTACAAAGGCATACCCACCGCCAAACAGACGGCCGATCTAATTCTCAGAGAGGTCTTCAGGCTGCATGGGATCCCGGACGACGTGGTCTCCGACCGAGGCGTACAATTTGCCTCAAAGTTCTGGAAGAACTTCTGCCTGGCGCTCGGGGTTAAAGTGAACCTATCCTCCGCTTTCCACCCTCAGTCAAACGGGCAGACTGAGAGAACTAATCAGACCCTAGAGCAGTACCTACGCTGCTTCAGCTCCCACCTGCAGGATGACTGGCTTGACCATCTCCCCACGGCCGAGTTCGCCTACAACAATGCTGAGCATAGCTCAACCAAGCACAGCCCTTTCTTTGCTAACACAGGCTCGCACCCGGTGTTCATTCCCCACCTGCCTGTCGCCTCCACCCTCCCAGCAGTGGCCGAACGCCTAACAACCCTACAGGAGGCACAAAAGAACATTATAGACAACCTCCAGCTCGCCCAGAGGCGTTTTAAACAGGGAGCAGACAGACGTCGCAAACCCACCCCGGGCTTCCATGTGGGAGACGAGGTGTGGCTGGCCACCAGGAACCTCAGATTGAAGGTCCCCTCCAAAAAGTTGGCCCAAAGATACATGGGTCCGTTTCGGGTCACCGAACAAATCAACGAGGTCACGTTCCGGCTCGACCTTCCGGACTCCATTAGGGTGCACCCTGTCTTCCATTGCTCACTCCTCAAGCCATACGTGGAGAACACCTTCACAGGCCGCCACTCGCCCCCTCCACCACCCGTGAGGGTACAGGGTGAAGAAGAATACGTTGTCGCAAAGATCCTCGACTCCAGGATCCACCGGGGAAGACTACAATACCTAATTGGGTGGGAGGGTTACCCTCCCGAGGATAACTCCTGGGAGCCAGAAGAAAATGTCCACGCCCCCAGACTGGTAAAAGAGTTCCACCAACGGCACCCCAGTAAGCCTGCCCCTGCGGTGCCCGGAGGTCACCTTGGAAGGGGGGGAGTACTGTCGGGATTCGAACCCGTGACCAGCCACATCCCAGGCGGTAGCCCTGCTTACTAGGCTACCGTCCTCTCTGGACATTACTCCCTGAAACCTATTATGTAACCTCAGTCTTGCCAAGCCTTGCTCATCACCCTTGATTCCCCACACCTGGTACTTCCCTATATAAGTCCAGCCCCTTGCACTCTAGCTTGCTGATTATTGAGCTCCTGAGCCTTGATCAAGCTTCTCCTTATCTGCTGCTCCTGCTACAACTGGAAGTCTACTGCTACCACCGTTGCCATCCGGATTGTTTGACTACGCTTACTGCCGCCTGCCCTGACCCACCGCCTGCCTACCGACTACTCTTCTGCTTGACCCTACCTACTGAACTGCTACCACCGTTGCCACCCGGATTGTCTGACTACGCTTACTGCCGCCTGCCCTGACCCACTGCCTGCCTACCGACTACGCCTCTGCCAGACTTCCTGCACCTACTACCTGCCTGCGGTCCTTGCCACTGGGCTCCACTCCTACCTCCAGCCAGCGGTCCTCTGACTCAGGTGAGCCACTAGGACTGTTACACCTGCCTCTTATGAAGCAGGAGTAGCAGATTGATAATTATAAATATATTTGTGGGAAAAGGCAATATAATTAGGCTTAGGAGTTCAGTGGGCACACCTAAGCCCATAACAAGCAGAGGTTTAAATGAATTACTTACTAGTTCTACAGAATCTTTTGCCAGAATGCTGCCTGCAAATTGGACTGTGTTTTTAAGATGATGGGTTCACTTTCAACTTATATGTTGCCTTTTTTCATGAGACCAAAAGTACATGTGTTTTCTTATGTGCTAAAAGACCTGTGTTGTGAGCGAAGCATTTAGAGCAGTACGGACAAGAGAATGGCTTTTCGCCAGTGTGAATGACCTGATGTCTAACAAGATGAGCTTTCTGTGTAAAAGAGCTTGCACATTCAGAACATGCATAAGGTCTGTCACCTGTATGGATCCTCTGATGTGCAACAAGAGAAGATTTGAACACGAAACTCTTATTACACTTTGAACAGGGATATGGCTTTAAACCTGTGTGAACCCTCAGATGTTTGGACATGTTGGAGTTACATGTAAAACGTTTTCCATATTCAGAACAGGAAAATGGTTTCTCCCCTGTGTGTATTCTTTGGTGCAGAGCAAGATCAGATTTCTTTCTAAAACATTTGTTACATTCTGCACATGTGAATAGCTTCTCACCTGTGTGGGTTTGGATGTGCACAGCAAGTTGGGATTTGTACATAAATCCTTTTTCACATTGAGGACAAAATAAGAGCTTTTCATCTATATGAACTCTATGTACATCAAGTTCAGTCAAAAATGTATTTTTTCTTTTGAATTTTTTTAAATTAGGATTTGATCCACCTGAATCGTTTTTCTTATTGCTAGAAGAACAAAGTGAGGTCTTGGCCAAGTGTCTCCTTGTGTTCCTATTTGGATTGTTAGTATTGTCTGAAATTGGAATAATTTTATTACCGGTACATCTTTTAGCTGTAAAATGTGAGACAGTATCTGAACTACCAAGAGAAGATTCCTTGGGTTCAGGAGGAACAGTTGATATATTGTCTGGGAGTATATATGCAGTGATGGGTTTTTCTTCCATGGCATTGTCTTCTGTAAAATAAAATTGTGAAAAATATTAGATATCTGATTTAGTTATTACATTTTTGTCTTCTGAAAGTAATAAATGTGTTGGAAACACAGAGTGTGTTCAAGAGACATTAGTATGAGAAATACTTGAGAGAGGGAGAGTTATCAAAACAAATGTAAAGTTATGTCCATGGCAACCAATCTGGTTTCTGATTTCATGCTCCTTAGCATTTCTGAAAAAAGGGTTTCAAATGAGTTCTTAACAAGTTCTGACTCTAATGCCACCAGATCTAAGGCAGCTATCCTGTAAGTCAATGTTTGACTCTTTAAATAGACCTTGAGACATGACTCGGATATTAATTAAACCAGCACCTCATCTGCAGACAGCTGTTTCATGGTGATTGCCCCTCTTAAGTGCAGAGCAGAGAGTACTGGCTTAACTGGGTGAGAGGCCTAAGTCGGGATTTGGGGGGTACTATCTCTTCTTATGGAGAGAGTGTCTTAACCAGCATGAGGAGACTTATAGGCCATACATGCTCCTCTGGAATTCTGGGAAGAAAGGGATGCAAATGAGCTCTTAACAAGCTCAAGCCTCTAATGCCATCAGATGTAAGGCAAATATCCCATAAGTCAATGTTCAATCCTTTAAATAGGCCTTCAGACATGATTCAGATAATAAATAAGCCAGCACCTCACCTGCAGACAACTGTTTCTGGGTGATTGCCCCTAATCAGTGCAGAGCAGAGAGTACTGGCTTAACTGGGTGAAAATCCTAGGTCAAGATTTGGGGGGTACTATCTCTTGTGGAGAGAGTGCCTTAGGAGCAGGTATAAGTCTCCTCACGTCTATTAAGGTGCTCTCTCCCCAAGGAGAGATAGTACCCCCCAAATCCTGAAAAATGAAGGTTGGTACATTATTAGTTGGTATAGACAACTGTTCTGCTTATGCTGTGCACTGGTTTGCACTTTGCACCAGTGAGAGGGAAGGCTCCTGTACAGAGATGTATGAGGAGCATATGTACACTGATTAATACTGTTATGTTTTTTATTTATTTTTTATAATTACTAGATTCTAGTTCAACTAAGTGACCTTCAAAATTGTTAATATAAGTCACTTACCTGTTAATCTGATTTGTTGGTGATTTGCCATAATGACTTCCTTATACAGATCCTTGTGTTCTTCTAAATACTCCCACTCCTTCATGGAGAAATAGACAGTGACATCCTGACTCCTTATAGGAACCTGACATACATTGATAAATAATCATATAGAAACATCATATAGAATTATCATCCAGACACCTTGTTTGGTGTTACTGTATTTGAAGTGGTACTCCAGAAGTAAGGATTTAAAAAACATGAATTAAATGCAAGATCAGTGGAGGTCCAGCTTCTGGGACCCCAACCCCCTTCCCTGCAGCTGCAAGGCCGCATCTAGGTGGAGTTTGAATGGAGTATCAGATGTGTATGTGCCCTACTATTTCATTCAAAGGGTGTGGCACTGACAGAACAGTCGAGTGCTGTGTCCCACCAACCTAACATTCAGTGGATATGTGAGTTATATCCATTGTATAGGGGAGAAATTGTTTTTCTGGATGAAATAACCCTTTATTCTGGTATACAATGCTTCAGAACCAAACAGGACTACATTTTCTATCTTGAAAAGTTATGGTTTTTATTTTAAAACTGTCCTTTTCAATAGTTTAAATATACTGGATAATAAAGAAAGCAAGTGACTATGAAGTAATGTCCCACAAGTACTCACCTCTCCAGTCAGCAGTTCAATGATTCTATTGGTGAACTTGAGAATCTTCTGCTCATTTTTACTCGTATTTATTCGTGAGTGAGGCTGATGATCCTTGATGGGGCTCTTTCTGCTGCTGAGGGTATTATTTTTGGCTGGCTTTTTCACGGGTCCATAATCCTAAATTATAAGACATCTATATAAATTAAGAGAAGTGAATGTTTCACTGGCACATGAAAGACTGTAAGGTATAGGATTGCAATGGGTGTCATATCTAGGCCTCTCCAGTAGTCTTTATATGGTGAGACATAATTATAAAGTTCCTCTCCAGTCATGTTCCTGTTTATTAAGAGAAAACAGTGATGTCATGTAATATAATTCCCAGAATCGCTTACCTCTCCGGTCAGCAGGTAGATGATCTCCAAGGTGAGATTTAATATCTTCTCAGTCATTTGACTGTACTTCTCCATTCTGATAGTTTGTACAATCCTTGAAATATAACAGGGTAAATTAACTGTGATATTTGTACCTAGAAATATACAAGAAATCAGTTATATGCTGATGGGTAAAAAAAATTGTTTAATCACCTTTACACTGTGAATTCAAGATTACTGCTTAAATGATTAAGGAGGTTCTCCGCTTTTCCTATACTGATGATCTATCTTTAGCATAGGTCCTCAATATCAGATCGGTAGGGGCTGAATGCCGGCATCCCTACCAGTCAGCTGTATGAAGAGAATACCGCGCTCATACTGTGTTCTCTTCACTGTTTACCTGTTCTTCATCAACACAGCAGCGGCGAGCAGGTGTAATTACAACTCCTCTGCCCCATTCACTGCAATAGGACGGCTGCTTAAATGGGACTAAGCTACGCCTAAGCCATGTGCCCAATGAATGTGACATCACATGGTCTAGGAATAAGGCTAAGCACTTACAGAGAGCCACAGCCTCTTCATACAGTTGACCAATCTGATATTGATCCTGATGAAAGGCTATCAAAAAAACAGAAAACCCCTTTAACTTCAGAATGACCTGACAAACTGAATTTAGCAAGATAGTCAGGACTCTTGTAGGAGCATAGGCTGAAATGCTGGCATCACAGTTTTGTGCAATGCTGTAAACTATTCTGAGTACTTAGGACTGTAAAGGGTGTCTGGCAATCTTCACTATTTTGTTATGCTCCAGAAAGCACATGGCCTAATAAAATACATGGTTGCAGAGTGCTATTGCATTTGTGTATTTTTCTTTGTATATGTATTTCGCCATAGCGATGTGCACCTGCATATAGGGTTGTGCTGATTGAATCCCCCACATTTTTTCTTTGTAGTATATATTGGAGGCGTGGCAATCTCCATGCAGTCATGCACACCTGACCAGTCAATCTGTCCTAGAGGCTGGTTTTAAAGTCAGTATAAAACGGAGTCTGCATATATAGCACCTACCAGTAGCCATTTGGCTCCAGGAGAAGTATATAGTGGGCTCAGCATGCATGTTGGTACTTGCATCCCTGGATCCGATGAAAGCTGTAATGGCACCGGACGGGGTTAAAAGCAGAGTGTGCTTGCACCTGCATTCCCTGGACTTTGTGTGGCTGTCATGGCCCACAAACAGGTAGGAACTAGTGTTAGGGACCACTCCATAGAGGCGACCTTGACGTGGTGAGTGGCTTATTACGCTTTGGCCAAAATGTACACCAATGCCTCATCCAGCATAGAGGCAGGGCAGAATGCTGGTTGCAGAGTGCTATTGCATTTGTGTCTTTTTCCTAATAAAATACATACTTACCTATTTCCTGCCTCTCCAGGCCTGGGTCCTAGCTCCCTTCGTCCATCTTCTGGTCGCAGTACGGATATGGTCACCTGCTCCGCTGCCATCAGTAACTGGCTTCAGCGGTGATGTGCTCCCAAGCAGCACATCACTGTTGGCTCACATGCCACTTGGGGACATGTAACTGCTGAAGCCATGAAAGACAGCTCTGTAGGGCAAATACACTTCATTTTAAAAAGTCCACATTTTCCAGGTTGAGAGCTGAACTATTGTCTACTTTGGGCATAATTACACTGCAACATATATATAATTCTATAGGTAACAAATATACATGACAAAAAGAATTAACCATCCCTAATGAAGTACGGTCTATTAGCCCCCATAACCCACAAAAATCTCTCTCTCCAACAGCACCACCTCCATATAATGGCCCGGAGGGGTGGACATGTCCTAAGTGGGGACAACAAAACCCAGACACGAGAGATATGCTCAGCCTGTGGGGGGCCCAAGCCACCCCCCTCCCAGTGTGCGCTTATACCCACTGGTCAATAAGACCCTCCCCACATTCAGAGCTGGGCAAGTGGAAACACATGATTATAAAGTTTATCGGCCATGGACCCCTAGTGAGTTGCTGGCCATGTGTAATACTTTGCCAGACCCCCATACTGTCCCCAGTACTTTCGTAAATTGGAAAGTATCCAGACCGCATATAAAGCCACTTGGGCGGATCTGGAGAGTCTTCTAGAGACAAAAGGAGGGGAAGTACTTAAGAATCAAATGTTGGCAAAGGCCCCTGGTATTGTCCCCATAGATAAAGTCACAGACCAGTTGGGCCAGGAGTTTATTATGGCCCTCAAACCCTGGGTGAAAGAGCAACAGGATAATCAAACTGTTACCTTTAACCTGAGACCCCCCCGGGATCATTTGTTTATCTATATACTTTTTCAATGATGTAAAATCCCACCATGTTCAGAGCTCTTTTAAAAATTACTTCTCAAGCGAAGACATTAATACATTCAGGTTCAGGTTGTCCTAGACTATTTGCTCTGGTGTATCAAAAATGGTGTTAATTTTCAATAGTCTATCTCCATCATCCTCCATGGGATGTAAGAATATATGCACGATACTACCAGAGAAAATAACTACAGAATCTGTATGGTACCAGAACAGGGAGTGCTCGCTGTCCAAGTTCAATAGGCCAAGAGAGACAGATTAGTAACACGGCTCTCACCTGCTCCTTCTTTGCTATGAGCACGAAAGATAGGCCGCACTTGGTGCGGATAACTTGAGGTCCAAACCAGAAAACGAACATCCAGCTCAGTATCTCAAAGGTTCAACTGTACTTTATTGATGCGGTTAAAAATGTGCTGTTCCTTTCATATTGAATTTCTGCACTGTATTATTTCTTGTTTTACCTATGTTGTTTAAGTCTATTGTTCTCTGCTGCCATCTGCTGGCCGGAATTTGTATGCTGCACGCCTCGTTCGTTGTCTATAAAGTTTTATCTCTGGGCGTGGTTTTAGCAGCCTTGGGCCTGGTCACTTCCTGTAGCCTTTTTCAGTGCTGCATCCTTTGTGACTGGAGACACACACCTTGGCTTGTGAAGGCATCAGTTTTTGACCAGCAGTAGCCTCAGCAAAGACATCCACATCACAGCATCTACTGCATTCCTGTATTGCATCACCGCATGTCACTGCTCTGGATCAAATAAACCCACGTTTGATTGCATCCTCATGTCTACGTCTGGATCCATCTAACCTGAGCATCTGCCGGTCCGGTCTGCTCCACTGCTTGGATACGAAGGTAGGACAGTCACAAAGTTATTATCAGTTACATCTTCATTCGCCTTCATGTGGGGACAGAACAGTCAAAAACTGCCTTAAAGCCTTATACCCAGTCAATATCCGTCTGAATGTCCAATGCCCGGCTGCAGGTTCCCTCAGAGCCCAGTACCACACTCAGGAACCTCCCCTGCAACAGGCCCACTCCCAGCAAATCTGCCCGGCAACAGTGCATGTCCCATAAGCCTAAGGGGAAGCACGGCGTGTCCGCAGTAGATATACTCTCGCCTGGAAGTCCTCCACTACTCGCCAAGCCACTTTCTACATCCTATATTAACCCTTGCTCGCATGATATAAGAACTGTTCACGCACGCGGGGCCTCCCTTATACCAAATCCCCGCAATTCACTAAAAGGACTTTGGAAAACTCATCGGGGTGCCTCATCTGAGCCGCACTGCAATTTTCAGCCCCCAATTCAAAAGTTTGATTTCTTAAAGAGACAGCGCACCTTAAATCAAAATGTCCGAAAAGGACCTTGTACAGTTCCCCAGTGATGAAACAAAGCAAATGCAACCTGATACTGATCATTATGAAGAGCTGGAGGTAGAAACCACACTTCCAGCAGACCAAGTCACGCGACCAAGGCGCTCTCTCAAACTAACTATAAAGATCACAGAAAATTATCACACCAGGAAAGATGAGCTATGTGACAACCTGGAAGAGCTATGGGAACGAGTTTCCTCCCTCATATCAGGACTTATGTCCTCCTCAGGTGATGGCACCAGCTTACAAGTTGCCGTCGGGCGGCTGAACGCAGCCCATGAAAGATACAAGAAACTGTCCACAAGGTATATAACCTTTCTAAAAGACTCTAATATTGAAGAAGCCCCGTCAGAATTGTGCAAGGCAGAATCAATAGACAGACAAAGAGACGCCATGGTGCTGGATGCTAAAGATAAAGTGGAACTCTGTATCTCTCATTTGCAAGAAACTAGATCACACAGATCGCATTCATCCAAACATTCCTCGCGGTCCTACAGATTATCATGCTCTAGAAGCTCCACCCTGAGCGAAAGATTACTAGAGGCCCGCATAAATGCAGAGCAATCCAAAGTGAGGCGTTCCTTCACCGAAAAAGAAGTCCTTGCGAGGGCAGAGGCACAGACGGCGGCCAAGAGGGCTGAAGCGGAGGCAGAAGCCAAGAGGGCAGAAGCAGAGGCGGCGGCCAAGAGGGCTGAAGCGGAGGCAGAAGCCAAGAGGGCTGAAGCGGAGGCCAAGAGGGCTGAGGCGGCGGCCAAGAGGGCTGAAGCAGAAGCCAAGAGGGCAGAAGCGGAGGCTCGAATAAAGATCCTTGAATCAGAGAGGGAAGAGGAAATTGCATTAGCAAAAGTAAGACTACTTGAGCAAGCATTGAGCCAAGGCCTTGATTCAGTTGAGGAGATAGACGATCCAGCTGATCGCACCAGCGACTACATACTGAAACAGTTATCTGCACCACCCCCAGTGTGCAGTACGGTCCAAGCCAACAACACTGAAACCTCCAAGTCAGCTCTACCTGCAGTGGCAGCGATACCCACAGCACCTGAGCAATCCAATAACAGTTGCCCAGACGCGCCCTCTCAAGGGCAGTTATTATAGCAAGATGGCTACCAGATGTTTCCTGGCCTACCTCCACAGCTCAAGCAGCAGTCATCAGAATCTACAGAGGCTAGACCACAGCTCAACCCTGCAGCAACATCATTCTACCCGGAAGCATCTCACCCTTTCACGCCACGCAGCCTATACGCCCCAGGGGCTTCACAAGTTGTCATGGCAACAAGCAGTGAGAAATCAGATATGTCTGAGTTTGCCAAGTTTATGGTGAGCAGAGAGCTAATTAACACCAGTCTCTCAAAATTTGATGACCGTGCGGAGAGCTACAGAGCCTGGAAGGCAACCTTCAAAGCCGCCATCGCCAACCTCAACCTAACTGCAGAGCAGGAGCACGACCTCTTGATCAACTGGCTGGGCCCAGGCTCCACAAATCGCATCAAGAGCCTTAGAACTGTCTATGTGGGACAAGCAGAAGCAGGTCTCGCTGCAGCCTGGCAGAGACTCGAACGCACCTTCGGCAGTGCAGAAGCAATAGAGAAGGCTCTATTCAGGAGACTGCAGAACGTCCCCAAGATCAGTCTCAAAGATGTCCATAAGCTTCAGGATTTAAGTGATTTGCTCATGGAACTGGAGCTTGCCAAAAGAGACCCTCGTCTGTCCGGGCTGTGCTACCTAGATACAGCCCATGGGGTGAACCCAATTGTCGTGAAGTTACCATACAGCCTGCAAGAGAAGTGGGCGGCATCAGTCTCAAGGTACAAAAGAGTGCATGACGTCACTTTTCCCCCATTTATTCATTTCTGTAGATTCATCGATGAACAGTCCCAGATGAGGAATGACCCCAGCCTCGACTTCCTGGAGTTCAATACTACAGCCTCAGTGACACCATCATCAAGGTATGAAAGTATTGTACATAAACACAGAGACTTTAAGAGCAGCGTGAATGTTAGAAAGACTAACCTACCATCATCTGCAGTACCCACTGGTAGACAGTACACTACCTCATCAGGAGACAAGGCCTTCAATCGTGAATGTCCCATTCATAAAAAACCACACTCACTGAACAAATGCAGAGGATTTAGATCCAAAACAATACAGGAGCGCAAGAAAGTCCTGACCGAGCTTGGGGTATGCTTCAGGTGCTGCGCTTCATTGGAGCACATGGCTAAGGACTGTAAATCCATTATCAAGTGGTGAGGAGTGTCATAGTGAAAGACATGCCTCAGCTATGCACCCAACTCCACTCACAAGGGATTCACCTGCTGCTGTCACCACCAGTCCTGCTCAAAGTCATGGCGGGGAGCCCCAGAACCACGCTAACACAGCCACTGCTGTTTCCTGCTCATGCTCGGACGTATGTGGGGAGGGCCAGAGTGAGAAATGTTGTGCCCGCATATGCCTAATCAAGGTCTACCCGGAGGGGCTACCAGAAAAGGCAGTAAAAATGTATGCCATCATTGACGACCAAAGCAACCGTTCCCTAGCAGGACCTAAATTCTTTGAAGCCTTTGGAATAAAGGGACCATCAGAACCTTACATCTTAAACACCTGCTCGGGTCGCATAGAGACTAGCGGCAGGAGGGCACAAGGATTCATCGCTTGTTCCATCAGTGGAAATTCGGAAATACCTCTACCGACGCTGATCGAATGCGATCAAATACCCAACCATAGGGATGAAATTCCTACCCCGGAAGCTGCATTTCACCATCCACACCTAAGGCACCTAGCCAACGTTATCCCACCTATGGACAACAACGCCGAGATTCTACTCCTGCTTGGCAGAGACAATCTAAGGGTACACAAGGTGCGTCAACAGTGTAATGGTCCCGACTATGCACCATACGCCCAGAGACTGGACTTGGGATGGGTAGTCATAGGAAATGTATGCTTGGATCAACCAAAAATCCGCTCATTCAAAACGTACGTGCGTGGAGATGGACGCACAACTTGCATTAAGCCTTGCCCTCATCACTATGAGGTGAAAGAGAAGCCTCCAGACCTCATACAACCACCTGACAACATTCCTCCCTACTTTGCTGACAACTTGGGAAGATTAGTTTTTCACACAAGCAAGGACGATGATAAAGTAGCTTTGTCAGTAGAGGACAGAGAATTTATCAAGATAATGGACAATGAGTTCCTTAAAGACGAAACCAATCACTGGGTTTCTCCATTACCCTTCCGAGCTACCAGGGTTAGACTCCCGAACAATAGGGAACAAGCTCTGTCTAGATTTAACTCTCTTCAGCGTACCATGAACAGTAAGCCTGAGATGAGAGAACACATCGTTGCCTTTATCGACAAAATATTCCGCAACAACCATGCAGAACCAGCTCCATCCTTAGGGAAGAACGACGAGTGCTGGTACTTGCCTTCATTTGGAGTGTATCACCCACGGAAACCTAATCAAATTAGGGTTGTTTTCGACTCAAGTGCTAAACATCAAGGTGTATCGCTTAATGATGTCCTTCTCACAGGTCCTAATCTGACGAATAACCTAGTTGGAGTGCTGATGAGGTTCAGAAAAGAGCTTGTTGCCATCACCGCTGACATTGAACAGATGTTCCACTGTTTCGTAGTCAGAGAGGACCACCGGAATTTCCTCAGGTTTCTGTGGTAAAAGAATAACGACACCAACGCAGAGATGGCAGAATATCGTATGAGGGTACACGTATTTGGAAACAGCCCTTCACCTGCCGTGGCAACTTACGGCCTTCGGCAAACTGCATTAGAGGGAGAATCCAAGTACGGTAAAGACGCCAGAGACTTTGTAGAAAAGGACTTCTACGTAGACGATGGACTCAAATCACTACCGACTGAAGAAGCGGCTATCGATCTGCTCAAAAGGACTCAAAGTATGTTGTACCAAGCTAAACTTAGACTACACAAAATTGCTTCAAACAGCCTGGCCGTTATGAGGGCCTTCGAATCAGGCGATCATGCACCAGGATTCAAGGACATTAACTTGGGACTGGACAGTCCACCTGTGCAGAGGAGCTTGGGCCTCAGATGGGATCTCTCGGCTGACTCCTTCGGTTTTCAGATAAGTTGTGCAGACAAGCCATTCACAAAGCGAGGCGTCCTATCAGTGGTAAACAGCCTATTTGATCCGCTGGGATTTGTAGCGCCCATTATTATACAAGGTAAATCTCTACTGAGACAGTTTTCTGAAACAGTCAAGGATTGGGATACCCCACTTCCCTCCGAGAAAGAGCAAAAATGGGAAGCCTGGAAGCGATCTTTGTGTTCCTTGGATGAGATCCACATCCCGAGATGCTATATTAAAACCTCACTTTCCTCTAGCATAAAGAAAGAACTCCACGTGTTCTCGAACGCCTCCACGGAGGCCATCGCAGCGGTCGCCTATCTGAAGGTGACAAAACCTAACAACCAAAATCACGTTGGATTCGTCTTTGGTAAGGCTAAGTTAGCCCCCAAGCCCGATCATACTATTCCCAGACTGGAACTCTGTGGGACCGTGTTGGCAGTGGAGATTGCGGATTTCGTACAACAAGAACTGGGTGTCGACATAGCTGAAGTCCAGTATTACACCGACAGTAAGGTCGTTTTAGGTTACATCCACCATCGGACCAAGCGATTTTATGTGTACGTTAGTAACCGCATAGAGAGAATCAGGAGGTCCTCCAAACCTGAACAATGGCACTACGTACCATCCGAACTTAATCCAGCAGATCACGCCACTAGGCCTATGTCTATAGGTTCCTTTATTAACTCTACTTGGCTTACAGGTCCAGAGTTTCTGCTTGAAGAGGCGGACAAATGTGTACAGGAAGTTTTCAGCATCCAGGATCCAGATAATGATCCAGAAATCCGCGCTGAAGTTAGTGCATTAGTCACTGGAACAAAGCAAAACGCCAGCTTCGGTTGTCAGCACTTTGAACGTTTCTCCAGTTGGATGAGACCCATCGAGAACGTCCCTGATGGGTGAACAGGACTGTATCAAGTTTCGCAGATCTTCTCCTTTCCAAGTTGGAAAACAGGACTAATCTATGTTTGCATTCTAACATGTTTTCTTTTACAGGTTGTTTATATTTTATGGACATTCGTCATAGTGAAATCCCCAAAGTGAATTTCAGATGGGGAGTGTGCTGTTCCTTTCATATTGAATTTCTGCACTGTATTATTTCTTGTTTTACCTATGTTGTTTAAGTCTATTGTTCTCTGCTGCCATCTGCTGGCCGGAATTTGTATGCTGCACGCCTCGTTCGTTGTCTATAAAGTTTTATCTCTGGGCGTGGTTTTAGCAGCCTTGAGCCTGGTCACTTCCTGTAGCCTTTTTCAGTGCTGCATTCCTTTGTGACTGGAGACACACACCTCGGCTTGTGAAGGCATCAGTTTTTGACCAGCAGTAGCCTCAGCAGTAGCCTCAGCAGTTAGCCTCAGAAAAGACATCCACATCACAGCATCTACTGCATTCCTGTATTGCATCACTGTATGTCACTGCTCTGGATCAAATAAACCCACGTTTGATTGCATCCTCATGTCTACGTCTGGATCCATCTAACCTGAGCATCTGCCGGTCCGGTCTGCTCCACTGCTTGGATACGAAGGTAGGACAGTCACAAAGTCATTATCAGTTACACCTTCATTCGCCTTCATGTGGGGATAGAACAAAAAATATACATCCAGTGCAACCAGTCTCTGTATACGCGTTTCGGGCTATCAAGTATATAAGTCCTTACTCATGACATGCTGAAGACACAACTAAATGCAGCATATAAAGTGAGTCGACACCTGCGCCCCCGATTGGGCTGTCATGTGACTCAAAAGAGATGCTGCCAATCACATGCATCTGTCACGAGGGTATCGAGAACCACGCCTGACTCCGTTATACCCGGGGTCAGGAAGTCGCAGCGGTTGGCTGCACGCTCTATTTAAGATAGGGCTGTTTTCCTTATGGTAGCTTTCTGGGTTTGCTTTGCAAACCCTTTTGGCTCACTCAGGGATCCGTAGCTCCTTCTCCTCAGCTGTTCCTTGTCCAGCACTCCCAAACCTCCTTATATTCCTCTCTCACACTTCTCTGGTTGACAGAGATAGAACTTCCTGCCTGGACATCTATTCTGACCTTCTGGAGCTGTGTTGCTGCGTTCTCTGGTAGTTGGTCCAGAACGCTACCCTCCGGATCCCTGTTGGACCTTTGTGGTCTATTGTGATCGCCCACCTGGGTGTATGTGTTTGTCTGTTTTGTCTGTCCTCTCCCCAGGGCCGGATTAACATAGGGGCTGATGGAGCTGCAGCTCCAGGCCCCTACCATAAAATAGGCCCATCCGCCAGCCAAAAGGCCGTCGGGAGCTAAAAGTCCTCTGTTGTCAGCTGTCACATAGCACACACACAATGCAGAGACGCTCACCTCACGCTGGCAGCAGGGAGCCTGAGGGAGGGACTCGGGAGGAGCGTAATCTGATCCTAGAGTGAAAGCTGCTTCTGCCAGCCCCTACCCTCCCCGCCCACCAACCAATCAGAGCTGAGGCAAGGCAAGCACTAGCAGCTCTGAGTCGTCTGAGTAGTGCAGGGAGTCTAAGAATAGAAATTAATCGAATGAGTCTCAGGTTAAAAGAATCTAAAGATCCGATTAGTTAGTGACTCATTCGATTCTTTGAGTTAAAAGAGCCGTGAGTCAGACTCTAGAACAGGTTACACTGAGGCTGTCAGCTCTCAGCTGCTTTTGTTGCAGCAGTGATAAGATTAAGGGACAGGAGCAGAGAGATAAGAGAAGTGACAGATGAGACAGAGTTTAGATTACAGGTTGAATTAACTCTTTAGGATCAAATTGGCTTCTCAGGAGATATACACTGCGTGCAGAATTATTAGGCAAATGAGTATTTTGACCACATCATCCTCTTTAGGCATGTTGTCTTACTCCAAGCTGTATAGGCTCGAAAGCCTACTACCAATTAAGCATATTAGGTGATGTGCATCTCTGTAATGAGAAGGGGTGTGGTCTAATGACATCAACACCCTATATTAGGTGTGCATAATTATTAGGCAACTTCCTTTCCTTTGGTAAAATGGGTCAAAAGAAGGACTTGACAGGCTCAGAAAAGTCAAAAATAGTGAGATATCTTGCAGAGGGATGCAGCACTCTTAAAATTGCAAAGCTTCTGAAGCGTGATCATCGAACAATCAAGCGTTTCATTTAAAATAGTCAACAGGGTCGCAAGAAGCGTGTGGAAAAACCAAGGCGCAAAATAACTGCCCATGAACTGAGAAAAGTCAAGAGTGCAGCTGCCAAGATGCCACTTGCCACCAGTTTGGCCATATTTCAGAGCTGCAACATCACTGGAGTGCCCAAAAGCACAAGGTGTGCAATACTCAGAGACATGGCCAAGGTAAGAAAGGCTGAAAGACGACCACCACTGAACAAGACACACAAGCTGAAACGTCAAGACTGGGCCAAGAAATATCTCAAGACTGATTTTTCTAAGGTTTTATGGACTGATGAAATGAGAGTGAGTCTTGATGGGCCAGATGGATGGGCCCGTGGCTGTATTGGTAAAGGGCAGAGAGCTCCAGTCCGACTCAGACGCCAGCAAGGTGGAGGTGGAGTACTGGTTTGGGCTGGTATCATCAAAGATGAGCTTGTGGGGCCTTTTCGGGTTGAGGATGGAGTCAAGCTCAACTCCCAGTCCTACTGCCAGTTTCTGGAAGACACCTTCTTCAAGCAGTGGTACAGGAAGAAGTCTGCAAACTTCAAGGAAAACATGATTTTCATGCAGGACAATGCTCCATCACACGCGTCCAAGTACTCCACAGCGTGGCTGGCAAGAAAGGGTATAAAAGAAGAAAATCTTATGACATTGCCTCATTGTTCACCTGATCTGAACCCCATTGAGAACCTGTGGTCCATCATCAAATGTGAGATTTACAAGGAGGGAAAACAGTACACCTCTCTGAACAGTGTCTGGGAGGCTGTGGTTGCTGCTGCACGCAATGTTGATGGTGAACAGATCAAAACACTGACAGAATCCATGGATGGCAGGCTTTTGAGTGTCCTTGCAAAGAAAGGTGGCTATATTGGTCACTGATTTGTTTTTGTTTTGTTTTTGAATGTCAGAAATGTATATTTGTGAATGTTGAGATGTTATATTGGTTTCACTGGTAAAAATAAATAATTGAAATGGGTATATATTTGTTTTTTTGTTAAGTTGCCTAATAATTATGCACAGTAATAGTCACCTGCACACACAGATATCCCCCTAAAATAGCTAAAACTAAAAACAAACTAAAAACTACTTCCAAAAATATTCAGCTTTGATATTAATGAGTTTTTTGGGTTCATTGAGAACATGGTTGTTGTTCAATAATAAAATTAATCCTCAAAAATACAACTTGCCTAATAATTCTGCACTCCCTGTATATGTTAAAGGCATCTCGTTCAGTAGCTAGATAACTAAGGGTGGGTTCACATCTCCTTTATGGATTCCGTTAACTGGGGACTGTTGGGACTATTTTATTATCAGCCAGTGACTGTGTTACTGTAATACTGTTTCAGCACATAGTTTTCCCTGTGTGTGCATTCACATTTCACTTCACTTGGTTCGTTGTACTGCTGTCAGTGTCAGACTGTTGTCACTGTGGGTAACAATGCACAACAGACAACAATGCACACCCCAGTGACAGCTCCTGACTCCTGTCCTGAGTCCTCCTGTCCGGCGTCAGCCTCAGCTTCCCTTCACTATCACTATAATCCATCACTCTTCCTGATCCTGACTCACTCATAGAGAGCTGAAGAGCCGACTGAGTCAGCAGCAGCAAGTGAATCGAATGGATAGCATCTGCGCATGTGCACCGGCACCTAGAGTCTTCGGTTCACTTGCGAGTCAGCTCAGCAGTCAGTGACTCAGCAAGTGAACCGAAGATCCGATTCATGAACCGGTTCATTTGAATGAGCTGATTCAAATGAACCAATTCATCTGAAAGATCAGAACTTCCCATCACTACTGAGGTCATATCCGGCGGGCCAGCATTACAGGAACAGCACCAGCTGCTCTGATGTCCTGCCGCCGTATATACATCACAGGATATCCGGCGGCAGGACGTCAGAGCAGCTGGTGCGGTTCCTGTAATGCCGGCCCGCCGGATATGACCTCAGTGCGCCTGCGGTTATCCCTCCTGCACGCTGCGCTGTGTACAACCTGCTCAGCAGTTTCGACCAGCACACGGCCCACAGCGCTCAGCCACACCAGCCCGCGAGACAGCAGGAGCTTCTGGAGCAGGGCAGGTATCAGATAAACTCATCCAGTTGGAAGGTAGGGCAATCATAGTGCTGTTATGATTTATGGACACAGCTCTGTGCATGCTTAGCCAGCCTTCTATCTGGCTTTGCATCTTGAGAGTCACAGTCCACAGGCTGTTTCTGAGCCTGTGGACTGTGACTCTCAAGAAGCACAGCCAGATAGAAGGCTGGCTAAGCATGCTGAGAGCTGTGTCCATAAATCATAACAGCACTATGAAAATTACTGACTGGCTAAGCATGCTGAGAGCTCAGTCTAAATAACATAACACATTAAAGAAATTACTATTTCTAGCTGCTAGTCCACAGCAGCTAGAAACAGTAATTTCTTTAAAGGGATTCTGTCACCAGGTTTAACCCAGCTAAAAATATGCTGATGTTCAGGGCGTCTTCACGATTCCTAATGTGGGCTTATAAATGTCATCTGTGGGCTTATTTAGCTAAAAAACAGCTATTACTAACCTGTCAGTCAAACAAATAAGGTGCCCAAGGGGATGTTAATGGATGCAAGGTGCCGGCCGCACCCGCCGCCGTTCATGCCCAGCGCCGCCTTTCCAGACTTCTGCGCCGCCTCCTAATCCTCTGTGCCGCCTCTCGCTCTCCCTCCCCCCTCCTTCTGCTGTAAGTTCTCGTGCTTGCGCACAGGGCTCTGCCTGATGCGCCCGTGCAGACTTTTGGCTTCTTACAGCGAAGTGCGCATGCGCCGGCACTTCGCTCAACCCCTGTATGCGCGAGATCTTACAGCAGAAGGAGGGGAGGGAGAGCGAGAGGCGGCACAGAGGATTAGGAGGCGGCGCAGAAGTCTGGAAAGGCGGCGCTGGGCACGAATGGCGGCGGGTGTGGCCGGCACCTTGCACCCATTAACATCCCCTTGGGCACCTTATTTGTTTGACTGACAGGTTAGTAATAGCTGTTTTTTAGCTAAATAAGGCTACAGATGACATTTATAAGCCCACATTAGGAATCGTGAAGACGCCCTGAACATCAGCATATTTTTAGCTGACAGGGGTAAAACCTGATGACAGAATCCCTTTAATGTGTTATGTTATTTAGACACAGCTCTCAGCATGCTTAGCCAGCCTTCTATCTGACTGGCTAAGCATGCTGAGTGCTGTGTCCATAAATCATAACACAGCTCTATGAAAATTACTGTTTCTAGCTGCTGTTATCCACAGTCCACAGCAGCTAGAAAACAGTAATCTTCATAGTCATGTTAAATGATCACTATAGTGTCAGGAAAACAAAGCGGTTTTCCTGACACTATAGTGCCCTGAGGGTGCCCCCACCCTCAGGGTCCCCCTCCATATTGCCAAGATAGACGCCAAATGAAGGGGTAGTTGCAGGAACAAAATACTTTAATGGTATCGATAAAATATATATGCAATTAAGACACTGAGTGCAGTTCCATAAAAAGGCCCAGCAAAATCCTCAGCACCAGGCCCATGATGCTCTTAATCCGGCCCTGCCTCTCCCTGGTGTTTCCCTCTTAGTGATAGGGGTGCGGACTAGCGATCTAGGGCTCGTTCACGATCTAGGGCTCATTTTAGGGAAAGCCAGGGTTTAGGCACGTGATCGCCGCACGGGTGAGGAACCCGTCTAGGGACGTCAGGGCAGTCAGGTGCCAGCCGCAAGGTGAGTTAGGGGTCTATACCTTTCCCTCTCCCTTGGGCAGGGCTTTCCCTTTTTTCCTCCCTGTGTGCGTGACGTCGGTCATTACATTATCTCTGGCCCTTATTTTGTGTAGGTAAAAACAAAATAAAAAAAAATTAAATTGTTTTTTACCTACTTAGAATCCAGTATGGATCAAATTGCTGCTCTGTCCAAACAATTTCATGGCCTGTCTTTTGAGGTGGCAGGATTGAAGGCGTCGGTCCTCCAGCAACAGCAGCGATTACAACTGACCGCAAGCCCAGCGGTTGCTACTGGTAACCAGGTTGTTGCGGAACCCAAGGTCCCTCTCCCTGACAGATTTTCTGGGGGAAGGGACAAGTTTTTGACATTCCGTGAGGCCTGTAAGTTATATTTTAAACTGCGCCCTTACTCCTCTGGTAATGAAGATCAGCGGGTGGGGGTTGTTATTTCCCTGCTGCAGGGGGACCTGCAGTCCTGGGCGTTCTCTTTACCTACTGATTCCCAGGCTCTTCGGTCAGTGGATGAGTTTTTCGGGGCTTTGGGTCTCATATATGACGACCCTGACCGAGTCGCACTGGCTGAATCAAGATTACGGAGACTCTTACAAGGAGAGCGGCCGGTAGAGGAGTATTGCTCTGAATTCCGTAGGTGGGCTACGGATACCCAATGGAACGACCCGGCTCTCAGGAGTCAGTTCTGCTCTGGGTTATCCGAAAGGGTTAAGGATGCGCTTGCTTTATGTGAGACCCCCTTTTCCCTTGATGCGGTTATGTCCCTTTCTATCCGTATAGAGAGACGCCTTAGGGACAGGTTGAAAAAAACGGAGCAATTGGTAACCCCTCCCAAGCAGCGGTTAGTCTATACGGACTTAGACGAGCCTATGCAGCTAGGAGGAACTACTTGTCAGGTCCGTCCTCCTGAGGCTCGCGGTTTGTTTTTTTTGTGGGGAGAGGGGTCATTTCATTAATGTCTGTCCTTCTTTCCTCAGAAACAAAAGACCGTCGGAAAAACTACTAACCCCAGGCTGTGTGGAGGATGTCAGCCGGGGGTTCACGTTTCCTCCATACGTACATCGCAATTTGTGTTGCCAGCGGTTACTATTTTTGGTGATAAGACGGAGACTATTTCTTTCTTTCTAGACAGTGGAGCAGGGGTAAATTTGATAGATGCCCATTTTGCCCGCACTATGGGTTTGTCTCTCTGTACGTTACAGAGACCTATTCCCATATTCGCTATTGATTCTGCTCCTCTGTCTCAGAGAAACCTCACCCACATTGTTCATAATTTACACCTTCGGGTAGGGGACCACCATAACGAGATGCTTTCAGGTTATGTTCTGGAGGGGCTTCCCACTCCGGTAGTGCTGGGTCTTCCCTGGTTGGTAGCGCACAATCCAGTGGTGGATTGGCAGGCCAGGGAGATATTGGAGTGGAGTGAGCAGTGCAGAGAAAATTGCTTAAATAGCAATTGCTTAGTCGCCTCCATAACTACCCTACCTACATTTATTTCGGATTTTGAGGATGTTTTTTCTGAAAAGGGTTGTCAGAAGTTACCACCTCATCGTCCTTATGATTGCCCGGTTAACCTTATTCCCGGCGCAAAATTACCCAAGACCAGGTTATATAATCTTTCGGGTCCAGAGAGACAAGCCATGAAAGATTATATCTCCGAGAGCTTGGCTAAGGGACACATCAGACCCTCTTCTTCACCCGTGGCTGCGTCCATGCTTAGATTTTCGCGAATTAAATCGGATAACCATCCGAGACCCATACCCTCTTCCTCTCATTCCTGACCTGTTTAACCAGATTGCGGGTGCTAGGTGGTTCTCCAAACTTGATCTTAGGGGGGCCTACAATCTGATTCGTATTAAGGAGGGGGATGAGTGGAAGACAGCGTTTAACACCCCTGAGGGGCATTATGAAAATCTAGTTATGCCTTTCGGTCTGACCAATGCTCCTGCCGTCTTTCAACATTTCGTTAATGACATTTTTAGTCATCTAATCGGCAGGTTTGTGGTAATATACCTAGATGATATTTTAATTTATTCGTCTGATCTGAAAACGCATGAGGTGCATGTCAGACAAGTACTGCAGGTCCTACGGACGAATGAATTTTATGCTAAAATTGAAAAATGTGTCTTCGCCGTTCAGGAGATACAATTCCTAGGTTATTTTTTATCTGCTTCAGGTTTCCGTATGGATCCTAGGAAGGTCCAGGCAATTTTAGATTGGGATCTTCCTGAGAACCTCAAAGCACTACTACGGTTCTTGGGCTTCTATAGGAAATTCATTAAAAATTATTCACTTATTGTAAAACCGCTTACTGACATGACTAGGAAGGGGACTGATTTTTCTAAATGGTCTGACGCCGCTAAAGTTGCTTTTTCCTCTCTAAAAGAGAGGTTTACCTCAGCACCTGTACTAGTCCAACCTGATGTCTCTCAGCCTTTTATTGTTGAAGTCGATGCGTCAGAGGTGGGAGTGGGGGCGGTGCTGTCTCAGGGTCCGTCTCCTGGCAAATGGCGTCCTTGTGCTTTCTTTTCTAAAAAACTATCTGCAGCAGAAAAGAACTACGATATTGGCAATAGGGAACTATTAGCTATTAAACTTGCGTTTGAGGAGTGGCGTCACTTCTTAGAGGGGGCAGTCCACCCCGTCACTGTGATTACGGACCACAAAAATCTTCTGTACCTCGAATCAGCTAAGCGTCTCACCCCTAGACAGGCTAGGTGGTCGCTATTTTTTACCAGGTTTAACTTTGTGATTACCTATCGTCCTGGGGCAAAGAACACCAAGGCTGATGCATTATCTCGTTGTTTCCCTGGAGGGGGTAATGTGAGTGATCCGGTGCCCATTCTTCAAAGAGGAGTGGTTGTTTCTGCGGTACACTCTGTTTTGGAGGGGAAGGTGTTAGAGGCCCAGGGGGACGCCCCGGTCTCTTGCCCCTCAGAGAAATTGTTTGTACCGTTGAACCTACGTTTCGAATTATTAAAGGAACATCATAGTTCGGCACTTGCTGGGCACCCGGGTAGTAAAGCAACCTTGGAGCTATTGTCTCGTCGTTTTTGGTGGCCAAGGTTGCGCCAGGATGTATTGGATTTTGTGTCTTCTTGTTCTACCTGTGCGCGCGCAAAAGTTTCACATACACGTCCTGCAGGGTCTTTATTACCACTCGTCATTCCCAATAGACCATGGACACATCTGTCAATGGATTTTATCACTGACTTACCTTTGCCTTACCTTTGACTTACCTCTGCGGGTAAAACAGTTATTTTGGTAGTAGTGGACAGGTTTAGCAAAATGGTACACTTCATTGCGTTACCCGCACTACCTAATGCTAAGACTCTTGCTCAGGTATTCGTCAGTGAAATCGTGAAGCTTCACGGGGTCCCCTCCGATGTTTCGGATCGGGGTACCCAGTTTATTTCTAAATTTTGGAAAGCTTTTTGTTCCCGTTTGGGGGTACACTTGTCCTTTTCCTCAGCTTTCCATCCTCAGTCGAATGGACAGACTGAGCGTACCAACCAAAACCTTGAGACATATCTAAGATGTTTTGTGTCTGAAAACCAAGAGTTGTGGACATCATATTTACCGTTAGCTGAGTTTGCCATAAATAATCGTCGTCAGGAATGCACTGGCAAGTCACCATTTCTTGGTGCATATGGTTTTCATCCCCAATTCTGTACTTTCAAAGAGGGGGGGTCTTCTGGGGTTCCCGAAGAGGAACGGTTTTCGTCATCTCTTTCATCGGTATGGCAGAAGGTGCAAGCTAACTTGAAAAATATGGGAGGTAGATACAAATGCATGGCTGATAAGAGATGGTCGCCAGGTCCGGACCTAGGAGTGAATGACTGTGTGGTTGTCTACTAGGAATATTACATTGAAGGTTCCCTCTTGGAAACTGGGTCCTAGGTTTATTGGCCCTTACAAAATTGTAGCCATCCTCAACCCCGTGGCTTTTCGCCTGGAGTTACCTCAGACTTTTAAAATTCATAATGTTTTTCATAAGTCGTTAAAAAATTATGTTCCACCTCTAGAACCGTCACCGCTGCCACCCCCTCCTGTTGTCGTGGATGGTAATCTAGAATTTCAGATATCCAAAATTGTTAATTCTCGTCGGGTCCGCCGCTCTCTTCAATATCTGGTGCATTGGAGAGGTTACGGTCCCGAGGAAAGAATGTGGGTTCCTGCGTCTGAGGTAAACGCCGACAGGCTGGTTCAGGTTTTTCATGCCTCTCATCCTGAGAGACCTGGTCCTGAGTGTCCGGAGGCCCCTCGTAGAGAGGGGGGTACTGTCACGAGGGTATCGAGAGCCACGCCTGACTCCGTTATACCCGGGGTCAGGAAGTCGCAGCGGTTGGCTGCGCGCTCTATTTAAGATAGGGCTGTTTTCCTTATGGTAGCTTTCTGGGTTTGCTTTGCAAACCCTTTTGGCTCACTCAGGGATCCGTAGCTCCTTCTCCTCAGCTGTTCCTTGTCCAGCACTCCCAAACCTCCTTATATTCCTCTCTCACACTTCTCTGGTTGCCAGAGATAGAACTTCCTGCCTGGACATCTATTCTGACCTTCTGGAGCTGTGTTGCTGCGTTCTCTGGTAGTTGGACTAGAACGCTACCCTCCGGATCCCTGTTGGACCTTTGTGGTCTATTGTGATCGCCCACCTGGGTGTATGTGTTTGTCTGTTTTGTCTGTCCTCTCCCTGGTGTTTCCCTCTTAGTGATAGGGGTGAGGACTAGCGATCCCACAGGCCCGTTCACGATCTAGGGCTCATTTTAGGGAAAGACAGGGTTTAGGCACGTGATCGCCGCACGGGTGAGGAACCCGTCTAGGGACGTCAGGGCAGTCAGGTGCCAGCCGCAAGGTGAGTTAGGGGTCACCACCTTTCCCTCTCCCTTGGGCAGGGCTTTCCCTTTTTTTCTCCCTGTGCGTGACGTCGGTCATTACAGCATCAACTCTTCAGTTTAAAAGTTAAATGTTCAATCAGCTAAAAATAACATCCATGTTCGACACAAAAATACATCTAGAGTGGGAAAGTATCACTGTATCGCATAGCCTTATTGTTGTAGTATCAAATCCAATATTTTATTAAGTCCCTCAGGCTGACGGCTATCCAGCTGAAAAATCCAAAAGGATTCCCTATTGAGAAGTTTCCGCTTGTGATCACCTCCTCTGACAGGTGCTATAACCCTCTCAATGCCCTGCCCTTGCATGCCGGACGTATCCCCACCATGGGCTACCGCAAAGTGTACACTGGCCGCAGACACATTGTGGCTCCCATGGTGCGGCACGTCCAAGATGTGTTTGCGTATCCTACAGATTCTGCATGTAATCAAATATACAAACGGAAAATGCAAATGTGATCGCACACTGCATCCAGCACTCTGCCCTCCATGCTGGATGAGACATTGGTTTATATTTTGGCCAAAGCATAGTAAGCCACTCACCGCGTCAAGGTCGTCTCAATTGAGTGGTCCCTAACTCTTGTTCCTACCTGTTCATGGGCCATGACAGCCACATAAAATCCAGGGAATGCAGGTCAGCATGCAAGCCAAGTACACTTTGCTTGTAACCCCGTCCGGTGCCATTACAGCTTTCATCGGATCCAGGGATGCAAGTACCAACATGCATGCTGAACCCACCATATACTTCTCCTGGAGCCAGATGGCTAATGGTAGGTTCTATATAAGCAGACTCAGTTTTATACTGACTTTAAAACCAGCCTCCAGGACAGATTGACTGGTCAGGTGTGCTTGACTCAAAGGAGATCGCCACGCCTCCAATATATGCTACAAAGAAAAAAGTGGGGGGTTGAGTCAGCACAACCTGCCTGCAGGTGCAGATCACTAAGGCGAAATACATATACAAACGGAAAATGCAAATGTGATCGCACCTGCATATAGGGTTGTGCTGATTGAATCCCCCACATTTTTTCTTTGTAGTATATATTGGAGGCGTGGCAATCTCCATGCAGTCATGCACACCTGACCAGTCAATCTGTCCTAGAGGCTGGTTTTAAAGTCAGTATAAAACTGAGTCTGCTTATATAGAACCTACCATTAGCCATCTGGCTCCAGGAGAAGTATATGGTGGGTTCAGCATGCATGTTGGTACTTGCATCCCTGGATCTGATGAAAGCTGTAATGGCACCGGACGGGGTTACAAGCAAAGTGTACTTGGCTTGCATGCTGACCTGCATTCCCTGGATTTTATGTGGCTGTCATGGCCCATGAACAGGTAGGAACAAGAGTTAGGGACCACTCAATTGAGACGACCTTGACGCGGTGAGTGGCTTACTATGCTTTGGCCAAAATATAAACCAATGTCTCATCCAGCATGGAGGGCAGAGTACTGGATGCAGTGTGCGATCACATTTGCATTTTCCGTTTGTATATGTATTTCGCCATAGTGATCTGCACCTGCAGGCAGGTTGTGCTGACTCAACCCCCCACTTTTTTTCTATGTAATCAAATATACTGCATAAGTTGTATTACAGTTTAGGTATGACCTTATAATAAATCTTTACAATTTGCAGTAGACCTGAATGACTTAGCCACCACAGTACGATCACAGCATATAGATTTACTATGTCCACATCTATAGCTGCCTTTCGTTATTAACCAGTTTGGCTGCAACATTTTCTAATCTTGATAAAGGCTGGGACTGACATAAGTTGCCACAGAGGAGGCTCTACGGGCCGCACACCTTACACCTCCCGCTGCTATCGCTGCCTATTGTTTGTCATAAGCCAAAATTGGGAGGTGTTTTCTGATGATCTTACAAACTTCAGGATACTCAACACTATATATATATATATATATATTATTATTTTTTAAGCTCTCTTTATTGAGGCAATGAAACGAAGAAAGCATATAATACAATAAATCAAATCCGATGGTATATTCTGGTATATACTGCTGTCCTGGTTGCCATGGTTACTTAGCAATATTAGAAGCATCATACTTACCTGCTGCGCTGTCTGTGACCGGCCGGGAGCTCCTCCTGCTGGTAAGTGACAGGTCTGTGCGGCGCATTGCTTAATGATCTGTCACTTACCAGTAGGAGGAGCTCCTGGCCGGTCACAGACAGCGCAGCAGGTAAGTATGATGCTTCTAATATTGCTAAGTAACCATGGCAACCAGGACTGCAGTAGCATCCTGGTTGCCATGGTTACCGATCGGAGCCCCAGCGATTAAACTGGGACTCCGATCGGAACTCTCCGCTGCCACCAATGATCAGGGGAGAGGGGAGGCCGCACACTGGCAACCAATGATATTAATACAATAGAGGGGGGGCCGGGGGGGGCGCACACTGGCCACCAATGATAATAAAATAGAGGGAGGGAGGGGGGGCCGCACACTGGCCACCAATGATAATACAATAAAGGGAGGGAGGGGGGCCGGGGTGGCCGCACTGGCCACCATTGATAATACAATAAAGGGAGGGAGGGGGGGCCGCATTGGCCACCAATGATATTAATACAATAGAGGGAGGGCCGGGGGGGGCGCACACTGGCCACCAATGATAGTACAATAGAGGGAGGGAGGGGGGGCCGCACACTGGCCACCAATGATAATACAATAAAGGGAGGGAGGGGGGCCGGAGTGGCCGCACTGGCCACCAATGATAATACAATAAAGGGAGGGAGGGGGGGGCGCACTGGCCACCAATGATATTAATACAATAGAGGGAGGGGGGGGCCGCACTGGCCACCAATGAAATTAAAACTGGGGAGGGAGGGGGGTCTGCCCTCTGCTGCCTGGCAGCCCCTGATCTCTTACAGGGGGCTATGATACGCACAATTAACCCCTTCAGGTGCGGTACCTGAGGGGTTAATTGTGCGGATCACAGCCCCCTGTAAGAGATTGGGTGCTGCCAGGCAGCAGGGGGCAGTCATGTACACAGTTCGTAGTATATTCTAACTAGAAGCGTCCCCATCACTATGGGAGCGCCTCTGTGTTAAAATATACTGTCGGATTTGAGTTTTCACGAAGTGAAAACTCAGCTCTGAAAAAGCTTTTATGCAGACGGATCTTCGGATCAGTCTGTATGAAAGTAGCCTACGGACACGGATGCCAATCTTGTGTGCATCCGTGTTTTTTCATGGACCCATTGACTTGAATGGGTCCGTGAACCGTTGTCCGTCAAAAAAATAGGACAGGTCCTATTTTTGTTGACGGACAGGATACACGGATCACGGAGGCGGATGACAAACGGTGCATTTTCCGAGTTTTCAACGGACCCATTAAAAGTCAATGAGTCCGCAGAAAATCACGGAAAACGGAACAACGGCCACGGGTGCACACAACGGTCGTGTGCATGAGGCCTTAGAAGCAAAGATCCTTTGATTTTGAGAGTTATATCTTTCAGTCTAGTATGTAACAAAGACGTTAGTTCCCAGGGCTGTGTCAATTCTTGTTCTACCCTACCCGCCGAAAAGTACAAAGTGCCCCATATCCAGTCCTTGATATGTCTTAATAGAGCTGCTAAATTATACAATCGGATGTTTGGCAACTGTAACCCCCCTTCCTATTTTAGCATACATAGTTTTTTATACGCTATGCAGTGTCTCTTTTTTTTCTCCAAAGGAATGAGGCAAATGCTTTTTGAATACGCATAATATCTATATGTTTCAGTAACAGAGGGATTGTTTGTAGGGGATATAATAATCTAGAAAAGCTTACCATTTTCAAAAGATGGGCTCTCCCGCATAAAGATAGTGGTAAATTTTTCCATTTGTCGAGTTCAGATTCGATTTTGCGTATCAATGGGGGATAATTTAAGGCATAAAGTGACGATGGGGTTCTACCTCTCTTAATCCCCAGATATGTCATATGATCCTTTCGTACTTCTACCTCTTGCCGTGAAGTGTCATTTTGACCATGGGATCGCAAAAATAGTAACTGACTTTTTGTCACGTTTACTTTATATCCTGTAGCTTTCATATAATACTTAAAGGTGTCTATAATTGGTTTCAGATGTATTTCTGGGGTCTTAACATACATCAATAAGTCATCCGCGAAACATGTTAGTTTTAACTCTGTCTTACCTACTGTTATCCCCTCATATAAGTCCGATTGTATGAATAATTGTGCAAGTGGGTTCAGTGCCATGTCGAAAAGTAAATGGGACAGCGGGCACCCTTGCCTAGCTCCCTTTTAGAGTTTTATGACATTTGATAAATGTCCTGGTATATATACTCTGGCTTGTGGAGTTTCATAGAGTGCTTGTAAATAAGAGCGATAAGGCCCTTTTAATCCTACTGTATCCAACACCTCGCCAAGCCACTCCCAGTTGACATTGCTAGGAGTGCTGGATTAGTCGTCTTATCCATCCCGTGTTGGCCATCTTGAGCCAGTAACACCTTCCTAATATTGATAACTGCTGATCTCCCTTTTATGAATCCTACCTGGTGAGTCTGTATCAAATCTGGTAAGAAATTGGTCAATCTATTTGCCAATATTTTAGACATCAGTTTTATGTCTTGATTAATGAGCGAGATGGGTCGAAAAGACTCGGGACATGTTAAATTTTTACCCTGTTTCGGCAGAACTTTGATATAAGCCATGTTACCTGATGGTGGTAGCCTTCCCCCATGCAAAATAGAGTTGTATAACCACAAAAGAGGAGATGCCAATTCCTCTCCTAATGTCTTATAGAATTCCGCCAGATACCCATCATGACCCGGGGCTTTCCCATTTTGCAGAGTTTTTATCGTAGATTTTAACTCTTCCACCGAGATGTCAGCATTAAGGACATTTAGTGTATCTTGTGACAGCTGTGGGAGTTTGACCCTTTGCATCAGTTCTCTTGCTCTGGTTCTATCAAACGGATCCTGTGTGTATAAATCCGCAAAATATTTACCTAGTATTTCTATAACTTTTTTCGGGTGGGTTTGTAATGTTCCCGAATCGTCTTTCAACGGGTAGAGTTATGATTGTCTAGTGTAAGGATGTGTTAGATGTGCCAGCATCTTGCCCGCTTTATTTCCATAGTTAAATAATTCTGCCTGTTTGTGGTTTGCCGTCCAGTTGGCTTTGCCCTCCTGATAATAATCAAAGCTGTGTTTAGCGGTTACCTCAACACTATATTGTGTCACAAAGGTGCTCTGAGGTGTCTTTTCTGATGATGCTTGTGGGTCAGTAGATCTATGTTTCATTTTAGGATGAACCAGCAGGTTTCTATCTGTATCTAATGCCTGTCACATGCACTTAGTAATATGTTTTTGGCAATAAGCCCTCTGTACCAACCTACTTGTGATGTCTCCTGCTACTAATGCAAAGGAGTCCACTTCTGTGCAGTTCTGTCTAGTACGGCTCATCTCACCCCTAGGTATATTGTATAGGGTATGTGATGGGTGACAAGAGGATCCGTGCAACATGGTGTTACCTGCTTTAGGCTTTCTGAAGGTAAATGTACATATGATAGCGGTGACGGAGTCCCCCCCTCAGGCGCAAATCCAAAAAAACTGCTTTTTCAGCTGGATAACCGTCAGCCTGAGGGACTTAATAAAAGATTGGATTTGATGCTACAGCAATAAGGCTATGCGATACAGTGATACTTTCCCACTCTAAATGTATTTTTGTGTCGAACATGGATGTTATTTTTAGCTGATTGAACATTTAACTTTTAATCTCTTTTGGGTCACATGACAGCCCAATCAGGGGCGCAGGTGTTGACCCACTTTATATGCTGCATTTAGTTGTGTCTTCAGCATGTCATGAGTAAGGGCTTATATACTTGATAGCCTAAAACACATAAACTGAGACTGGTTGCACTGGATGTATATTTTTAACCACATCAATAAAGTACCATTGAACCTTTGCGATACTGAGCTGGATGTTGATTTTCTGGTTTGTAACTGGGACCAAGTAACATTTTGGAATTGTGGGAAAAAGGAGCATTACTCAGTCAAATGTCCCCAGAGAGGTCAGGCTACTGCCCAGACCAATCCTGTGAGTTCCCTCAACATTAACTACCCCCTTGACACATCCCCAGGTCCACAACTAATCATCACATCCACATGTGAGGACACAGGGAATTCAATTGACTTTTTGGTAGACATAGGAGCAGCCCATACCCTAATACAAGAAAAATATATGCCTGCCGAGCTTATCTCCTCAGATTACATCTATTGTCAAGGGGTTGAGGGAGGGAACGTCTGTTAAACTCCCACTAACAAAGCCTGTTAAACTTAACATTCATGATGCTTTATCTATTGTCACGTGTGTGTTGGTAAGCCCAGATAGTCCATACAATTTGCTGGGGACTGTCGCGCTTAGTGCCATGAAAGCATCTGTAGATTTGTCTTCAGGAAAACCCCAAATCACAGTCCTTAATGACACTTAGTGCCTCCTCTACCTCTAAATGTACACCCCCAGGGGTAGGGGGTGGCCCGGCAGGCCAGTCCAATTTACAGTGGGATGCTAAAGTTTGGGCAACCTTGTTAATCGTCATGATTTTCCTGTATAAATCGTTGGTTGTTACGATAAAAAATGTCAGTTAAATATGTCATATAGGTGATACGCCTCCTTAGCCTAAAACTTCCCAGGCTGTACAGGAGCTCATTGTTAGAAAGCAGATTCAGCAGCATGACGTAGGTGCGCTGCGCTCCTCCCCCGGCCGCCCTCTCCGCTCTCTCCCCACTTCGCCGCCTGGATGAGTCGAACGCTGAGCTCTGCCCAGGCATGATTAGCCGAGCCCGGCTGTGTTTGAGCGAATTTACGTCCTGAGACGCTGGGGCATGCGTTATGAGATGCCGGGACGCTCTTCTCTCTGGTGGTGAGCTGCTACCTGCCGCCTGACGTCTGGATGGCTATGCACTCGCTGTCTGTCCCCTGTCCTCATCCACCCTGACGCCTGGGGCCTGTTGCTGTATCCTTGTTGCCAGCTGCCAGCTGCTGAATCCTCTCTGCCTCCTGTTGAATCCTTGTTGCCTGCTGCCGGACGCTAGCCATCTGATCCCTGCCGCTGGATGCCTGTGTTCCATAAGAGCGGTCGTTTGGGCGGCAGAGTGGCCATCTGCAATGGGTCCTGAGAGGAAGGGTCGTCGCACTTTCTGGTGAAGCAGGTACTCTGGGCTGGTGCGAGGGGTGGCTGTGCTGGGGTACCTACCTTCGTGAAGTTAGAGTCCCTAATTACCTTCAGGCGAGTAGGGCTGTGGGATTCCTTTTTGCGTTTCTGCTTCTCCTGGGTCATCTGTGGACTATCCTTGAGATTTTCGCGGTCGGTCTCGACTGAAGACCCCGGTGGGCTGCAGTGCGGCCATCTCGAAGTAGGAGGCAGGACTCTCACTGTGATAAGTTCTTCCGTAAGGCCCCCAGCCTAACAAGTACCTCGGTTATCTCCTTGCTGACGAGACGATTGGGGGAACTGTCAGGTGCTAGGGGGGTATCTCGTTTGGGACCTTGATAACTAGCGGTGTGGCTGGGTTGGCCATAATCGTGCTGATTAACTGTGAGATGCAGGACGGTATGCCCAGCACCTGACTTGTTGGCAGGCCCACCCTGCATGACTGCTACGATTGGGGTACATTTGACTCTCCTGCGGATAAATTCCTAGTGTAACAGGACATTTAGATTAAGAGTGGCCCTACTTGCTTGTGGCCCTAGGCCCTAGGTTCCTTTTACGTTTTTTATGTATTGAGCCTGTTGTTATTCTCTATGTATACAGCATTTATGTCTCCCCACTCAAGCATATTGGGTAATATTGTTTATTGTTTTTGTTTTTTTTCTCTCTTTTTTTCTGTCGAATACTTAGGTATTTGGGAGAATAGGTTACTAGACAGCTTTACTATAGACGGTTGATAAAACCTGGGTTATATAGTTAAATGTGCTATTGATTAAGATATACTTCCACCAGCACTGGAATTACTATTGGAGGTTTGCCTTCTAGCCTATACTCCCAGTTCCGGAGACGATCAGATTTAAGAATGCCTCCAAAGTACCGTAAATCAGGTGGACTGTCTTCGCCGAAAAGTGGTTCAGGGGGGAGTCCACAGGCTCCATTAGACAAATTTCTGAAGTCACCTCCACCTAAAACCAGAGGAGGTGTACAGAGGGTTGTCGCACAGGCGGATTTGGGCTCGAATACTATGGACCGTTTAGAACAGGGCCCATCAAAGTCTAGTCCACCCAGAGTGAAGGCTTTGAGAATATAAATAAGAAACTTGAGGATATACTGGGTGTAGTAAATTTAACTAGTGTTTCTGTTGCAGAACTGTCTTCCTCCCTCGCAGTAGTACAGGCAGATGTCACGATTATAAGAGACGAAGTGTCAAAGTTGAGATCAAAAGTTAAGGAAATGGAAACTGTAGTTAATTCTGTTACCTTAGAGAATGGCCTATTAAAAAAGAGAATAGAAGAAGTAGACGAAGATAACTCCTGGTTAAAAAAGAAAGTGGTAGAGATGGAGGATAGGTCCCGTAGGTATAATCTGCGACTGGTAGGGGTTCCAGAAGGGGTAGAGCAGGATAATCCTTCAAATTTTATTGAAAAATGGCTTCTTGAAAACCTAGGGCCAGCATGTGATCCAGCTACCTTCTGTGTGGAAAGGGCTCATAGAATACCTTTTTAAAAAAAAACTCCAGGGGCTCCACCTAGGTCTATTTTGGTAAAACTCTTATGTTCTAGGGACCGAGACTGGGTTCTTAGACTTAAAAGAGAAGTAGCAGACATCTACTTGGAAGGCAATCTTATATCAATATTCCCCGACTTTTCACGGGAAACCCAACTTAGAAGGAGATCTTTTATCGACGTAAAAAAAAGATTGATGGTTGCCAAAATTAAGTATTCGATGTTATACCCTGCCAAGTTGAGGGTGGTCCATAATGATTCCGTCAGGTTTTTTTCTACACAGGTGGAGGTGGTGCAATGGTTGGACTCAATGGGCTTATGAGAGAAGATGGCAGGTGGCGAGGGGGGAGGTCAATGAGGGGTGATGGTGGGGGGGAGGTTTGGAGGAAGGAAAGAGGTTGATGGGCATTGTGAAATGCATTGTCAACCAAGTAGGGTTTTTTTTTCTTTTGGGTTGGGGGTAGGGGAGGGATTGGCTGTCGTCACTTGCTTCGTGGTTATGCGTGCTCCCCCCTTGCAGATGGGGGACTTGGAATTACTTTACCTTTAGGACATGCCGTGTAATATTCTATTCTGGAATGTGAGAGGGCTGGGAGACAGAGTGAAGCGAACGGTGGTGTTTGATTGTGTGGTTCGTCATCTTCCTGCAATTGTTGTCCTATTAGAGACCCATGTAACATTAGATAGGATCTATACATTGAAGAGGAAATGGGCTTCCCTTGAGTACCATGCTTGCTATTCTTCATATGCAAGAGGTGTCAGCGTATATATCCACCGTGGGATAGAGTTTCAACCTCTAGATAGTTTGATTGACAACAAAGGGAGATATGTATTCCTTTATGGGGTTTGGAAAGGGCAGGAGATGATTTTGGCATTCATTTATATCCCTCCACCATTCAAATCAACGTTTTTTTCACATTTGGCTAAATATATAGCCACAAAAAAGCAATGCCCATTACTAGTGGCAGGTGATTTTAATGCAGTACTTGACCCTGAGCTAGATCGGTTTTCTTCATTCTCTGGGCACGGTCGGACGCGATCCCCTTTGATTACTATTTGCCAGGAGCTGGCGCTAGTTGATATCTGGTGCCACCTCTATGGCAATAAAAAAATTTTGTTCTTGCTTTAGCCAGTCATATGGGTCAATGTCCCGTATTGATCTGGCTTTTGCAAGCCAGGATTTGTGTCGTCGTGTTCTGAGAATGAAGTATGAACCGCATGGAATATCAGATCACTCCCCAGTCTTGATCGGGTTTGTGGAGGCTCTGCCATCGAGTAGAACCTTTAAATTGAATCCGCACTGGTTTGATGTGATAGGGGAGCAATGTCAAATAGACCAGGATATACAGGAATTTTGGGGCTTCGATTTAGGCTCAGCACATATTCATTATGTGTGGGACGCTTTGAAGGCCCATATAAGAGGATTATATTTTACTAAAATCAATAGGTTTAGAGTTGAACAGCGGCGAAGAGAACAACAATTGACGGATTTAGTAATGAGTCTACGCGCTGCCTTAATTGCCTGCCATAAGGACCAATATATTGATCAGTTAAAGGAGGCTAATTCACAGCTTAAGACACTGTTATATAGAAAAGCACAACATAAGCTCTTATTCCAGGGCCAAAAGCGCTTTTGTGAATCTGGTAAAACAGGTAGGTTCCTGGCACGATTGGTGGCTAACCAGAGAGAGGTTACCAGTATAAGGGAAATCAGGAATGCACTAGGAAATAGCGTGAGGTCTGTAGAGGAGATCAGGGATGAATTTGTGAAATTTTATTCTACTCTCTATAAGTCTGACTCTGTTCAGTCGCAGTGATATGGACCAATACCTTCAACAACTGGAGCTTCCTTGTTTATCTGCACAAGATAGAGAGATGTTGGATTCCCCTATCCTTTTTGCGGAATTGCAGGCGATACTTCCATTCCTTAAGTATAATTCATCCCCTGGTCCAGATGGATTGCCGTTTGAACTGTACAGGTATCACGCTAAATCACTCCTTCCGATCCTGCTTCTAGTCTTGAATGAATCCTGTATGCTCGGCTCTTTACCTCCATCATTTAGAGAGGCAGTGATTATCCTGGTGTTAAAAAAGAAGGATCCATGCGATATGGGGTCATATAGACCTATATCGCTCCTTAATACGGATTATAAGATTCTTGCTAAAATTTTGGCTAATCGTTTGAAGAGGGTTATAGCTTCCCTGGTACACCCCAACCAGACGGGTTTTATCCCGGGTCGTCAAATACAGATGAGTCTATATAGGGTTTATCTGAACCTTTCTGTTGGGGGTAGTATAGACCACTCCATCCTGTCATTAGATGCCGCAAAGGCGTTTGACAGGATGGAGTGGCCTTTTTTGTGGGCTACTATGTCTCAGTTTGGCCTGGGGAATTTATTTTTGGAAATGACCCAAATGCTATATGAACAGCCGGTCGCAACTATTAATATTAATGGTATGAGTTCTCCTCCTGTTATGATGAGGAGAGGGATGAGACAGGGTTGCCCTCTGTCTCCCCTTCTCTTCGCCCTCTTTATTGAACCATTGGCCTGCAGGATCCGCTCAGATAACTATATAGACGGCTTCGGGGTGGCGGGAGTGAGTGATAAAATAAGCCTATATGCCGATGACGTGATTCTGTTCCTGGATCAGGGATGGAAAATTCTTCCTTACGTGATGGAGGTAATAGAGAACTACGGTAAATTATCAGGTTATATGCGAGACGCGAGATTTCCTGTGAACGCGCGCACACAGGCGCGCGCGCTCACAGGAACGGAAGGTAAGAGAGTTGATCTCCAGCCTGCCAGCGGCGATCGTTCGCTGGCAGGCTGGAGATGTGTTTTTTTTAACCCCTAACAGGTATATTAGACGCTGTTTTGATAACAGCGTCTAATATACCTGCTACCTGGTCCTCTGGTGGTCCCCTTTGTTTGGATCGACCACCAGAGGACACAGGTAGCTCAGTAAAGTAGCACCAAGCACCACTACACTACACTACACCCCCCCCCGTCACTTATTAACCCCTTATTAGCCCCTGATCACCCCTAATCACCCTGATCACCCCATATAGACTCCCTGATCACCCCCCTGTCATTGATTACCCCCCTGTCATTGATCAACCCCCTGTAAAGCTCCATTCAGACGTCCGCATGATTTTTACGGATCCACTGATAGATGGATCGGATCCGCAAAACGCATCCGGACGTCTGAATGAAGCCTTACAGGGGCGTGATCAATGACTGTGGTGATCACCCCATATAGACTCCCTGATCACCCCCCTGTCATTGATTACTCCCCCTGTCATTGATTACCCCCCTGTAAAGCTCCATTCAGATGTCCGCATGATTTTTACTGATGCACTGATACATGGATCGGATCCGCAAACGCATCCGGTCGTCTGAATGAAGCCTTACAGGGGCATGATCAATGACTGTGGTGATCACCCCCCTGTCATTGATTACCCCCCTGTAAAGCTCCATTCAGACGTCCGCATGATTTTTTACGGATGCACTGATAGATGGATCGGATCCGCAAAACGCATCCGGACGTCTGAATGAAGCCTTACAGGGGCATGATCAATGACTGTGGTGATCACCCCATATAGACTCCCTGATCACCCCGTTCCCCCCTGTAAAGCTCCATTCAGATGTCCGCATGATTTTTACGGATGCACTGATAGATGGATCGGATCCGCAAAACGCATCCGGACGTCTGAATGAAGCCTTACAGGGGCGTGATCAATGACTGTGGTGATCACCCCATATAGACTCCCTGATCACCCCCCTGTAAAGCTCCATTCAGATGTCCGCATGATTTTTACGGATGCACTGATACATGGATCGGATCCGCAAAACGCATCCGGTCGTCTGAATGAAGCCTTACAGGGGCATGATCAATGACTGTGGTGATCACCCCCCCTGTCATTGATTACCCCCCTGTAAAGCTCCATTCAGATGTCCGCATGATTTTTACGGATGCACTGATAGATGGATCGGATCCGCAAAACGCATCCGGACGTCTGAATGAAGCCTTACAGGGGCATGATCAATGACTGTGGTGATCACCCCATATAGACTCCCTGATCACCCCCCTGTCATTGATTACCCCCCTGTCATTGATTACCCCCCTGTAAAGCTCCATTCAGATGTCCGCATGATTTTTACGGATGCACTGATAGATGGATCGGATCCGCAAAACGCATCCGGACGTCTGAATGAAGCCTTACAGGGGCGTGATCAATGACTGTGGTGATCACCCCATATAGACTCCCTGATCACCCCCCTGTCATTGATTACCCCCCTGTAAAGCTCCATTCAGATGTCCGCATGATTTTTACGGATGCACTGATAGATGGATCGGATCCGCAAAACGCATCCGGACGTCTGAATGAAGCCTTACAGGGCGTGATCAATGACTGTGGTTATCACCCCATATAGACTCCCTGATCACCCCCCTGTCATTGATCACCCCCCTGTCATTGATCACCCCCCTGTCATTGATCACCCCCCTGTCATTGATCACCCCCCTGTCATTGATCACCCCTCTGTAAGGCTCCATTCAGACATTTTTTTGGCCCAAGTTAGCGGAATTTATTTTTTTTTTCTTACAAAGTCTCATATTCCACTAACTTGTGTCAAAAAATAAAATCTCACATGAACTCACCATACCCCTCACGGAATCCAAATGCGTAAAATTTTTTAGACATTTATATTCCAGACTTCTTCTCACGCTTTAGGGCCCCTAGAATGCCAGGGCAGTATAAATACCCCACATGTGACCCCATTTCGGAAAGAAGACACCCCCAGGTATTCCGTGAGGGGCATATTGAGTCCATGAAAGATTGAAATTTTTGTCCCAAGTTAGCGGAACGGGAGACTTTGTGAGAAAAAAATTAAAAATATCAATTTCCGCTAACTTGTGCCAAAAAAAAAAAATTTCTATGAACTCGCCATGCCCCTCATTGAATACCTTGGGGTGTCTTCTTTCCAAAATGGGGTCACATGTGGGGTATTTATACTGCCCTGGCATTCTAGGGGCCCCAAAGCGTGAGAAGAAGTCTGGTATCCAAATGTCTAAAAATGCCCTCCTAAAAGGAATTTGGGCACCTTTGCGCATCTAGGCTGCAAAAAAGTGTCACACATCTGGTATCGCCGTACTCAGGAGAAGTTGGGGAATGTGTTTTGGGGTGTCATTTTACATATACCCATGCTGGGTGAGAGAAATATCTTGGTCAAATGCCAACTTTGTATAAAAAAATGGGAAAAGTTGTCTTTTGCCAAGATATTTCTCTCACCCAGCATGGGTATATGTAAAATGACACCCCAAAACACATTCCCCAACTTCTCCTGAATACGGCGATACCACATGTGTGACACTTTTTTGCAGCCTAGGTGGGCAAAGGGGCCCATATTCCAAAGAGCACCTTTAGGATTTCACAGGTCATTTACCTACTTACCACACATTAGGGCCCCTGGAAAATGCCAGGGCAGTATAACTACCCCACAAGTGACCCCATTTTGGAAAGAAGACACCCCAAGGTATTCCGTGAGGGGCATGGCGAGTTCCTAGAATTTTTTATTTTTTGTCACAAGTTAGTGGAAAATGCTGATTTTTTTTTTTTTTTTTTTCATACAAAGTCTCATATTCCACTAACTTGTGACAAAAAATAAAAACTTCCATGAACTCACTATGCCCATCAGCGAATACCTTGGGGTCTCTTCTTTCCAAAATGGGGTCACTTGTGGGGTAGTTATACTGCCCTGGCATTCTAGGGGCCCAAATGTGTGGTAAGGAGTTTGAAATCAAATTCTGTAAAAAATGACCTGTGAAATCCGAAAGGTGCTCTTTGGAATATGGGCCCCTTTGCCCACCTAGGCTGCAAAAAAGTGTCACACATCTGGTATCTCCGTACTCAGGAGAAGGTGGGGAATGTGTTTTGGGGTGTCATTTTACATATACCCATGCTGGGTGAGAGAAATATCTTGGCAAAAGACAACTTTTCCCATTTTTTTATACAAAGTTGGCATTTGACCAAGATATTTATCTCACCCAGCATGGGTATATGTAAAAAGACACCCCAAAACACATTCCTCAACTTCTCCTGAGTACGGAGATACCAGATGTGTGACACTTTTTTGCAGCCTAGGTGGGCAAAGGGGCCCACATTCCAAAGAGCACCTTTCGGATTTCACAGGTCATTTTTACAGAATTTGATTTCAAACTCCTTACCACACATTTGGGCCCCTAGAATGCCAGGGCAGTATAACTACCCCACAAGTGACCCCATTTTGGAAAGAAGAGACCCCAAGGTATTCGCTGATGGGCAAAGTGAGTTCATGGAAGTTTTTATTTTTTGTCACAAGTTAGTGGAATATGAGACTTTGTATGAAAAAAAAAAAAAAAAAAAAATCATCATTTTCCACTAACTTGTGACAAAAAATAAAAAATTCTAGGAACTCGCCATGCCCCTCACGGAATACCTTGGGGTGTCTTCTTTCCAAAATGGGGTCACTTGTGGGGTAGTTATACTGCCCTGGCATTCTAGGGGCCCAAATGTGTGGTAAGGAGTTTGAAATCAAATTCTGTAAAAAATGACGAGTGAAATCCGAAAGGTGCTCTTTGGAATATGGGCCCCTTTGCCCACCTAGGCTGCAAAAAAGTGTCACACATCTGGTATCTCCGTACTCAGGAGAAGTTGGGGAATGTGTTTTGGGGTGTCTTTTTACATATACCCATGCTGGGTGAGAGAAATATCTTGGCAAAAGACAACTTTTCCCATTTTTTTATACAAAGTTGGCATTTGACCAAGATATTTATCTCACCCAGCATGGGTATATGTAAAATGACACCCCAAAACACATTCCCCAACTTCTCCTGAGTACGGAGATACCAGATGTGTGACACTTTTTTGCAGCCTAGGTGGGCAAAGGGGCCCATATTCCAAAGAGCACCTTTCGGATTTCACAGGTCATTTTTTACAGAATTTGATTTCAAACTCCTTACCACACATTTGGGCCCCTAGAATGCCAGGGCAGTATAACTACCCCACAAGTGACCCCATTTTGGAAAGAAGAGACCCCAAGGTATTTCGTGATGGGCATAGTGAGTTCATAGAAGTTTTTATTTTTTGTCACAAGTTAGTGGAATATGAGACTTTGTAAGAAAAAAAAAAAAAAAAAAAATCATCATTTTCCGCTAACTTGTGACAAAAAATAAAAAGTTCTATGAACTCACTATGCCCATCAGCGAATACCTTAGGGTGTGTACTTTCCGAAATGGGGTCATTTGTGGGGTGTTTGTACTGTCTGGGCATTGTAGAACCTCAGGAAACATGACAGGTGCTCAGAAAGTCAGAGCTGCTTCAAAAAGCGGAAATTCACATTTTTGTACCATAGTTTGTAAACGCTATAACTTTTACCCAAACCATTTTTTTTTTACCCAAACATTTTTTTTTTATCAAAGACATGTAGAACTATAAATTTAGAGCAAAATTTCTATATGGATGTCGTTTTTTTTGCAAAATTTTACAACTGAAAGTGAAAAATGTCATTTTTTTGCAAAAAAAATCGTTAAATTTCGATTAATAACAAAAAAAGTAAAAATGTCAGCAGCAATGAAATACCACCAAATGAAAGCTCTATTAGTGAGAAGAAAAGGAGGTAAAATTCATTTGGGTGGTAAGTTGCATGACCGAGCAATAAACGGTGAAAGTAGTGGATTAATTGGACAAAGTCATCGCTCCTCCCGCTGAACCGGAAGGCTGTAGATGAAGGGAGGGGGGTCAGTGTTCTGGCCCCCAAGGATACTTTGGAATATTTGGGAGTTAAGATTGGGGTACCCATAAATAGGTTTTACGAGCTGAATCTGGCCCCGGTATTGAATAAAGTTAAGATCAAGATAAGCGCTTGGCAGAAATTGATGTTGGCTCAGACAGATCGAATAGCATTGATTAAGATGATTATCTTGCCTATCGTCTTGTTCCCGATATGTGCCTCCCCAATCTGGATTGACGATATATTTTTTCATAGATTGGAGACTCTGATAAACGATCTAATTTGGGGAAGGAAGAGGGTGCGTATAAAGCAGAGATACTTATGGTTGTCGGAGGAAGATGGTGGGTTGTCACTTCCCTTTTTTCAAGGTTATTATTTATGCGCACAGATACAGCGTTGTTGTTTTTTGAAAGAGAGTTTACTCCTACGCTACTTGACTAAAGTGATGGATAAACCAATAGAGAATATTTTTGCATGTTTGGAGACTGGGTATATGGGATTGGAGAAGTCCTTGCCGATCCCTTGCTCACTACAGAGGGTATGTATTAAGCTGAAGGATATTCTTAAAGTTTCTAGTCCCTTCGCTTTTACTCCTCTGTGGGAGAACAGGGGGCTAGCGGAATTCTTCAAAATTACAGATTTTGGTTATTGGTCACGCAAGGGTATTAATAAAGTGTCTCACCTTTTTTATTCGGGCCATTTTAAATCGTTTTGGGAATTTGGTTTCACTTATAGTTTACCACTAGATGTGTTTATGTATACACGTTTAAAACACACTTTTGTAGCCTCTAGGAATAGGGACTTCATTTTTCCACGAGAGAATTTATTCTTTGA
This sequence comes from Bufo bufo, assembly GCF_905171765.1. Lineage (NCBI taxonomy): Eukaryota > Metazoa > Chordata > Amphibia > Anura > Bufonidae > Bufo > Bufo bufo. The sequence continues at coordinate 179,773,806 of NC_053394.1, forward strand.
TTGTGATGTTCAGAAGTATGAGAAGGTGAAGATCTCTGCATTGTACGCTAAACTCCGAATGGCATTGGCAACTGTAACTCCTTTTAAAAGTCCAAGTAAGTGGGAGCAAGAGTTGAATTGCTCTCCACTACAGTGGTCCTCCATCTATAAGAATGTGAGGAAGGCGTCGGTTTCCAATGCCCATAGATTAATCCAATTTAAGATTTTGCATCGATTATATTATACCCCAAAAATCCAAGGAAAATTCCCTCAAAATAAAGCTAGGGATTGTTGTTGCCCTAAATGTTTATATGTTAATGCGGACTATATACATTTGCTTTGGGGCTGTATTAAAATAAAAAAATATTGGGAGCAAGTGTTCTCTTCCCTACAAAAGGAGTCCGCTTCAAATTACAACCCGGGCATTTTGACAGTGATTTTGGGATACTATCTCTCAGAAATGGAAACCCCCCTCCGGGTCAGACAGATCTGGATGAGGGGATTGATGGTTGCTAAAGCTATGTTGATTAAGTACCGGGGCTCTGTCTCCCCGCCCTCGCTAAGCGAGTGGAGTTTATACCTTCAACAAATTAGAGTATATGAGGATATTGCAAGAAATTAGGGGGTGGCACGCAAGACCACTTAGTTATATTTAATGTTGTTCTATAGCTGATGGAATGGATTGGACGGCAGCCAATATGGGGAGGGGGGAAGGGGGGTGGGTATTAGTATAATTACTATTATATTGGGTGTGAACTTATATTGATCGGTACAAGTTAGGTATAATGATGTTTATAATTGTTGTGTTATGTATACTGACTTGATCAATATTGGACTATGTACTAATTTGTGGTTTCCAAAATAAAAATAAATATTTATTTAAAAAAATATATATATATCATATAGGAGACACACACAGTAATATTTGATAAGTGAAAGAGTATTTAAGGGGGTCAATTGTAAGTTTCCCTCCTCTTTTAATTTTCTCTGAATAGTAGCAACATGGGGGTCTCAAAACAACTCTCAAATGACCTGAAGACAAAGATTCTTCACCATCATGGTTTAGGGGAAGGATACAGAAAGCTGTCTCAGAGATTTCAGCTGTCTGTTTCCACAGTTAGGAACATATTGAGGAAATGGAAGACCACAGGCTCAGTTCAAGTTAAGGTTCGAAGTGGCAGACCAAGAAAAATCTCGGATAGACAGAAGCGACGAATGGTGAGAACAGTCAGAGTCAACCCACAGACCAGCACCAAAGACCTACAACATCATCTTGCTGCAGATGGAGTCACTGTGCATCGTTCAACCATTCGGCGCACTTTACACAAGGAGATGCTGTATGCGAGAGTGATGCACAGGAAGCCTTTTCTCCAACCACAGCACAAAAAGTGCCGCTTGAGGTGGGCTAAAGCCCATTTGGACAAGCCAGCTTCATTTTGAAATAAGGTGCTGTGGACTGATGAAACTAAAATGGAGTTATTTGGCCATAACAAGGGGCGTTATTCATGGAGGAAAAAGAACACAGCATTCCAAGAAAAACACCTGTTACCTACAGTAAAATATGGTGGTGGTTCCATCATGCTATGGGGCTGTGTGGCCAGTACAGGGACTGGGAATCTTGTCAAAGTTGAGGGACGCATGGATTCCACTCAGTATCAGCAGATTCTGGAGACCAATGTCCAGGAATCAGTGACAAAGCTGAAGCTGCGCCGGGGCTGGATCTTTCAACAAAACAACGACCCTAAACACTGCTCAAAATCCACTAAGGCATTTATGCAGAGGAACAAGTACAACGTTCTGGAATGGCCATCTCAGTCCCCAGACCTGAATATAATTGAAAATCTGTGGTGTGACTTAAAGAGCTGTCCATGCTCGGAAGCCATCAAACCTGAATGAACTAAAGATGTTTTGTAAAGAGGAATGGTCAAAAATATCTTAAACCAGAATCCAGACTCTCATTGGAACCTATAGGAAGCGTTTAGAGGCTGTAATTTCTGCAAAAGGAGGATCTACTAAATATTTATTTCATTTCTTTTTTGTGGTGCCCAAGTTTATGCACCTGCCTAATTTTGTTTAAACAATTATAGCACACTTTCTGTAAATCCAATAAACTTCATTTCACTTCTCAAATATCACTGTGTGTGTCTCCTATATGATATATTTAACTGACATTTTTTATCGTAACAACCAATGATTTATATAGGAAAATCATGACGATGAACAAGGTTGCCCAAACTTTCGCATCCCACTGTATCATATTCTACACCTGTTTTAGTAAAAAAAAATCTAAATCTATAGATTTAGACAGGAGGTGGATACGCCGACATTATGTAGAGACTGGTGCCTCTACATAAATTCGGCGCATCCACCGCCTGCTAAAGGGGTCTTAATAAATTACCCCTATTGTGCTTATGTCCAGTCAATCTGAAGAAGGGGTTATATCCAAAAATGCATTACTTTAGTCTATCACTCCAAATAAAGTCTTCATCCTTGCAAAGATGGTGGTACTCATGTGGGCTTCATTTTAATTTGCAGTCCATCCACACTGAGTGTTTGGACATCCATTTTTGTCTCTGTGCTTTGTGTGCAGGCATCGATAAGTTTTTTTTGCAATAAGCCATTCTGTGCCCCGTACAGTAAGTAGTTATGCCCCCTTTGTGTAACACACAGTAAGAATGCCCTTCAAGTGCTTCCACACTGTAGTTATGTCCCCTTAGTGCCCCTACAGTTATGCCCCTTTAGCGCTCCCACAAAGTAGAATGTCTGCTTGGTGACCCCACACGAATCCCCCCTTAGTGGCTCCTCAGTGCTGTCTCTTAGCACACCCACACATTAGCTATGCCCATTTAGTGCACCCTTACCTAGTGTTTCCCCCTTAGTGCCCCCCTACAATGGTGCTGCCTCTTTAGTGCCCCTCACAATAGTGAAACCCCGGTAGTTTTAATAAAATCAAAAAGTAATACACATCTACAGTAGCGACATTCCTCAGATGTAGGAAGCACATTATCCCCTGGCCTGTGTTCTCTCCCGTTCAGCAGGTGTGATGACATCACTGCATTACTCTTGCCTGCAGGGGAGAGCGCAGGCCAGTAAACGGTGGAGCAGGGAGCTGATGGCTCGCTGTTTCACCATTGAATTCAACTGTATCCGCGTCTTCAGCCTGGAAAAAGTTACGAAACTAAATCTAAAGATTAAAAAAATTAAAAAAGGATGGTGGCTCTCTCACTGTTCCACTTTTGGAAAGGTGCACTACCCCACAGCACTCCCAGATGCTGGTACGTGAAAATTGCAGTACAAAACTTGGATAGGGGGTCACTCAATATCAGGCAGACACATGATTGATTGGTATCCACATTAATTTTATAGCAAATAAGCATAAGACATAAAGTATCACATACAGATTATAACATATCATAAAAAGCTAAAATTGCAAAAGTATAAAAATACACATAAATACCGCACTCATCAAAACAAAGTCCCAATGCCTATATCGTAATGGCCGCAATATGAGGGAAGCAAAAATTACCCAGAGAATAGATCGATCCAATTTGAGTCAGATTAGTATCAGTTCAAATAGAGCTAAACTTCGGAATCATGTGTACTTGCATAGAGTATGTATAACAAGCAATGAACACTGCTGTACTGGTTAGTTGTACATTACCACATCTTCATCCAGTGTCGCCGATTATTTTGTATGGCGTAGTATTCGCAATCGTCCGGTCAAACGTATAGGTGAGATCTCCCGCTCCTATGCACGGATACAGCGGTATGGCAGAGTTCTCCGCTGTGACCTGCCAGGACCTGCGTGGCGTCCCACGTGGTTCACTGCTCGGTCATGTGATTTTAAAGTCTTTGGGCGGGGATTCAAATCACCTGTAGTTGAAGTGAATAGATTCGGAGATGCTGAATATGCGATTTGAAATATGCAGTTTGGAGCGCTCCTTTTCGATAATCCCTCACTGTTGTTACAACAGTATTGTATACTAAGGGGGAGGGGCAGCATTATATATACTACAGAGGGGGCCCTTGTATATATAAAATGGGGGCATTGTATATACCACAGACGGGCCATTGTATATACTATGAATATAGAGGGGGCATTACACTATGGGGGTGGTGAGAACATTTTACATACAGGGGGCATTATACTACAAGGGGAGCATTATATGTAGTAGCACTACAGGGGGTATTATAATATAGGTGGTCATTATAATTACAGAGGGCACTGCAGCAGGGCTTTATAAATACTGGGGCCACTATAGGAGACATTATAACTACTAAAATGTTCAAGGGAAAAGCACAGTCGGCACTGCACCGTGCGGTTTTAGCATCCAACCGTATTCACACTTGCATGGTTTCTCCTGCGGTATTATGGTGGTGCTATGTCATATAAAGTGTTGAGTCCAGGGCCGGACTGGCCATAGGGCAGACCGGGCAAATGCCCGGTGGGCCGGGCCGCCTCAGGGCTCGAGTCGAGGGCATAGGCGTGCACACGGGGTGTGCCGGGTGTGCCTGGGCACACCCTAATCACACCCCTGTGCTCCGCCTCCTGCACTGCCGCCTGCCAGCCCCGCACTAGTGTCCGACCGCACAGCTTCAATCATGACACAAAGACACATACTGTAGACAGTGTATCCAGTCCACCCCCACTGCTCCTGTGCTCCGCCTCCGTGACTCCATCTCCCGGCGGCCGGCCGCGTAATGTCACTCACTCCGACGTCACGTGCCTGCTCCGCCTTCATTAATAAAGTGGGAGGAGCATGCGCGTGCGGCGTGACGTCACGCTGCCGCCGGCTGCCTAGTTTGAATGTTTGAAGAGCGGGAGCCAGCCTGCCTGCCCGCCGCGGCCCCAACTGCCCATGCCCAGTGAATGGATGGTGATGACATGTGATGTCTTTTGTGCACTGTCTGTGAAAAAGAAAAACTGATGTGAATTGTGAATACTATCTGGAGTCCTGACTGTCCCAGTCCCAGTAAGTTAGTGATAGATTATTAGATATTAACTAGTACATATACTTTGCACAAGTTTATTTACAAGCTCAATAGCTCACTTACATAAGGAACGGCGGGGTCCGTCTTACAATAGGGACACTGTCAGGGACACTGTTATGGGGGGGGGAGAGATATCTGTGGATGTGGATGATGACACATATATAGCACAAGATGCTTGCGCTGCCATATATGTGTGTCATCCACAGATCCCCCCCCGCCACCCTTAACAGTGTCATCCACAGATATCCCCTTAACAGTCTATTAAGGGGGGGGGGGGGGGTCTGTGGATGATACTGGTATGGGGGGGATCTGTGGATGACACAGATGCCCCCATAACCGTGTGTCATCCACTGATGCCCATAACAGTGGAGTGTCCTCCACAGATGCCCATAACAGTGCGTCATCCACAGATGCCCCCATAACACAGGGGAACTGATGAGAGGCACTTGGGGGCTGATGAGAGGCACAGGGGGGCTGATGGAGAGGCACTGGGGGCTGCTATGAGGCATGGGGCTATTATCTGAGGTCTGATTGGGGGTCATTCATATTGGGGTCTGATCTGAGGTCTTATTGGGGTCTTATTAACATTGGGGATCTTATTGGGGCTGTTAGCTGAGGTCTGATTAACATTGGGGGTCTGATTGATGGTCTGACCTGAGGTGTAATGAAAAATATTTTTTTCTTATTGTCCCCCTCTAAAACCTAGGTGCGTCTTATGGGCCGGTGCGTCTAATATGGCAAAAAATACAGTACTTGCTTGCTCCAGCCGACCTCCCCTGCCCTTTGCGAACGCCGCGCGCTGTGACATCACGCGGAGGCACTTGGGTGAGTTCCCACAATTTTTTTCCCAGGACTTGACCCCTGGTTAGCCTGATTGTGTTCGGCCGGGCACAGCCACTATTCCCGGAGGATGGGGAGGTTGAGATCCACTGAGGATATTATAAGACTTTTCTATAGCTTCCTATATTGTTGCAAGGTCTGTATGTTGGTTGTTGCAAAGCTTGTGTGTTGGCTGAAGCCTTCCTATCTTACTGGTGGCTGGCCCTGCCCCTCAATTGTGCTTCCGGTTTTGGCTCTGCCCCTAGACTGCAAGGGGGTGGGGCCTGTTGGGGGTCATGTGATTGGGCTGCTCAGTCAAAAATGCCCTGGCCTATTTTTTGTCCCAGTCCGGCCCAGTCCAATCATAAAAAACAAGATAATAGAAGAAAAGCGGCACTCACCAATTCCTATTCCAACAGTAGTTTTATTCCAGGTAAAAACATAGCAGATGCGGGTCACTGCACAACAGTACAGGGAGTGCAGAATTATTAGGCAAGTTGTATTTTTGAGGATTAATTTTATTATTGAACAACAACCATGTTCTCAATGAACCCAAAAAACTCATTAATATCAAAGCTGAATATTTTTGGAAGTAGATTTTAGTTTGTTTTTAGTTTTAGCTATTTTAGGGGGATATCTGTGTGTGCAGGTGACTATTACTGTGCATAATTATTAGGCAACTTAACAAAAAACAAATATATACCCATTTCAATTATTTATTTTTACCAGTGAAACCAATATAACATCTCAACATTCACAAATATACATTTCTGACATTCAAAAACAAAACAAAAACAAATCAGTGACCAATATAGCCACCTTTCTTTGCAAGGACACTCAAAAGCCTGCCATCCATGGATTCTGTCAGTGTTTTGATCTGTTCACCATCAACATTGCGTGCAGCAGCAACCACAGCCTCCCAGACACTGTTCAGAGAGGTGTACTGTTTTCCCTCCTTGTAAATCTCACATTTGATGATGGACCACAGGTTCTCAATGGGGTTCAGATCAGGTGAACAATGAGGCAATGTCATAAGATTTTCTTCTTTTATACCCTTTCTTGCCAGCCACGCTGTGGAGTACTTGGACGCGTGTGATGGAGCATTGTCCTGCATGAAAATCATGTTTTCCTTGAAGTTTGCAGACTTCTTCCTGTACCACTGCTTGAAGAAGGTGTCTTCCAGAAACTGGCAGTAGGACTGGGAGTTGAGCTTGACTCCATCCTCAACCCGAAAAGGCCCCACAAGCTCATCTTTGATGATACCAGCCCAAACCAGTACTCCACCTCCACCTTGCTGGCGTCTGAGTCGGACTGGAGCTCTCTGCTCTTTACCAATACAGCCACGGGCCCATCCATCTGGCCCATCAAGACTCACTCTCATTTCATCAGTCCATAAAACCTTAGAAAAATCAGTCTTGAGATATTTCTTGGCCCAGTCTTGACGTTTCAGCTTGTGTGTCTTGTTCAGTGGTGGTCGTCTTTCAGCCTTTCTTACCTTGGCCATGTCTCTGAGTATTGCACACCTTGTGCTTTTGGGCACTCCAGTGATGTTGCAGCTCTGAAATATGGCCAAACTGGTGGCAAGTGGCATCTTGGCAGCTGCACGCTTGACTTTTCTCAGTTCATGGGCAGTTATTTTGCGCCTTGGTTTTTCCACACGCTTCTTGCGACCCTGTTGACTATTTTAAATGAAACGCTTGATTGTTCGATGATCACGCTTCAGAAGCTTTGCAATTTTAAGAGTGCTGCATCCCTCTGCAAGATATCTCACTATTTTTGACTTTTCTGAGCCTGTCAAGTCCTTCTTTTGACCCATTTTTCCAAAGGAAACGAAGTTGCCTAATAATTATGCACACCTAATATAGGGTGTTGATGTCATTAGACCACACCCCTTCTCATTACAGAGATGCATATCACCTAATATGCTTAATTGGTAGTAGGCTTTCGAGCCTATACAGCTTGGAGTAAGACAACATGCATAAAGAGGATGATGTGGTCAAAATACTCATTTGCCTAATAATTCTGCACGCAGTGTATAAGGCAAAAGCCGTTTCGCACTAAACAGTGCTTTGTCAAGCCTCCCGTGACGTGGTTGATGGGCGTAGTAAATACCTCGCTCACTCCCCCACGTGATAACCGGACTGGTGAGACAATTACATCTCTGTGTATCTATTCCAACTAAATACAATACTAAAAACAACATAATCATATAAAGACAGCCAGGTCGTTCTTATCATTTAGACCCAGTGGTCCCATGGCATTGGTTTTAATAATCCACTCAGCTTCTTTTTGTAATAATTTGCGTTTTCTATCTCCTCCTCGTATCAACAACTATGCCTGCACACCTGAGAACAACTATGCCTGCACACCTGAGAACCTTTTGATCTCGCTGATGCATGGTGCGTATAAGCTCAATGAGGCGTGTGGCTCCAATGCCAGTTTCAATTGATCTCCTGTGTTCCCCAAAGCGTACATATAGGGGTCTATAGGTTTTGCCATTATAAAATCGGCCGCATGGGCAGAAAACAACATGTCTTAGATACATTATAAAAAAAAAAAACATCAACACTTATGAAAATAAATGTTTTTCTATTTTAAGGCAGATTGGCTAATTCCCTTTGTTTTTTTCCTAGATCAAGAAGCAAAGTTCTGACATTTACCCAAGCCCCTTCTCTTTATCCACATACTCTACAATCCCTTTGTTGAACTTCATAGACATATCTTTTTTAGGATACTTTTACACTTCCGTCAAAGTTTTCCGGTATTGGAGTTCTGTCCCAGGGGCTCAATACCGAAAAAAAACGGTTTTATCCTAATGCATTCTGAATGGAGAGCAATCCGTTCAGGATGCATCAGGATGTCTTCAGTTCAGTCCTTTTACGGTATTTGGACGGAGAAAAAAACGCAGCATGCTGCATTTTTCTCTCCGGCCAAAAATCCTGAACACTTGCTGGAATGCGGATCCGGTATTTTTTTCCATTGGAGTGTATTAGTACATTAAAATTGTCGCATTGACGGCTCCGGTCTTCTGGTCTGCACATGCGCAGACCTTTAAAAATGTAAAAAAAAAAAATACCGGATCTGTTTTTCCAGGTGACACCGGAGAGACGGATCCGGTATTGCAATGCATTTGTGATCCGTCTACAAATGGTATCCGTTTGCATACAGATTGCCATCTCCGGCAGGAAGTTCCAGAGACGGAACTGCCTGCCGGAATCCAGCAACGCAAGTGTGAAAGTACCCTTAGCCAAACTAAAAAATTCAACTGTCCATTTAAAAATGTATTGACTTTTATATTATGTAACATGATTGGCCCTTTTGTTGTTGGTTTACATTTGCAAAATATCCATAAACCTTGTTTCAAGCATAACATAATTGCCCAGTTGCAATTTTCAAGGTAACAATATGAATTCTCAGATTGTAGAATTGAAACTGATTAGGCTGTTTTCCCATCACATTTTCATTCTATGTTCAAGGAATACCCAAGGCATATACTGTACATTAAACAGATGCTTCCGATGGATGACATCTAGGGGCATCTGTCACAATAGAGTTCCATTGTAAAAAAAAAAGTATACGCTTTTTTTGCTGTACTCTGCAGGATGGAGAAGCGTAGTGTATTAAGCTTTTGCATCAACCCCCCCCCCCGCTCCCACACACACACACACACACAGACACACAGATATGATTAAATGTAGGGCAAAAACGTGGTATGAACCCAGCCTTAAATCTATGTAACTAGATAATCTTTGATTGTTTAATAACAAAATAAATAGTTTAGCCATTGTATGGATTTATAATGCACTGGAGAAGTCTCCTGCTTACCAGTACCTGTGAGATCTACTTGGTTTAATCTCTTCTCTGATGTCTTCCTCAGGTTTGCTCTCTGTTAAACTAGTATTTATCATGTTAAGGCCACCACCATATTATAAAGAACTTCACACCCCTATAGACACTGGAGCTCGTCTGTCTTTCATGTCACACAAGTACTACACAATTTTTAATGAGGCTACTTGCATATGAACACTTAAGTATTTGCATACACTAAACTAGTCTATTGACATTAAATAGCAACAGAATGCTGATGGGAATTTGTTTGTTAAAATGTTTTGTAAAAAAAAAGGTCATTTAAATATCTTGAATTAACTAAGCAAAATAAGAGGGGCACACCTGCATGTGAAGGTCAGATGGAGCTGCAGCCAATACGTTTAAAACTATTTATTAGTGTTCACAGTAAAATAAAATAAATATAGGGTACCTCAGTAATACATTCATAAAATACGGTTAAAACACAAATAACCACATATATGGATTCAGATATTAGCCAGTATAATGTCACTATCAGCCAGTAGGGAATTGTGGATTAAGTAATCCACAATTCCCTACTGGCTGATAGTGACATTATACTGGCTAATATCTGAATCCATATATGTGGTTATTTATGTTTTAACCGTATTTTATGAATGTATTACTGAGGTACCCTATATTTATTTTATTTTACTGTGAACACTAATAAATAGTTTTAAACGTATTGGCTGCAGCTCCATCTGACCTTCACATGCAGGTGTGCCCCTCTTATTTTGCTTAGTTAATTCACATATTTCAGAAGATTGGGGATATCTTTTTTTAGGGGGAGCACCCTTTCCGTATTATTTGGAGGGTGAGCCAATCCATCTATATCCATTTAAATATCTTACCAATCTTTCCAAATATGTTCATCATACACACAATACATTTAAATGTATTAAACTAGGGGAATTTTTTTTCTTTTTTGTGGTTGACATGAATTGGCAATTTCCAAACATTTGTGCCACCTAAAAGCTATATTGGGTTATTTACTAAGACCAGAGTTTAAGCTGCCGGCCTTATTAACCCTTGAACTGGTGCAAGATGCGACTAAGTCATGTCGAGGCACTGGCCTCTACATAACAGGAGCATCCACAGACTGCCTAAATATACACAATCTCCTTTGCTGGCATAGATTAGGTCATTTTCTACACCTAAAAATGATAAATAAGATGCCACTTTTTTTTTAGACCTGACATGAGCGGGGAAAAGTCGCAGACTCAGCTGCAAGTTCCCTCTGCGATCAAATCTGCGACATATATATGCCAAACAATGACCCCTATAGTTTCCACTATGCCAAATGGCATCTTAGTAACAAGATGGTTTCCAAATACACATAGAATCACAGCGGTAGAAGTCAAACATTTTGCATCTTTATAATTTGAAGAACATATGATAGCAATAAGCCAGTGCTTCTCAATTATTTTCTGTCATGCCCCCCCTAGGAAGAGGAAACATTTCGCGCCCCCCCCGCGCGACTGTAAATAGTATCATTTGTCTATAAAATTGTTATAAGTACACCTCTGCATAACACTGTATCCTTATTAACGTATAAGAGAATAAAAAAAGAAAGAAATGTGTATCGGACACACACTTATGGGGGGATCTGTGGATGACGGACACTTATGTGGGGATCTGTGGATGATGGACACTTATGGGGGGATCTGTGGCTGGCACTGTTACAGGGGGATCTGTGGCTGGCACTGTTATATATGTGCCATCCACAGACCCCCCACCCCATAACAGTGCCATCCACAGTGCCCCCCCCAGCCCATGACAGTGCCATCCACAGACCCCCACCCCTTAACTGTGCCATCCACAGATTCCGTGTGCCCGCCGCCGCCGTTTAAAGTTATTAAACATGCCCCCCTCACTCCTAATAGTACCGTATATCCGAATTTCTTCTGTATAATGCCGGCAGGCGGGCCGGGTGGCTGGCGCGTCCCTCAGTGACGTCACTTGTCTGCGCCGCCTGCTTCATTCATAAAGCAGGCGGCGCAGGCACGTGACATCACTGAGGGACGCGCCGGCCGCCCGGCCTGCCTGCCGGCATTATACAGAAGAAATTCGCACACCCCAAAGGCCGGCCCTGAACGAGCCCCCCTTTACGGAGCCTGGTCCCCCCCTGGGGGGCGTGCCCCACCATTTGAGAAGCACTGCAATAAGCCAACAGAGTTGCAGGCTCACTTTTGGCAGATGATGTAATGACGATATGCAAGTATAAGTTATCATCTGTTTTCAGCCTAGGTTTCCTGTCATTTCTACACAATTGCAAAATGTAACTGTAGCGTGCTTGAGAAAGTCTCTTACATGAGCCAAAACATTGTGTTTTTTCTGGAAATAAAATAAATTATTTTGATGAACTTTTACAGTGGGCAGGTCTCGCGCTAGTCGTCTCTTCCACAGGTGTTATGTGAGTTTTTTTTTTTACTTTCAAGTTTAATTGTTGTTTTTTCAGTTTAAGTAAAGGAACATCAGCAATCATTAAAGACTTCACATAGATAAGTCAATGACAAGTAAAACACGTGTCTGACATCTATGATAGTAATACAACATATTCATATATAGTTATTGAGGTATAACAATGGAATTAACAAATCGAAACCCTGTGATCCATATTTAGAGCATAAAATATCCTATCCACTCAAAATCTGAGCATGAATAGTATTAAAATACAAGTGTATTGTTCGTGACACTGTATAGCCGCTTACTCACCGTCCTCCCTCACTGCTACTAGTAAAGTGCCAAATCCTACAAAGCTATTAATGGTATTTTCCACACTTCCCATCTTTTATGTGCTTGAGAACGTTCCCTATATGAGTCTGCATATATACACTCATGTTGTACATATTGGTTGACTAGAAGAGTTAAATCCGTAACTTTTGGGGTTATTGGTAGTTTCCATGAGGAAGCAATCAGCTTTCTTGCTGCTGTCAGAACCCTTGCTATGACCGGTCTATGACTATACGGGAGGTCACCCATTCCGATAGAGAGAATAGCCAATGATGGTGAGAGGGGAATAGGGAACCCAGTAATCTACGATAAAAGGTCAAAGACCTCTTTCCAAAATGGAAGTATAATGGGGCAAAACCACCACATATGTGTTGGGGTTCCCTTTCCCCACAAGCTCGCCAGCAGCATGGGCTATATGTGGGGTCCATATAGGCAATACGAGCTGAAGTCCGGTACCATCTCAGCTGGATTTTCCTATTTTGTTCAGTATGGTTGATACACCTGGAGTTATCTATCGTCCAATGTAAGGCATCACTCCACTCTTCAGCTGTTCAGGAACTACTCAATTCCTCCTCCCAGTTCACCATAAAGCTCATTTTAGTGTCCGAACTTGGGCCCAAGGCTTGGTAGGCAATGGAAACTCCCTTTCCGGTGCATCTCCGGCTACTGAAAAATCTACTAATAGGGGAGCTCCTGGACAGCCGATCAGGAGGTAACCGGCTGTTACTCAACATTTGATTTGAAGATATTGGTAAAAGCAGGAGTTAGGTATTTGTAAGTTTGGCGCAAAGCTTTAAATGTTTTTATGCCAGAGTCATCGTATATTTGGTCCAAATACAATATACCAGCTTTCTCCCATTTGTTTATAGAAAGATCTGGGATATTGTAGGTAAGCGCAGCTAGCGGGGTTTCCGACCTCGTAGGAGAGAACTATTTCTCCCCTTCTATCCAACGACACCAAGTCCACACAGTAGCTCGCATGGTCAAGAGGGAGGGCAGTCCCCTGGGCACCGCTAAAGAATGGGCAGCGAGTGTTATGTGAGTTTTTGTTGTGATGCCAGTTGCATTTCAGAACGAGGGACTATGTACCCCTATGTAGAAGGTGATAGTGGAACCCAGGTGTAGGAATGCCAGAGTGGTATGAGGGTGGCCTAAGATGTCCCTCTAGGTGTGGCTTTTGCACGTGTCACGGTGCTCCTACCTGGATATCCTGAACCCCAAGCGTGGTCGTCCGCAGCAGTAATAATAGAGTGAATAGTTTAGAAACTGGTTGAATAAATTGCGTCCAGACTTGTATTGAAGTAGTTAACGAAACATGGGGAGTATATAATGATATAAAAAAGATGACGTGGTGTCCCAAAAATGTAAACCACTTACTCAAGAAACGAGGACCCTTAAAAACTGATACTTTATTTCTAATGTAGATAAAAAAGTAACCTACCAATAAGGCTGGATCTAGTAGGTACAAAATACAACTATACCTAAATGTAAAGAATCAAAAACAAACCACAATAGCAGGAAAAAACAAGGGGATGTGGACAGTATATGAAATACGGGGTACCGGTATACCAGGGGGGAGACTATCCCTAAGGAAACCCTGGTCAACCCTCAGCCCGGGGACGACCCCTAAAGGTGGAGTCTCCCCGTCCCCGTACCTGTCCTGATTTGCCCTAAGAAGCCCTGCAAGGTCGGACCTATAACCGGTTCACTCCGACGCGCCTCCCCCGAAGTGGGTTCATTAGGGGGAATGTATTGGTAAAATGCGGTCCAGAAGCACAAGATAATAAATGATATATACGTACACAAAGATGCACAACAGACTCCACTAGGTGTGGTAAAACAAGGGAACAAGATACATCCTACTACATGTAGTTCACCGTAAACAGAAGGCATGAGATACTACATGGAGGATTCCCTTGTTAATCCTGACGCCCAGGGGGTGCATATTCTGAAAAACAAATATATAGCAATATAGCGAATATTGTGTAATAATTATGTAGTAAGTCAGTGATAATACCTGACACTGGAAAAGCAGCTTTCCCAGTGTCAGATTTTATCACAGAGTTATTACCCAGCTTTCCCAGTGTCAGATATCATCCTAGTGTAGATTGCGAATATTCTGATCGCGAATATTCTAATAGTCAACCCATGCAAACGGACGAACTGACCATCAACTAGGTTAACGCCTGCCCCACTGTCAATAAACACCTCAATTCCCACAGTTTTGGACTCTAGCGCCACCTCGGCAGACAGGAGAAATCGGGTACTACCAGTAAATGACAAAAGTAAGTTCTCTGACTCCCCACTTACACCCTCAAGAGTAAGATGGGGATTAAACTTATTTTTTTAGTTTTCACCTTGACGCTGAACGCAAGGGCAAACATTAACAAAATGTCCCCTTTTTACACAGAAAAAACATACTCCCTTCTTATGACTAAAACTCTTGCAAGCAGGCCCAGGGGTATCTCCCCCTAACTGCATAGGTTCGTCACCAGACATGAACTCAGGAGTCTCTCCACCTAAAGTGTCAGAGGAAGCCACCACGTTATATGATAATTCATCCTTAGAGGGAGGGACCTTAGATCTCTCTCAGGCATCTATCAATACGTACGGCAAGGGACATAGCCGCTTCCATTGACTCAGGATTTTTGTGAAAGGCCAACGCATCCTTTAGCCTCTCGGATAATCCCTGACAAAATTGGCTACGGAGAGCTGGATCATTCCACTCCGTATCCGTAGCCCATCTCCTAAATTCAGAGCAATAGATCTCTGCAGAACGCTCTCCCTGCCGCAAACCACGTAACTTAGTCTCGGCCAGGGAGATCCGATCCGGATCATCGTAGATAAGACCTAGAGCTCTGAAAAGTCCCAACCGACCGGAGGGACTGTGATCAGGTCAGTAGAGAAAAAGCGAAAGACTGAGCGTCCCCTTTAAGCAACTAAATGATAACACCAACTCTTTGACTCTCATCCCCAGATGAGAGCGGACATAACTTAAAGTACAATTTACATGACTCTCTGAACTAAATGAAATTATCGCTTCCCCAAAAAATGGGTTTTGGGGCCCATAGTCCTCTTTTAGTGAAAAAATATATATAAAAGTGTAAAAATATATAAATTAATAAATAATTTGCGTATAATATAATGGTGCATTTTCTGTCATGCTTATAATGGGGGTGTTAGTTGGGTTCTACTTATTGGATAGTAAGTTGCCTTTTTTCCTTCATTTCCGTAGTACAGTCAGCTACACTAGGTGTGCGCTGCAGTTCTATCGCTATCTTGTCTACGTGTAATTGAAGGTAGGTATGGTAGGGGCTTTGCTTACTTAAAGAAATGATGTATAGGTAAACCTTTACCTTTACCTATACATCATTTCTTTAAGATGAAGACAGCACAATATATGTTGAAGAAACAAATATAATATAATGTGAGCAGATACAAACGCTGGTTTATTGATCTACTATCAGTAATATTTGTGGTGGGTAATAAACAGAGCCCGATAGAGGTATTCCCAGATGGGGTCAACACTAGAGATGTCCCGAATAGTTCGCCGTCGAATTGTTCCCGGCGAACATAGCTTGTTCGGTCCGCCCCCTATACATCATCATTGAGTAAACTTTGACCCTGTACCTCACAGTCAGCAGACACATTCCAGCCAATCAGCAGCAGACCCTCCCTCCCAGACCCTCCCACCTCCTGGACAGCATCCATTTTAGATTCATTCGGAAGCTGCATTCTCAGTGAGAGGAGGGACAGTGCTGCTGCTGCTGATTCAATAGGGAAAGTGTTAGCTAGGGCAGAGTTCTGTGTCCACAGACTCATCTGCTGTAAGGACAGCGTCCTGACAGCACCCCAAAAAGCCCTTTTCAGGGCTGGTACATCAGTCTGCTTTTTTTTTTTTTTTATATATATATTTATATATTGCAGTTGCCTGCCCGTGTGTGAGAGGCTGCAGGCTCAGTCACAGACAGTACTGTGTGCACACCATTCATACAGGGTGTGACAGAAAATACCTCGCAGATAAAAAAAATTCTATTTAATATTTTTCTGTGATCTAATCCCATTTGCAAGCACGTGTGTGTCAGGCCCACACAGACTGTATTGTGGCCACTAGCTAGTGGCTAGGCCTCCACTTATACCGTTACAGGGTGTCACTCACTCACAAATACCTCGCAGATAAAGAAAAATTATATTTAATCTTTTTCTGTGATATAATCACAGTTGCAAGCCAGTGTGTGTCAGGCCCACACAGACTGTATTGTGGCTACTGACTAGGCCTCCACTCATACTGTTACAGGGTGTCACTCACTCAAATACCTTTCAGATAAAAAAAATTCTATTTAATATTTTTCTGTGATATTGCAATGAGCAGGACACTGGGTCAGTGGGAATGCAATGCAGTGGGTCAGTTTATATGTGTATAAGTTTGTGACGCCAGTTGCAGCTTGCGCAGGTACTGTAGCAGGGCCCTTTAAGATGTTATGAGCTCACGTACCAGGTGAGGAATGCCAGAGGGGGATATTGTCTCTGTGTAGTGTCAACGGTGTCTCCTACCTGTAGTATGGCTGGACTCCTGTATTCTGGCTCACATGCAACAAAATTGAGTGTGGTTAATAGGAGTAATTGAGGAATGATGGGATTCCACACAGATAATAGGGTCCAATTTGTCTTTACTTGGTGATATGATATGCAGCTTTGATCCATACAAGTTACAGCAATAGTCTAGAGTCCCAGCAGGTATTGGCAATATGTGGCAGGAATTCTGCATCTGATCATACGCCTATTAGAATCTGGCAGGAATCTATCTTCTGCTCTGTCTGTGGTCTGCTTAGTTTGGGTCGGACTAGCTGAAGAGGTACTTATCTTCTCTTTATCTTTGGATCTTTACTTATAGGACTGCTCGCAGGGTATGATGGTGGCTTCCTGGAGATCTGATAGTTCTGTGAAGGGCTGCTTTCTTTGTCCACCAGCTGAGGTAAGGGGCTTAGGCTGGGAAGGTTGATCTTGGGCCTCAGCAGAGGCTTGGATCCTTGGTTGGGGTCCCTGTTTCTGGGAGCTCCTACTAACACAGCCTACCCCAGCAGGGGGGCTGGTTACACACTGCCTAGAACTTTCCTTCCTCCCTCTGAAGTAGGATGTGGTAACATTCCACTCCTCCTCAGAAAGGGGGGAGCTAGCCTGGAATGGACTATTCCAGCCTAGATCTATTAACTAACCATGGTCTGCTTACATATTGCTGCCACCTGCTGGTGTACATGGAAATTACAGCATATATATATTAAACAGTCATGGAAAATGCACATTATGGAGAGAGTGATGCAAACTTTATACCAGATGACAATATGCATATACCTAACATTATGAGGCAGGGGGAAAAGAGTTTAGTTACATACTCTGGGATGTTACAATATAATCACATTTGCAAGCCTGTGTGTGTCAGGCCCACACAGACTGTATTGTGGCCACTGGCTAGTGGCTAGGCCTCCACTCATACCGTTACAGGGTGTCACTCACTCACAAATACCTTGCAGATAAAAAAAAAAATTCTATTTAATATTTTTCTGTGATATAATCACATTTGCAAGCCCGTGTGTGTCAGGCCCACACAGACTGTATTGTGGCCACCATTACAGGGTGTCACTCACTCACAAATACCTTGCAGATTTAAAGGGAATCTGTCACTAGCATATTAGCAAAACATTTTTTTCATGAATCCATGTGTAATAAAGTACCTTATATCCATATGTATTGTTCTTTTTATTGTGAGTCTTGTCATTTCTTCAAAAAAAGGCTTCTTATGATATGCAAATGAAGCTGTAAGGAGCCCAGAGGGGCGTTATTCTTTCTCCACGGTGCCCAGGAACGCCCCTCTGAAGTGCCGTGCCCGCCTAAATTTGAAAACTAATAACTCCTCCAAGTTCAGCTAAATCGCCTCCCAGAGGCGAGGCTAAGTGCTCCCCCCCCAGTGCCGCTCTCTGCAGCAAACACCCCTGATCCTCCTCTCGCCTGCAACCGAAATCCCGCGCAGGCGCAGTGCCGGCGATTTAGCTGGCTGAGGAAACAGCGAACACGTCACTGGGATCGGCACATGCCCAGTGACGCTGTTGAAGCTGTTGCCCTCAGTCGTGTTATCAGCGCAGGCGCAGGAAATCGCCGGCACTGCGCCTGCGCGGGATTTCGGTTGCAGGCTAGAGGAGGTTCGGGGTGTTTGCCGCAGAGCGCGGCGCTGCGGGGGAGGGGGGGTGAGCACTTAGCCTCGCCTCTGGGAGGCGATTTAGCTGAACTTGGAGGAGGTATTCGTTTTCAAATTTCGGCGGGCACGGCACTTCAGAGGGGCGTACCTGGGCACCGTGGAGAAAGAATAGCGCCCCTCTGGGCTCCTTACAGCTTCATTTGCATATCATAAGAAGCCTTTTTTTGAAGAAATGACAAGACTCACAATAAAAAGAACAAGACATATGGATATAAGATAATTTATTACACATGGATTCATGATTTTTTTTTTAGCTAATATGCTAGTGACAGATTCCCTTTAAACTGATGAGAAGAGAGTACTACAGAAAATACCACTCATATCGGGAGTGAGAGTAAATTGCACGGCGCAGACGCAGTGACCAAGGATTCGAACAAAGGGGAGGGAGCCAGCGTTTTTTTAACCATCTCCCCGTTCGAAAAATCCATTTAATAAATGGACCCCAGATTGGGGACGTAACAGGGATTAAACTGATGAGAATAGTACTACAGAAAATACCACTCATATCGGGTGTGACAGTAAATTGCACGGCACAGACGCAGTGACCGTGGATTCAAACAAAGGGGAGGGAGCCAGCGTTTTTTTAACCATCTCCCCGTTCGAAAAATTTATTCAATTCACTTTTCGGGGACCCTTGGTGTTATACGTGGCTGGGTGGAGGAAGAAACCTTCAATGACATCAACTGTACATGGCTAGGTTGGTATCCAACCTTGTGCAAATGGGGAGTTTGCGGTTGGGCAAATGGACTGTTTGCGGTTGTTTGCGGTGCATTAAAAGGGGAGTTTGGTCTGTCAATGTCTGTGAAGCGGGCGTAACCCTTACACTACCTGATCGATACAACATCATACCTGA
This sequence comes from Bufo bufo, assembly GCF_905171765.1. NCBI lineage: Eukaryota > Metazoa > Chordata > Amphibia > Anura > Bufonidae > Bufo > Bufo bufo. The sequence continues at coordinate 179,793,281 of NC_053394.1, forward strand.
TCGTATACACACACTGGATGTTTTAAACCACGTTGTTCAAAAAAATTTAGGATTGTTAGGTGATTTATGCCCTTTATGGATTAAAACCCGACTCTGCGTCAACTACGTAATTTTCCATGGGAGTTTTGCCATGGATCCCCCTCTGGCATGCCACAGTCCAGGTGTTAGTCCCCTTGAAACAACTTTTCCATCACTATTGTGGCCAGAAAGAGTCCCTGTGTGTTTTAAAATTCGCCTGCCTATTGAAGTCTATGGCGGTTCGCCCGTTCGCGAACATTTGCGGAAAATCACGTTTGCCGTTCGCGAACGGAAAATTTTATGTTCGCGACATCTCTAGTCAACACCTTCTCATATTAATGCTGACAGCAGTAACAAACCTACAAAGTCAGCAAACATGGGATATAGTAAGTTCAGATTCATGCTACAAGCTACCGTAAGGATAGCATAATAAATGTAAAATCAATATAGTATGAAAACTTTATTTGAATAACTACTATCATAATACGAGGAGAGTGAGAAATAGTGTAGCCCTCAGGGTCTCTCACAGTGAGTCTGCAAACTATTATTTGCATCATCCCCTGTGTGAGGATACTGTAGTGTTAGTGTCGATCCAGGGGTGTTGCTAGGGTCTCAAAAGATCAGGGGCACAAGCCCCAATAAATATGCCCCCGCACTATGCTGTACTTGCTATAGAGCAGCACTTACCTGTCACATCCAGGGCCTCCAGGTGACGTCATCTCTCTGTCATCATCTTCTCCACTCGGTCCGCACACTTCTCTCAGCCGCCTCGTCTCTGCAGAGTGTGACACACAGACATCTTATCTTCTTCACATTCTATCATTAGCCCCCAACTGGAGTCCCCACAGTCTTATCCTGCTGCTTGCTGTGCCAAAACCTCAACCCCCCCCCCAATACCCCAAATACTATCCTAAAGAAACATTACTGCCCCCCATAGTAATAGTGCTCCTCATAGTGCCACCAATAGTAATTCCCTTCTAGAATGCCCTCATTAGTAACACTGCCCCAACCATGATAATGCTCCTCAACAATGCCCCCATTATTAGAAGAGCCCTCCCATATTAATAATACCCTCGCAGAGCCCCCAGTAGAAATAAGGCCCCCTATTGTTTCCCCAGTGGTAATAAAGCTCCCTACAGACCCCTCAGTAGTAATAAGGCCCCCATAGTGCGCTTAGTAGAAATAAGGCGGATCTATAAGACCCTCCTATAGAGCCCCCAGTAGTAATAAGACCACTTATAATGTCCCCTGGATCTGCAGTGCCCCCTGCAGTTATAATCCTCCCTCCACCATACAGTCCCATGCAGGGATGGACTGGGACAATAAAGTGGCCCTGGACTTCAGCCAGACCGGCCCACTTTATTTTTCCCAAACACACTCAAAAAAAAACATGTGAATGGCGCTGTTATGGAGGGGATCTGTGAATGGCACTTTTATGGAGGGGATCTGTGGATGGCACTGTTATGGAGGGGATCTGTGGATGGCACTGTTATGGAGGGGATCTGTGGATGGCACTGTTATGGAGGGGATCTGTGGATGGCACTGTTATGGAGGGGATCTGTGGATGGCACTGTTATGGGGGGATCTGTGGATGGCACTGTTATAGAGGGGGATCTGTGGATGACACATACCGTATATAGCATCTTATGCTATGTGTCATCCACAGATACCCCTCCATAACAGTGCCATTCACAGATACCCTCCATAACAGTGCCATCCACAGATCCCCCCCATAATAGTCATCCACAGATCCCCCCATAATAGTGTCATCCACAGATCCCCCCATAACAGTGTCATCCACAGATCCCCCCATAACAGTGTCATCCACAGATCCCCCCATAACAGTGTCATCCACAGATCCCCCCCATAACAGTGTCATCCACAGATCCCCCCCCATAATAGTGTCATCCACAGATCCCCCCCATAATAGTGTCATCCACAGAACACTGTTATGGAGGGGGATCTGTGGATGACATTGTCATGGGGTGGATCTGTGGATGACACATATAGCATAAGATGTTATATACGGTATGTATCATCCACAGATTCCCCATAACGGTGCCATCCACAGATCCCCCTCCATAACGGTGCCATCCACAGATCCCCTTCCATAACGGTGCCATCCACAGATCCCCCTCCATAACAGTGTCATCCACAGATCCCCCTCCATAAGTGTCATCCACAGATCCCCCTCCATAACAGTGTCATCCACAGATCCCCCTCCATAATGGTGCCATCCACAGATCCCCCCCATAAGTGTCATCCACAGACCCCCCCCCCATAAGTGTCATCCACATGACAGACCCCCCCTCCATAACAGTGCCATCCACGGATCCCCCTCCCTATAACAGTGCCGTCATCCATATATCCCCCTCCCCGCCACTCACAGTAGTATACATTAATAAATCGGTATCCTGCAGGCTGCAGACAGTAACTTTAATTTTAACACAGCGCTCATCTCTTTACTACCTTACATTCAGCTCCCTCCAGCCTCCAGTAACAAGTGCGGGCGGCAGCGCTCACTCACTGACGTCACGCGCCTGCGCCGCCTAGTGGGAGGAGCAGGCGTGTGACGTCAGTAAGTGAGCGCCGCCCCCACACTGCCTGCTGTTACTGGAGCTGAGTCAGTGTAAGATAGTAAAGAGATGAGCGCTGATTTTAAAGTTAACACACTGACAGCAAAAAAATTAAAATGGCTCGGGACCGGCCGGGCCCCCCCGGGGTCCGGGCCCCTTACTGGGGTATCTGCTTTACCCAGGGGCGTACCTAGAGCATTTGGCACCCGGGGCGAACCCTTTGTTTGGCACCCCCCCCCCCCCCCCCCAAGAAAGTTAAGAAAACATGCACAAACTTTTTTCAATGTTTTCAATAATATTTATAAATAAAAATAAAACCCCTTAATAAAATAAACCTCTGCACACACCCTTAAACCCCCTTAATAGACCCCTTAACCCTTCCTTAATAAAATAAAAACCTGCACCCCCAACACCCTAGTATAATAAACATTGGTGGCGCAGTGTGCCCCCCCAACATAATAAACATTGGTGGGCAGTGCGCCCCCCCTCCCTAGCATAATAAACATATAAACATTGGTGGTGCAGTGCGCCCCCCCCCCCCCAACACCCCAGTATAATAAACATTGGTGGCGCAGTGTGCCCCCCCCCAACATAATAAACATTGGTGGGCAGTGCGCCCCCCCTCCCTAGCATAATAAACATTGGTGGTGCAGTGCCCCCCCCCCAGTATAATAAACATTGGTGGCATAGTGCGCCCCCCCCCAACATAATAAACATTGGTGGGCAGTGCCAATGAGGGTTAAAAAAATAAATAAAAATTAACTCACCTCCTCCAATTGATCGCGGAGCAGCCGGTCTCATGTACTTTCTTCAGGACGCAGGACCTGTGGTGATGTCACTGAGCTCATCACATGATCCATCACCATGGTAATGGACCATGTGATAGAGGCTGGAGCTCAGTGACGTCACCACAGGTCCTGAAGAAATTACAAGGAGACCGGCAGCAGCTACGCGATCAATTGGAGGAGGTGAGTTAATTTTTTATTTTTTAACCCTCATTGCCACTGCCCACCAATGTTTATTATACTGGGGGGGGGGGGCGCACTCAATGTTTATTATACTGGGGGGGGGGCGCACTCAATGTTTATTATACTGGGGGGGGGGGGCGCCGCAATCAATGTTTATTATACTGGGGGGGGCGCGCACTCAATGTTTATTATACTGGGGGGGGGCGCCGCAATCAATGTTTATTTTACTGGGGGGGGGGCACTCTGAAGATAACTGAGCTGTTAATACAAATACAGGAGGCGGGTGCTGGAATCACATAGCACCCGCCTCCTGTATTTGTATTAACAGCTCAGTAATCTTCATTGGTGGCGCAGTGGCCACAGCCCCTCCCCCGGCCCTGTCCCTCTTCTTATTGGCCGCGGCGGCAGCAGCACAGGGGGAGGGAGAGACCATCTGGAGCCCTGCCCCTATCACAGCGCCACGCCTGGGCCGGCCCACTCGCCACATTTTTTTTTTTTTTTTTTTTTTTTTTTTTTTTATCCTCAGTCGCGGCTGGCACCCCCCTTGTGAGTGGCACCCGGGGCGGGCCGCCCCCCCGCCCCCCCCTTGGTACGCCACTGGCTTTACCCCCCTGATGGCGGCCCTGGCCGGCCCATAATTCGATCGGCCCACCGGGATTCTCCCGGTACTCCCGATGGCCAGTCCATCGCTGGTCCCATGTAAATAACATCAGCCGCCTCTAACGCACAATCCCATGTAAACATCAGTGCAGATTGTTGCATTTATGTGCTATTTGCTTTAGGGCCCACCCCGAGTTTCATGCCCTCAAAAGGGCAATAATCCTGTGTGACTAAGCGTGGTGAATGTGGAACTCCTTACTTTTCTATTAGCCGCTAATCCAGACCCAGCTTGGGTACAGTTTGTGCTCAACGGCTTAGTCAACGGTTTCCATACGGGTATGCTCACCCTCCCTCAATCCCCATATGAGTGCAGGAATTTATTGTCAGTATTCAAAGACCCTGAGGCTATTTCACAGTTAATCCAGACGGACCTAGATAGGGGATATTTAATTGGCCCTTTGAAGCAGCCCCCGTTTGATTGTTGGAGGATTAATCCGGTTGGGGTGGTGTCCGGCAAATTTTCTAATAAAAAGAGATTGATTTATGACTTGTCGGCCCCACATTCCTTACCCATACCCAGTTTGAATTCATTGATCCCGTCAGAAGAGTTTTCCATGAATTATGCGTCTATCGATGAAACTATTCAGGTCATACATAGATTGGGTAAAGGAGCCTGGTTATCTAAGGCAGACATAACAGATGCTTTTAAAGCTTCTCCCCATTCCACTAGATTTATGGCGGTAGCATGGTATCAAGTGGCAAGGGCAGTTATTTTTTTCTAGTAAATCAACGTTTAGGTCACAATCTAGCCCATGGTTATTCGACTAGTTTGCTAGCGCCCTGCATTGGGTTTTGTCAAACACCTTTTGTGTTAATCATGTCATTCATTACCTAGATGACTTTCTCTTGATTGAGCCCCCGTTACAAGAGCCTCAAGACTTACAGGTATTGCGCACGCTGTTTGAAGATCTTAGGGTTCCGGTAACTCCGCACAAGGTCGAAGGTCCTAGTACCTTAATTACATTTCTGGGTATTCGTTTAGATACTGTTCAGATGCAAGTTAGTCTCCCGCTAGACAAATTAGATAGGATCAGGGAGGTCATACATAGATTGGCACAGGTTCGGGTTACTTCCAAGGCGGATCTCCAGTCTCTTTTAGGTATGCTCAATTTCGCTATGCGCATCATTCCCCAAGGAAAGTCCTTTGTTTCTAGACTCCTGGTATTGCTCCCTTGTGCCCCAAGTCAGGACAGTCCAGTTTATTTGGATCAAGAGGCCCTTGCTGATTTATTAATGTGGGATAGGTTTCTGTCACAATGGAATGGAGTCTCGCTCTTTATTCCGTGGTCTCTAATCAATCTCCGGTGGTGTACACAGATGCATCTACGGCAGTAGGTTTTGCCGCCATCTATGATAAGCATTGGTTTGCTGGTTCTTGGCCCCCAGACATTACGATTATCCCAGGTTACTCGCAGTGTTCCCCGTTGTTTGAAATTTATCCTATAGTGGGGGCGGCGCTAATTTGTGGTAAACAGTGGAGGAACCATACAGTGTTATTTCTGACTTATAATGCGCCAGTGGCTGACATCCTTATGAAGGGTAGATATGGGTCAAAACAGATAATGTCATTTGTGAGGAGGTTCGTTTGGCTGTCTTTACAACATAATTTTCACTTCATTTGCACACATATTAGTGGGCAGTGTAATGTGGCAGCGGATGCTCTGTCCTGGTTTAATCTTTAACTCTTTTTTCAGGTTTTTCCGGGTGCAGATTGTTTGCCAACGCCAACTCCTCATCATTTCCAGTTGCTGATGGATTAGTGGCACATCTCGCCAAATCATTGTCCACTAATACTCATAGGACATATAAGATGGCCTGGCATTTGTTTAGTAGATTTAAACATACCTACCCCCCTGCGGGAGAGGGGCCTATAACTTACATACTCGCATTTGTTGCTTTTTGCCACTCTCATCTACACTTGGCCCATAGCACTATTAAACTATACCTAGCTGGTATTCAACATTATTGGTATTGCCAGTATCCCGATCAACCATCTCTGTTCTCAGCCTATCCCGCTAAGGCCTTATTAAAGGGTATTCAGAAGGTGTCCATTCAGAAACGACCCACTCAACAGCCTTTTTCTGGCAGCATGTTTAGGTCTTTATCAGACATGTTGCAGAATAAACCGTTTGGTCTGCACATCAGCCTACTAATTAAAACAGCCATGTACTTGGCCTTCTATGGGTTCCTCAGGCCGGGTGAGTTTTCCTGTGCCAACACATCCTTAAATTACTTATGCAAGAGTCAGTTGTGCTGGAGTAGCTCTTGCTATATCTTTACCTTAGTAGCTACCAAGACGACCCAGCCGGGGGAACCTGTAGCGGTCAAGTACTTTACCGCGGGTAATGAATGGTGCCCGGTGAGTGTATTACATCAATGGTTGCAGTTTAACAAAGCTGAGCAAGCTGATTCCCCCTTGCTCAAGTTGGGAGATACTCCCCTGAATATTAATACGTTCCTTAAAGGGAGTCTATTTTACATTAATGTATACCCGGTGCACGTAGAGGCATTCGTAATTGTATTTTACATTTGGTCCTAAGACCATTGGTTGCCTACTCTTGGCGTGCACTTATTTATTTTTTGTGTGTGGTCTTATTTGGTAAAAATTAACTTTTATTTACTTAAATTTAATAAATATTAACAACTAGTAACTAGCCTACTTAAATTCTAATTTTAAAACTATCACCAGTGGGCCTGAGGGTGCTGCATTAGCTATATTAGTCTGCTGACAGCCGTTTGGCAATGGCAGCTTTAACTGTTTTCAGATGGCTGTTTGCCTCATTGTATACTGAAATAGATATCTGTGTCCACTATTTTGCAACAGTTGTTGCACATTGTCAGCAGGCTGTACAATATTAGTGCTAATATGCACTGTATAATAACGTCGATAGTAATGCAGGTGCTGTTATAGCTGCCTACTGCCTATCCTATTAATGAGCTTCGTTCGGTGGCGTTCAATTTGCAGCACAGTATCTCACTGTGCTGTGCTGGCGGCGCAGTCACTTGCTAGGCTATATTCTGCTATTTATTAGCTGACACCTTCATGATAGGCCCTCTGTGGTCTAAAATCTTAAGCGCTGCCTCCCGACATGTTTCGCCATAGATATGGCGTCTTCAGAGGATCGGGCAGTGTGTAGGGAGAGTGGCGTTGCCGGGTATATTTAAAAACTCCCACCGGTATGACACGGTACTGTTTGAGCAATAGCCTTGCTCCTTACTTGTCCTTATTCCTGTTTTTTCTATCGAGATCTTTGATAGGTTATTAGTATCGCCCGGCTCTGACGTCAGTGCTCGCGCGATTTTCGCTCCATTCTCGCGCATGTCTCCATACTTGGAGCTTTGCAGCTCCGATCTGCTGACTCGTCTGCCTACATTAGGATTAGTCGCCGATCTTCTGGTATAGTTGGAATATATGGGATCAGCTGGACAGGGTGCCGCGCATGCCTCTATACTTAGAGATTTTTGACTGCTACATCTCCTATTATTCTGCGCATGTCTATATACTTAGATGTTTTTGCATAGTCCCTTTTCCTGCTTTTCTTTCTATTGGCAATTTTCTCAATGTGTAGGTGATTATCTACTACTTTTAGTTCCTTTTATTAGAAATATGATATATTCGTACCTACTCTCTGTTGATATTGATTTGATTTAACACTGATATTATTTTGTTTTTTTATTTTTTTTATTTTTTAAATTTTTTTTATTATTTTATCGACATGTTGTTGTTAATTGTAATAGTCATTTGTTCCACAGATCTGTCAGTGGCAGTGAGTCATGCACTAGATGATACATTGTATAGGCTCCTTGTAGTGTTTCAATCATAATTAGGAATCTATATTTTGCTATGTTTGGTCTTTGTTTTATTTTTGTTGTTTCCCACTCTCTCAACTATTGGATTCAAGAAGGTCTAGTTTCTTTTTTTTTTTTTTTTTATTTATATTTTCCACTATTGATTTTTATTGTGGTGTTTTCCATAATAATTTTTACAAAAAAGATGCAAAAGTGAACCCTTCATTTAGGCCCAGGGGTGAAAGGCTTTTGAGTCTGTATATCCAGCGGGTTTCTTCCTGCTGTAGTTTTTTATCTATATCTCCCTGTCTCGGGCCTGCTTTGATTTTGGTTATCCCCCATATTTTCAAACTATCACTTCTGCCGTCATGTTCTGCTTGTATGTGTCTCGAGAGCGTAGTATCTGTTGTTAGATTAATATCACTTAGATGTTTTGATATTCTTCTCCGGAGCTCTTGTACAGTTTTCCCTACGTAGATTTTGGGTCAGCTGCATTGTATCGCATACACTACTCCCGCTGTTTTGCAATTTATGTATTGGGTGATTTTGTACTTCTTATGATCTACCGGATTCTCAAACTGTTTACATACAAGCATTTTGCTGCAGAATTGGCAGTCTCCACATGGGTAGGACCCTTTTGTAGTTAGCCATGAGGTTTTTTCTATTTGTTGGGAATTCCTCTGAAAATGGCTATGAACCAGTTGTTCTCTAAGATTGGTACCTCTTCTGTATGTAATTAAGGGATATTTAGTGATAACATTTTTTATATCTTCGTCCAATCTTAAAATATTCCAATATTTTTTTAGGATATTGTTAACCTCTCGATGTTTAATATCAAACGTCCCTATGCAGCGTACAACTTTGTCGCTGCTTGTTTTTTCTTTATTCTTTAATAGATCATTTCTATCTTTGTCCTTTGCCTTCCGATACGCTTTATGTAGAACTTTTTTAGGGTAGCCACGTTCTAAGAATTTTTGATATAGGATTTTACTTTCACATTCAAAGCTTTCCTCTGTTGAGCAATTCCTTCTCGCTCTATAATATTGGCCTACTGGAATTCCTCTTTTGAGAGGTGTTGGATGGTAGCTAGACCAATGGAGAAGACTATTGCTCGACGTGGGCTTCCTATATATTTCCGTTTCTATATTACCATTCTCTGACAGGCTTAGGGCTACATCCAGAAAATTGAGTTTGTTTCTATTAATTTCACCCGTGAATTTTAAACCAATAGTGTTTATATTAAGAATTTTAATAAATTCATGAAATTCTTGTTGTGCACCTTCCCACAGTATTAGAACGTCGTCTATATAACGACCCCAGAATGTGATGTGTTTGATATACTGGCTGTGTGCTTCAGTGAAAACAATTCGATCCTCCCACCACCCTAAATAGAGGTTTGCAAAATTTGGTGCGCATTTCGTGCCCATTGCGGTGCCGGTGATCTGTAAATAATAATCACTGTCAAAAATAAAATAATTGTGAGTGAGTAAAAAACTTAAAAGTGACAAAACAAACTCATTGTGATCTTTATACTGGGTGCCTTTTGTATCTAGGTAGTATCTCACTGCATCAATGCCTTTAGAGTGAGGTATGCTGGTATATAAGGCCTCCACGTCTAGGCTTGCTAGTGAGGTTCCCTGCTCTACATGTATGTTGTTCAGTTTGTTCAACACGTCTTTTGTGTCTCTCAGGTATGACGTTAGACTGGGGACAAATGGGGATATCACCTCATCGACATAGGCACTTATTCCTTCACACAAACTTTCATTCCCAGATACTATGGGTCTCCCCGGAATTGGTTGTCGTTTTTTGTGTATCTTGGGAATGGCATAGAATGTTGCAAGTACTGGATTCGGCTTGTACAGAACCTTGAACTCTTCTTTGGTGATTAAATTCTTTTCTTTAGCTTGCTGTAATAAGCTCTTAAGTTCTTGTACAAATTTTGTGGTAGGATTATTCTGCAATTTTTGATAGGTATTGGTATCTTTTCATAAATCCATAACCATTCTTTTGTACTCTAATTTCTCCATTAGCACTATGTTGCCCCCTTTGTCTGATGGTTTAATTTCCAAGTTTTTATTTTCGGTCAGCTCCTGTAAAGCTTTCTTTTCTTTATTACTAAGATTACTACCTACCTGTGACTTCTTCCCTTTGATTGTTTGTAATTCAAGAGTCACTAGATCTACAAATGTCTGAATGTTATTGTATTTTGTAAAGGGTGGTGTAAACTTCGACTGGGGGGTCATAGTGGAGAATGGTGGTTTGGGTACTGGGATTTGTCCCAGATGTTCTTGCTGTAGCTCCTCCAGTATTTTGACTGCTTTACATTCACGTCTATTCATCTCTTGGGCATCTTTAGCTTTGTTTTTGAACTCTTTGTGCAATGCTAGTTTCCTTGCAAAAAGATTTATATCCTTTACCCATGTGAAGCAGTCAAAATATGGTGCTGGGGTATATGAAAGCCCTTTTTGAATTAGTCTTTCATGTTCCGAATCTAGAATGATGTTTGTTAAATTAACAATTTGCATCTCGTTTGTTTTTGAAGGAAGTGCTACGTCTTGGGCTGATATCCCCACTTGTCCCGGTCTCTCAACTGTGTCCCTGACACTAAAAAAGAAGAAGAAGACGAGGAGGCTAAAGACGAAGATGGTAAGTGAGGACCTGTATTTGGTATTCCTATAGGGGCCTGTGTTGCCACAAATGGGAAAGATGGAACTGAGGAGAATAGTAATGGAACAGTTTCGTTTGTTCTGTCTGTACTTGGAGCTCCTCCTCTTTCCATGTGTTGTGTGGTTTGTCCACCAGATTGATTTTGTTGATTGCCTGCCCATTTTGGTGCACTATTATAGTTGTATCTCTTTTGATACTGCCCAAATTTATTTTTGGCTTTTCTTTTAATACCCGGTTTGGTGGTGTTTGGCCCTGAATCAGACTCAGATACTTCTGATTCCGAAATGTCTGTATACTGGATAGGTTTTCGGTAATTGAATTTACCACTTCGAAAACTGGTATTCTTTTTGGTGTATATGTTACCAGATTCGAAATCTCTTCTATCTCTATTATACTTGCGATGCTTTCTCTCTTTTATCTCCCCTTGTAGGCTTTCAATATTTTTTTGTAAATTAGTCTCTAACTGGGTATACTCAGGATGAGTCTGAAATATTTTAATGTCTCCTACTTCTTTTTCAAGTTGTTGGGAGATTTTTAGCATAAGTTTCTTTTCATACTCTAGCAAGTAGACTTGCATACGCAAGGAGTTTTCTGTTAGTAGAGTTTCCCACCCTTTTATAAATTCAGGGTCTTCTTGGTGCGAATTGGGCGTGATGTTAATACGTATCCCTCTATACACTATATTTTGTTGTATATAGGTGTCCAGACTCCTCACTTCCCACATTGACCGCACATAGCTTTTATAGGTTTTGTTAAGTTCTTTAAAGGCTTGATTTATATCCAAAATATTTATTGGTAGATTTTCTGTAGAGAACACTTGGTTTGCTTCTGCTAGTGATATGTGAGTTGAGGGATGGCTAGATAGGAAACCAGCCATTTTACACTTAATTTATAGCATCTGTCAACTTTTGTTCCTTTTAGTGAAAGGGGTATAGCTTTTTAGGGTTTTCCCCTATATTTGAATTCTATTTTACATTAATGTATACCCGGTGCACGTAGAGGCATTCGTAATTGTATTTTACATTTGGTCCTAAGACCATTGGTTGCCTACTCTTGGCGTGCACTTATTTATTTTTTGTGTGTGGTCCTATTTGGTAAAAATTAACTTTTTTTTACTTAAATTTAATAAATATTAACAACTAGTAACTAGCCTACTTAAATTCTAATTTTAAAATTATCACCAGTGGGCCTGAGGGTGCTGCATTAGCTATATTAGTCTGCTGACAGCCGTTTGGCAATGGCAGCTTTAACTGTTTTCAGATGGCTGTTTGCCTCATTGTATACTGAAATAGATATCTGTGTCCACTATTTTGCAACAGTTGTTGCACATTGTCAGCAGGCTGTACAATATTAGTGCTAATATGCACTGTATAATAACGTCGATAGTAATGCAGGTGCTGTTATAGCTGCCTACTGCCTATCCTATTAATGAGCTTCGTTCGGTGGCGTTCAATTTGCAGCACAGTATCTCACTGTGCTGTGCTGGCGGCGCAGTCACTTGCTAGGCTATATTCTGCTATTTATTAGCTGACACCTTCATGATAGGCCCTCTGTGGTCTAAAATCTTAAGCGCTGCCTCCCGACATGTTTCGCCATAGATATGGCGTCTTCAAGGGATCAGGCAGTGTGTAGGGAGAGTGGCGTTGCCGGGTATATTTAAAAACTCCCACCGGTATGACGCGGTACTGTTTGAGCAATAGCCTTGCTCCTTACTTGTCCTTATTCCTGTTTTTTCTATCGAGATCTTTGATAGGTTATTAGTATCGCCCGGCTCTGACGTCAGTGCTCGCGCGACTTTCGCTCCATTCTCGCGCATGTCTCCATACTTGGAGCTTTGCAGCTCCGATCTACTGCCTCGTCTGCCTACATTAGGATTAGTCGCCGATCTTCTGGTATAGTTGGAATATATGGGATCAGCTGGACAGGGTGCCGCGCATGCCTCTATACTTAGAGATTTTTGACTGCTACATCTCCTATTATTCTGCGCATGTCTATATACTTAGATGTTTTTGCATAGTCCCTTTTCCTGCTTTTCTTTCTATTGGCAATTTTCTCAATGTGTAGGTGATTATCTACTACTTTTAGTTCCTTTTATTAGAAATATGATATATTCGTACCTACTCTCTGTTGATATTGATTTGATTTAACACTGATAATTTGCCAGAAGAATCTAACTTGATTTCATTTGTATACTTAAGTTGGATGTTGTTGGTTATGTAATTATTATTTACATAATTTTTCATATGCAAATATTTATCTTGGGTTATATTAATTTTTCTCTCCTGTTTCGCCTACAGGCTCGGTCGACATCATCTAGATCTTTTTAGAAGGTAATATACCCATTATTATTATTTTGTTTTTTTATTTTTTTTAATTTTTTATTATTTTATCGACATGTTGTTAATTGTAATAGTCATTTGTTCCACAGATCTGTCAGTGGCGGTGAGTCATGCACTAGATGATACATTGTATAGGCTCCTTGTAGTGTTTCAATCATAATTAGGAATCTATATTTTGCTATGTTTGGTCTTTGTTTTATTTTTGTTGTTTCCCACTCTCTCAACTATTGGATTCAAGAAGGTCTAGTTTCTTTTATTTTTATTTTATTTATATTTTCCACTATTGATTTTTATTGTGGTGTTTTCCATAATAATTTTTACAAAAAAGATGCAAAAGTGAACCCTTCATTTAGGCCCAGGGGTGAAAGGCTTTTGAGTCTGTATATCCAGCGGGTTTCTTCCTGCTGTAGTTTTTTATCTATATCTCCCTGTCTCGGGCCTGCTTTGATTTTGGTTATCCCCCATATTTTCAAACTATCACTTCTGCCGTCATGTTCTGCTTGTATGTGTCTCGAGAGTGTAGTATCTGTTTTTAGATTAATATCATTTAGATGTTTTGATATTCTTCTCCGGAGCTCTTGTACAGTTTTCCCTACGTAGATTTTGGGGCAGCTGCATTGTATCGCATACACTACTCCCGCTGTTTTGCAATTTATGTATTGGGTGATTTTGTACTTCTTATGATCTACCGGATTCTCAAACTGTTTACATACAAGCATTTTGCTGCAGAATTGGCAGTCTCCACATGGGTAGGACCCTTTTGTAGTTAGCCATGTGGTTTTTTCCATTTGTTGGGAATTCCTCTGAAAATGGCTATGAACCAGTTGTTCTCTAAGATTGGTACCTCTTCTGTATGTAATTAAGGGATATTTAGTGATAACATTTTTTATATCTTCGTCCAATCTTAAAATATTCCAATATTTTTTTAGGATATTGTTAACCTCTCGATGTTTAATATCAAACGTCCCTATGCAGCGTACAACTTTGTCGCTGCTTGTTTTTTCTTTATTCTTTAATAGTTTGTCCTTTGCCTTCCGATACGCTTTATGTAGAACTTTTTTAGGGTAGCCACGTTCTAAGAATTTTTGATATAGGATTTTACTTTCACATTCAAAGCTTTCCTCTGTTGAGCAATTCCTTCTCGCTCTATAATATTGGCCTACTGGAATTCCTCTTTTGAGAGGTGTTGGATGGTAGCTAGACCAATGGAGAAGACTATTGCTCGACGTGGTGCTTCCTATATATTTCCGTTTCTATATTACCATTCTCTGACAGGCTTAGGGCTACATCCAGAAAATTGAGTTTGTTTCTATTAATTTCACCCGTGAATTTTAAACCAATAGTGTTTATATTAGGAATTTTAATAAATTCATGAAATTCTTGTTGTGCACCTTCCCACAGTATTAGAATGTCGTCTATATAACGACCCCAGAATGTGATGTGTTTGATATACTGGCTGTGTGCTTCAGTGAAAACAATTCGATCCTTCCACCACCCTAAATAGAGGTTTGCAAAATTTGGTGCGCATTTCGTGCCCATTGCGGTGCCGGTGATCTGTAAATAATAATCACTGTCAAAAATAAAATAATTGTGAGTGAGTAAAAAACTTAAAAGTGACAAAACAAACTCATTGTGATCTTTATACTGGGTGCCTTTTGTATCTAGGTAGTATCTCACTGCATCAATGCCTTTAGAGTGAGGTATGCTGGTATATAAGGCCTCCACGTCTAGGCTTGCTAGTGAGGTTCCCTGCTCTACATGTATGTTGTTCAGTTTGTTCAACACGTCTTTTGTGTCTCTCAGGTATGACGTTAGACTGGGGACAAATGGGGATATCACCTCATCGACATAGGCACTTATTCCTTCACACAAACTTTCATTCCCAGATACTATGGGTCTCCCCGGAATTGGTTGTCGTTTTTTGTGTATCTTGGGAATGGCATAGAATATTGCAAGTACTGGATTCGGCTTGTACAGAACCTTGAACTCTTCTTTGGTGATTAAATTCTTTTCTTTAGCTTGCTGTAATAAGCTCTTAAGTTCTTGTACAAATTTTGTGGTAGGATTATTCTGCAATTTTTGATAGGTATTGGTATCTTTTAATAAATCCATAACCATTCTTTTGTACTCTAATTTCTCCATTAGCACTATGTTGCCCCCTTTGTCTGATGGTTTAATTTCCAAGTTTTTATTTTCGGTCAGCACCGGCACCCTGTCCAGCTGATCCCATATATTCCAACTATACCAGAAGATCGGCGACTAATCCTAATGTAGGCAGACGAGTCAGCAGATCGGAGCTGCAAAGCTCCAAGTATGGAGACATGCGCGAGAATGGAGCGAAAATCGCGCGAGCACTGACGTCAGAGCCGGGCGATACTAATAACCTATCAAAGATCTCGATAGAAAAAACAGGAATAAGGACAAGTAAGGAGCAAGGCTATTGCTCAAACAGTACCGCGTCATACCGGTGGGAGTTTTTAAATATACCCGGCAACGCCACTCTCCCTACACACTGCCCGATCCCCTGAAGACGCCATATCTATGGCGAAACATGTCGGGAGGCAGCGCTTAAGATTTTAGACCACAGAGGGCCTATCATGAAGGTGTCAGCTAATAAATAGCAGAATATAGCCTAGCAAGTGACTGCGCCCCCAGCACAGCCCAGTGAGATACTGTGCTGCAAATTGAACGCCACCGAACGAAGCTCATTAATAGGATAGGCAGTAGGCAGCTATAACAGCACCTGCATTACTATCGACGTTATTATACAGTGCATATTAGCACTAATATTGTACAGCCTGCTGACAATGTGCAACAACTGTTGCAAAATAGTGGACACAGATATCTATTTCAGTATACAATGAGGCAAACAGCCATCTGAAAACAGTTAAAGCTGCCATTGCCAAACGGCTGTCAGCAGACTAATATAGCTAATGCAGCACCCTCAGGCCCACTGGTGATAGTTTTAAAATTAGAATTTAAGTAGGCTAGTTACTAGTTGTTAATATTTATTAAATTTAAGTAAATAAAAGTTAATTTTTACCAAATAAGACCACACACAAAAAATAAATAAGTGCACGCCAAGAGTAGGCAACCAATGGTCTTAGGACCAAATGTAAAATACAATTAAAGGGAGTCTTTCACGCCGATTGACCCTATTAACCTATTAACAGACTTATGTCCACGGCATCCCTCCTATTAAAACTGTTCTTACCGTTAGTTCCCTGCTAGCATCGTTCGTCCGAAAAACACTTTTATTCCGTATGCAAATTAGGCTGTGAAGGTGCCCAGGGGCGGCCTTACAACGGCCGGTGCCCAGGCCCCTGGGTCATTTTCATACCAATCCACTCCCCCTCCGCCCCTTCTGCCCGCCCATCCGCCACGTCTGCCCGCCCTTGGTCTCTTCTCTATCCTTCCTCCTACTGTCCGTAATCCCGCGCATGCGCCGATGACCGCGATATCGGCGCGTGCGCATTGAATGACCATAGTCTGGCCGGGGCATCACAGTTTACTGTGCGCATGCACCGGCCCGGGCCTAACTTACGTTCTTGCCGTGATGCTGTGATCACGGCAAGAACGTGAATCGTTCAGCCAAGGAACAATCAAAATGACCTTTCTCACACACAATGGTAACGTTACTCTCTTCAGAGACAGGATTCGTTAATTCCTTTGTTTAGAACACGGAATACTTAGCAAATAAGATTTTTCAATCTTTTAATAAAAGTTAAATGGAAAAACAGTGCATCTATACATTTACAGAAAAATGACTATTCTAGATAATAATAATTCAAGGTAATAGTAATTCACGACAGTTAAAATAAAAAGGGATAATGGATGAAAAGTATACTTAAGTTCCTCTGTTTCAGTCCTTGAAGCTGTTGTGCAATCCGATGGGTATAATATCAGTGGACCCTGAGCACTGACATTCAGAATACGATACAAATCCAGGTGTTAAGGCAAGGCAGGGTTGCCATACAATGCCCTTACAGCATCGTATAACAGTTCTAAAACAGGAGGTGCCAGCAATTCTGCCCACCAATGGTACAAACGTGTGGGCAGGATTGAGAAGGTGTCAGCATGGTTTATGACCCAGCTAAGCTCAGCCCAGTTCTGTGGAACCACTAAATACAGCTATGACATTTAGGTATTAATGACCCTTATGATTTTACGAGTCTAACAAGACCAATCTTGACACTGCTGGGGCTTGTGGTTCTCCAGGATGGCTTAAAGCTGGCTTTTCAGCCTTCCAAGGGCACAAGAACATACTGTTTGAAATCTCTGTGTTCGCACTAGTCCACAGAGGTTGAATCCGGCCTTAGTCAGTACAGAATATGCCTACGACCAGAGATATGAAAAATGACTATGTTTCAGTCCCTCGAAGGTTCAATAGGTCGCTTTCCCAGCTCTCTCTGGTTCCCTGCGGGGACTGTAGTCTGAATTTCTGGCTAATGTTATCCCAGGATCCAGTATTTCATGATGAGCCTCGGCAGGGGTGCTTTTGAAGCTCCCATCCTTATCTTTATGACAGGGAAGTGTCATTTTCAATTACTAGGACACAGCTCCAAGCAAGGGAATATTTCTCTTTTAAAGCAGAATAAAGGGGGCCTCTAGACCTATGGGTGTGTGTGTATTTAAAAAGGGGACTCTACTTGGTGTACCCTCGTCACCCCCCCATATTGTGCCAGTATATAGGGCCCCCATAGTGCTTCCCCCATTATCCAAATGGGCCCCCATAGTGCTTCCCCCTTTTCTCCATAGTGCCCCCCCATATTTTGGCAGTATATAGGGCCCCCATAGTGCTTCCCCTTATCTCCATAGTGGCCCCCATAGTGCTTTCCCTATTCTCCATAGTACCAATCCATAATGTGCCAGTATATAGGACCCCCACCCCCCTTCTTGCCACAGTATACTATAAATAATAAAAACAATAAACACATATACTCACCTTATGCTGCTGTCAGTGATGCGATGCAGGCCTCTTCCGGCCTTTTTCCCGCTCTGTACGACTCAGGCACTAAGCCTGTAGTCTATCAGAGGAACGGGCAAGGGAGACGCCTGTCCCCTGCTCCTCCACACCATTCATCTGATACAGATGAATATGGAGATGAGCGCTTCCAGAACGGAAAAAGCTCATCTCCACTACTGCCGTCTCTGGACATCTCTGCGGGCCGGATAAAAAGGTCCGCCGGGCTATAGTTTGCCCATCACTGGTCTAACCAGTGCAGCGAAAGAATCTATAGTCTCACTGACACGAACAAAAATTACGGCTTTTGGCGGTTGATAATTTCACATAGTGATATGGGAGGAAACACCACACCGACAACAGGAGGGAAAGGAAAAGGAACTAGGCCTCAAAGTTAGGGAAAGGGAAACAGACACCACCTATGGAAACCCTAATTCTAGCCCTGACTCCTATCCATATAAACAGACCTTGAGGATAGTAATGTTCATACACAGGAACCCGAGACCCTGGAAACCCTGAATTGCCCTGGAGTAATGTCTGGGCTTCAGACAGCCTGTTTCTTCCAATATGAAAGAACAAGCGTCTCCCTGAGGCCTAATAACAAAAGACAGAGGGAAAACAACATAATATAAAAGGGAAGCAACACTTAACTTCTGAAGTAAATGGACGAGCAGGAACTCAGAAGAGGACCACACACCAGCATTTCCAATACCAAACTAAAGCCAGGCTACATAGGTGTCACGGAAGGTGTACAGCAAACTAGAAGACACAAAAGGAAGATCCGGCTGACTGGATCCAAAACTAAGGAACCAAAGGGATAGCCCTGCAACAGACCTGGCTCTCTCCCTAAACTGCTCAGCCTATGCAAAATTCTCAATGGTAGAAGATCGCATATCCTCGTACCTCGACTGAATAACCCCTGAACACCCTATAATAGTGAGGGGACACGACAACCGGCTCCCTACACTTGATATGGAGGGAGTCAGGGTCTCCTGGGATCCAGCAAACAGGAAAATACAAATGAATAAATAAAACTTATCTGTAGAAGACTCAGTAGTAGCATCCAGCATGCATATACTCCAGGAAGTTGTATAAACCGCAAAGTGATGTAGTATGGGAAGGGATTTAAAGGGATGCAATCAGTGCAACTACATGACAGCTGAGAGAGGCTAACGAGATGAGAAAATGAAAGCAAAACAAAAGGAACCTCAAGGAGGAGGTTCTGAAGGATGTCTGTCAGAGCTTCTCAGATGTCTGGTGGTGACAATAGGGGAGTTGGAATGACCACTAAGCTACACCTGAGACAAAGGGGTGTGGTCATTACCAGCAACCACACTGAAACCAGTGAAACCAAAGAGTCTGTCAGATCACATCACGTGCAGCCAGTCTCTTAGATCTTCTGACACCTGTCAAGTTCGAGACCGTGACAGGTAGCTACACACAAATGTTCCTTAAGGCTGCATGCTACACCTCAGAACTTGGACAATTAGGAGAGGGAGGAACCAGACTTCTCTCAAAACTCCTTTGAGGGACATCCCCTCTAAACACACACTAGCAGCGGGTTACCCTTGGGTTCCCCCTGTGTCGCACTAGACCTAGGCTTGCTAGCCAACACAGGGTCACATAAGAACCTATAATTTTGACCGTCCTCAGAAGCAGTCCATAATGAGCAAGGTGATGTTAGAGCTGCTTGAAATGTACCAGACATCCTCAGAGGCAGTCCATGATACTAAGCAGTACAGTGTTAACTATCTGGACCTGAAGAAAGTGCACAACCAGGATCCATACAGATAGTGCAAATAAATCACATTGTGGCACCTGCAAAAAAAATAAACACAATGGGCACAATTCTTGTAACGTTTCAAAACCTGGAAAATAAGTACAAATAAATAAGGCACATTTTAATGCAATAAAATTACATTACAGTCTCTTTCTTTTGTGAAAGTGCACCAGACGGTAACTTTAAGTGTAATAACATCCTTTGTAATCCAAGAAAACAATGATGTCATTTATTTGTAATCCAAATGAGGTATTTGTAGTCCACATGGGTAGGAAAGTCATCCGTAATCCACATGGGCAATAGAATAGCAGCACAATTCATGAGAACCATTAGCAAAGGCACTCCAATAACCTGAAAAGGGGGGAAAAAGAAAGGAAAATTGTCGCAATCCTGGAATATGAATGCTGATGATGGGTGGAGTCCTAACTGAGCATGATCATCTGGTCAGGGCAGAACACATAAAAAACAAGCCAACAGGCCCTCACCCTTCAGATGCTGTCCATGGAGTGGCTTCCAAAGTCAGTAGTCCTTTCAATTGGGCCTGTAGAGAAGGTCCAGCTCCTTATGGGAAGGGCCTCAGGTCCTCCTCACTGCTGGAACTGCTTGAAAAGGACATCAGATGTTTGTCCTACCTCTGGTAGGCTAACTCAGCTCTGATGGTGGAGCGGCACTGCCCTCCTGTGGTGGATTTGGTGGATGACTGGGTGGTCACATTTTTAACCGTAGCCGTCATCCTCTGCTTGTATGCAGAGGCTGCCCGGGCCATCCTAAAGGGATCGATGACTTCTGGCTGAAGAGGCTCCGGCAAATAGTCCTCCTCCCTTTAAGGTGATCCTGCTCCGGTCTGCACATCGCTGCTGGGCATCTGGCAGTTGATGACTGTGGAGCTTATGGTGACCGAGGCAATGGCCACACATGCCTGTTGTGGGAGAGACGTAGGAGGTGCAGGTAGACCAGGGATGAGCAGTCCCGCCTCTGGTTCTGTCTGGGACTTTGGTGCTGACGTCTCCCCAAAGCGGAGTACACCGTCTGCTCCTTCATATCAACAGTGCACTCTGCCTGGCGTGGATAGTTCATCCAGCCATTCTTGTGATGCAGTCAGGGGCACCGCGGGCCTTGGTGTCACGGCGGGCGTGCACTCAGTCTAACAGAACGCACCAACCAGGCTCTGGGCGAGAGACAGGGGAAGGGTCACCTCCTAACTAATCCCTGACCTCTTTCCCTGCTATGCTCAGCCCACCTACAGACCTTTAAGGTAGGTATGAGGTGTTCCCGTGCCTGGGCTGACAAAACCCTGAATTCCCTGAGATGGTGAAGTAGGGAAAAAGGAGCAGCCTGCTCACACAGAACCTGGATGGGATAGATGACACAAAACAACCAAACTTGAAATAGCACTTATCTTCCTGAGCTGGAGCAGACAGCCAACCTTCCTTCCTTCCTAGCTTCCAAGACCACAATGATTAGTATAATCCGCTCAGGACACTGGACTAGAGTGATATTTAAACTAATGACCCCACCCAGTGCACCTGATGAGAGGCGGATCCAGCACGGCTCCAAAACAACCACTAAACTCGTGCTGCTATCCTGGCCGACCTCCGCACCTCGTCAGAGTGGGGCATGACAGTACCCCCCCTTCTACGGGTGACCTCTGGACACCCCAGACCAACCTTATCCAGATGGGACCTATGAAAATCCCTCACCAGTCGGCTGGCGTTGACATCCACCGCCGGAACCCACATCCTCTCCTCAGGACCGTATCCCCTCCAGTGCATCAGGTACTGAAGGGAACCCCGAAGAACTCTCGAGTCGAGAATCCTGGAGATCTCAAACTCCAAATTTCCCTCGACCAGAACAGGAGGAGGAGGCAATGGCGATGGTTCCACCGGTCTCACGTATTTTTTTAGTAAAGACCTGTGGAACACATCATGGATCCTCCAAGTCTGTGGAAGATCAAGCCGAAACGCCACAGGATTGATCACCGCAGAAATTTTATACGGACCAATAAATCTTGGACCCAGTTTCCAAGATGGCACTCTCAATTTGATATTCTTAGTGGACAACCACACCAGATCACCCACACACAGGTCCGGACCAGTCATACGTCTCTTGTCAGCCATTCGTTTATACCTCTCACCCATCCTCTCCAAATTCCCTTGAATCCTCCGCCACATAGAGGATAAGGCAGAAGAGAATCTCTCCTCCTCTGGCATCCCAGAGGAACCAGACTCAGAAAAGGTACCAAACTGAGGATGGAAACCGTATGCGCCAAAAAATGGCGACTTACCCGTGGACTCCTGCCTACGGTTATGCAACGCAAATTCTGCTAAGGACAAGAATGAGGACCAGTCCTCCTGATTCTCAGCCACAAAGCACCTCAAGTAGGTCTCCAGGTTTTGATTAGTACGCTCCGTCTGACCATTCGACTGCGGATGAAAAGCCGAAGAGAATGAAAGTGGAATGCCAAGCCGAGAGCAGAACGCCCTCCAAAACCTGGAGACAAACTACGTGCCCCTATCAGAGACCACATCCGAAGGAATACCATGCAATTTCACAATATTATCCACAAAAATCTGCGCAAGAGTCTTGGCGTTAGGCAGACTCGTTAGTGGTATAAAGTGAGCCATTTTACTGAAACGGTCAACTACCACCAAAATCACTGTTCTCCCGGAGGAACTCGGCAGATCCGTAATAAAGTTCATAGACAAATGCATCCAAGGACGAGATGGAATAGACAATGGAAGAAGTGAACCAGGCGGTCGAGTATGAGCAACCTTTGACCGAGCGCAGGTTTCACAAGCTGTCACGTAATTCTCAATGCTCTTACATAACCCTGGCCACCAGAACCTCCGGGATACTAGATCACAGGTGGACTTACCACCAGGATGTCCAGCGAGAACAGTATCGTGATGTTCCTTGAACACCTTGTATCGTAGGCTCTCAGGAACAAACAACCTCCCTGGGGGACAAGAACCAGGAGCCCCCTCCTGGCTCCCAACACCTCCATCTCCAATTCAGGGTACAGAGCGGAGACCACCACCCCATCCGCCAAAATCGGCGCCGGATCTTCTGAATCACCTCCTCCAGGAAATCTGCGAGACAAGGCATCTGCCTTGACGTTCTTGACCCCTGGGCGAAAGGTAACCACGAAATTGAACCTGGTAAAAAACAGTGACCATCTGGCCTGCCTAGGGTTCAGACGCTTGGCAGATTGCAGGTAAGCCAAGTTCTTATGGTCAGTATACACCGTAACAGGGTGAGACGCCCCCTCTAACCAGTGACGCCATTCCTCAAAGGCCAACAACTCTCTATCTCCAACATCATAATTCCTCTCGGCGACCGAGAGCTTCTTGGAGAAGAAAGCACACGGGACCCACTTGCCAGGAGATGAACCCTGTGACAGCACCGCCCCAACCCCCACCTCTGATGCATCAACCTCCACTACGAATGGCTGAGACACATCCGGCTGCACCAGAATGGGAGCAGACGCAAAACGCTCCTTAACAGCCAAAAAGGCCTGCAATGCCTCATCCGACCAGACAGAGACATCGGCGCCCTTCTTGGTCATATCAGTAAGAGGTTTTACTAGGGTAGAATAATTCGAAATAAATTTTCTATAATAATTCGTAAACCCCAAGAACCGCATCAAAGCTTTCTGATTCTCTGGTCGGTCCCACTCCAGAACCGCCCGGACCTTTTCGGGGTCCATACGAAAACCGGAATCAGAAAGCATGTATCCCAAGAACGGAAGCTCTTGCACCGCAAACAAACATTTCTCCAATTTGGCATATAACTTATTCTCCCGAAGGATCGTCAAAAACTGTCTCACATGATCCTGATGGGTCTTCAGATCAGGAGAATAAATTAAAATGTCATCCAGGTAAACTACTACGAACCTCCCCACCAAGTGATGAAAAATGTCATTGACGAATCGCTGAAATACTGCTGGCGCGTTCGTCAACCCAAAAGGCATCACCAGGTTCTCAAAATGACCCTCGTGCGTATTGAAGGCCGTTTTCCACTCATCCCCTTCCTTGATCCTGATCAGATTGTAGGCTCCTCTCAAATTCAACTTGGAGAACACCTTGGCTCTAACAATCTGATGAAAAAGATCAGAGATCAAAGGCAGGGGATATGGATCCCGGACTGTAATACAGTTCAATTCCCGGAAATCCAAACACGGTCTCAGTGATCCATCTTTTTTCTTCACAAAGAACAAACCTACTGCCACTGGAGACTTAGATGGTCTAATATGACCCTTTGCCAAACTCTCGGCGACATACTTTCGCATGACCTCTCTTTCGGGTTGAGAGAGGTTGTAAAGCCGAGACTTTGGCAACTTAGCCCCAGGAATGAGATTAACTGGACAATCATAGTCTCGATGAGGGGGCAATTCCTGAGCCCCACCCTCCGAAAAGACATCCGCAAAATCCGAGAGATACTGAGGTAAAGCCGTAATGGACACACCAGAGATAGATGTGCCAAGACAATTATCCGAACAAAACTCGCTCCAACCAATGATTTCTTTCGCTTGCCCGTCTATAATTGGGTTATGTCTAGTCAACCATGGCAACCCCAAAACTATAGGAGCTGGCAAATCCTTCATGACAAAACAAGAAATGATTTCAGCATGTTAATCACCCACCCTTAAGTGAATACCATGAACAATGTGAGTAAGGCTCCTTTGAGAAAGAGGGGAAGAATCAATTGCAAAAACACGAATCTCGTTCTCTAACGTGCAAGTACTTAGTCCCAGGCCTTGAAGAAAAAGAAAGTCAATTAGGTTTACCCTAGCACCACAATCAAGGAATACATCAACAAACACATTTTTTGACTCTAGCGCCACCATAGCTGAAAGGAGAAAATGGGAACTGCAGGGAGCTTGCATACCTGTCTGCTCCACCACACCATTCATACTACCAAGTGTGAGGGAAGTTTTTTTTTCTTTTTTCTTTTTCTCTTCCACCTATGATTTAACATAAGGACAAGAAAAAACAAAATGACCCCTCTTTCCACAATAGTAACATAGATTGTGCACTTTTCTAAAGTCTCTACTATCAGAATGGCAAGATACCTGACCTAACTGCATGGGTTCCTCCCCTACCCCAGAGTTATGAGTAATATCACCCTGGGCAGTAGGAGAAACAAAACCACACGCAGGAGGGATCCCCTGCACGGAGGGACCCTTACACCTCTCTCTGATACGTCTATCCAACCGTATAGACAAAGACATTGCATTCTCTAAAGTATCCGGATACTCATGAAAAGCCAGGGCATCCTTCAACCTTTCAGATAACCCCTGACAAAACTGACTACGTAACGCGGGGTCATTCCACCCCGACTCAGTAGCCCACCTCCTAAACTCTGTGCAGTAACCCTCTGCAGTATGTTTACCCTGTAGTAAGTTACGCAATCTCGATTCTGCCATCGAGACCCGATCTGGGTCATCGTAAATCAATCCCAGGGCTTTGAAAAATTCCTTCACCGACCGGAGAGCCAGAGAACCGGGCAGCAGAGAAAAAGCCCAGGATTGCGCATCCCCTTTAAGCAAAGACATGATGATACCAACCCTCTGATCTTCATTACCTGACGAAAATGGATGCAGTCGAAAGTAAAAATTGCATGACTCTTTAAAGCGGAAAAAATCATCCGTACCCCCCGTAAATTTCTCGGGAAGAGCGACTTTAGGCTCCCCTCCAATTTGACCTGTACCTGATGCCAGAACCCTCTGACACTGTGTGACCGAACTACGCAGATCCACAACCTCTAGGGATAAACCCTGCATGCGGTCAACCAGTGCATCAATTGACGCCATCACAAAAGCGCTGAGTGATGGTAGTCACAGTATGGCGGATTATAATGTCACGGCGGGTGTGCACTCAGTCTAACAGATAACGCACCAACCAGGCTCTGGGCGAGAGACAGGGGAAGGGTCACCTCCTAACTAATCCCTGACCTCTTTCCCTGCTATGCTCAGCCCACCTACAGACCTTTAAGGTAGGTATGAGGTGTCCCCGTGCCTGGGCTGACAAAACCCTGAATTCCCTGAGATGGTGAAGTAGGGAAAAAGGAGCAGCCTGCTCACACAGAACCTGGATGGGATAGATGACACAAAACAACCAAACTTGAAATAGCACTTATCTTCCTGAGCTGGAGCAGACAGCCAACCTTCCTTCCTTCCTAGCTTCCAAGACCACAATGATTAGTATAATCCGCTCAGGACACTGGACTAGAGTGATATTTAAACTAATGACCCCACCCAGTGCACCTGATGAGAGGCGGATCCAGCACGGCTCCAAAACAACCACTAAACTCGTGCTGCTATCCTGGCCGACCTCCGCACCTCGTCAGAGTGGGGCATGACACTTGGTAGATAGACCACCGCAACTGCAAAAGGTCCTTGGAGCGATTCCATGAGGGTATACTCTACCATATCCCCCTTGTACAAATTATGGCGGTCCTGCGGGAGGTACGGCTGCTTCACCGAGTGTCGGTTCATGTACAACTCCTGGGCTGTCACTCTGTCTTGGATGAACCCAGACCCTTGCTCGACTGCAAACTACATTACGCTCCCGGTTCTTCGCTCGAACTTGAGGTCCCAGGGCTGGTGCCGATCCCATACTTTGATGGCCCAATCTTCCACGGCCTTCCGATAGTCCCACATGTTGCGGGCCCAAGCTGTTATTTCTCTGGGGACCAAGGGGTTCAATTCCTCAAAGGCATAGGACTTTCTGGGCGGCGGAGTGGAAACTACGACCACCTCCGCCACACCAACCAGCATGGGGAATGCCCTTGGCTGGTCGGGTGGGGATTGCTGCACCTAAGCAAAATAAACCCCACACTATAACTCCCCAATTGGGCTGACCAGGTCTCCGGTGTGTCATATTGTCTTCCCAGGTGTTGGCACAGAGAGGAAGTAAAGGAGAGGCTTCCCGGGAATGGCTTCCTCCCTCCCTCATCATGCAGTAACATCGCTCCAGGTGGGCAGGGCTAGACTTTTCCGCTTCAACTGGGGGCATTCCTGAATTTTCCCGCTCTACTTGGGCATAAAGAAGCTGTGCCATTACAGGCAAAAATGGTGTATTAACTCTTCGGATGCCGGCGCGCCGCACTTTGCGCCATTCGCTCCGCAATATAGGCTATAGAGTTCAATGCCACACAGTTTTAACGTATTCAGATCCTGTTCGTGACGCCAAAATATGCATCGGGCAGATCCCATGCTAGGGGTCTCTTCCACAACTGTTTTGTGAGTTTTTTAAATGTTTTTGTCATGACGCCAGTTGCATTTCAGCAACGAGGGACTATGTCCCTCTATGTAGAAGGTGATAGTGGAACCCAGGTGTAAGAATGCCAGATTGGTATGAGGGTGGCCTAAGATGTCCCTCTAGGTGTGGCTTTTGCAGGTGTCATGGTGCTCCTACCTGGATATCCTGAACCCCAAGCGTGGTCGTCCGCAGCAGTGATAATAGAGTGAATAGTTGAGAAACTGGTTGAATAAAATGTGTCCAGACTTGTATTGAAGTAGTTAACAGCTTTACTTGGCATAGACTTTCATCAAGGAACAATCTTCCAAATTTATCTTGGTTACCAGCAAGCTTTGGCATGAAGTTCTGGCAGGCAAAGACTCTCCACCTGAACCGTTTCAGCTCTGCTATGTTGGCTGGCTTAAATGGGAACTTTCTTTATCTTTCTCCTTATCTTTATTAAGGGAAACTTTCCTCCTGGCTTCTAAGGCTTTCAGCTTGGACCTCTATGCCCAGCAGAGCAGACAGTAGTCTTCTGGCTGGAACACAGCCATCCCCTTACAGGGGGTAAGCTAGGCTAACTTGAAACTAACTACCTCTCTAGTGAGGGGGCTAGAATGGAAGAAGGGCTCCATTCTAGTTAACACAGCTCTGCCAGAAGTGTCGCCATCTGCTCGTGAACCAGGCACATTGCACTTAAACCATTACAAAATCACAAATACAGTTACACATTGTGTAGGACCTAGGAATGAGTACACATGACGATACAGGATGCACAATTAAAGATAGCGATGGGGGGGAAGGGGGGGAAGGGGGGAAAGAGTGGTAATGCCCCCTTGCAGGGCGTTACACTTTTACATTTAAACAAAACTTAAAGGATAACTGTCACACTTAGACCCTAATTTCAATTTTCATATATGTAGTTACTAATAACATGATATTCCAGAATCAGTTACTATTAGACTGACTTACCCCATATTTAATAAGATTCAGCCCTTAGCAACCAGTCTGCATAAAACTTCAATTTTACTATTCAGTTAAGTTGGCCGCCACTGCCCTCACCCTGAGGCTAATCCCACCTGCCCTCACTAGCTAGTAACAATAGCCCCCCAAAAGTGTCAGTAACCAGAGCCCTCCCCCTAAAGGGTTAATCTCCTGCAGCACAAAGGGGTCCTCTTACCACATGTTGCTTTCATTTATACACTGAGCAGATGGCAGATCTCCCTTCCCTGTTGTGCGCTGGTTCAACTCTGCCTTCTCCAGCTCTGCTGAGTGAGGGAGCGTCTGCCAAGCGCAGCTGCTGGGGAGGACCTGGCTTTAATCATTTACTTACAGTCCCTGGCTGTCTGTAATCTGACCTTGCACGCAGCGTGCTTCTGCGCCCTCCGTCCTTCAACACATAGACTGACCCTGCATAGCAACCTGATTTTAAGCACAGGTAAAAATAGGCAGTACAGGGAACAAAACTGTGGAATTAAGGGGTAATTGAGTACACAGTGAAAAGTTGAAATAGGGCCACCAAAGAGATATTAATCACCACAATCCAATACTCCAAAAAAAATATATATGACAGTTATACTTTAAGACACCGCGCTCAGCTAACCTCACAACAACCCCCTTTACTACTATCCACCAATACAAGACACCGTGATGTTTTCGTATACCATTCAAGCCTACCTTAATCTAGGCACTGTCATCGCTGTACTTGGAATCCTAGCTGTTCAGCGTGTCTGTCACGCGATTGTAGGCGTGAAGTTCTTTCTGCGCAGGGGATCTTTGTCTATGGTAAGCTGTTTGTCTTGGAGTTCGCCCCGGCCGGTGGCAGAACTTCCATCATCAATAAAACGCCGCCAGAGCCCGCCGTGGGGGTGTATAAAATCATGTTCCCACCGCCCAACGATTTTATACACCCGGACGGCGGGCTCCGGGTGGGCCTCGTCCTCTGTCGGCATTTTGTTGATGATGTGATTTTTATCTGGGAGGGGGGCGAGATAGCACTGTTGGAGTTTTTAATGGAGATAAATAAAAACGAGTTTTATTTAGATTTTACATTAACATATAGTAGGAATGAGATACATTTTTTGGACCTCACCATTTATATAATCGGGGACAACATCTATACAAAAACATATGAGAAACCAACAGATTCGAACAGTTATATTACAAGGGCAAGCTGTCACCTACCACAGTGGCTGGACAATATACCCAGGAGTCAATTCCTCCGCATTAGAAGAAATTGTACGGAGGTGGCAGAATATGAAAAAGAGGCAGAGATATTGTATAATAAATTTGAAGCTAAGGGTTATGATGTAGATAAGCTCAGAGAACAAAAGAATGAGATTAAACAGATTGACATGAATTAACAACCTGGAACTACTGCTGCTACTAACTACTGAGCTCTTGTTTAGTTAACCGCACTACATTACTATCAACTAAAGATAGATTGTTAATGCACAATTGCCTGTGGCTATAAGAAAATTTGCTGACTTGAGTATAGGCGGTAGAGTTATTGCTATACTAACTGCCGACGTTATTAATTGTACAATTTCTAATTAACTAACTGTTACTACACTACTAATGGTAAAGAAGGACTGTTAACTGATAACTGACCGTGAATATATGCAAATTGCTGATTTACGTGCATGTGATATTTATACTGTTACATGTGAACTACCCCCCTCTGTTGTTCTATATTGATAGACTGTTTTGATTAGTCTGGGGAGGAGCCGAGGAGGATAAGGTGGTTGGGGGTGAAGTAAGGCAATGGCGAGACAGGGCACAGGGAAAAAGGCAAAGGGGCAACTGGAGCTCAACACCACGGTTTCGCCAGTGCCTAAGGCCTCTTTCACACTTGCGTTTTTGGGATCCGGCATGCACTTCCGTTGCCGGAGGTGCCCGCCGGATCCGGAAAAACGCAAGTGTACTGAAAGCATTTGAAGACGGAACCGTCTTCCAAATGCTTTCAGTGTTACTATGGCACCCAGGACGCTATTAAAGTCCTGGTTGCCATAGTAGGAGCGGGGATCGGGGGAGCGGTATACTTACAGTCCGTGCGGCTCCCGGGGCGCTCCAGAATGACGTCAGAGCGCCCCATGCGCATGGATGACGTGATCCATGCGATCACATGATCCATGCGCTTGGGGCGCCCTGACGTCACTCTGGAGCGCCGCACGGACGGTAAGTATACTGCTCCCCCGCTCCCCGCTGCACTTTACCATGGCTGTCAGGACTTTAGCGTCCCGGCAGCCATGGTAACCATTCAGAAAAAGCTAAATGTCGGCTCCGGCAATGCGCCGAAACGACGTTTAGCTTAAGGCCGGATCCGGATCAATGCCTTCCAATGGGCATTAATTCCGGATCCGGCCTTGCGGCAAGTGTTCCGGATTTTTGGCCGGAGCAAAAAGCGCAGCATGCTGCGGTATTTTCTCCGGCCAAAAAACGTTCCGTTCCGGAACTGAAGACATCCTGATGCATCCTGAACGGATTTCTCTCCATTCAGAATGCATTAGGATAATCCTGATCAGGATTCTTCCGGCATAGAGCCCCGACGACGGAACTCTATGCCGGAAGACAATAACGCAGGTGTGAAAGAGCCCCTAAAAGAAATGAGAAATCTAAACAGTTGCTCCTGACTAGTATGCGCGGACATAGCCCTGCAAAGAAAAGAAAAGAGGATGGGTTATTAGACCAGGAGGGGGAACTGCTATTGGAGGGAAATTCGGAATCGGTGTTGGTAGGGGAAGGCTTCTAGTCTGGGGAGAGGGGTTGGTCAGCCTGATGAGGCCGAAAGAAAAAGAACCGCTTTGGAACAGGCTCCTAGCCTGCAAGATATATTTCAGGAAATAGGAAAATGTAATACGGCAATACGGGACCTCTCTCTCCAGACTGGAAATATTAGGGAATCGGTTGGACTCCTCAGGGCGGATTTACAAAATTATAAATATAGACTGATAGAAGTAGAGAAAAGAACATCAGAAGTGGAGGATATAGCACAGACAGTGGTTAAAGGGCTTCTGTCACCCCACTAAACAGTTTTTTGTGTACTTATAATCCCTATCCTGCGATATTGCTATACCTTATGTTATAAATAATTTTCGTTCAGTAGATTTTGCAAAAAACTTACTTTTATGATATGCTAATTACCTTTCTACCAGCAAGTAGGGCATCTACTTGCTGGTAGCAGCCGCAGAAAACAGCCCCCTCCTCTTGTTGATTGACAGGGCCAGCCGCGATCTCCTCCTCCGGCCAGCCCTGTCAGCATTTCAAAAATCGCGCGCCTGTGTCGATTCGGCGCAGGCAATCTGAGATAAGGAGGCTCGCCTCCTCAGCACTCCCTCAGTGCGCCTGCGCCGATGACGTCTTCTCTTTCGGTGACGTCATCGGTGCAGGCGCACTGAGGGAGTGCTGAGGAGCCGAGCCTCCTTATCTCAAAGCGCCTGCGCCGAATAAACACAGGCGCGTGATTTTTGATTTTTGATTTCAAACTACTTCTCACGCATTAGGGCCCCTAAAATGCCAGGGCAGTATAACTACCCCACAAGTGACCCCATTTTGGAAAGAAGACACCCCAAGGTATTTCGTGATTGGCATAGTGAGTTCATGGAAGTTTTTATTTTTTGTCACAAGTTAGTGGAATATGAGACTTTGTAACAAAAAAATAAATAAAAAAAATCATAATTTTCCGCTAACTTGTGACAAAAATTAAAAAATTCTAGGAACTCGCCATGCCCCTCACGGAATACCTTGGGGTGTCTTCTTTCCAAAATGGGGTCACATGTGGGGTAGTTATACTGCCCTGGCATTTTAGGGGCTCTAATGCGTGAGAAGTAGTTTGAAATCAAAATGTGTAAAAAATGCCATGTGAAATCCTAAAGGTGCTCTTTGGAATGTGGGCCCCTTTGCCCACCTAGGCTGCAAAAAAATGTCACACATGTGGTATCGCCGTACTCAGGAGAAGTTGGGCAATGTGTTTTGGGGTGTATTTTTACATATACCCATGCTGGGTGAGAGAAATATCTCGGCCAAAGACAACTTTTCCAATTTTTTTATACAAAGTTGCCATTTGACCGAGATATTTATCTCACCCACCATGAGTATATGTAAAATGACCCCTCAAAACACATTGCCCAACTTCTCCTGAGTACGGCGATACCACATGTGTGACACTTTTTTGCAGCCTAGCTGCGCAAAGGGGCCCAAATTTATTTTAGGAGGGCATTTTTAGACATTTGGATCCCAGACTTCTTCTCACGCTTTAGGGCCCCTAAAATGGCAGGGCAGTATAAATACCCCACATGTGACCCCATTTTGGAAAGAACGCACCCCAAGGTATTCAATGAGGGGCATGGCGAGTTCATAGAAGATTTTTTTTTTTTGTCACAAGTTAGCGGAAATTTTTTTTTTTTGGTTTTTTCTCACAAAGTCTCCCTTTCCGCTAACTTGGGACAAAAAGTTAAATCTTTCATGGATTCAATATGCCCCTCAGCGAATACCTTGGGGTGTCTTCTTTCCGAAATGGGGCCACATGTGGGGTATTTATACTGCCCTGGAATTTTAGGGGCCCTAAAGCGTGAGAAGAAGTCTGGAATATAAATGTCTAAAAAAAATAATTTACATTTGGATTCCGTGAGGGGTATGGTGAGTTCATGTGAGATTTTATTTTTTGTCACAAGTTAGTGGAATATGAGACTTTGTAAGAAAAAAATAAAAAATAAATAAATCAATTTCCGCTAACTTGTGCCAAACAAATGTCTGAATGGAGCCTTACAGCGGGGTGATCACTGACAGGGGGGTGATCAGGGAGTCTATATGGGGTGATCACCACCCTGTCATTGATCACCCCCCTGTCATTGATCACCCCCCTGTAAGGCTCCATTCAGACGTCCGTATGTGTTTTGCGGATCCGCTCCGTGGATCCGTAAAACACATACGGACGTCTGAATGGAGCCTTACAGGGGGGTGATCAATGACAGGGGTGTGATCAATGACAGGGGGGTGATCAGGGAGTCTATATGGGGTGATCAGCCCCCTGTCATTGATCACCCCCCTGTAAGGCTCCATTCAGACGTCCGTACGTGTTTTGCGCATCCGATCCATGGATCCGTAAAACACATACGGACATCTGAATGGAGCCTTACAGGGGGGTGATCAATGACATTGGGGTGATCAGGGAGTCTATATGGGGTGATCACCCCCCTGTCATTGATCACCCCCCTGTAAGGCTCCATTCAGACGTTCGTATGTGTTTTGCGGATCCAATCCATGCATCCGTGGATCCGTAAAACACATACAGACGTCTGACTGGAGCCTTACAAGTGGGTGATCAATGACAGGGGGGTGATCAGGGAGTCTATATGGGATGATCACCCCCCTGTCATTGATCACCCCCCTGTGAGGCTCCATTCAGACGTCCGTACGTGTTTTGCCGATCCGATCCGTGGATCCGTAAAACACATACGGACGTCTGAATGGAGCCTTACAGGGGGGTGATCAATGACAGGGGGGGTGATCAATGACAGGGGGGTGATCAGGGAGTCTATATGGGGTGATCACCCCCCTGTAAGGCTCCATTCAGACGTCCGTACGTGTTTTGCGCATCCGATCCATGGATCCGTAAAACACATACGGACGTCTGAATGGAGCCTTACAGGGGGGTGATCAATGACATTGGGGTGATCAGGGAGTCTATATGGGGTGATCACCCCCCTGTCATTGATCACCCCCCTGTAAGGCTCCATTCGGACGTTCGTATGTGTTTTGCGGATCCAATCCATGCATCTGTGGATCCGTAAAACACATACAGACGTCTGACTGGAGCCTTACAAGTGGGTGATCAATGACAGGGGGGTGATCAGGGAGTCTATATGGGGTGATCACCCCCCTGTCATTGATCACCCCCCTGTAAGGCTCCATTCAGACGTCCGTACGTGTTTTGCCGATCCGATCCATGGATCCGTGGATCCGTAAAACACATACGGACGTCTGAATGGAGCCTTACAGGGGGGTGATCAATGACAGGGGGGTGATCAGGGAGTCTATATGGGGTGATCACCCCCCTGTCATTGATCACCCCCCTGTAAGGCTCCATTCAGACATCCGTATGTGTTTTGCGGATCCGATCCATGGATCCGTAAAACACATACGGACGTCTGAATGGAGCCTTACAGGGGGGTGATCAATGACAGGGGGGTGATCAATGACAGGGGGGTGATCAGGGAGTCTATATGGGATGATCAGGGGTTAATAAGGGGTTAATAATTGACAGGGGGGTGTAGTGTAGTGTGGTGCTTGGTGCTACTTATTACAGAGCTGCCTGTGTCCTCTGGTGGTCGATCCAAGCAAAAGGGACCACCAGAGGACCAGGTAGCAGGTATATTAGACGCTGTTATCAAAACAGCGTCTAAAATACCTGTTAGGGGTTAAAAAAAATCGCATCTACAGCCTGCCAGCGAACGATCGCCGCTGGCAGGCTGTAGATCCACTCGCTTACCTGCAGTTCCTGTGAACGCGCGCGCCTGTGTCCGCGCATTCACAGGAAATCTCGCGTCTCGCGAGATGAAGCTTATATGCGTCTAGGAGGAATGAATCGACCGCCGCCAGGACGCATCCCTGCGTTAGGCGGTCGGTAAGCAGTTAAAGAGAAAAACATGTTAATGGTAGAAAATAAGGAAATAAAATATAAGCTAATACAGTTGGAAAATAGGGCCAGGAGGTTAACTTTGAGATACCTGGGGTTCCCAGAGGGAGTAGAGAGGGGCAAGACCCTCGTTTTTTTATACAAGGTTGGCTGAGGGAACAACTGGGTCAGGATATCTCTGAATACAAAAGCTTTGTGGAGAGTGCTTATAGAGTGCCGGCAAAGATACCTCCTCCAGGTACAAGACCGAGGGTAATGATTCTGAATCTGCTCTCGGTCAGGGACAGGGAGGAGATATTGCGCAGTGCAAGAAGGAAAGGGAGGCTGGACTATGCGGGTACAACAGTTATGATATTTCCCGATTATGCAAAAGAAACGGTAAATGAAAGAAGCCGGTTTATAGATGTGAAAAAAATATTGCGGTCAAAGAATGTTAAATATTCAATGATGTTTCTGGCTAAGCTGAGAATTGAGTGGGAAAGTAAATCGTGGTTCTTTGAGACAGCAGAGGCGGCGGGAGAATGGGTTAAGGAAAAGATAAACGGCTGAGCGGTGGGCTGGGATGTACGGGGTGCCGTAAGGGGGAATGCTAGTTTAGAGAACCAGGACCTAGGTTGCCTGGATCATTTGTGAGGGATGGGTGAGGTTGCCGGTTGCTTTTTTTTTTCTTCTCTCTTCCCCATTGTCCCCCTCCTCTTTCCCCGCAGTGCCATCCTCCGCCCTTTCCTGTCTCAATATTCCCGACCCTTTTATAATAATAGGGGCCTTTTATATTCTGGCAATGGATAGGACTAGGAATAAAAAAACATGAGAATTATCTTGTGGAATATTAGGGGGCTGAGTAGGGGCTCCAAGAGAGTTGCTCCAAGAGAGTTGATGTAATACATAGATCTCTTCCCGCAATAGTTTGCCTGCAGGAAACACACATGACGAAGGAGACAAGGGATGGGATAAGTAGACCATGGATGCAATATGCATTTCACTCAGTGTACTCAGCATACGCGAGAGGAGTTAGCATATTAATACATCGGGACATAGACATAAAAATAGTGGAAGCTATTATAGATAAGGAGGGCCGTTACGTCCTGTTTGACTGCATACTGGAAGATAGAGCGTGGTTATTAGTGTGTATATACCGCCACCCTTTAAAATCAACGTCTTGTTAAAAATTTACGATATGGCACTTAAGGTAGCGGATAAATCACTGTTGGTGGTTGGAGACTTTAATAATGTTATGGATGCAAGAATAGATAGATGTAAATTGGGGAATAATCAGGGTCCCTGTATGGGATCTAAACTTAAAAACATCACTAAAGAGTTGGGTTGGATTGACATTTGGAGGGTTATGCACCCTAATTCACGTAAATACTCGTGTTTATCACGGATAGATTTAGTTTTCACAAATGAGAAAGGCTCACTGGAAATTATAGGGGTGAAATATGGGCAACGGGGGGTTTCGGATCACAACCCAATCAATATAAATATTAAAACACAAAAAATAAAAAAAGAGGGATGAACATAAGTATAGGATGGATAAATATGATGGATACACACATAAGATTCTGCGAGAGATAAGGGAGTTTTTTTTAGATGAACGATGGATCAACGACAGTCAATATAATATGGGAGGCTGCCAAGGCCTTTATTAGAGGGATTATTACAAAGTATACAGGGTTATATAAGAAAAGAATAAGGGAGAAAATAACAAAGTTAGAAGGCGAGGCAGAAAAAAATGAAAATAATTATATTGCAAATCCTACAGACCAAAATTATACTTCCTGGATAGAAAAGACCTCGGAATTAAAGGACGAATTGCTTTTATTGGCAGAACAACAAAAAGAAAACTATGTAAGGGATAACTATATCCATGCACATATCCCTGGAAAAAAATTAGCGGCCTTGGTAGCGACCCAAACAAAAAAAACAAGTATATCCATTGTACACTGCGTGCAGAATTATTAG
This sequence comes from Bufo bufo, assembly GCF_905171765.1. NCBI lineage: Eukaryota > Metazoa > Chordata > Amphibia > Anura > Bufonidae > Bufo > Bufo bufo. The sequence goes on from NC_053394.1 coordinate 179,829,883, forward strand.
GCAAATGACTATTTTGACCACATCATCCTCTTTATGCATGTTGTCTTACTCCAAGCTGTATAGGCTCGAAAGCCTACTACCAATTAAGCATATTAGGTGATGTGCATCTCTGTAATGAGAAGGGGTGTGGTCTAATGACATCAACACCCTATATTAGGTGTGCATAATTATTAGGCAACTTCCTTTCCTTTGGCAAAATGGGTCAAAAGAAGGACTTGACAGGCTCAGAAAAGTCAAAAATAGTGAGATATCTTGCAGAGGGATGCAGCACTCTTAAAATTGCAAAGCTTTTGAAGCGTGATCATCGAACAATCAAGCGTTTCATTCAAAATAGTCAACAGGGTCGCAAGAAGCGTGTGGAAAAACCAAGGCGCAAAATAACTGCCCATGAACTGAGAAAAGTCAAGCGTGCAGCTGCCAAGATGCCACTTGCCACCAGTTTGGCCATATTTCAGAGCTGCAACATCACTGGAGTGCCCAAAAGCACAAGGTGTGCAATACTCAGAGACATGGCCAAGGTAAGAAAGGCTGAAAGACGACCACCACTGAACAAGACACACAAGCTGAAACGTCAAGACTGGGCCAAGAAATATCTCAAGACTGATTTTTCTAAGGTTTTATGGACTGATGAAATGAGAGTGAGTCTTGATGGGCCAGATGGATGGGCCCGTGGCTGGATTGGTTAAAGGGCAGAGAGCTCCAGTCCGACTCAGACGCCAGCAAGGTGGAGGTGGAGTACTGGTTTGGGCTGGTATCATCAAAGATGAGCTTGTGGGGCCTTTTCGGGTTGAGGATGGAGTCAAGCTCAACTCCCAGTCCTACTGCCAGTTTCTGGAAGACACCTTCTTCAAGCAGTGGTACAGGAAGAAGTCTGCATCCTTCAAGAAAAACATGATTTTCATGCAGGACAATGCTCCATCACACGCGTCCAAGTACTCCACAGCGTGGCTGGCAAGAAAGGGTATAAAAGAAGAAAATCTAATGACATGGCCTCCTTGTTCACCTGATCTGAACCCCATTGAGAACCTGTGGTCCATCATCAAATGTGAGATTTACAAGGAGGGAAAACAGTACACCTCTCTGAACAGTGTCTGGGAGGCTGTGGTTGCTCCTGCACGCAATGTTGATGGTGAACAGATCAAAACACTGACAGAATCCATGGATGGCAGGCTTTTGAGTGTCCTTGCAAAGAAAGGTGGCTATATTGGTCACTGATTTGTTTTTGTTTTGTTTTTGAATGTCAGAAATGTATATTTGTGAATGTTGAGATGTTATATTGGTTTCACTGGTAAAAATAAATAATTGAAATGGGTATATATTTGTTTTTTGTTAAGTTGCCTAATAATTATGCACAGTAAGGGCTCATGCACACGACAGTATTTTACGTTCAGTATACTGGCCGTTTTTGTAGTTCAGTATGCGGAACATATACTGAACCATTCATTTCAATGGTTCAGCAAAAAATACTGAAGTGTCTCCGTGTGCATTCCGTTTCAGTATTTCAGTATTTCAGTACCGTGAAAAGATAGAACATGTCCTATTCTTGTCCGCAAATCATGGTGCTTGGCTCCATTCAAGTCAATGGGTCCGCAAAAAAACGGAACACATACGGAAATGCATCCGTATGTCTTCCGTTTCCGTTCCGTTTTTTGCTGAACCATCTATTGAAAATGTTATGCCCAGCCCAATTTCATCTATGTAATTACTGTATACTGTATATGCCATACGGAAAAACGGAACGGAAAAACGGAACAGAAACAGAAACACAACGGAAACAAAAAACGGAACAACGGATCCGTGAAAAACGGACCGCAAAACACTGAAAAAGCCATACGGTCGTGTGCATGAGGCCTAATAGTCACCTGCACACACAGATATCCCCCTAAAATAGCTAAAACTAAAAACAAACTAAAAACTACTTCCAAAAATATTCAGCTTTGATATTAATGAGTTTTTTGGGTTCATTGAGAACATGGTTGTTGTTCAATAATAAAATTAATCCTCAAAAATACAACTTGCCTAATAATTCTGCACTCCCTGTATAACGGATGAAACGGGACACAAAAATACTGAGCAAACAGACAAAATAGAGCTACTCCAAAAATACTTTGCTGATATACTGTATATAGAAGTAAGATAAATAAAAATTCAGAGCAAATACAACAGTTTTTGGACGAAATTACTATTTCGAGATTAACAGATCAATGTAGGTCCCTTGAAGCTCCCTTAGCCCCTTTAGAAGTGCATGAGAAGTTAAATGGGATAACAAAGAACAAGGCTCCAGGCATAGATGGCATCCCGTTTGAGGTGTATGCTCAATACAAAGGAATATTAATCCCGAAACTGCTCGCAGTCTGGGAGTCAGCGAAGCAGGTGGGGAAACTGCCAGACTCTATGCGGGAAGCCTTGATCACACTTATCCTAAAGCCAGGGAAGGATCCGGCCCTGATTGACTCGTATCGTCCTATTTCACTGATTACTGCAGATAATAAAATATTAGCTAAGATTTTGGCAAATAGACTTAGGAGTGTGATTTCGGTGCTTGTTCGTGAGGATCAGACGGGATTCATGTTGGGCAAAACTACCACAGAGAATATCATGAGATATTTTGTGAATACCCAGTTTGAACCCACAAATGGCAGAGAACGGTTGATTGTAACTATAGACGCCTCAAAGGCTTTTGACACGATAGAATGGCCCTTCCTGTTTAACACAATGAAGAAAATGGGATTTGGGGATTGCTTTGTCACATGGGTAAAACTATTGTATACGGAAATCTCTGCAAGGGTGATAGTAAACGGAGAGCATTCAGGTAGCATACCAGTCGGCAGAGGGGTTAGACAGGGATGTCCCCTCTCCCCTCTGCTCTTTGCTATAGCTATCGAACCACTTGCAGAGATGATCAGACAGGATCCGGGAATTGAGGGGTTCAGATACCGTACCCACGAGGAAAAAATTGCCTTATATGCGGACGATATCATGCTATTTGTGGGCTCACTAAATAGGATATTTCGGGTATTCGAGCAATTTGGTAAACATGCGGGACTCAGTATAAACTGGTCAAAATCGGCATATGTCCCAATTGACCCTCTGAACGATTTTAGACCGAGACAGTTGGAAATTAAGATGATGAATGAACCCGTTAAATATTTGGGAATTCAGATTACTCCGGACCCCAATGACTATGTTAGATTAAACGTGATTCCGAAAATTCAGGAAATTAAGAAGAAAGTAGAGGTATGGAAAAGACTGTACATTTCGATGGCAGGACGTATTTCACTGGTTAAGATGTGTGTACTACCCGCCCTGGACTATGTCCTGTGGAATACACCAGTGATAATCCCCCAAAAATACTTTAAAATAATAGCTAGCCTATTGACCGATTTAATATGGCGAGGAAAAAAAACGAGGATAGATGCACAGATATTGACTATTCAGGAGAGGGAGGGCGGATTGTCCGTACCAGATTTAAAACTCTTCTTCAGGGCAGGGATTATAAAAAATATGATAACATGGAGCAATACGCAAAACTATAAAAATCTAATGGCAGGGATAAATAGAAGACTGGAGAAATGTAACATCTTTCAGGTAATAGAAACGGGTATTCTGGCCCAAGAGGGAGGTAAATATAGACCCTTGATTCTGTTGATGGCCAAGAGTTGGGAGACGGTAAAATAACTATGGTCCAAAACAGGGCTATATGTAGACACCATACTATGGGACAATATTGGCCTCACAGAATTAGAGTCAATTGACCAGAAGATCTGGTGGAAATATGGAATATACAAACTGGGACAGGTATGGGAGGCGGGAGATATGTTCCAATGTGATCTTTGTTCCAATATCTCAAAATGTCTCTCTGTAACAACCGTATAAGGGCTTTCGCCCAAGGTACCGCTTCTATTGAGGATGTTAGTAACCCTAGTATTCTCATAGTGAAGCGAATTGTACATTTGCGTTGAGTTATCAATTTCCTGATTCCCTGCGTGATTTTCTGAATCCTCTCTGGAGTTAGATATAACATCACATTGTGTGTATTTATCACAAACACCAGATATTTTTTCCGTCTGGATGGAATCAGATTGGACTTTTCTTTATTTATGATGAATCCATATCTCCTCAACATCTGTAGAGTAACATCTAGATGAGACACCAGTATTTCTTGAGAAGATGCTCATATTAACTAGTCGTCCAGGTAAGGTATAACAAATACCCCTTGAAGTCTAAGAGATTTTTATCGCAAATTTTTCAATTGCCGAGTAAAAACATGATTCCTCCCTGCTTCTTGCTTGTGGGTCAATGAGTCATTGGCCCACAAACAACTTAAGCAGGAAGGAATCATGACTTTAGATGGGAAAAATTACGAATATTCAAAAAAAACTAATATATAGCACTATATTGAATATATTTGTTTTTCGAATATTCGTAATATTCTAAAACAAGAATATATAGCAATATAGCAAATATTCGAAAAAAAAACTGAATATAGAGCAATTTAGCTAATATAATGCTATAATGTTTGTCTAACAGTTGTAATTTTTTTCTCATCTGAAGTTCAGATTGGAAAAAAATGACAACTATTTAAAAAAAAAGATTATAGCACTATATTAACTAAATTGCTCTATATTTGTTTGTTTTTTATATCCGCTATATTGCTATATATTCTTGTTTTAGAATATTACGAATATTCGAAAAAACTAATATATTCGACATAGTGCTATGACTCATTGGCCCACAAGCAAGAAGCAGGGAGGAATCATGTTTTTACTCGGCAATTTGAAAATATGCATTACGAAAATTCGCATATTAGGCGATCATTACCTTGCCGATTTTCCGAGTAAAAAAAAATTGTAGAATATTGCGAATTTGAATATGACCCCTGCCGCTCATCACTACTGTCCAATACCTTCTGTGTGTCAGGGCCAGAGATTGGAGAAATATAACTGAAAATGACTATATTTTTTCCATCATTTTCAAAACTTTTTCTATAAAGGGTGTCAGCAGTGACTTGTGACATTTGTCCAATACCTTCTGTGTGCCAGGGCCAGAGATTGGAGAAATATAACTGAAAATTACTATATTTTTCTATTATTTTAAAAAAAAATTCTATAGAGGGTATCTGCAGTGACTAGAGTGGTGGGCAGAAGAGAAGGAAAATGATGAGGATATTGAGAGTGATCCTCCTGATGATGACAGCGAAGTCTTGCCTGTTGGTACTCTGGCACACATGGCTGACTTCATGTTAGGCTGCCTTTCCTACGACCCGCATGTTATACGCATTTTAGACAACATGGATAACTGGGTGTTAACCCTTCTCGACCCCCGCTACAAAAGAGAACTTCTCATCTCTCATTCCTCAGGTTGAGAGGATGAGCAAAATGGTGCAATACTAGAAGGTCCTTGTTGAAAAATTGCTCCAAAAATTTCCATTTTACAACGCTGGAGGCAGAGTCCGTACTTCCTTGGGCAGCCAAGGAGGGGAGACAAGGGGAACACACGGCAGTTCCAACAGAGGCAGGGCAACACTCTCCAAGGCCTGGGACAGTTTTATGACACCCCGCCAGCACCCTCACCCTGATGCGCGGCCTAGTGTCACAAGGAGGGAAAAGTTTTGGAAGATGATGGAGTACGTAGCAGACCGTGTTAGCGTCCTCAGTGATCCATCGGTGCCTTACAACTACTGGGTGTCCAAGCTGGACACGTGACATGAACTGGCGCTCTACGCCTTGGAGGTGCTGGCCTGCCCTGCCACCAGCGTTTTGTCTGGGCGGGTATTTAGTGCTGCTGGTGGCATTATAACAGATAAGCGTATCCGCCTGTCAACTGGAAATGCTGACAGGTTGACTCTTATAAAAATAAACAAGGCCTGGATTGCCCCAGACTTCTCGACTCCACCAGAGGAAAGAAGATGAACAAAGGCACTTTAAATGGTTGTTTAATGTACTCAATACACTGTATTCTCATACACCCCTTCCACCACAAAAAAGGGTATATGGTTAAATCTTCCTTTTCTCATCCTCCTCTTCCATCATATCAACATGCTTATTTGTCGCATATAATTCCCTCGCATATAATTTTTTACAGGGTCAGCTCAACAGCATACCCTCACATATAATGTTTTACAGGATCAGCTCAACTGCAGGCCCTCGCATATAATTTTTTACAGGGTAAGCTCAACTGCAGGCCCTTGTATATAATGTTTTAATGTCACGCCCGGCCCTGTGGGTGTTCTGAGGAGATTTGCTGCACGTGACTTGATCTGACAGTTTTTTTTGTTGTGGGTTTGAGCAGAATCCGACCTCCTCCCAGGTGTTGTTCTTTAGGTAATTGGTGAGGCTATTTATTCCTCTCTCTCCCTATAGCCTTTGCGGGTTATAGTTCTGCCTTGTGTGAGCTCTGGAAGTTTGGTGGATCGTCTTCTCCAATACATCTCAAGATAAGTCCTTTTCCCTTCTGTGTCTGTTTTGACTAGGCCTCTAGGGTGACGCTAGCTCATTTGGTTGTAGAAGGAGCTGTGTGTCTCTTTCCCTCGTCCCTACAGCTGAGGGTTTGGTTCAGTGTGTTATAGTCCTAGGTACGTGGGCATGTGCATATCTACTATCCAGATATGTACATGGGCATAGATGCTTAGGGAAAGTGTTTTAGGGATTGCTAGGAGGTGACCCCTTTGTTCCCTAGCATTTGGGGCCTAGTCAGTTGTTTTTGTTGGCTTTGCCTTGTTCTGTTTCCTTCCCTTATCTTACCTACCGTGACATTATAACCCGCCGTACCGTCATTTTTCCCTTGCTGTTTGCAAAATGGAAACTATTGATGCTTTGGTTGATCGTATGCAGGGATTGTCTTTGGAGGTAGCTGACCTCCGCAATTCGGTTGCACAGTGTCAGAGTACTTTTGCGTCTGGCGCCGCTGGGGGAAACCAGGTCTGCCTGGAACCTAAGGTCGCTCTCCCTGATAGGTTTTCTGGGGGAAGTGATAACTTTGTTCGGTTCAGGGAATCCTGCAAATTGTATTTTCGTCTGCGTCCTATTTCATCTGGAGACGAAAATCAAAGAGTAGGGATTATTATTTCTCTGCTAAAAGGTGACGCTCCGTCTTGGGCTTCTTCTCTGCCGACCGGTTCACAGTCCCTCCGGTCGGTGGATGAATTTTTCGGAGCCCTGGGCCTAATTTATGATGACCCAGACTGGGTCTCTATGGCTGAATCTAAGTTGCGCAGCTTGTGCCAGAAAGAACGTACTGCTAAGTCGTATTGTGCTGAATTTAGAAGATGGGCGACTGACTCGGAGTTGAATGATCCTGCACTCCGTAGTCAGTTCTGTCAGGGGCTATCTGAGAGATTAAAAGATGCCCTTGCATTTCATAAAAATCCAGATTCTTTGGAGGCGGCCATGTCTTTGGCTGTACGGATTGACAGACGTCTTAGGGAGAGGTGCAAGGTTCCCCTCGGGCAGGGGGTTCTGTCTGGTGGGGAATCAGTCCCTCCTGTCCCTCTGGGTACTATGACACTTAAATCAGGGACTGGAGAGGAGCCTATGCAATTGGGTCAGGTTACTTCTTGCTCTGGTAATAGGAATTTTAGGAGGCTGAATAGACTGTGTTACTTCTGTGGTAAAGAAGGTAATTTCGTTAATGTGTGCCCCTTTATTAAACCTCAAATTGGTAATGAAAAAAAAAGCTTCCTTACTCTTGGTAGTGTGAATGGGGAGTCAGAGTAGGCATATTTGTATCCTACCTGCAGTACCCAATTCCTCCTGCCTGCCATGGTGGCGCTAGACTCTGGAAATTTTGAGTTAAAGGTATTTGTTGACAGTGGCGCATGGGTTATTCTTATTGATTTTCAATTTCTTCAGAGTCATGGTTTTAAAACTAGCGCATTAAGCAAAGAGATACGAGTGTTTGCTATACATTCCGCCCCCTCTCGCAAAGATGTCTAGCTCATATTGTTTAGGATATTCATTTGATGGTGGGTGATTCTCAGGTTGAGTTCATTTCTTGTTTTTTTATGAAAGGTTTGCCTGCTCAGATGGTTCTGGGTTTACCATGGTTGCTTAAACATAAGCCTACCATTAACTGGCAAACAAGATAAATCATTAATTGGAGTGAATTTTGTATGAACAACTGTCTTAGTGCTTCTATTTTGAGGGTGTCCACTAAGGTGTTGCCTCAGTTTCTTTCCGATTTTTCGGACGTATTCTCGGAGGGTGGAGCTCAGGAGTTGCCCCTCACCGAGAGTATGATTGTCCAGTCAACCTTATCCCTGGAGCAAAATTGCCAAAATCTCGGTTATATAATCTTTGTGTAAAAAAAAAAACGTTTTGATACATATGCAAATTAACCTGAGATGAGTCAGAGCTCTCTCTGGTCACACAAGTAAGATATGACTCTTTTATATTAATTTGCATATGTATCAAATCGGTTTTTTTACACAATAAAAGCACACAGAGCTATGGGGACTGGGTTTTGCGGATGTGCTAGTGGCCATCTAGCAACCCATGTCCTCAGCTCTATACCCAAAATCCCAGTGACAGGTTCCCTTTAAACCTTCGGGAGAATAAATTGTATGCTAAGTTGGAAAAATGTGTGTTTGCTGTTCGGGAGCTGCCGTTTTTGGGGTACTTACTTTCTGCCTCCGGTTTTCGTATGGATCCCGAAAAGGTCTGTGCGGTACTGGAATGGGACCGGCCGGAGAATCAGAAAGCCCTGATGCGGTTTTTAGGATTTACTAATTACTACAGAAAATTCCTCCTGAATTATTTCACCATTGTCAAACCTTTGACAGATATGACTAGGAAGGGTGCTGACTTCTCTGTCTGGTCGAATGACGCATTACAGGCTTTTTCTGCTATTAAGAAATGTTTTGCTTCTGCTCCCATTCTGATGCAACCTGATGTGTCTCAACCCTTCATTGTGGAGGTTGACGCGTCAGAAGTGGGAGTCGGAGCAGCCTTGTTGCAGGGTCCCTCTCTTGCAAATGGCGCCCGTGTGCTTTTTTCTCCAAGAAACTCTCAGCAGCCGAAAGAAATTATGATGTTGGGAATAGGGAGTTGTTGGCCTTCAAACTGGCCTTTGAAGAGTGGAGTCATTGGCTAGAAGGGGCTACTCATCCGATTACGGTATTTACTGACCATAAGAATCTGGCTTACTTGCAATTTGCAAAGCGTTTGAATCCTAGGCAGGCTAGATGATCATCGTTTTTTACCAGGTTCAATTTTGTTATCACCTGTCACCCTGGGATTAAAAACGTCAAAGCAGATGCATTGTCAGGTAGCTTTCCTCGGGGGGGGGGGGGGGGGGGGAGATTTGCAGGATCCCGCTCCTATTTTGGCTGATGGGGTGGTGGTTTCCGCTCTTTACCCCGAGCTGGAGACGGAAGTGTTGGGGGGCTCAAGAGGAGGCACCTGATTCTTGTCCTCCAGGCAAGTTGTTTGTTCCTTCTGAACTGCGATACAAAGTGTTCAGGAACATCATGATACTGTCCTTGCGGGACATCCTGTAAGTAGATCCACTGTAGATCTTATTTCCTGGAGATGCTTGTGGCCAGGGTTGCGTAAAGGTGTTGAGGGTTATGTAGCATCTTGTGCGACCTGTGCACGCACAAAGGTGGCTCACATTCGGCCATCAGGATCTCTTCTTCCTTTGTCCATCCCATCTTTTCCTTGGACACATTTGTCCATGGACTTCATTACTGATTGCCAAGTTCCTCTGGGAAAACAGTGATTTTGGTGGTAGTGGACCGCTTCAGTAAGATGGCGCACTTTGTACCATTATCAGGTTTGCCCAATGCAAAAACTCTCGCTCAGGTTTTTATTAATAACATTGTGAAATTACATGGCATTCCCTCTGATGTGGTGTCTGATAGGGGGACGCAATTTGTTTCCAGGTTTTGGAGGGTGTTTTGTTCTCATCTGGGTATTCAGTTGTCTTTCTCTTTTCATCCTCAGTCGAATGGTCAAACTGAGCGCACTAACCGAAATTTGGAGACCTATTTGAGGCGTTTTGTCGCTGAGAATCAGGATGAGTGGTCCTTTTTCTTGTCTTTAGCTGACATTGCCTTGAATAACCGTAGGCAGGAGTCAACTGATAAGTCACCATTTTTTGGCGCATATGGTTTTCACCCTCAGTTTGGTACTTTTTCTGGGACCGAATCTTCTGGGATACCGGAAGAGGAGAGATTCTTTTCATCTTTGTCATCTAACTGGCGGAAGATTTAAGTTAATTTGAAAAAAATGGATGAAAGATATAAACGGATGGCTGACGAGAGACGTATGACTGGTCCGGACCTGTGTGTGGGTGATTTGGTGTGGTTGTCCACTAAAAACATTAAGCTGAAGGTACCCTCTTGGAAATTGGGTCCAAGATTTATTTGCCCTTAAAAAATCTCGGCCATTGTCAATCCGGTGGCGTTTCGTCTGGAACTTCCGCAGGCCTGAAAGATCCATAATGTGTTTCACAGGTCCTTGTGGAAGAAATATGTGGATCCTGTGGAACCATCTCCTTTGCCTCCTCCTCCTGTTTTGGTTGATGGTAATCTGGAATTTCAGATCTCTGGAATTCTCAACTCACGTGTTCTTCGGGGTTCCCTTCAGTACATGGTGCATTGGAGGGGATACGGTCCTGAGGAAAGAATGTGGGTTCCGGCTACAGATGTTAATGCTAGCCGCCTTGTGAAGGCCTTTCACAGGGCACACCCGGATAAAGTTGGTCCTGGGTGTCCGGAGATCACCCGTAGAGGGGGGTGGGGTACTGTCACACCCTGCCCTATGGGTTTTCTGAGGAGATCTGTCAGAATTGCTGCACGTGACTCGATCTGACAGTTTGTTTTGTTGTGGGTTTGAGCAGAATCCCACCTCCTCCCAGGTGTTGTTCTTTAGGTAATTGGTGAGGCTATTTATTCCTCTCTCTCCCTATAGCCTTTGCGGGTTATAGTTCTGCCTTGTGTGAGCTCTGGAAGTTTGGTGGATCGTCTTCTCCAACACATCTCAAGATAAGTCCTTTTCCCTTTTTTGTCTGTTTTGACTAGGCCTCTAGGGTTTATACAAACACGTTTTTCCAGCTCACCATATCTTTTCCCATGCACGGAACAGACCGGACCAGTCCTCACTTGAAAAACGAAGAAAAAGAGAAGTTCCAGCATTCAGTATAAAAACCTAGATGTTTTCTTTATTCATAATGGTGACAATTCACATACATGGACAGCTTCTCCCTCCACCGCTAGGTTGACATGTTTCGGACTTGTTAGTCCTTACTCGTAACCTCATGTGTGAGCCAGCCACACAGCTGAAATAATACCAGAATCTCAAACCGAGGCTGGAATTAACCCCTATGTGACCAGTGCACACATACTACATTTATTTTACCCCTTGTGCAACAGTAAATATCAAAAGTCGTTAAAACCACAAATTCATATAAATATATATGAGTACTTGAATGGCTGCGATCCAATATAGCACTGGTTTAAACTTGCAAATATGTGTATATATACATAATAAAACGCACTGTGTGAAACAGACCCTATCCACCCCGATCCCACATATGATATTAACGTGGAACCGAAGTGGATATATATCCAAACCCACATGTGAACAAAAACAGTACTACTGGATCTGCCTATTAAGAAAACCTTCTTTCGTTTCCCTTTTCTTATAAAAGGAATAACCCTAATTCTATACAGTGGGATGCGAAAGTTTGGGCAACCTTGTTAATCGTCATGATTTTCCTGTATAAATCGTTGGTTGTTACGATAAAAAATGTCAGTTAAATTTATCAAATAGGAGACACACACAGTGATATTTGAGAAGTGAAATTAAAGAGGACCTTTCACTTGTATAAACTATGTGAACTGAGTATGCTGCCATATAGAGCGGCGCCCGGGGATCTCACTGCACCTACTATTATCCCCGGGCGCCGCTCCGTTCTCCCGTTATAGGCTCCGGTACCTTTGCTTTTTAAGTTATAGTAGGCGGGTCTTCCCTTGTCCTGTGGGCGTCTCCTTCTCCTAGGCTGCAGCGCTGGCCAATCGCAGCGCACAGCTCACAGCCTGGGAGAAAAAAACCTCTCAGGCTGTGAGCTGTGCGCTGCGATTGGCCAGCGCTGCAGCCTAGGAGAAGGAGACGCCCACAGGACAAGGGAAGACCCGCCTACTATAACTTAAAAAGCAAAGGTACCGGAGCCTATAACGGGAGAACGGAGCGGCGCCCGGGGATAATAGTAAGTGCAGTGAGATCCCCGGGCGCCGCTCTATATGGCAGCATACTCAGTTAACATCGTTTATACAGGTGAAAGGTCCTCTTTAAGTTTATTGGATTTACAGAAAGTGTGCTATAATTGTTTAAACAAAATTAGGCAGGTGCAGAAATTTGGGCACTGTTGTCATTTTATTGATTCCAAAACCTTTAGAACTAATTATTGGAACTCAAATTGGCTTGGTAAGCTCAGTGACCCCTGACCTACATACACAGGTGAATCCAATTATGAGAAAGAGTATTAAAGGGGGTCAATTGTAAGTTTCCCTCCTCTTTAAATTTTCTCTGAAGAGTAGCAACATGGGGGTCTCAAAACAACTCTCAAATGACCTGAAGACAAAGATTCTTCACCATCATGGTTTAGGGGAAGGATACAGAAAGCTGTCTCAGAGATTTCAGCTGTCTGTTTCCACAGTTAGGAACATATTGAGGCAATTGAAGACCACAGGTTCAGTTAAAGTTAAGGCTCGAAGTGGCAGACCAAGAAAAATCTCTGATAGACAGAAGCGACGAATGGTGAGAACAGTCAGAGTCAACCCACAGACCAGCACCAATGACCTACAACATCATCTTGCTGCAGATGGAGTCACTGTGCATCGTTCAACTATTCATCACACTTTACACAAGGAGATGCTATATGCAAGAGTGATGCAGAGGAAGCCTTTTCTCCGCCCACAGCACAAAAAGTGCCACTTGAGGTGAGCTAAAGCACATTTGGACAAGCCAGCTTCATTTTGGAATAAGGTGCTGTGGACTGATGAAACTAAAATTTAGTTATTTGGCCATAACAAGGGGCGTTATGCATGGAGGAAAAAGAACACAGCATTCCAAGAAAAACACCTGCTACCTACAGTAAAATATGGTGGTGGTTCCATCATGCTCTAGGGCAGGGGTGTCAAACTCAAATTCATCGGGGGCCGCATCAGCAGTTTGGTCACCCTCAAAGGGCCGGAAAACTTACAGTTACTTGGCTTGGCCCTTGGGGATCTAAGACGCCACTTCCACACTTTGGCCGGGGGCTCGGCGGAGCTGATGTGTTTTATCCTAATGAAAAAGATTTCATAATAAGTATTTGGAGAAGGTGCAGAGGGATAGCAGAGCAGGGAGAGGCTGGTGCTGCTACTAGGGGGTCATACCATGGGGGAGTAATAAAGCCCACCATAATGCCCCCCCCAGTAGTAATAATTCTCCTTATAATGTGACAGTGCAAAAAATACCCCCTTGTAATGCCCCCATTTGAGCTAATGTCCTCATAGTGCCCCCATAATGTGCCAGTATAAAATACCCCTATATAGTGCCTGAAGGATTCTATTTCAGTTCAAAACCTATTTTTAAATAAGTTTATATTACATCATGTTCCATACATTAATTACATAAGCATGGACACGTAATGGGTCAAAGTCCATATGACTAAGAGGTTCTTCTCGTATATATAGATAGCCTTGGACTCTGGTAGAAGATAAAGGTGTAGCTGGCTAAAAACATGTGTTACTGTTTAACTTAATCATCACGCCATTTGAGTACTATAAATATGTGTCACAAAAATAATAAAGTTCAGAGTCATTTTGAAATTACACAGCACTGTGTCATATCTCATTTTGGCTCTCTCTGGCGTCAGATATAGGAATCAAATCAAGCTGAATACCGAGGTCTTGTACCTGGGGTACACATCAGGGGAAGATAAGAATAATTCCTTACAATTTGGGGGCTTTCGTTCGGAATTGGGAAGGTCATCCCTGATGTTTGGTAAGAAGAGACACTGATTTTTGTCCTTTAGGCCATTCCAGGGGCACTGACCACGTCTCGATTCAAGTAAGTACATAAGGGACCCTTAGATAGACTTCGAAGTACTGTGTCAGGGATACAGTAAGCATAAACTCAGGGAGTTTTTGCCTTAGGATTCAGGGAATCCGGTAATAAGACAAGTGCACTTCAGGGGGGCTCCGGGAGCCCCGTAAAAAAATCTGTTCCGGGAACAGAAAGGATTCCGGGAATCCAGTAACCAGGAAAGTGCACTTCATTGGGCTCAGGGAGTCCCGTAAAAGATCTGTTTAGGAAACAGAAGGTCTATCAGCTTGATTTGATTCTTAATAAGATAATAGTAGAAGTTTTTGCATGATAAGTTGTTTGATAATTGTAGAAGTTTTTGCATGATAACTTGTTTTGTCTAATAGTTATATAAGGGGAAGTGACAGACTGGGTCGTAAGTGTACAGCTGTCGTCCCAAGACTAACATTCTGTGTTTTGAATTATTTTTGTAAGAAAATAAGTTTTAATAATGGGTAGTCAAAAAAATAAAAAATAAATCTAAGATAGAATACCCTAAACCAGAACCAGGAGAAACATGTAAACAATATGTTGCCCGAGTCAGTCCTACACAGTATTACCTTGTTAACCCATGGGTAGATGAATTGGCAGAGTGGACAGAGGCAATGGAAGCGGTAGACCCCTTTCCCAGGGAAGGAGACAATAGCATATATCACATGGACATGGTCAAGGGTCTATGCTTAGGCGACACTGCCGCCTGACCGTATTTTGAACCTAAACCCTTCATGAGATATCAATTATATGCAGAAAGGAGATAGAAAACACATGATAGAGGTATTTAAACAAAAGTCTTCACTCCCAGTAGCCGTAGCATGTAAGCAAAAACCCTCAGAAAGCGTTATTGATTTCTGGAGATTTGTGGATTGCTGGAAATTGGAGGCAGGGCTACGGGTTCTCCAGAATGACAGTCTAATTATTTCCACATTTATTAACAATCTGATAGACTAATGCTTACCATAAAAAAGAATGTCTCCACGTGGACTTCAGACAGCATCAGTTAATGGATAAGAATTGTATGTATCTTGTTCTAGTGTGAGCTATAGAAATCCACTTCCCCCGCCTTCAGACAAACACATTCCAAGGGAAGCGGGCAGAGTAAGTAATGTGTAATATATTATACAAGATAAAGAATTGTTCGGTCATTTTCTTCCCCAGGGAATCCAGCTTTTAACAAAATGACTATATTTATAACATGTATATTGTCTTCTTATAAGAGTTGATTAATCACAGAGGGAAAACCAGAAGAGATGGGAAAATGCAGCAACAAACTGTGTGTGGAGTGGATATCTGTCAGGAAAGCTGTGTTTGTCTGTGCTGCAAGTTTCGGGATGAAACAATGTGGGTTGGAAGACATGAATGATTCAGTGGAATGTGAATGGGTGTGGCTTTGAGCTGTAATTGAGGCGAATATGTGTGAAGACTGATTATGAGCTGTTTTAAGTACATGAAAATGTATGTGAATGTGTATGGAATACGGTATTTGTTTTTATATAATATGCGCATTGAGAATTTTGTTTTTATTTATTTTTTGGAAGTTTTTGGTTTTTATTGGTGCCAACAGCATTGATCAAGCTGTACATTTTTTATTTTTTTTATTTTTTTTATTGAAGTCAATGAAAAGTCTTTATGGGCCCTTTGTGTGTTCATGTCTGTATTGTCAGATCTGTTTGCTTCAATGTTTGAAGTTACATGTTACATGTTAAGTGTTGTGCTTAACATCAGAGCTCTGTTCTTTTGGACAGCTAGGATACTAATGGCAGACAGAGGACGGACCAAAGCTTCCGACTAAAAGGGGTGGACTTAAATGACAGAGTGGGAGGAAGGAAGTGTGAGCCTTCTATGTGAATTAATGGGGTTTTGACAAAACCTTTCAAAAACTGACTCACTACCACTCGAGACCATGGACACAGATCATGTATTCAGCATTATACCAGATTGCCCAGTCAGCCTATTAGGGAGAGATTTGTTCATTAAGCTTGACTTGCAGGTATCAGCAAAGACTCAGGGCATAAGAGTACATTCAGATCTCATTACAATCTCTACCCCAGTGCCACTGATTCTTGCAAACATACAGGACCACCCAGAGCTTAATAACATTAACCCTGCATTATGGTCTTCAAATGAATATGACACAGGATTCATAGATTGCACACCTTACAAAGCTACTGTGAAACCAGGTGTCATCTCAGTGTTCCAGAAACAATACCCGTTGTCAAAAGAGAAACTTGATGGACTTAGACCAATGATAGAAGAATTCCTACAAAAGGGAATCCTGGAAGAGGTGATTTCACCCTACAGCACGCCCGTGAATCCAGTGACAAAGGCAGATGGTGCTACCCGCTTTGTACAGGATTTAAGGGCCATCAACAACATCATTGTGCCTATAGCCCCTATAGTACCTGATGTCACTTAATTATTATCTGCCATTCCAGCAGACGCTGTTTGGTTCAGTGTGATAGATCTGAAAAATGCATTCTTTTCTATCCCAGTTGATAAGATAACCAGACTACTTTTTGCTTTTTCCTTTGACAGACGCCAACTGACCTGGTGCAGACCCCAGGGATATGCTGATTCACCTGTAGTGTACAGCATAGTCCTCCAAGCGATGTTAAAACCATGGTACATCCCCCCAAGGTTCTGTGCTGCTGCAATATGTTGGTGATTTGTTACTGTGTAGCATGTCAGCGGAGGCCAGCATTCAGGAGGGTTTATCACTGTTAAAATGGTTGTCAGGATGTGGTCACAAAGTGACACTTAAGAAAATGCAATGGTGTAAAATGCAGGTTGAATACTTGGGCTTTGTCCTCACAAAAGGTGAACGGAGAATCAGCGCAGAAAGAGTCCAGTCTATTGCGGGTTTGGTCGCCCCGCACACCAAGAGAGAAATGTTATCTTTCCTTGGTATGATAAACTACTGTAGACAATGGATTCCTGATTGCTCCCACTATTGACAATGTTTTGAGGCAAGCCACTCTGGAAGAAAATCCAGATTTGATTAAATGGTCTTCTGAAATGTACAATGCATTTGATTATCTGAAATGTTCGCTCATGTCGAGTCCAGGGCTGGGCCTCCCTGACTATAATATGCCCTTCCACATGTTTGCACGCCAAAATTGTAAAACCATGGCGGGTGTACTGACACAAGAAAATGGAGGCAAGTTGCGTCCTTGTGTATTTTTCTCAAAGGTTATGCCCACCTCTGTCCAGGGGATGCCGGCATGTCTGTGTTCTCTTGCAGCCTGTGCTATGATGGTAGAATTAGAAACTACTTTCACAATGTGACATTACACCATTTTTGCACACCACTCATGATGTTGTAGGCCTACTCAAGGACATCCGCACTCAACACAGCAGGCAGCTGAGCTCATTGCACTCACTAGAGCATGTATTCTACATGCTGATAGACCTGTCACCATTTATACTGATAGTAGGTACGCACATGGGGTAGTGTGGGACCATGGTATGATCTGGCAGAGGAGAGGATTCACGGCAGCAGATGGTAAGGATTATGTCTCACAGGGCAATGCGCTGGCAGATAAGGTGGCGAAACGAGTGGCCAAATGCAACCTCACAGGTTTGTATAACCATTGGGAGATGCCATGTCTGGCACCTCCAACCCCTGAGATGTTGCAAATACTTACTGATCTTCAGTGGTATGCCACTGAACAGGAACAGCAAGACTGGTGTTATCCAGTATTGCAGAAAAATCCTAAGACAGGATTAGAATTAGTCTGCAAAGAGGGGAAGTTATGCATTCCCCCAACATAGTGCTTCCATCTTAAATAGCACATTTCCACGGAGTAGGACATAACAGCATTGAAATCCTTATGGGTAGGCCCTTTCCAACTCCTTGGGCAAGTCACCCCCTAGTGGAAGGCGACATAGACCAGATTAGGGAAGACTATGTCACCAAATTGATACAGGTACTTAACAAAACTGAGGACAAAGTTGCTTGTAAGTCTCCCTCTTTTCCACAGGAACCCACCCACCCATACAGGGTGGGGGATGAGATGGTGGTCGAAACACTGAAGAAAGGAAGAGCTCAAGGTGATTTCGTATAAGGCCCCCTACTACCGTTGTTGCAGTAACCAGAACAGCTGTGCTGACTGAACAATCTCCAATTTGGATCGACGCCACCCGAGTGAAACTTGTGAGAGAAAGAGAGGAGGCAGGAACGGAGGCAGACAGCCTTGGCCTTGAAGAAGGATAGGAGGTACTAATGGGGGCAGACAGCCCTGACCTCCAACGAGGCCCAGAGGTACTAACGGAGGCAGACAGCCTTGACCTTGAAGAAGATACAGAAGGGGTACTAACGGAGGCAGACGGCCTTGACCCCCAACGAGATGACGCAGTCGGGAAATTCCTCCAGATGGCTGAAATGTAGTGCCTTGATAATTGCAGTCCCCACCCCAGTAGATGTATGGACAGGGCTCCTACGTTCCCAATCAAATGACACAGATTTGCAGGATCATGATGTTAAATATGGATATGTAAATCCTTATCATGCTTGTTATAACTGTCCTACATATGAGACTCTGCAAAGTAATATGATAGAAATCCAGAAAGTTGTAAAAAGATAGTATCAGAAAAAAAAAAAAATATATATATATGCAATGTAATATTACAAAAACAGTACTATCCCTAGACAAACATGTACCTCTACCAGTAGGATGGGTATTGGCCTGTGGAAATACTAGTCACACATATATACCGACCAATATTACAGAGGGACCCTGTACAATAGCTAGGTTGACATTAGCAATAATACCACTATTCCCAGCAATGCAGACACGACACACGAGAGACACTTCCCTACAGCTACCAGAAAATTGTGATTATAATGTGAATCTCCTCTCTAGAGCAGAATACATGAGTTAAGGGGTATCTTTGATAGGAGTACCAGGGCTGGCCATATATAACCACAGGACAATATCAAAACTTGCCTGTTGTATGGTAAAACAGATAGATGTCACTGGTGCAGTTCTGCAAGATATGCTGCTGGATATACAATCGTATGAAAAGGCTATCCTGCAGAATAGGGCAACTATTGACTATTTATTGTTTCAACATGGTATAGGATGCTCAGCGTTCCAGGGATGTGTTGTTCCAATTTATTAGATCACTCCCGTGGAATAAAAGATAAAATAGGCCAACTAGAAGAGATGATAAAACATATAAAACAAGATGTTGACCAAGGTTGGTGGGACTGGCTTTTTGGCTGGATTCCTGACTTTGGTCAAATAAGATATGTTTTAGGAGTGGCACTCGCCGTGGCCGCTGCAATAGTGTGTCTCTGCTGTTGTCTACAGTGTGTGCCCTCCCTTCTTACCATATGTAACAATGTGGCCAAAAGAGGGGTACACTCAACATTCCTCTATACTCCGGTATAGGTAGAAGAGGCAAACACAACCTCAACAAAGCCTCAGGATTATACTCCTGAAGGGTATATAGAATATCTAAAGGCTTACAAGCAAACTGAGAAAAAAAACTAGAAAGGAACAAAATGAAAAACCCACATTATATATGTAAATAGGTTTTAAAGAGAGGATTGAAGGATTCTATTTCAGTTCAAAACCTATTTTTATATAAGTTTATATTACATCATGTTCCATACATTAATTACATAAGCATGGACACGTAATGGGTCAAAGTCCATATGACTAAGAGGTTCTTCTCATATATATAGATAGCCTTGGACTCTGGTAGAAGATAAAGGTGTAGCTGGCTAAAAACATGTGTTACTGTTTAACTTAATCATCACGCCATTTGAGTACTATAAATATGTGTCACAAAAATAATAAAGTTCAGAGTCATTTTGAAATTACACAGCACTGTGTCATATCTCATTTTGGCTCTCTCTGGCGTCAGATATAGGAATCAAATCAAGCTGAATACCGAGGTCTTGTACCTGGGGTACACATCAGGGGAAGATAAGAATAATTCCTTACAGTGCCCCTAGTAAATGACCCCATAGTGCTCCACACCCTCCTTCCTCCTAGTGCCCCCCATAATGTACCAGTATAAAATGCTCCAGTAGATGCCCTCAGTGTCCCCCATAATTTGCAAGTATAAAATACCCCTTCTTAGTTTCTCCCGTAGATGACCCCATAGTACTCCTCTCCCCCCTTCCCCATAGTACCCACCATGTGTCCCAGTATAAAATTGTACTGTACAGAGAGCCCATATAAAATACCCCTTCTTTGTGGCCTCAGTAGATGCCCCTATAGTGCCCCCAATCATGTGCCAGTATTAACAGCCCCCCCCCCTGTGCCAGTAATAATAGCCCCCTATGCCAGTAATAGCAGCCCCCCTGTGCCAGTAATAGCAGCCCCCAGTAATAACAGCCCCCAGTAATAAGAGCCCCCAGTAATAAGAGCCCCTCTGTGCCAGTAATAACAGCCCCCAGTAATAAGAGCCCCTCTGTGCCAGTAATAACAGCCCCCAGTAATAAAAGCCCCTCTGTGCCAGTAATAACAGCCCCCAGTAATAAGAGCCCCTCTGTGTCAGTAATAACAGCCCCCAGTAATAAGAGCCCCTCTGTGTCAGTAATAACAGCCCCCAGTAATAAGAGCCCCTCTGTGCCAGTAATAACAGCCCCCAGTAATAAGAGCCCCTCTGTGCCAGTAATAACAGCCCCCAGTAATAAGAGCCCCTCTGTGTCAGTAATAACAGTCCCCAGTAATAACAGCCCCTCTGTGCCAGTAATAACAGCCCCTAGTAATAAGAGCCCCTCTGTGCCAGTAATAACAGCCCCCAGTAATAAGAGCCCCTCTGTGTCAGTAATAACAGCCCCCAGTAATAAGAGCCCCTCTGTGTCAGTAATAAGAGCCCCTCTGTGTCAGTAATAACAGCCCCTCTGTGCCAGTAATAACAGCCCCGCCAGTAATAACAGCCCCCCTTTGCCAGTAATAACAGCCCCCCCCTTTGCCAGTAATAACAGCCCCCGCCAGTAATAACAGCCCCCCCTTTGCCAGTAATAACAAACAGCCCCCCCTTTGCCAGTATAAACAAACAGCCCCCCCTTTGCCAGTAATAACAGCCCCCGCCAGTAAAAGTATTGTACATAATAAAAAAAACACATACTTACCTCCATGTCAGTGATGCGATGCAGGCCTCTTCTGGCCTGTGTCCCACGCTGAATGGCTCAGGCAGCGCGATGACGTCATCGCGCCGCCTGCGCCGGCATCTGATAGGCTGCCGGCACTAGGCCGGCAGCCTATCAGAGGAAGGGAAAGGGACACGCCTCTCCCTTACCTACCGCAGCACAGGCAGGCATCTGTATCGCTGTCCTGAGGACGGCGATACAGATGACTGGAGATGAGCGCTTCCACAATGGAAGCGCTCATCTCCCTGTGCCCAGCCGCCGCCAGCTTGCTCGCTGCGCGGGCCACATGACGAGGTCTGGCGGGCCGGATTCGGCCCGGGGGCCTTGTGTTTGACACCCGTGCTCTAGGGGCTGTGTGGCCAGTGCAGGGACTGGGAATCTTGTCAAAGTTGAGGGACGCATGGATTCCACTCAGTATCAGCAGATTCTGGAGACCAATGTCCAGGAATCAGTGACAAAGCTGAAGCTGCGCCGGGGCTGGATCTTTCAACAAGACAACGACCCTAAACACTGCTCAAAATCCACTAAGGCATTTATGCAGAGGAACAAGTACAACGTTCTGGAATGGCCATCTCAGTCCCCAGACCTGAATATGATTGAAAATCTGTGGTGTGACTTAAAGAGACCTGTCCATGCTCGGAAGCCATCAAACCTGAATGAACTAAAGATGTTTTGTAAAGAGGAATGGTCCAAAATACCTTCAACCAGAATCCAGACTCTCATTGGAACCTACAGAAAGCGTTTAGAGGCTGTAATTTCTGCAAAAGGAGGATCTACTAAATATTGATTTCATTTATTTTTGTGGTGCCCAAATTTATGCACCTGCCTAATTTTGTTTAGACAATTATAGCACACTTTCTGTAAATCCAATAAACTTCATTTCACTTCTCAAATATCACTGTGTGTGTCTCCTATATGATATATTTAACTGACATTTTTTATCGTAACAACCAACGATTTATACAGGAAAATCATGACGATTAACAAGGTTGCCCAAACTTTCGCATCCCACTGTAGTATTCACTATCATCCCACTGGTGTGTACATTATTGTTAATAAATTATACTTAAGATTAACTACTTTTATATAATAATTACACCTTTTGTGAGCTAATCTCCCCTTACTAAAAGTTACTCAAACTTAAACATAATTTAATAACAATAATGTACACACCAGTGGGATGATAGTGAATACAATAGAATTAGGATTATTCCTTTTATGAGAAAAGGGGAAAGAAAGAAAGGGGAGAAAAAAGAAAAAGATTTAAATTATATATTTTTTTTCTTCTTTCATGCAGTTGGGGACTAGAAATAGGCTTTATGAGTGTAGGAGTCCCCCTACCTGAACTATTGTACCACAATGTGAATGAGGCCCTCTGTTATGTGATATACAGGTTGTATCAGGGTACTTCTTCCTTGTAATTTATGGCAGCACTTGCACTTTATATACAAGGAAATATACAGGAAAGAATGTTTCTTCGGTTTTGTGAGTATTATTGTCAGTCTTTAAAAGTGGCATACTACTTGGACAACATGGTTCCCAGAAGCGACCTGGGAGTCCAAGATGCATTGAGACATCCTCCCCATGCTGTTACCAAACCATTTCGGTGGTGTTTCCATCAATTTCTGACCTTTTCCTATGAACCAGGCACCCTCCCCTCTTCAGAACAGGGGGTGCCTGGTTTAATGCTCGGATTCTCCCACTGAGTCCCATTATACCGAGCATCCCGATGTGTTCGGCCAGAGCACCCGAGCACTTTGGTGCTTGATCATCACTAGTGGGTAGCACTTTTCTTTGACAGAAGGAAAATAAAATAGCTGCTATTTCTTTGACTTATGACTGATATCCTTATCTGATTCTACTGCCTGTTTGACAGCTTTAATCAATGTTGCCATTTTTTCTTTGTTTAACAAATACATATCTTCCATGGATACATCATTATCAGAAGAAAGAGTAAGCACTTCCCCACTTCCCCATCTGAATATTCTGAGCTATCTGAAGAATCATCTGGGACAGGATTCCTTTTCTTTTTAGATTTAGTAGCAGACTGCAGCTTTCATTTCAGAAAAGGTTACAGAGAGCTGTTCTTTAAACCAGGAGAGAAACCCAGATGTTTGAGATATCAGAGATTCAGCAGGCATAGAAGCAGAGCACAGAGATTGATCACAATCCTATGGCATTGGTTGTTGGCAATGAGCACAGATATTGTGGTTGGACTTGTGCTTTCTTTTCCCAGAACGCTGAGGAGAATCCATCTGCCAACAAAAAATATAGTGAGAAAACAGGCAAAAGAACATGTCTTCAGGAGAGGGAGGGTGGTATCCAATGATACCTTATAGCCAGAGAGGGTTCCGCTGCCCGGTAGAGCCCGGCAACCCAGTGAACAAGCCAAACTTTTAAACTTGTGAGATTTGCGTGGTTCCAGACATGTGTATAGCAAAGAATCTCTGCATCCACCTTGAGCATGAACAGAGGGTTGCTTGACCACGCCGCCATCTTGGTACACTAAAATATACGAGCAGTCATTAAATATCCACTTACCCACAGTACACGTGAGAAACCTCAGGTGATATTCAGAAAGCCCATATGCCTGGATGAAAGCAAGTACTCTCTGCATCAACCAAGTACCTTTCTGCTTGTTCACACTGCAGGGGTTAATGGCAGAGGGACAGGCTCTGCCTGCATACAGCACTGGGTGAGAGGTTGCAAAATGATGTACCCAACAAGGGTATACAGAAACGGCACATCACCCAAATGTAAACGTCTGCTTGCATGTGTTCTGCAACCCTGAGCACTAATAAGTACCATATTTTTTTACTGGTCGATTTTTTTTTTTTATAATTTTATTTTTATTATCATATCTAAGTTACAATCACATTTGTAACAAAACAAATGAATGGTATTGCAATCATTATGATCCACGCAGGGATCCATCAAGAAATAAGACTTTTATATGGTACATACCAAGATTTTGACTAAAACTCAACCTTTTAAGGGAGTCTGTCACCTACATATGGCCATATACGGTGCTTACATTGTCCTATAGCACACCTATACATGAATGTAATGGTACCTTTGTCTTTTTCTGTACACTTGCAGAAGTTGGAAAAACCAAGTTTAATTCATATGCAAATAAGCACTCGCAAGTGCCCAGGGGCGGCGTTCACTGTGTTGGAGCCCAGGCTGCTCTGCATTTTTTCATTGTTTCCCCGCCCCAGCCTCTGCCTATGCCCGCCCTCCTATTCCCTTGCGTCATCCTTCAGTCCGGCCAAGATCCCGTGCCTGCGCACTGCCTCGCTGGGCCTGGGCATGCACACTGCGATGCCCATTGTTGGCACGGCATCGCTTCAACTACTGCGCATGCGTCAGCGAACAGCGCGAAACCAGCGGCAATGTGGCATTTGCCGGAGCATGCGCAGTAGTTAAAGCGATGCCGTGCCCACAATGGGCATCTCAGTGCGCATGCTCCGGCCCGGCGAGGCAGTGCACAGGAGCGGGATCTCGGCCGGACCGAAGGATGACACAAAGGAATAGGAGGGCGGGCATAGGCAGAGGCTGGGGCAGGGAAACAATGAAAAAAGGGAGAGCAGCCTGGGCTCCAACACAGTGAACGCCGCCCCTGGGCACTTGCGAGTGCTTATTTGCATATGAATTAAACTTTTTTTCCCCCAGCTTCTGAAAGTTTAAAGAAAATAACAGAGGTACCATTACATTCATGTATAGGTGTGCTATAGGACAATCTAAGCACTGTATATGGCCATATGGTGGTGACAGGCTCCTTTAAGTCAAAACATTCTTCTGAAACAAGAAATAACACTGGTACATAGCAAGGAAGGTACATAGCAATGAATTATTCAGAGAAGTTGGCTGCTTGACAGGGGTTAAGTATGATATTATTTATACACGTGTTGATCTTCGGCTGGTGAATTGGATCCAAATTTCCCATTTAGACATTAGTTCTGACCATTTATTAGTTCGGAGAGCGTATAATTTTCACAAAATTCGCTTGTACAGAAGTGATTAGCTCACAAATGCTTAACCTCTTGGGGACACATGATGTACCGATACGTCATGATGTCCCGGTACTTAAGGACACATGACGTAACGGTGCGTCATGTGTATTTCCGATCATCACCGTGTGGCAGGCGATGAAATCAATCAGCAGGCACCCAGGGACAATGCCGAGGGGGGTCCTGAGACCCCCCTCCCCGTATTGGTGATCGCTGCAAACCGCAGGTCAATTCAGACCTGTGGTTTGCAGAGCTGTCGGAAGTTTCTGATCCCCGTGGTCCATGACCGCGGGGATCCGAAACTTCAAAATTACCAACATTTCACCGCGGTGCGGGCGGTGCTGGGGGTGTGGGGGCGGTGCTGGTGGGGCGGGCGGGCACGTGATCATCCCGCCTGCCCCCTCTCATTTCCAGGATGGCCGAGCGGTTTTAGCAGAGTGTCAGCAGATTGCTGATACTCTGCTTGAAACGGCTGACATCTGTGCTGTGATGTCAGCCGTTTAACCCCTTTCATGCCGCGGTCCGTAGGGACCGCTGTATGGAAGAGGTTAACAGAGAGGGAGCTCCCTCCCTCTCCCATCGGGTGCTGCTGTGCCGTTTCAGCCCCCGATTCTTGACGGGATCACAAAGGGAGGGGGCCCCCCTCCCTCCCTATCACCCGCTGCTCTGTTGTGGCAGCGAGTGATGGTTACCATGGCAACCGGACGCCTTCACAGGCTTCCGGCTGAACATAGTGCTGATCAGACTTCTGCTAAAAGCAGAAGTCTGATCAGACTTTGTAAAGTGAAAATACAGTACAGTACTCTATATAGTGTACTGTACTGTATTATACAGACAACAGACCCACTGGATCTTCAAGAACCAAGTGGGTCTGTGTAAAAAAAAAAGTGAAAAAAAGTAAAAATAAAACACTGATTAAAAATAAAAAAAATAAAATGCACTACACATATTAGGTATCGCCGCGTCCGTGATAACCTGCTCTCTAAAAATATCACATTGTCACGGCCATGGCTATGACCGTGACTCCTGAACCGCATGCGGTTGTCAGCGGTTTACTTTGGTTGTCAATCACAGGTGAGGGCTGTGGTATTTGCCTCACCTGTGGTTGCCGCTGGCAACAGTATGTATGTGGCAGCATAGCAGTCTGAGCTGTGCCATTGCAGCTTGCTATGTTGTGCATGCGGTTTCGTGTGATGTGTGTATGTGTGCACTTGGTTTTATGTTATTGTGTGCACGTCCCCTTTAAGTGGTGTTTTCCCTTCCCTGGTGTTGGAAGGGTTAACCTCCTTCCTAGTGTGTGTGTGCACTGGGTGTGTCTGACTGTGGGTGTGGCTACTTGGCCGTATAAAGCCTCAGTGGAAGGCAGTAGTCAGAGGGTGCTTCAGCCATGCTGCTGGAGACATCCTCCTGCTGGTTACCATCCTTCCAGTAAGGGCCACCCTTCCGGTCATAAAATCCTTATCCCTGATGTTTAGTTTATGTCCTATGCTTTTGGTTGTTATTGCAGCTATGAATGTCCTGGTTCCTCTGTGTGCTTATGTGTGTGCTGTTTGTCTATGTTTGTGTGGACAGCGTTCCTGAGCACAGGTTCCAGTCAGCAAGGCTGTGGCAGGTTAGTGTGGAACAGTTAGGTTCACCTGTCATATTCATAGGCTGTTCTTGTTCCCCTTCTCCCTGCTGCTTGGCCAGTGAGACCCCTGTTCCTCCGTGCCTAGGAGGAATAGGTAGTCTTACCCTCCTCCTAGTTCAGGGCCGTCCTGAGGGCTTCCAGGGACTATTAGGTTCCAGTGTATGAGTCCGCCCACCATCAGGGTCGGCTCATGCGGACAGGAGACAGGGTCAGTGCTAGGGACGCAATAGGAGGTGACCTGCTCCCTAATGCTGTTGCCCTGGCCGAGTAGCGACCGGACATTTCTGAGCATCGCACGGCTGAGGGTTTTCCCCATCCTCAGCCGTGACACACATGACCTAATCACTCAGGTGAATACCGTAAAAAAAAAAAACGGTGTCAAAAAAGCTATTTTTTTTCACCTTACATCCCAAAAAGTGTAATAGCAAGCAATCAAAAAGTCATATGCACCCCAAAATAGTGCCAATTAAACCGTCATCTCATCCGCAAAAATCATACCCTACCCAAGATAATCACCCAAAAACTGAAAAAACTATGGCTCTCGGACTATGGAGACGCTAAAACATGTTGTTTTTTTGTTTCAAAAATAAAATAATTGTGTAAAACTTACATATTAGGTATCGCCGCATCCGTAATAACCTGCTCTATAAAAATAGCCCATGATATAACCTGTCAGATGAATGTTGTAAATAATAAAAAATAAAAATGGTGCCAAAACAGCTATTTCTTGTTACCTTGCCTCACAAAAAGTGTAAAATAGAGTAACCAAAAATCATATGTACCCTAAAATAGTACCAACAAAACTGCCACCCTATCCCGTAGTTTCCAAAATGGGGTCATTTTTTTGGAGTTTCTACTCTAGTGTAAATAAACCAGTCTAGCAAAATCTGCCTTCCAAAAACCACACGGCGCACCTTTCCCTCTACGCCCTACCATGTGCCCATACAGTAGTTTACGGCCACATATGGGGAGTTTCTGCAAACTACAGAATCAGGGCAATAAATATTGAGTTTTGTTTGGCTGTTAACCCTTGCTTTGTTACTGGAAAAAATTTATTAAAATGGAAAATTTGCCCAAAAATCTAAATTCTGAAATTTTATCTCCATTTGCCATTAACTCTTGTGGAACACCTAAAGGGTTAATGACATTTGTAAAATCAGTTTTGAATACCTTGAGGGGTGTAGTTTCTAGAATGGGGTCATTTTTGGGTGGTTTCTATTATGTAAGCCTCACAAAGTGACTTCAGACCTGAACTGGTCCTTAAAAAGTGGGTTTTTGAAAATTTCTGAAAAATTTCAAGATTTGCTTCTAAACTTCTAAGCCTTCTAATGTCCCCAAAAAATAAAATGCCATTCCCAAAATGATCCAAATATGAAGTAGACATATGGGGAATGTAAAGTAATAACTATTTTTGTAGGTATTACTATGTATTATAGAAGTAGAGAAATTGAAACTTGGAAATTTGGTATTTTTTTTATAAATAAAAATGATTTTTTTTTTTTACTCCATTTTACCAGTGTCATGGAGTACAATATGTGATGAAAAAACTATCTCAGAATGGCCTGGATAAGTCAAAGCGTTTTAAAGTTATCACCACATAAAGTGACACTTGTCAGATTTTCAAAAAATGGCCTGGTCCTTAAGGTAAAAATGAGCCCGGTCCTTAAGGAGTTAATGGGGAGCTAGATTTCAATGATGTGGCAATCATTGCTCCGGCTGCTAAGATGATCTGACCACAGACTGTCCTGATCTGTATCGGCAAGATTTCCAATCCCACAAAACACAGGGCCAATGACGCTGATTTAGTGATCTGCCCACCCACAACTCTCTTGAGAAGAAGGAACGTAGCTTCCCAGAAATTGGACACAATGGGACATTCCCACCAGACATGTTTATAAGTACTCACTTGGCAACAATTTCTCCAGCACATTGGTGAGTATGTATGGTTGATTTTATGAATATGGGCTGGTGTAAGATACCATCTTAATAGTATTTTGAGTGCAGTCTCCCAGTGAGAAGCGCTCTTGGATACTTGTTTCCATATAGGGAAGGCTGAGAACCATTCCTCCATAGTATATGTAACGCCTAATTCTTATTCCCATTTAAGTACAAAAGAAGGTTTTATTGATGCCGTGGGCGATATAAAAATGTTGCAAAAAAAAAGTAATACTTTTTATGCAAAGTCTGTTAGTAGAGAGGAACTCTTGTATTTGCTTAGGAAATTCTAATAAATGATTATTAGGATTAATTAATGCATGTCTGATCCTCAAGAACTTATAGAAATCTCTTTGTGAGAATTCATATCGATTAGCTATATATTCAAAGGTATGCGATACTGTGCAATCAAAGATGTTGAATTGTTGACATACCAGCTGTCACCTAGTTATCTAGGTGGAGATCAGGGATCCATACATTTATATAATGCAAAGGGAGGTTTCTTATTGAGCTTTTGGCTAGTGCGCCCATATAAGGCAGTAGATTTTTCCAAGCTGTAACCGATGCTCTAATACTAAGTAAAGAATGACAGTCCCCATGAGTTTTTTGAGGATTTAAATTAAATAGTGAGATAAGGGGTGTAGGAGATGCTGATCTTTCCAATTCCGTCCATCTTTTGTCACTATCCCTCATCCACCATTCTTTCGCCTGAGCTAGTATGCACGCCCAGTAGTATTTTCTAAGGTCAGGGATACTCATTCCCCCCTTAGCCCATGGTCTGGTCATTGTAGAGAATTTTACTCTTGGTTTTCTACCAGCACAGACAAAATCGGTGAGCAATTTTTGAAGGGACCTAAAGAAAGATTCTGGTACAGGGACCACTACGGTATGAAAAATTTACAGTATGACCAGTAGCATCATCATCTTGGTGACTGCCACTCTGCATGCCCAGGACAATAAGGTCAGAGAGAATCTGCCAATCAAATTACATATCTTGGATAACAATGGGGTATAATTTGATGCATACTTGTCTTTGCTAGAGTTAGTCAAGGTGATCCCCAGGTAAGTAAAGCCTTTAGCCTGCCAATTGAAAGGATACGGGGATACCAGTTCTGCTCTTACTAAAAGATCCACCCCGACCGTGAAGACTTGGGTCTTTGTTAAGTTAAGCTTATAATTAGAGTTTTACCGAACTTTAGGGTTTTCGGCAGCCGGACCCGAACCCGAACATTTACGTAAAAGTTTGGGTTCAGGTTTGGTGATTTTTATGGCGCTTTTTGAAAGGCTGCAAAGCAGCCAATCAACAAGCGTCATACTACTTGCCCCAAAAGGCCATCACAGCCATGCCTACTATTGGCATGGCTGTGATTGGCCAACTGCAGCATGTGACCCAGCCTCTATTTAAGCTGGAGTCACGTAGCGCCGCCCGTCACTCTGCTCGGATTAGTGTAGTGAGAGGCTGCAGCTGCTGTGAGGGAGAGATCAGGGAGAAATCTTATCAAGAACTGGTTTATGTACTCAGCGATCTACAGAAAAAGTGTTTTGTGGGTGCAGTGCACAATTTTTTTAAGCCTGCCCTGAACCAACAACTGCTGAAAACGAACTTTTTTTTACTTCAGTTAGTCAATATAAATACATGATCGGTAGCCATTTTATGCAACGATAGTGCACCAGCATAGGCTATCTGCAAGTCCACAAATACGGCTTTGGCATACTGGGGTGAAAAAAGCCTCTGATATACTGCACATCTGGGATTAGACAAGCATAAGTGACTGTCACATTTAGGACAGAAATACAGCTTTTTAGTTATGGTGAAAAAACACTCTAATATACTGCACATCTGGGATTACACGTGCATAAGTGACTGTCACATTTAGGCCAGAAATACGGCTTTTTGGTTACTGGGGTGAAAAAAGCCTCTAATATATTGCACATCTGGTATTAGACAAGCATAAGTGACTGTCACATTTAGGCCAGAAATACGGCTTTTTGGTTTCTGGGGTGAAAAAAGCCTCTAATATATTGCACATCTGGTATTAGACAAGCATAAGTGACTGTCACATTTAGGCCAGAAATACGGCTTTTTGGTTACTGGGGTGAAAAAACCCTCTAATATATTGCACATCTGGGATTACACGTGCATAAGTGACTGTCACATTTAGGCCATAAATATGGCTTTGGCATACTGGGGTGAAAAAACCCTCTCATATACTGCACATCTGGGATTACACGTGCATAAGTGACTGTCACATTTAGGACAGAAATACTGCTTTTTGGTTAGGGTGAAAAAACCCTCCGTGAATGAACCCCTGCTCTGCATTGCTGACAGGGGCCTAAATCTCTCAAAATCCTCTGTTCTATTGCTGGGTGACATGAACCCCCTTTTGCAGTGAATGAACCCCTGCTGTGCCTGGGTGACAGGGGCCTAAATCTCTCAAAATCCTCTGTTCTATTGCTGGGTGATATGAACCCCCTTTTGCCGTGAATGATCCCCTGCTGTGCCTGGGTGATAGGGGCCTAAATCTCTCAAAATCCTCTGTTCTATTGCTGGGTGACATGAACCCCCTTTTGCCGTGAATGAACCCCTGCTCTGCATTGCTGACAGGGAACTAAATTTAGTGAAAACATCTGTTACTGATCGGAAAATGCGCGACTACAAGCGCACGCTGATGATAGCATTCCCACCTGACAGCAGGGGCACAGTGGAAGCACAAGGCGAAGGCAGAGGAGGAGGAAGAGGTCACCGACGCAGCTGGGGTACCACCAACACCTGAGAAGGCAGGGTTAGCATGGCCAAAATGTGGAAAAGCTTTGTCAGCCTTGGAGGTGCTGACCTGCCCTGCTGCCAGTGTATAGTGTGAACGTGTGTTTAGCACGGCAGAGAGCTTTATCACAGGCCGCAGCCAATGTGGACAAGCTTACGTTTATTAAAATGAACCAGGCATGGATCCCACAGGACTTGTCCGTACCTTGTGCAGAATAGACATTTATACCAGCCTCAAACATCCATTCTTGTACTCAAGTGCACTTATTCTTTGTTTTATTTTGTTATATGTCCCAATATTTTGGGGGATACCCCAATTTAAAAATAAAAAATAACAGAAATCAGTGTTGGCTACCTATTCCTCCTTTACCGCCGCTTCCAACTACACCGCCATGTCGACCTACACTGCCACATCCACCCATCCACCGCCTCCTCAACCTCCTTCTCCTAGATCCAGATTGTTATTTTTCATTTTTCTGTATTTTATGTTATTTTAAGTCATTTCCCTATCTACATTTGTTTGCAGAACAGTTGTCATGCTCTTAAGCACATGTTGATGCCTTTTGCAGCCCTCTAGCCCTTTCCAGGACTATTTTAGAGCCATTTTAGTGCCCAAAAGTTCGGGTCCCCATTGACTTTAATGGGGTTTGGGTTCGGGGTCAAGTTCAGGTCAAGTTCGGGTCCCGAACCCAAACTTTTTTTCAAGTTCGGCCGAACCTGCCGAACCCGAACATCCAGGTGTCCGCTCAACTCTACTTATAATATGAAACATTCTGGAACATGTTGATGACCCTTTGCACCCCTGGGAGGGATATCTCCGGTCGAGATAATGACATTATGACATCGTCAGCATATAACCCTAAAGTGTGCGAGGCACCCTTGACTTTAATGCCCGAAATGTCGGGGGAATGCCTGATTATTTCTGCAAAAGGTTCCATGACTAAGGCAAAAATTATAGGGGACATTGGACATCCCTGTCTTGTTCCGTTAGAGATAGTGAATCGATCTGACTGGAATCCTGAAGAGAACGCCTTGGCTGAAGGAAAAGAGTACAGAGCCAAAATTGCGGATTTAATGAATCCCCGAAAAACTAAACTTGTCCAATGTGGCCGAGAGATATCCCCAATACATCCGATCGAACACCTTCTCCGCGTCCACAGCCAGAAACAGAGAAGGCGGCAGAGTGCGCTCTGCCATCTGAACCAGATTAATGAACCTTCTTGTTCCATCAGACGCTTGTCTCCCTGCTACGAATCCCACCTGATCTGGATGGATCAAAAGTGGAATATATTTCAGTAGGCGGATTGCAAAGATTTTTGCATAAATTTTAACATCTGAATTCAATAAAGATATAGGGCGGAGGGGGTTATTAGGTCCTTGCCTGGTTTAGGAAGAGTAACTACATGAGCCATGAGCATCTCCTCCGGGAATTTACTTTCTGCCGCAGCTTTGTTAAAAGCCTTCGCTAGGTATGGCGCTATTGTGAAGGAAAAAGTGTTTATAATAAGCATTAGTAAACCCATCTGGTCCTGGGGCTTTATTTAATGGTAAGGATTTGATTGCCAATTGTATCTCCTCACTCGTAATGGGACGAGATAAGACATTGACCTGTTCTAGTGAAAGATGAGGTAACTGGACAGAGTCCAGGAAGGTATTAATTGCTTCCCCTGTTGGTTGCACAGTTTATTCATAATTTCGTAAGTTATAGAGCAATTCATAAAATTGCTTAAATTGATCTGCTATTAGTCTAGGATCCGTGATTTTGTTACCTTTTTTATCTAGTAGGAAGCCAATACCAGATGAGACTAGTCTGCTTAAGACATTTGTCTAGAAAGGCACCTGTTTTATTACTATGTACATAACATTGCAGCTTGAACTTTTTAAAGGAAGAATTGTGAAGCAAGGTTTACTTGTAGGCGCTTTCTGAGATCCCTCAAGATTATGGAATGAGAGGCGTTTACTGAGGCTTTATTTAGGGTCTTCATCTGTTGAATATTAGGGAGTATATCATTAATCTCCTGATTACGTTTCTTCTTCATCTATGCATAGCTCATCACCGCCTTGTGTGCATTCCATCAAATCTGGGGATCTATGTCTGGAGTTGCATTAATATCAAAATATGATTCAAGGGCTGATTTTAAATCTATCTCTATAGTCTGGATGATTAAGTATCGAATCGTTCAAGTGCCATTGTGATGGAAGGGGAGATGAGAATTGTTCTGATAGTGTGACTGTAATGGGGGCATGATCCGACAACGTGATGGTCTTAATAGTAGATGAGATCACCTGAGGTAAAGAGACCTTATTTACTAGAAAAAAGTCAATCCTGGAGTATGAATGATGGGGGAGGAGAAAAAGGTATAGTCCCCATCATTGCCATGCTGACAACAACACACGTCAAAATATCCCTCTTCCGTTAGAGACTTTGCAAGTGTGGAGAGATGTCTCCCAGGGCCAGTAGTGTCCAATTGATTATCCAGAATGGAATTAAAATCCCCTCCCACAACCAGAATCCCTTTGCTCACCGACTCCATCTTGGACCGTAGAGACCTCCAGAATTTTGGTTGGTGTCTGTTGGGAAAATATACATTAAAAAGGGTATATGTAACATTGTTAATATCACAGATCAATCTATAAAACGACCATGGGGACCCACTATAGTATCATGTAGTGAGAAAGCTACAGTGTTCTTAATTGCTATGGCTACTCCCTTACTTTTAACCAGGCAAGATGCCATAAAGATATGAGGGAACCTCTTATTTGTAAATTTGGGGGACTTATAAATAGTAGCTCACAATGGAGATCTCTAGCTTCTTTCCAGACCATCCTTCGTTTGAACGGACTATTGAGACCTTTCACATTCTGAGAAGCAATATTAATTACCATATTGAGAGTATATATTGTTCCGTCTCTACGATTCACCTGCGAGCAGCCGCACCAACCTTCATCACTTCCCAATAGCGAAATGCATAGTGAACTGTACCAATTAGGAAAAATAAATTAGAAGGACAATAACTAGTAATATAAACTATTACTGACAGCTATTTTATAAAGCTCATCAGCCTCTGAGTAAAACTGAGGCTAAATCTAAGCATCTAGGGGGATGGGGGGGGGGGGGGGGGGGGGGGGAGAATGTCAGTCCTACAGAATATAAAGTGAGATGATTGGTAGAAACCAAAACCAGTCGGCCCCGATTGTAGATTTCGGTGAGATCGTTGGGGCGACGATCTTTCAACTTGAAGATTCCATGTCTCCAACAATTTCATGCCACTGATGAGATGACAGTCGTTCCGTTCCGTGAAACCAGAAGTTTGATAGGGAATCCCCACCGATATTTGATGTTGCTTTCCCTGAGTAACTTAACTAAGCCCGGGAACAAGGAGATCGCAGTGTAAGGCAGTGGAAAGCCGTATTTGCAAGCCTCAAATAGGATAAGCTCTTTAATGT
Source organism: Bufo bufo (assembly GCF_905171765.1). Lineage (NCBI taxonomy): Eukaryota > Metazoa > Chordata > Amphibia > Anura > Bufonidae > Bufo > Bufo bufo. The sequence goes on from NC_053394.1 coordinate 179,864,843, forward strand.
GGTAAAAATGTACCCTCACCAATGTATCTTGTGGAGCTTTTTCTGGAGCAGCTTTAGGCTACTTTCACACTTGCGTTCAGAGCGGGTCCGTCTGGTATCTGCACAGACGGATCCGCTCCTACAATGCAAACGCTTAGATCCGTTCAGAACGGATCCGTTTGCATTACCATGAACAAAAAAAAATTTTTTTTTTGTTCATGATAATGCAAACGGATCCGTTTTGACTTTACATTGAAAGTCAATGGGGGACGGATCCGTTTGAAAATTGAGCCATACTGTGTCAACTTCAAGCGGATCCGTCCCCATTGACTTACATTGTAAGTCTGGACGGATCCGTTTGCCTCCGCACGGCCAGGCGGACACCCGAACGCTGCAAGCAGCGTTCAGGTGTCCATCTGCTGAGGGGAGCGGAGGACAAATGCTGCCAGACTGATGCATTCTGAGCGGATCCGCCTCCACTCAGAATGCATTAGGACTGGACGGATCCGTTCGGGGCCGCTTGTGAGAGCCTTCAAACGGAGCTCACAAGCGGAGCCCCGAACGCTAGTGTGAAAGTAGCCTTAGATTTAGGAATCCTATGCGCCCTGTCCAGAGTGAGGTCCATAGGGGTCAAACTGGGCACTAAGGTTTGGAAGAGGCGTTTAAGATAGTCCATAAGTTCAGGAGTAAAGATCTCCTCTGAGATGCCCCTAATTTTAATGTTGTTACATCTGGACCTATCTTCTGCATCTGTAGCTTTGGTCTTAAACCATTTAATATCTTCCTCCAGGGCGTTGTGCGCGTCCACCAACTCGTTATGTACGTTAGAAAATTCCGCCATTTTACATTCCAAGTGGTCTGTGCGTTCTACTATGGCAGAGGCATTGGCTTGAAGTCTCCGAATGAGGGATGAAAACTGATTTATTAATTCCATTTTGCAACAGAATGAGCATATCTTTTAAAGTGTCCACTGTTACTGGAGCTGAAGACGCTGGAAACTGAGAGATATCATATTGAGGCAATACTGTAGAGGTTGTTTCTTCATCATCTTGCACATAGCTCTTCTTATAGGTCAGGCTTTTGCTGTTAGGAGATGAAGCGGGTGAAGGTGCTGACCTTTTCCCTGTGTCTTCATTCACTTCCTTATTAGGAGGGGGAGATACTTGGGTCAGAGATGGGAATTCATAATCACCTGGAGGGACACTGTTTAATAAAGTGGGCCTCATGGTGCGCGGTGAAGCTGGCGCAGACAGAGTGTTCTGGCCCAGATGGTTCTGCTGACTCAAAGAAGTCCGTAAATTTTCTTGGGGCAGAGGCTTTCACCCTTTTTGTAGATTTGGGACCTCTATTCATTGTTATAGTCCTCTTATTTACGAGGAAGTAAATATTGCAGGAGAAGGGAAGTAAGGCGCCACTGGCCTGATTCTGCAGCCCCTGAACTGTGCCTGGTGGGCAGCGCGTGGCCAAGATGGCCGCTGTGGCGGGGGATGATATCTCTGACTTGCCTGGGAAGTAGCTGTATCGAGGGGATCGCTCTCGCAGCTGTGGATGATCGGGACTACCAGTGTCAGGTCCCGCTGCTTGTGAGTTGTTGCTGCACTAGTCTCCTTACTTCCAGTCTCGCAGCTCCGGTTCTCCACTGCATGATGTGGAAGCGCTGCCATAGGCGCTCCGTGCAAGAAAGGTCCCTGAGAGGTGTCCTCCGGTTCAGGACGCGAAGGTGTCCCCCTTTGAGGCACTAGGTGCCGGTTTCTATTGCTGTGAGCAGCTGTGCTTACTCTGTGGTTGGAAGAGCTGAGGACTAAGCAGCCATCTTCCTCAGCAGCTCGGCTCCGCCCCTCTTTACTGGTTACTTTTGTGCTCAGTTTTCTTAATTTTTTTTGTGGAAAAAATTATATTTAGTGTTATATAGAAATCAATTTTAGGTAGCGTTAGTGTAAATTTTTGCACGCACAAATTATCTGTGTGCGTGCGTCCTGCATAGTTAGATATATCCTATCTATATTAATCTACATATACATATAGAACTGAATTTTAATGAGGTAGTGTTAGTGTAGATTTTTGCATGCACAAAATATCTGTGTGTGTGCGTGCGTGCGTCCTGCACCTGCTGAGCACTGATCAGAAAAATCCTGTTCGGTTTGCTCAGTTTACTGTGCAGATTTTAATTTTTTTTTTGTGTAGTTAAATATATCTATATTTATATAAATATCTCTCTCTCTATATACAGTATATATATACAGTACAGACCAAAAGTTTGGACACACCTTCTCATTCAAAGAGTTTTCTTTATTTTCATGACTATGAAAATTGTAGATTCACACTGAAGGCATCAAAACTATGAATTACCACATGTGGAATTATATACAGAACAAACAAGTGTGAAACAACTGAAAATATGTCATATTCTAGGTTCTTCAAAGTAGCCACCTTTTGCTTTGATTACTGCTTTGCACACTCTTGGCATTCTCTTGATGAGCTTCAAGAGGTAGACCCCTGAAATGGTTTTCACTTCACAGGTGTGCCCTGTCAGGTTTAATAAGTGGGATTTCTTGCCTTATAAATGGGGTTGGGACCATCAGTTGCGTTGAGGAGAAGTCAGGTGGATACACAGCTGATAGTCCTACTGAATAGACTGTTAGAATTTGTATTATGGTAATAAAAAAGCAGTAAAGAAAAACTTTAATTACTTTAAGAAATGAAGGTCAGTCAGTCAGCCGAAAAATTGGGAAAACTTTGAAAGTAAGGGCTATTTGACCATGAAGGAGAGTGATGGGGTGCTGCGCCAGATGACCTGGCCTCCACAGTCACAGTACCTGAACACAATCGAGATGGTTTGGGGTGTGCTGGATCGTAGAGTGAAGGCAAAAGGGCCAACAAGTGCTAAGCATCTCTGGGAACTCCTTCAAGACTGTTGGAAGACCATTTCAGGGGACTACCTCTTGAAGCTCATCAAGAGAATGCCAAGAGTGTACAAAGCAGTAATCAAAGCAAAAGGTGGCTACTTTGAAGAACCTAGAATATGACATATTTTCAGTTGTTTCACACTTGTTTGTTATGTATATAATTCCACATGTGTTAATTCATAGTTTTGATGCATTCATAGTCATGAAAATAAAGAAAACTCTTTGAATGAGAAGGTGTGTCCAAACTTTTGTTCTGTACTGTGTATATATATATATATATCTCTATATATCTATATGTAGAAAAAAAATCCAAGGCAGCACACAAATCTCCGTAAAAAGCAGAAGGGTATTTTATTCACCCATGTGTGAACAGCAACGTTTCAGCTCTCTCTATGGAGCCTTTGTCAAGCCATAGTGCTTAGTGCAAAATCAGGTGCTTATAAAGCATACAAATTTACTGCAATGTGATCACATAATTACATTCCAATTAATACATAAACATAAAAAAATTGGGTGAATCTCAATTGTACATGTTCATAGTGTACAAGATGTAGTCAGACACTACAATTTATCAAAAAAAGTGTCACATGTGATAGATAAAATCAACAATACATATAGTTATAGTGCATAAACATGATTAATTAATCATCGCTTACAGGTGCCCATACTTGTGTTAATTAAAAATATATCTAAAAATATATTTATTTACTTGTGGATATCTCATATACTTTTGAAGATCGCAGGACTCACTCGGCGTCCGGAACTCGGCACTGCGCATGCGCGGGAAATGTGTAACAGTCCTACAGGCTCACCTGAGTCAGAGGACCGCTTGCTGGAGGTAGGAGTGGAGCCCAGTGGCAAGGATCGCAGGCAGGTAGTAGGTGCAGGAAGTCTGGCAGAGGTGTAGTCGGTAGGCAGGCGGTGGGTCAGGGCAGGCGGCAGTAAGCGTGGTCAGACAATCCGGATGGCAACGGTGGAAGCAGTTCAGTAGGTGGGGACAAAGCAGAAGAGTAGTCAGCAGGCAGGCGGCGGGTCAGGGCAGGCGGCAGTAAGCGTGGTCAGACAATCCGGATGGCAACGGTGGTAGCAGTTCAGTAGGTAGGGACAAAGCAGAAGAGTAGTCGGTAGGCAATTCCTGGTCAGCAGTGGACTTCCAGCAGTAGCAAGAGCAGCAGATGAGGAGAAGCTTGATCAAGGCTCAGGAGCTCAATAATCAGCAAGGGGAGTGCAAGGGGCTGGACTATAGGGAAGTACCAGGTGTGGGGAATCAAGGGTAATAAGCAAGGCAAGGCAAGACTGAGGTTAACTAATAGGCTTCAGGCTAGTAAGCAGTGCTACCGCCTGGGATGTGGCTGGTCACGGGTTCGAATCCCGACAGTACTCCCCCCCTTCCAAGGTGACCTCCGGGCACCGCAGGGGCAGGCTTACCGGGGTGCCGTTGGTGGAACTCTTTTACCAGTCTGGGGGCGTGGACATTTTCTTCTCGCTCCCAGGAGTTATCCTCGGGAGGGTAACCCTCCCACCCAATTAGGTATTGTAGTCTTCCCCGGTGGATCCTGGAGTCGAGAATCTTTGCGACAACGTATTCTTCTTCACCCTGTACCCTCACGGGTGGTGGAGGGGGCGAGTGGCGGCCTGTGAAGGTGTTCTCCACATATGGCTTGAGGAGAGAGCAATGGAAGACAGGGTGCACCCTAATGGAGTCCGGAAGGTCGAGCCGGAACGTGACCTCGTTGATTTGTGCGGTGATCCGGAACGGACCCATGTATCTTTGGGCCAATTTTTTGGAAGGGACCTTCAATCTGAGGTTCCTGGTGGACATCCACACCTTGTCTCCCACATGGAAGCCCGGGGTGGGTTTGCGACGTCTGTCTGCTCCCTGTTTAAAGCGCCTCTGGGCAAGCTGGAGGTTGTCTATAATGTTCTTTTGTGCCTCCTGTAGGGTTGTTAGGCGTTCGGCCACTGCTGGGAGGGTGGAGGCGACGGGTAGGTGGGGAATGAACACCGGGTGCGAGCCTGTGTTAGCAAAGAAGGGGCTGTGCTTGGTTGAGCTGTGCTCAGCATTGTTGTAGGCGAACTCGGCCGTGGGGAGATGATCAAGCCAGTCATCCTGCAGGTGGGAGCTGAAACAGCGTAGGTATTGCTCTAGGGTTAGTTCTCTCCGTCTGCCCGTTTGACTGAGGGTGGAAAGCAGAGGACAGGTTCACTTTAACCCCGAGCGCCAGGCAGAAGTTCTTCCAGAACTTTGAGGCAAATTGTACGCCTCGGTCGGAGACCACGTCGTCCGGGATCCTATGCAGCCTGAAGACCTCTCTGAGAATAAGATCGGCCGTCTGTTTGGCGGTGGGTAGGCCTTTGTAGGGGATGAAATGGGCCATCTTGGTGAGACGGTCGACCACGACCAGGATGGTGTTCATCCCTTTTGAAGGAGGAAGGTCTACCACAAAGTCCATGGAGATCGAGCCCCAGGGGCGGGAGGGAATCGGGAGGGGTTGTAACAGACCCACGGGAGAGGAACGAGGAGTCTTATTGCGGGCACAGACTGTGCACGAGGAGATGTACCTCTTGATGTCTTCCTTGTATGTTGGCCACCAGAAAGAGTGGGAGAGAAGCTCCTGGGTCTTTCTTGTGCCAAAATGGCGGGCCACCTTGGAGTCATGGTTGAGTTTGAGCACTTCGAGCCGTGCGATTTCTGGTACATATAGTTGTAGGTCCTGATGAAACCAAAGACCGTTCTTAAACGTAAGGCTGACATTCCCTGTGGGGTGGGAGAGGAAGGGGTCATTTTCATATCCTTCTTTGATTGTGCCCAGGAGTTCTTTAGAGTAGGTGGCCCCTACGACCCTTCTCTCGGGTAGGATGTTATTTTGGCCCTTGTTACTCTGTGAGGGCTCGGAAAACATTCTGGAGAGGGCGTCAGCCTTGCCGTTTTTTGATCCGGGGCGATAGGTGATGAGAAAGTTGAAGCGGGAAAAGAATAGGCTCCATCTGGCCTGTCTGGCTGAGAGTCTCTTAGCGCTGCGGATGAACTCGAGGTTCTTGTGGTCAGTTAGTACGATTATGGGGTTGGTGGCTCCCTCCAGCAGCTGTCTCCACTCGGAGAAGGCATCCTTGTTCGCCAGCAGTTCTTTGTTCCCGATGTCATAGTTCTTCTCGGAGGGGGACATCTGGCGGGAGAAATATGCACACGGGTGTAATAGATTCCTCTCCCCTGTCCGTTGTGACAAAACTGCCCCCACCGCGGAGTCTGATGCTTCCACTTCGACAGTAAATGGCAGCTCGGGGTTCGGGTGGATTAGGATTGGAGCAGAAGTGAAGAGGAGTTTCAACTTGGTGAAGGCCTCCTGGGCCTTGAGTGTCCAGGAGAAGGGGACTGCCTTCTTGGTGAGTTGGGTGATTGGTGCTATGACCTTGGAGAAGTTCCGGATAAACTTCCGATAGAAGTTGGCGAAGCCAATGAATCTTTGTATCTCCTTCTCGTTTCTCAGAACGGGCCAGTTCAGCACAGCTTGGACCTTCCCCGGATCCATACTTAGGCCCTCAGGGGAGATGATGTATCCGAGGAACTGAGTGGTGGTTCGCTCAAACTCGCATTTCTCTAGCTTGATATAGAGAGAGTTCTGTTGGAGTCTCTGCAGTACCCTGCGGACGTGTTCGCGGTGCTGCTCGAGGTCTTCAGAGAAGATCAAGATGTCGTCCAGGTAAACGACTACAAACAGATCCAGCATGTCCCTGAGGACGTCGTTAATGAAGTGCTGGAAGGTGGCGGGAGCATTGCAGAGTCCGAAAGGCATGACCAGGTACTCAAAATGACCATAACGTGTCCGGAAGGCGGTCTTCCATTCGTCCCCAGGGCGGATTCGGACGAGGTTGTAGGCCCCTCGAAGGTCGAGTTTAGTGAAGATCTTTGCTGCCCGGAGTCTCTCGAGGAGTTCTGAAATTAGTGGGAGCGGGTACCGTTTTTTTACGGTTATGTTGTTAAGCTTTCTGTAGTCTATGCAGGGACGCAGGGAGGAGTCTTTTTTCTCTACGAAGAAAAAGGGGGCTCCCGCTGGGGAGGTAGAGGGCCGGATGAACCCCTTCCTCAGGTCCTCGTCCAGGTACTCTTTCAGAGCCTTGAGTTCAGGCTCTGAGAGGGGGTAGATACTGCCAAAGGGTATTTCGGCCCCGGGCAACAGTTCTATAGGGCAGTCGTAGGGTCGGTGTGGTGGCAGCTTGTCTGCGTTTTTCTTGTCGCAGACATCCTGGAACTCGCACTATTGAGGGGGTAGCAGATCCTTGACGGATAGTTTTGAGATGGTGGTGTCTTCGGGTGGAAGGACGGGTTTTTGGGAGCAATTTAGCGAGCAGAACTCAGACGGGAATCGTATGCAGCGGGTTTCCCAGTCCACCGAGGGGTTGTGGGTGGCCAACCATGGGATGCCCAAGATCACCGGGAACTTCAGGGAAGCGATCAGCGAGAAGTGGATCTTTTCGCGGTAATCGGGTTCTATGAGAAGTTGTAGTTCGGTGGTCTCGTGAGTGGCCCCGAGGAGAGTGGGGATCCGTCGACGGTTTCCAGGTCAACGGGGGCTGCCTTGATTGTCAGTGGAATGTTCTTTTCGCGGGCGAAGGTTAGGTCCATGAAGTTGCCTCCCACCCCGGAGTCTAACATCGCTGAACAGGGGAGTTGTCGCCCCTCAATGTCGATGAGGATGGGTACGATGAAGTGGGATCCATGAGCCGCCGTGTTGTTATTTTCCGGGGCTGCTGGCGGGGTTGGAGTCTGTAGTTGCTCCTTTAGTTCCGTGACGGCAATAGTCTTTCGGATCTTATGAGGACATTTGATGGCAAAATGACCCGGCTCCCCACAGTAGAGGCAGAGGTTTTCGGCCAGCCGTCTCTCCTTCTCAGCTGTGGATAGAGACCTACGTAGAGCGTCGACCTGCATAGGTTCAGTTGCTGATTGGGGGTCGCGCTGGGCGTTGGAAGAGAAGGAGTAAGTGGGTCTGTGGTCCGAGGACCAGAGTCTTTCTTTCTTCCTCTCTGAGAGTCTTTGATCTATCCGAATGCATAACTGAATGAAGTCATCCAGATAGTCCGGGGCCTCAACTCTGGCGAGTTCGTCCTTTATTAATTCTGACAGGCCTCGCCGGAATTGACTCCTCTGTGCCGCTGGGTTCCAGGTGGTGTCCGTGACCCAACGGCGAAACTCGGCGGTGTATTCGGCGACGGAGCGTCTCCCTTGCCGCAGACCATGTAGTCGCGCCTCAGCTGTCGCACAGCGGTTGGGGCCATCGAAGACTTGGCTCATGGCGGTGATGAAGTTGTTTAGGTTATCGAGGAGCTGACTGTTAGTCTCCACGTAAGGTTATGCCCATGCTAATGCTTCTTCCATCAGGAGATTGACCATGAATAGCACCTTCTTTTTCTCGGTGGTGAAGGGGGCCGGGTACATCTGAAAATAGATGCGGCATTGGTTTAGAAACCCCCGATACTGGCGTCTGTCGCTGCCGAATCTTGATGGGAGTGGCATGCTGGTGTCTGCGGCCGCGCCGCGGACGTCCAGGTGTTGCCTCTGTAGTTCAATAATTTCCTTTTGCTGGTTTTGGACTACGCCTTGGAGCTGGGCAAATTTCTCCTGATATGTAGTACCAAATTCTTGAAGTTCGGAGACCTGCTTACGCAGAGTGGCCATTGCGGACTCCATAGTGTGGCTGATTATTCTGTAACAGTCCTACAGGCTTACCTGAGTCAGAGGACCGCTTGCTGGAGGTAGGAGTGGAGCCCAGTGGCAAGGACCGCAGGCAGGTAGTAGGTGCAGGAAGTCTGGCAGAGGTGTAGTCGGTAGGCAGGCGGTGGGTCAAGGCAGACGGCAGTAAGCGTGGTCAGACAATCCGGATGGCAACGGTGGAAGCAGTTCAGTAGGTAGGGACAAAGCAGAAGAGTAGTCAGCAGGCAGGCGGCGGGTCAGGGCAGGCGGCAGTAAGCGTGGTCAGACAATCCGGATGGCAACGGTGGTAGCAGTTCAGTAGGTAGGGACAAAGCAGAAGAGTAGTCGGTAGGCAATTCCTGGTCAGCAGTGGACTTCCAGCAGTAGCAAGAGCAGCAGATGAGGAGAAGCTTGATCAAGGCTCAGGAGCTCAATAATCAGCAAACTGGAGTGCAAGGGGCTGGACTTATATAGGGAAGTACCAGGTGTGGGGAATCAAGGGTAATGAGCAAGGCTTGGCAAGACTGAGGTTAACTAATAGGCTTCAGGGAGGAATGTCCAGAGAGGACGGTAGCCTAGTAAGCAGTGCTACCGCCTGGGATGTGGCTGGTCACGGGTTTGAATCCCGACAAAATGTTTCATCCCGCGAGATTATCTATAATGAGCAGAGACCAGCGGCCCACAACCAAGATGGCTGCGCGGCAGCACAAGCGGACTGAGCATGCCCACTCCCTAAACTGGGCGGGCATAGAGCAGCAGGCACAACGATCATGTGAACAATCACACAACACTCGCACTAGGCAACGGACCTGTCATAATATTGATTACTAAGTTACATAGCCGTAGCGCAGGGGGTCCAGCAGTGTATTCCAAATCAGTGGCAAACGCCACTTCCACATTCTACCACCTCATCCCCATATTTAAATATTCAGGATTATTGCTTTACAGGTCCGTATACCATGTACATTCACACCTGTACTCCCCGTGCATGCGCCCTCCGTCTGGAAAACCAATCAGAGGCAGCAAAGCACAGAGGGTCCGGTGAACATAGATGTCACCATGAAGTGACTCCATGTCCCAGTTGCTTCATAGGGAGAACCAAGCACTTATGATCACTCTACACATGTGTCATGCCTGCAATCACCGTCCACCTGTATGTGTTATAGGGAAACTCGCTGTCACAGACCGCATGTGGCTCCAAGCTCCACCCACGATACCGGGCCCCAGGTATCCGCTTATAAACAACATATTCTTCTAAAATTATATTAATAATGTCAATTATTAAATGCCGGTCAGGTCCTGCTGTCTTCCAGTATTCAAAGAGGTAATCCATTACAAGATATGACTTCACATTCATCTACAAAAATATAGAAACAATATTAAATATTAGCTTATTGTATATCAATTGCACTTATAGACAACCTTACACGAAGGACAAGCTGAATTTCCCAGAACTCCACAAAAAACATCACAACATATGGAAAACTTCACATCACTAAAACAACCCACATTGATAGACAAACATATAAGGAAGGGGAACAGACAAACAAATATCAGAGACTTCAAACCACCCTGAAATCAACATTGAGCCCCCTTGGTTTAAGAGTCTTAAGCTCGAAAATCCAATAGAGCTTCCTTCTTTTGAGACGTATCGTCCTATCCCCAAAATCATATCACATGTGACACTTTTTTTGATAAATTGTAGTGTCTGACTACATCTTGTACACTATGAACATGTACAATTGAGATTCACCCAATTTTTTTATGTTTATGTATTAATTGGAATGTAATTATGTAATCACATTGCAGTAAATTTGTATGCTTTATAAGCACCTGATTTTGCACTAAGCACTATGGCTTGACAAAGGCTCCATAGAGAGAGCTGAAACATTGCTGTTCACACATGGTTGAATAAAATACCCTTCTGCTTTTTATGGAGATTTGTGTGCTGCCTTGGATTCTTTTTCTACATATATCCAATTAGGACCAAGTCCGTAGTCCTTTTCAAGGAATTGCACCTACTGGATTTGTGTTGTAGTACACCAAAAGAGAAAGACAGGGCTAGCACACAATAATATTATATATAAACTTTATTAGCGTCTCCATATGAGACAAATGGAAATAAAATACACATAGAGAACAATATGATGGTGAGAGAAGAGCACACAAGATGACATGGGGCACGACAGAGGACTAATCCTGAAATGGCGAATAGATTCAAACAGTGAATATGTAAATATAGCATAGATTATGCATATGGGCCAAACAAGATGTAGCAAATACATATACTCAGGCAAAACTATAGAGACTAAGTACAAATATCATACACTGTACAAAAGATATAAATATAAAGTGCATAGTGCAAATGTAACAGAGTACATGAATAACTAAAGCTGAATAGGAACTACAAAGCCATAGAGAGTATACCTATGTGGTGCTCCAGCAACCCCGGGTTGTATACCTTCTCATTCAAAGAGTTTTCTTTATTTTCATGACTATGAAGGCATCAAAACTATGAATTAACACATGTGGAATTATATACATAACAAACAAGTGTGAAACAACTGAAAATATGTCATATTCTAGGTTCTTCAAAGTAGCCACCTTTTGCTTTGATTACTGCTTTGCACACTCTTGGCATTCTCTTGATGAGCTTCAAGAGATAGTCCCCTGAAATGGTCTTCCAACAGTCTTGAAGGAGTTCCCACAGATGCTTAGCACTTGTTTGCCCTTTTGCCTTCACTCTGCGGTCCAGCTCACCCCAAACCATCTCGATTGGGTTTAGGTTTAGGTCCGGTGACTGTGGAGGCCAGGTCATCTGGCGCAGCACCCCATCACTCTCCTTCATGGTCAAATAGCCCTTACTTTCAAAGTTTTCCCAATTTTTCGGCTGACTGACCTTCATTTCTTAAAGTAATGATGGCCACTCGTTTTTCTTTACTTAGCTGCTTTTTTCTTGCCATAATACAAATTCTAACAGTCTATTCAGTAGGACTATCAGCTGTGTATCCACCTGACTTCTCCTCAACGCAACTGATGGTCCCAACCCCATTTATAAGGCAAGAAATCCCACTTATTAAACCTGACAGGGCACACCTGTGAAGTGAAAACCATTTCAGGGGTCTACCTCTTGAAGCTCATCAAGAGAATGCCAAGAGTGTGCAAAGCAGTAATCAAAGCAAAAGGTGGCTACTTTGAAGAACCTAGAATATGACATATTTTCAGTTGTTTCACACTTGTTTGTTATGTATATAATTCCACATGTGTTAATTCATAGTTTTGATGCCTTCAGTGTGAATCTACAATTTTCATAGTCATAAAAATAAAGAAAACTCTTTGAATGAGAAGGCGTGTCCAAACTTTTGGTCTGTACTGTATATATATACAGTATACATAAATATATATATACAGTACAGACCAAAAGTTTGGACACACCTTCTCATTCAAAGAGTTTTCTTTATTTTCATTACTATGAAGGCATCAAAACTACGAATTAACACATGTGCAATTATATACATAACAAACAAGTGTGAAACAACTGAAATTATGTCATATTCTAGGTTCTTCAAAGTAGCCACCTTTTGCTTTGATTACTGCTTTGCACACTCTTGGCATTCTATTGATGAGCTTCAAGAGGTAGTCCCCTGAAATGGTCTTCCAACAGTCTTGAAGGAGTTCCCAGAGATGCTTAGCACTTGTTGGCCCTTTTGCCTTAACTCTGCGGTCCAGCTCACCCCAAACCATCTCGATTGGGTTCAGGTCCGGTGACTGTGGAGGCCAGGTCATCTGGCGCAGCACCCCATCACTCTCCTTCATGGTCAAATAGCCCTTACTTTCAAAGTTTTCCCAATTTTTCGGCTGACTGACTGACCTTCATTTCTTAAAGTAATGATGGCCACTTGTTTTTCTTTACTTAGCTGCTTTTTACTTGCCATAATACAAATTCTAACAGTCTATTCAGTAGGACTATCAGCTGTGTATCCACCTGACTTCTCCTCAACGCAACTGATGGTCCCAACCCCATTTATAAGGCAAGAAATCCCACTTATTAAACCTGACAGGGCACACCTGTGAAGTGAAAACCATTTCAGGGGACTACCTCTTGAAGCTCATCAAGAGAATGCCAAGAGTGTGCAAAGCAGTAATCAAAGCAAAAGGTGGCTACTTTGAAGAACCTAGAATATGACATATTTTCAGTATTTCACACTTGTTTGTTATGTATATAATTCCACATGTGTTAATTCATAGTTTTGATGCCTTCAGTGTGAATCTACAATTTTCATAGTCATGAAAATAAAGAAAACTCTTTGAATGAGAAGGCGTGTCCAAACTTTTGGTCTGTACTGTATATATATACAGTATATATAAATATATATATACAGTACAGACCAAAAGTTTGGACACACCTTCTCATTCAAAGAGTTTTCTTTATTTTCATGACTATGAAGGCATCAAAACTACCAATTAACACATGTGCAATTATATACATAACAAACAAGTGTGAAACAACTGAAATTATGTCATATTCTAGGTTCTTCAAAGTAGCCACCTTTTGCTTTGATTACTGCTTTGCACACTCTTGGCATTCTCTTGATGAGCTTCAAGAGGTAGTCCCCTGAAATGGTCTTCCAACAGTCTTGAAGGAGTTCCCAGAGATGCTTAGCACTTGTTGGCCCTTTTGCCTTCACTCTGCGGTCCAGCTCACCCCAAACCATCTCGATTGGGTTCAGGTTCCGGTGACTGTGGAGGCCAGGTCATCTGGCGCAGCACCCCATCACTCTCCTTCATGGTCAAATAGCCCTTACTTTCAAAAGAAAACTCTTTGAATGAGAAGGTGTGTCCAAACTTTTGGTCTGTACTGTATATATATATATATATATATATAAAGGAAAAAATGGCAGCACCAATTCACAAAAATATACAACGCGTGCTATGTCCAAGGGTGTAACTCCTTACCCCAGAATAATAGCAGAAAACGGACAGTACATCCAGTAGAAAAACGTGATTTAATAGCCCATGTGGGACAGTGAAGCAACGTTTTGGCTCAGACACTTTCTCAAGCATAAAACATAAGTGCATTACAGAGTATAAATAACCAAACATGATTAGGTGGTGGAGCATACAATATACATGGTAATTACAATAAAAACACAATATCAAAATACAAATCATTGTAAAGTGACATACTATAATGTATGCTGATAATCACAAAAAACATAATTATATGTAGAAATAATCAAATAGTGTTCCTATATTACATAAAATCAAGAAATCTCATAAGTGCCACCAATGATCATCAGCTGCTGTGTATAATAATTATATGATCGGTCCACATGCAATCGATTGCCAAACTTGGTGTGTAACAATTCACAGTGCGCAAGCGCCAGGTTGCGTCCTGAATGCTAGGGGTGTGGCTATGGGGTCGAACGTAGCACCCACTTATGATAATATATTCATGAGATGTTTTGAGGAGGATGTCGTCTATGCGTCCCACCACCGCAGCAATATACTGCGGTGGTGGAGATACATTGACGACATCTTCCTCATTTGGACTGGAAATTGCTCTGAATTGTTGGATTTTCAGTGTTATTTGAATAGTGTCAACAAGGAGTTACAATTTACCCTGGTACACTCAGACCCTGAGATCCAATTCCTTGATACTACTGTCAAATATCATGATGGACAAATACATACATTTTTATTTACCAAACCGAGAGACAAGAATACCCTCTTGCATTTTGACAGTAGTCATCCACGTAATATGGTCAAGCACCTTCCTTTCTCTCAATTTTTGAGAGCTAAAAGGATTGTCTCTGACCCTGATGCACTTGATGACACGCTTGATATCATGGTCAATAAGGTTACACGTACGGGTTATCCCCCCAAGCTATTGCTGTTACAAATTGATAAGGTTCATGCGATTGATAGAAATGAAACATTGAGGAGGAAGGATGTTAAGGGGTCTCATACCAGGATTCCATTCATCTCCAGATACACTGAACATAGCAATGAGATCAACCGTGTCATCAGGAAGCATTGGGGTATTTTGGGAGGTTGCTTGCCTCAAATTCCAGAATTCAGGTCTCCTCCTATGTTTTCCTATCGAAGATCAAGAAATTTGCGCAACCAATTAGTGAGAGCTGACATTGGTCCTGGTCCAAAATTGGCACAGAGTACCTTGACCCAGCGTAGTCAGGGCTGTTTCGCATGTCTCAGCTGTGTCAATTGTAAATATATTTGCAAGGGCAGATATTTCATACATCCAATCACTGATGACAGGTATTTGATACCCTTTTACCTCACGTGCAATTCAAATTATGTAATATATGTCTTAAAGGGCTTCTGTCACCCCCAAAACACATTTTTAATTTTTGGGCTTGTTAAAATCCTTATTGAACGACTATTCCCTATATAGGGCTCTTACCTTGGTCTGTGGCTTCGTTTCATAAAAAATCGATCTTTTAAAATATGGAAATGACTTCACTACCAGCAAGTAGGGCATCTACTTGCTGGTAGCCGCCGCAAAAAACCGCCCCCTCCTCCAGTTGATTGACAGGGCCATCGAGCGCTCTCCTCCTCCGGCTGGCCCTGTCAGCATTTCAAATCCCACGCCTGTCTTCATTTGGCGCAGGTGCTCTGAGAGAAGGACGCTCGCCTCCTCAGCACTCCCTCAGTGCGCCTGCGCCGATGACGTCTGGGACTGAGGGAGTGCTGAGGAGGTGAGCGCCCTTCTCTCAGAGCGCCTGCGCCGAATGAAGACAGGCGCGGGATTTGAAATGCTGACAGGGCCAGCCGGAGGAGGAGAGTGCTCGCTATAGGGAATAGGAATTGTAAATTGTTGTACGTGGGAGAGACCTCAACTGATTTGAAAACTCGCCTCAATAACCATCGATCTACCATTAGGAAAAAACGTCAGGATTTGCCCGTTCCCAAACATTTTGTGGAGTTGAATCATCCAGAGAAAGCATTAAAATGTTGGATTATTGATTACATTTCTTTACCTAGACGAGGGGGTAACAGAAATTTGTTATTAAAGAAGAAAGAGCTGTTTTGGATACATACATTGAACACTTTGAGACCGAATGGTCTAAACATTGATTATAATCCGGGGTTATATACTTGAAGGATTGGTTTGTCTTATAATGTCCCTGTTTTTATGTTCTGTTCTTTATCCTGTAGTGGTGATTGCTTTTTGAACATAAGTGATCATATAAAAATATACTTAAGATTTTTTCTTTTCCTTTCTCATAGAATTTTGGATGAATAATGTTGAGTAATATGGAGAAGATATGAACGTGCCCTACGGAATAGCATCGTGATCCCATGCCATCATTAAACAAAACAGTTTTTATGTCTTTTGTGCCATTCTCCAGGTTGTGCCTTGATATAATTTCCTTACTGTATCCCAGTAGTTGTCAGGAGAACCCTGGTGTTGGCTGTGGTAGGACGTGTGTATGGGGCAGTGCGTAATTGCGCGATTGGCACGGCAGTGCCCATCGGGCTTTCATTGCATGCCCACTATTATGATGGTGTGCCCCTTTGACAAGGGGTTCCCCTTCCTTTATTTTTGTTTCTTACCGGCCGAAACTATAATAGTTACACAACTTGGGGCAGTTTGCCAATATCCAATATGGCGCTTCCTGACATGTTATCATGTGGGCATGCGCGTTGGAAGGTTGGAATCAGCGACCTGTCTTGTTACGTCTGTAAAGGGAGGAGGCTCATGATACGCCCACTCCGGCCACGCCATGAGATCATTGCGCACTGTGAGTTGTTACACGCCAAGTTTGGCAATCGATTGCATGTGGACCGATGATGTATCTGTTGGGTATGTTTTGATCCTATCCTTTACTCCACCTGATGATATTTTAATTTGAATATTATTATACACAGCAGCTGATGTTCATTGGTGGCACTTATGAGATTCCTTGATTTTATGTAATATAGGAACACTATTTCATTATAGTATGTCACTTTACAATGATTTGTATTTTGATATTGTGTTTTTATTGTAATTACCATGTATATTGTATGCTCCACCCCCTAATCATGTTTGGTTATTAATACTCTGTAATGCACTTATGTTTTATGCTTGAGAAAGGCTCTGTGTCTGAGCCAAAACGTTGCTTCACTGTCCCACATGGGCTATTAAATCACGATTTTCTACTGGATGTGCTGTCCGTTTTCTACTAAATATATATATATATATATTATATAATACATATTTTTTTTAATTAAAACAATTAAAAAAATCAGTTCTGAGCTACTAGGGTCCGTTG
Organism: Bufo bufo; assembly: GCF_905171765.1. Lineage (NCBI taxonomy): Eukaryota > Metazoa > Chordata > Amphibia > Anura > Bufonidae > Bufo > Bufo bufo. The sequence goes on from NC_053394.1 coordinate 179,881,699, forward strand.
TCTGTTACGTCAATTAGGTTTACGTTTTATTAATCACTAATGTCTGTTGCCTGTTACGTTACTCAGGCTTACGTTTATTAATTACTGTGGCGAAACCAACCTCGTCACTGGGTTTTGGAGGGGCCTGTTTGCCAGCCTCTTGCCCCAGGATTATGGGCCCTCTCATCAGCCCATGCTAAACTTTTGAACCCCTGGTCTAATTCGTGCCATTTTGGGATATGTTAAATGTCTATGTGTACTGTAAAGGGTGGGACATTGTATATTTGAGTAGTGATGTCTGTCCTATTGTCTCCACGTGTGTATTGGCGATTTCCCTTTGTCCTGAGAGATAATTGAATTACTCCTCGGTTGTCTCCAGGACAGAAGACATTGTGTATTCTCCTGCCTGTGATGATTACATTAACCCGTGTAAGGTAATTGTATCACAGGCAGAGGGGAGGATTTTGTGTGGGAGTGTTTTACTGTATTGTACGTGTCTATTGGTTGTTTTTACAAAACCCTGTGGGTGGTAACCTTGTTGGAAAATGTGTATAAGTCAATGCTTGTGTGTTCAATAAAGAGTTCCTGTTTTTACCCTTCATCATCTTGAGGCTGGTGTTTGGGTAACTGACAACACTGGGGGATTGCTATACGCTGAAGATTTGCTATACTCCCCTGGCTATAACTACTAGCTCTTGTAAGAGCTGTTCCTGCTCTCTGGATTTAGGAGAGGTTCACCCACTGGAGCCTGGAGCCTTGTCGTAGGTCCAGGGTGGGTAGGAGAAGGCGAGACCTCAACCAAGCTTCGGCGGTTCGTGGGGTCTGTGGCGGTTATGGTGTCAAGTGGAGTGCTTGGAGTCCTCGGGAAGCACAAGGAGCATCCATCGACGGAGGTACCCGGTCGGGGTGCTAGGAGATCCGTTACAATTGCTAATGCCTGTTACCTGTTACGTTAGTCAGGCTTACGTTTATTAATTACTAATGTCTGTTGCCTGTTCTGTCGTTTAGGTTTATGTGTGTCAACTGTCATCCCTCTGTACAATTTTCAGTCGCATCATGTCGCACACATCCGACATCAAGGAGACCCTGTCGGTCCCAGAAACTCTTTTGTCTGAGCATGCCAGCATCCCGCCCCTAAGAAGTTGTACAATTCCTAAACTAATTGTGAAACTAAACAAGAGAGGGATAAATTGCCCAGATTCTGCCCTGAAGGCAGAATTATACAGGCTCTTGATGTCCGAGCCAGCAGCTCCAGCATTGGAGCAAGTTTCCATGTCCACCCTCCAACTTTCGTTGACACAGCTACATTCCATTATAAATACCATTTCCATCGCACTCGGATGTGCAAGCTAGGCTGCTGGCAGTATAATCCAAGGAGCCAGCAACCAGACAGTCCGCATCGCCCATTCTAGTAGCCTCTACCTCACGCACCACTTCCCCAGACAGGGTCCCGAACACGTCTGAGGTAGCTCCCTCGCATTTTATCCCTGCCAACATTAAAAGAGATATCCTGGAAGGAAAGAATGTTAACTTAGCTTCCATCCTCATAGCCACCCCGACACGGTAGAAAGCAAAATGATCGCTTGCGGTGACGTATTTATCATTCTTAAAGCCAGGGATGCCCGCCTTAACAAAAAATTTTCATCAAAGAGTTCATCCTGACCTTCTGTTTATTCAGGGATATGATATGTTCAGCCCACGCCGGGAGGCTGGAGGAGTTGGACACCTATCTGTACAGAATCACGGATCTGGGGTACAAGTACGGCGGGCATGCCTTTTACGACTACCACTGCTTGTTTTCCGCTAAGGCTGCCGCCGCTCTTGCCCAATTCTAGCACGTCACTAACTGGGCTTCCATGGACATGGAGCTCTTTGCCGGCATTTCGTGGGATTCAAGGCCTCAGCATGTGCCTCTTGCCAGTCCATCTCCCACTCCCCAGATTGGTGCCCCAATGTAGGTTCTTCCGTCACTCAGGGTAGATTTTTCCAGCAGCTTTGGGTTCCAGAAAAGCCCGGGTGCAACCACAGACAAATTGGGTTGAGCCATAGTTTTTTGGGCAACAGCCAGGTGTGCAACAATTACAACTGGTCAGTCTGCAACCACAACAAATGTAAGGCCCTTCATGTGTGCTCAGTGTTTTAGGGCACTCCCCCAAACGACTTGCCCTCTTCCAGACCCACATGACTAGCCGGGGTCAATGTGGACCTATTAGCAGCTCTTCTCCAAGGTCACCACAACCTCAGTTTATCCAATTCTGGGTTTCCGGGTTCAACTAAGGGTTCCATATGGGTCTAGTTCAGGGATGGCCAACCTGCGGCTCTCCAGCTGTTGCAAAACTACAACTCCCAGCATGCAAAGACTGCCTACAGCTATCAGCTTAGAGCAGGGCATGGTGGGAATTGTAGTTTTACAACAGCTGGAGAGTCACAGGTTGGCCAGCCCTGGTCTAGTTGCTCTCCCCCAGTCCTTGGGAAGGTCCCAATCTTCTGTCAGTTACCAGTGATCCCGAGTCAGTAGGGGCACTAATTCAGTTAGAACCGGAAAGGGATTCCTTATTGGGCCATTTCCCACTGTCCCCTTCGACCATTGAAGAGTCACTCCTATTGGCATCGTGACAAAGAAATTTCCCAATAAAAGACAATTGATTCATGACCTTTCCGCGCCTCATGGTTCTAGCATCACCAGTTCAATTCCCTAGTTCCTTCCGAGGAATTTTCCATGCAGTACTCGTCAGTTGATGAGGCCATCCAACTCATTCTCCAAGTAGGCAGAGGGGCATGGTTGGCCAAGCGCACATCACGGACGCTTTCAAACTGCTGCCCGTCAGGCCGCAACTTTGGAAGTTCCATGGGATAAAGTGGCAAGATCTCTACTACTTCGCAAATCGCCTGACTTGGGTCCAAGAGCAGCCCCTGGCTTTTTGATCAATTTGCGCAGGCTTTGTATTTGATCTTGGTCAACCGTCGCGACTGTCTGCTGGTCATCCATTATTTGGACGATTTCCTATTGATAGAGAAACCAGACGGCAAACCCCGTAAACTCGAGGCCTTTCTCCAAGTCTTTTCAAAACTCAATGTCCCTGTGGCACCTTCAAAATAGAAGGCCCCACGACGGTAATTACTTTCTTGGGCATAGTTTTAGATACCATGAAAATGGAAGCTAGGCTGCCAGAGGAGAAGCTTTTAAAAAATTAAGGAAGTCATCTCCAAATCAGTAGGTACTAGGATATTCACAAAAGTATGTCTATGCAAAAAGGTAAAGGACGGCTCACCTCTGGCTCAAGATGGCAAGGTGCACCAAACAGATGTCGTACCCTGATCACCAAAGAACAATTGTAAAATAAAAAGAATAGGCACTCTTATACCTGGTTCACAAAGTTAGCAAAGTGACACTATTTATTAATGACAATTTATACACAGATCGTCACCATACATGAATGAATATATATGTATCCTAAACAGAATATTACCCTAAAAAATGCTGCAATTAAAACACCAAATACAATATCAGATAAAAATTATAAATGGATCAGTCCACTGATATAACTACTAGATGGGGATGGCCGGAGTTGACCAGGCTGCATGGGAATAAGCAGACTGAGTGTCCTCTATTAATTATAGCAGTGGCCAGTGCCGGGAATTTCTCCAGATAAAACGTAAAAATAATTATATATCAACGTGTGTGCATATAGACATATAGTGCAATAGAAACCAATAGTGATATAAAACAATTGTGTAGAGTGAAAAACCTGTAAGGTAAAATACAATGATTATGTGATTAAATATAGCAGTGCTCAAAATAGTCGCGTAATAAATAAAACATAAAGTGTCACTGGAGACTCGGCAATATAAGAGGGCAGTAGGTCTCACTGATGGTTCTATTCCTAAAAAGCGATCTTCCTGTTATACCATAGGTCTCCTAAGAATCAGCTTAATATAGCACTATTCGGTCGGCACAGTTCATCAATGTACTATATTGCACAAAGTTGCAATCCAGCAGTATAGCTAGTTAGGCATACTTTTCATTCCAAAGTGGCAGTGCGGTGTGAATGAATTATTGTGCAGCAATGCATATATTTTCAGCAGTATTCAGTTTGTTACTCACGTACAATCCTGCAAGCCCAACTGTGGCGTCCCACGTGGTGTAGAATCAGGGTGAGTTGCTGCTTTACTGCTGGATACATGTACTGCGTAAGGGGTCTTTCAATTTTGCAGATCCGGCTGTGAGTAGAGGCACTAGTTCTCTTGCACTCCAGATTCACAGATTCACAGATTCACATTCAGTTGCATTAATTAGAGTAGGTGTTCCACCTGTCTTAGTCAGCATAGGTGGTTCAAACTCACCCGCCCCTCACTGCACTGTGTCCAAAGGGCTGCGGTTTTTAGTTCTCCTTAGGAAGCACTTCCTTAATCCAACAGATATATTAAACTGTTATAGTTGAAAAAGCCGGTTGGTTGTGTCACGGGGTTCCGAAGGTGCACTCGGTCCCCCATTGCCCGCAGAACTGTTGCTTAGCTTTTGGAATGAGGTTCTGTGTTTGACCTCATTCCCAGGGCGGCTTTACTAGCTGGGTGGCTCCCTGCTCCTAGTCTGCCTTGAGCGCCGAGCTGATCACTCGGTGCTCGACTGGTTGGTCTGTCGGTCATGTGACGCTGGCCACGTCACATGACCCTCACTCCCCACTATAAATACGGGCAGCCTGCTGGCTACAGGTTGCCTGTTAATTTCTAGGTTCCTGGCTATTTGTTGGACTACTGAATATTTACCTGATCCTGTTCCCTGACGATCCTCTGCCTGCTCCTCCTGTACTGCGCATACATCCTGGTATTGTGACCTCGGCTCCCACCTGACTACTCTCTTTGGACTACTCTTGTACTTCGCTACTCTCCTGGTATTTGACCCCGGCTTCTCCTGACCATTCTTTGCTTAATCCGTTGTACTGCGTAGCTCTCTTGGTTCTGACCCGGTCCGTTCATGTTCCGTATTTTGTCTTGTCTGTCTTCCCTGCACATATCCTAAGTTAGGGACTGCCGTCCAGTTGTCCCCTGTCATCAGGACTCGTGAGGCAAGTAGGCAGGGCCAGGGGTGAGGGTGGAGCGCAGTGGTCACTACCCTTCCCCCTGTGTGTGTGTGGACGTGACCGTTACAGATTAACAGGCCCAATAACCACTGTATCATGAATCCTCTTACTACCCTGACTGACCATGTCTCTAATTTGACACAGAGGGTGCAGGAGCTAGGAGAGAAACTCCGTTCTTGTGAGTTAGGGCAAGGTTCTTCCACTCCTCTGTCCTCCAGTCCTTATTTTGAACCCCAGATCAAGCTCCCAGAACCCTTTTCTGGAGACCGGAAGAGGTTTCTCTCCTTTAAGGAGAATTGCAAACTCTACTTGCGTTTGCGCCCCGTGTCCTCCGGTCCCGAGAGCCAACGCGTGGGGATTATCTTTTCTCTACTACAGGGTGATCCCCAGGACTGAGCATTTTCGTTACCTCCTGGGGCCAGTTGTCTAACTTCTGTGGAGGGGTTTTTTCAGGCCCTGGGTACCAGACAGGGCCCTGGTAGCCGAGACAGCTCTTAGGGCACTGGTTCAGGGCCATCTCCCTGCGGAGGAGTATTGCACCCAATTCAGACGGTGGTGTGTCCCCTCAGGATGGAATGAACCAGCCCTGAAGAGTCAGTTTAGGTCTGGTCTATCTGATAATTTAAAAGATCTATTGGTCAATTACCAAATTCCTGAGACCTTAGAGGAGATGATGACCCTAGTTGTCTGACTTGACAGACGAGTTAGAGAGAGACGACAAGAACGACAGTTCTGTTCTCAGATGGTGGTCCAGCCAGAGGCCTTTTCTAGGGACAACACTGAGGTCTCCACCGAGGAACCCATGCAGGTTGGCATGACCCGGGGTAATCTTCGTCGCAGACGCGGAGAGTGCTTCTACTGTGGAGATCCTGGCCATTGGATCAACAAGTGTCCTAAGAGGGTTCTCTCTGACAAGTCTTCTAAGGCAAGACAACATAAAGACCAGGTACACCCTGATTTTTCTAACGGTAAGCTTTTGGTACCCATAACAATTTCTCTGGGGGTTAATAAGTGGCCGGGTAAGGCCTTTATTGACTCCGGTTCAGGTGGCCAGCTTTATTGACTTTGAGTTTGCTTGTAAATTGGGTATTCCAATGTTTGCTTTACCTACACCTATCCATGTCATGGCTATTGATGCTACTCCCCTGATTGGTGGTACGGTGAGGTCATGTACCTCTGAAATTTCTCTGTCCGTGGGTGTGTGCCACTCTGAGAGATGTTCTCTTCTAGTCCTGGAGAACCTACCGGTTGAGGTGGTACTAGGGTTGCCTTGGCTCCGTTTACATAACCCCACAATTGATTGGTCCAAAGGAGAGTTGGTGAGATGGGGACCTAAGTGTGACTCATGCTTGTCCGTGGTCCAGGCTGGGGTTTCAGTAAGGTCTAATACATTACCCTCTGTTATTAAGGAATATTCTAATGTGTTCTCATCCCTTACTCCAGAGGTTCTACCCCCCCATAGACCTTATGATTGCGCCATAGAGCTAATTGAGGGTGCCGAATTTCCTAAAGGTCGAATTTATAATCTTTCAGGGCCCGAACTCAAGGCTATGGAAGATTATATTAAGGAGAGCCTTGCTAAAGGGCATATTAAACCTTCAGTCTCTCCTATGGGAGCAGGGTTTTTCTTTGTTAAAAAGAAGGATGGTGGTCTTAGGCCTTGTATTGATTACCGGAGATTAAATAAAATCACTGTCCAAAATAGATACTCTCTCCCATTGATTCCGGATTTATTTAACCAGGTTTTGGGGGCAACCTGGTTTTCCAAGATTGACCTGAAAGGGGAATACAATCTAATCCGAATCAAGGAGGGAGACGAATGGAAGACAGCGTTCAATACTCCGATAGGACTCTTTGAATATCAGGTGATGCCTTTTGGACTCAGCAATGCCCCAGCTGTGTTCCAAAACTTAATGAACGATATTCTTAGGGAGTTCTTAGGTAAATTTATTATTGTCTATCTTGACGACATTTTGATATTCTCTCCTGATTTCGAATCTCATGTGTCCCATGTCAAACAAGTATTAGAGGTGTTGAGGGAGAACCAGCTATCCGCTAAGCAAGAGAAATGTGTCTTTGGTGTACAGGAGATACTGTTTCTAGGGCATGTTTTGACTCCTCACGCCTTTAAGATGGATCCTGGTAAGATTTTAGCAATTAAGGAATGGGTAAGGCCTTCATCCTTAAAGGCTTTACAACGGTTTTTGGGTTTCGCTAAAACCAGTGCAAAAACCAGTGTCAGGCAGCTGCTGCCAAGGCCAACAAGATAATGGGTTGCATCAAAAGGGGCATAGATTCCCGTGATATGAACATAGTCCTACCACTTTACAAATTGCTAGTCAGACCACACATGGAGTACTGTGTACAGTTCTGGGCTCCTGTAAACAAGGCAGACATAGTAGAGCTAGAGAGGGTTCAGAGGAGGGCAACTAAAGTAATAACTGGAATGGGGCAACTACAGTACCCTGAAAGATTATCAAAATTAGGGTTATTCACTTTAGAAAAAAGACGACTGAGGGGAGATCTAATTAATATGTATAAATATATCAGGGGTCAGTACAGAGATCTATCCCATCAGCTATTTATCCCCAGGACTGTGACTGTGACGAGGGGACATCCTCTGCGTCTGGAGGAAAGAAGGTTTGTACACAAACATAGAAGAGGATTCTTTACGGTAAGAGCAGTGAGACTATGGAACTCTCTGCCTGAGGAGGTGGTGATGGTGAGTACAATAAAGGAATTCAAGAGGGGCCTGGACGTATTTCTGGAGCTTAATAATATTACAGGCTATAGCTACTAGAGAGGGGTCGTTGATCCAGGGAGTTATTCTGATTGCATGATTGGAGTCGGGAAGGAATTTTTTATTCCCCTAAAGTGGAGAAAATTGGCTTCTACCTCACAGGGTTTTTTGCCTTCCTCTGGATCAACTTGCAGGATAACAGGCCGAACTGGATGGACAAATGTCTTTTTTCGGCCTTATGTACTATGTTACTATGTTACTATGTTACTACCGTAAATTTATCATGAATTTTTCTGTAATTGCTAAGCCATTGACCGACCTTACTAAGAAAGGGGCGGATTTGGAGAATTGGTCTACCAAGGCCATTTCTTCATTTGAAACATTAAAAAAGGCATTTAGTAGCGCTCCCATTCTGATCCAGCCTGATCAGGAGAGACCCTTTATTGTGGAGGTGGATGCGTCCGAGGACTGCGCAGGAGCAGTCCTTTCACAAGGTCCTGCTAGCCTCACTAACCTGAGACCGTGTGCCTTCTTCTCTAGGAAATTCTCTCCCACGGAGAGAAACTACGACATAGGGAATAGGGAGCTGTTGGCCATTAAATGGGCATTTGAGGAGTGGAGACATTTTTTGGAGGGGGCAAGGCATCGAGTAACTGTTGTCACTGACCATAAAAACCTAATGTTTCTCGAGTCCGCTAAGAGGTTGAATCCCCGACAAGCCCGATGGGCTCTGTTTTTTACCCGTTTTGATTTCTCCATTACGTTCAGGCCGGGAAGTAAAAATGTGAAGGCAGACGCATTATCGCGGAGCTTCCATGCTTTTCAACCCACTGAGACGCCGCCTGAATCCATCCTATCAGCAAACATCTTCTTAGCGGCTCTAACCCAGGATATCTCGGCTCGCATTAAGGCTGAACAACATCTGGCACCGCCATCCACCCCAACAGATAAGTTGTTTGTTCCCGTACAATTTCGTCTCCAGCTGTTGGGTGAGTGTCACAATTCTGCCTTTTGTGGACATCCGGGTATTGAGGGCACTAAGGATCTGGTTTCTAGATCTTATTGGTGGCCCACTCTGACCAGGGATGTCAAGTCCTACGTGTCAGCCTGTGAGGTTTGTGCCAGGTCTAAGACACCTAGGACTCGCCCTGCTGGTAACCTACGACCCCTACCCATTCCCAGTAGACCCTGGTCCCATATCTCGATGGACTTTATAACTGACCTACCGCTGGCGGAGGGTAAGACTGTGGTTTGGGTAGTGGTCGATAGGTTTAGCAAGATGGTTCATTTCATTCCCCTGTCTAAACGTCCGAATGCTAAAACCCTGGCGTCTATTTTTGTGAGAGAGATTGTTCGTTTACATGGCATCCCGGAAAATATTGTTTCGGACAGGGGTGTGCAGTTTGTGTCCAAATTCTGGAGGGCCTTCTGTCAAAGATGTAAAATTTCGTTGTCTTTTTCTTCCGCCTACCATCCTGAGAGTAATGGGCAGACTGAACGCCTTAATCAGTCTGTGGAACAATTCTTGAAGTTGTATGTTGCTGATGACCAGCAATTATGGGTCAAATTCCTTCCCTTAGCTGAATTTGCTCTGAATAACCGTGTCAATTCTTCTGCTGGGGTCTCCCCTTTCTTTTGTAACCATGGTTTTCATCCCCGTTTTCATTCTGGGTCGTCCGTCTCCTCCTCTAACCCTGAAGCTGATAAACTCTCCTCCGAACTGTGCACAGTTTGGGCCCGGGTTCAATCGAACCTAGAAAAGGCTCAATGTTCTCAAAAACTCAAGGCCGATAGGAGACGTTCAAGGGGGGTAAACTTTCAGGTTGGGGATTGTTAGCGCAATTCATGCGCTTCTCCTTCTTCTTTGTGTGGTGCCAAATCAATTAGAAGTATAAGTATGTGCATGCCATACAGCTTTATAATGAGACCAGACAAACTAGGTGGTTTCAGGAAAGCATCTTCTCATCTTCCTTGAGCCCTGGTGGAAGAGCAGGCGAGAGACTTTTATTCACAGTACATTCACTTAAATAGCAGACATGACATCACAAAAGGGGTGTTCCTTAAGAAGAGACTATTGGCTCCTTAACCTGATAGGAGTGGTTTCACTGAGTCTATAGGTGTATTTGAAGACTGTAATGTAATCCCCTCTTCCCCCTCCATTATTGACCTTCTCATACATATGGTTTGCAGCCATCTAGTGGACAGAAATGTGCACTACAGAATATTCTCATTATATATGCGTAAAATAATAAATCCTTCTCTCACAAATCCCTCCTTTTGCGGGAAATAGACCAGAGGTAAACAGGCAAAGTGAGGTACTCTCCCAACGCCCTAAACAGCGAAGAGCTGGACTTTCCTTATTGCTTCACCAGGTCCCCTCAACTCCCTTTTGGGTTTGCCTTCACCTTGTCCTATTACCCCGCAACCATCAACAAGGTTTTATTTACTTAAGGATGGAATAATCTGTGTCTTTGACAGGGGCACAGCACATATACATAGTGTGGGCATGGATGTATTATACATTTTCGAAAACAATTTTCCTAAAATGTAGAACTATATGCCTGTTAAAACCAAATTCTAATAACATTGTAGTCGCTGAACCAGTTCCCAAAACATTATTCTGGCCATGATATTAATTTCTGAATTTTTCCCGTCAGTTCATCAGTTTCTTCAGATCCTTGGTGATCCTTCCATCAGGGGCAGTGTTGTCCGGGATGTAGATGCAGCAGTTCCTGTAGACCCCTCCTTTTTCTGCTGTCAAGGACCAGTCGGTTCTGTAGAGTCATCACTGGAAAAGAGCTCAGTTGTTCCACCATTCCTTCAACAGCATCACATATATAATTCACAAATCTCTGTTGATGACAATAGATATGTTAATCCAATAAAAATTATTATTATATATTTTTTTTTATTATATACTACTAATCATGGGAATTAATGACTCGCATCCTGCAACTATCTGCCTTTTTGCTTTAAATTAATCAGAAACTCTACTACAGACTCCTATGGCATCCATGTATAAACATGAGTCATAGGATGTAGGCAGTGACCTCCTTAGTCGTGACCGGACATTGTTTTCTGATTTGATCCCACTCAGGAAGTGAGAATAGAACAAATGGCATCAGTACCCGATCAGGACTTGATCAGGGTACATTGACCACTTCATTCCACCTGCATCCTGGGTCGGAGTTTCAAATCTCCACACAATCACCAGATATCTACCTTTTGATAATTTTTGGTTGATAAACCAACTGTCAGAGTAAACGTTAGAGTCACTACTTGTCTTCTTCAGCTGAATTATGTAAGAACAATATCCTGGAGGGAAAACACCAAAGGGCTTTCCTGTATAAATCCTGTCTCTAAGGTCAGTTTGTCATTATATTTTAAATTTGCCCAAATATTTAATGTCAATTATAGGTAAGGATGTAAGGATGTAGGAGCCACAGATGCAACTGAACATTGAGGTTTCTCTCTCTTACCAACATTCTAAATTTGCCTAGGGGATCTTTGTCACTTACACATGCTCCTAACACATATATCCCCGAATCCTGTTCGATAGGATTTCTAATGGACAGGAACAGAGGATTACACTCATCATGTTTACAACTGTTTGGTGGGGTTCCCTTCAGGATAGTCATCCTTTGCGACAAACCTTCACCCTTACTGACTCTAGAGGTAGTTTCCACTGGATTATATTCCCAACACTTCAGATTAGGACTCCATTCTGTTAATTTCCAATATCCACAGTTGGTATGGTCATATTTAAATACAATTACCATAGACTGGGTCAGTCCCCGTCACACAGATGGACTTATCAGATCAAAACCAAGTGTCCTGTCATCTGTCTTACAGTCCACTATACTGCAAAAGTCAACTTCGTTGTTCCTGACTCATCTTGATAATATATCACCGTTGGAATTTGATTTGACTGTGATTTCCCCTTTGTACAATAGGCGGTTATCAGGACTTGATGTAGGTCTTCAAACCATAGCTCTAGGACTTTCCACCCGTCTCTTGTTTCACCACTATCCAATCTCCTGATTGTGAAGAATGAATCGCTTCTCTACAGTCTGGATTCTAGGAAACAACTAAAACTTGGAAATACACATTAGACAATAAATTGTGCAACAGACAACATCATTTTGGAAAACTACTATGCTGCATCTGGAACTATTGGGGAAATAGACACCTAATCCAGGAGCATTCCCAAAGAGCACTTCATAAGGCTTTAGGCCTATCTTCCGGTTAGATGTATATCGGAGGAAGAAAAACCCCAGGGATAGGTACTCTCACCTCAGTCAGTATCTTTTAGCTGTAGCCTTCGCTACAGGCCAAATCTCCGAATATCCTGGAAAGAGATCAATATACACAGACATATTCACACTGTTCCACCTTTGTTCTGAATGTAGTCAATCCGCAGTCTCTGAAATGGGTAAGATGACCTTGGCATATGCCTTCCTGGAACTCCCATAGTTTAAATCATTATTACAGCATTCACCTAGTGGCAGCATTGTTGACCCCAGGAGTCATCCACCACAGAACCCAATCACACCTTCTCTCTCTCGATTTGCCCATGTTCTAAATCCATCCTCTTTAGGTAGAGTGCCCTCTGAAGGAAGAGTTTATTACCAACTCTCCAGAGTCCTATTATCACTTCTACCTTTATCCTTTGATGTTTCCTTTCAGCCTCTGTAGCCTGTATCTGAAAAAGACAAACTTTTTGGAAGTCCACTGGCCTTAAGCCATCCTGTATCACACAGATTTCCACTTATCGTAGACTTCAGGCAATAATGTAGCCTCTACCTCCTCAGGCAGCATCAGGGCATCAAACATCTTTCATACACTCAGCATTCATTATTGATGGGCTTAGCCATGGATCCAACAAAATCTCTGCTTCACTAGATTAGACCATAATAATGAGTGATACCGAAGGCATACCTGGATGTTAGCAGTCTTACCCTCAGCCATCTTACCAACCTCAGGGAGTGTCTTCATCTCTGTCTCCTGCACTACCATTGCTGGAGGGAGTGGTTCTTTCTTGACAACATCAGATTAAGTAGGAACAGCATATCCTGTCCGAGGTGATCCATCTTCCAGGAACCTGAAATGATCTACCAGAAACTCAAAAATGTGGTTATTAATTGGACGGAGACATTAAATTTGAATTTGAATATTTATATTTTTATTTACAGAGGTGGGAAAAAGTATTTGTATTTACTACTCCCAACCTCCCCCCTTCTAGATGCAGCAGAGTAATCGGATCTAATTTTGCACACCCTTAAGACGGTGATTAATTGGTGAGAGGAGTAGGAATTGCATTACTAGATGCTCCTACACATGTGATACTACCCTTAGCCATGAGAGATCATGGAACATGTTTGCTATGAGGCAATGTAATTAGATCCCAAGGATTATATAAATAATAGGGATCCAGTATTTGATTCTGGGTTGTTAATTTCCTATGGGTGTTTCATTTGAAGGGGCTGAACATTTGTCTTCCTCCCACAGGCGAGGAAGTGGGCAAGTACATACAAAGTCTTCCCCCCCCCCTTGTGGGGAGGACTGATAGGCAGCCACCCCCGCCTTAGGTCTTTGTTCGATTTAACTTTTACAATATGACAAAATAGGGACAAAATGAACTTCTCTCAAGCCTAGCCAACACTAGACCTTTCTAGATGATTCTCAAGATGATACACAAAGGCAGCACTTAGGATTTTCTCATGCATAGATAAAGTAAGCTCAAAAATCCAAATCCACCCAACTTTCCTGGAGTCTAGTGAAAACTTTCTCCACACACTCTGTCCTGAGGACAATGTGACTGACTGATGATCTAAACACTTCATCACAGACTCACTGATCTTCACTATGCATTAAATCCCCAGCTCTACATTGGACTCAATTTTCCAAATCTCATAAATAATATGAGAAAGCTCTCCATATTTTAACTAATTTTCTATAAAGCAGCATAAGTAAGTCCTCTGAATTGGGAATTTCTATTCATCATGGCAAAATTGATGTTACTACTGGGTGTAATATATGTCATACATCATATAATGATGCAGATATCCCTACACCAGGGGTACTCAACTGGCGGACCGCGGTCCAAATACGGACCGCGGCCGCCAGTTGTCCGGACCCCGGCCATCCTTCAGAGCGCTGCTCCTCTTCTGCACACTGTACCGTGCAGGAGGAGGAGCTTACCGGCGCACTTCCACCTGTCCCACAGCGCAGTGAGACAGGGCTCCCTCCACATGTAGCGCTCCTCCTCCTGCACACTCTGGCAGCTCTGCTCAATACAGCGGCGGGCACAGGAGCTGATAGTTCTCAGCAGCGCAGGAGGAGTCTCTCCCTCCCCCCTGTGCTGCTGCTGTCCCCACCGCTGCCAATAAGAAGAGGCAGGAGGAGGAGGGGAGGGGCTGTGGCCACTGCGCCACCAATGAAGAAAACTGACCTGTATTACAAATACAGGAGGCGGGTGCCGGAATCAAATAGCCGGCACCCGACCTCTGTGACAGGGAGCTGCGATCAGCTGCAGTTGAGTTAACCCTTCAGGTGCGGTACCTGAGGGGTTAATTGTAGCTGATCGCAGCCCCCTGTCACAAAGGTCGGGTGCCGGCTATTTGATTCCGGCACCCGCCTCCTGTATTTGTATAAGAAACGTTGGTGGCACAGTGCGCCCCCCCCCCCCAGTATAAGAAACATTGGTGGCGCAGTGCGCCCCCCCCCCCTTCCCCAGTATAATAAACATTGGTGGCTCAGTGGGAAGTGCCAATGAGGGTTAAAAATAATAAAAGAAAATTAACTCACCTCCTCCAGTTCATCGCGTAACTGCCGGTCTCCAGTTCTTACTTCTTTCTTCAGGACCTGTGGTGACGTCACTGAGCTCATCACATGGCCCATTACCATGGTGATGGATCATGTGATGAGCTCAGTGATGTCACCACAGGTCCTGAAGAAAGAAGTAAGAACTGGAGACCGGCAGTTACGCGATGAACTGGAGGAGGTGAGTTAATTATTTTTTAACCCTCATTGGCACTGCCCACTGCGCCACCAATGTTTATTATACTGGGGTGATGGGGGGGCGCACTGCGCCACCAATGTTTATTATATTGGGGGGCACACTGCGCCACCAATGTTTATTATATTGGGGGGCACACTGCGCCACCAATGTTTATTATATTGGGGGGCACACTGCGCCACCAATGTTTATTATATTGGGGGGCACACTGCGCCACCAATGTTTATTATATTGAGGGGGGGCACACTGCGCCACCAATGTTTATTATACTGGGGTGATGGGGGGGCACACTGCGCCACCAATGTTTATTATTTTGAGGGGGGCGCACAGCGCCACCAATGTTTATTGTGATGGGGGGGCACACTGCGCCACCAATGTTTATTATTTTGAAGGGGGGCGCACTGCGCCACCAATGTTTATTATATTGAGGGGGGGCGCACTGCGCCACCAATGTTTATTATACTGGGGTGATGGGGGGGCACACTGCGCCACCAATGTTTATTATATTGAGGGGGGGCGCACTGCGCCACCAATGTTTATTGTGATGGGGGGGTGCACTGCGCCACCAATGTTTATTATTTTGAGGGGGGGCGCACTGCGCCACCAATGTTTATTATATTGAGGGGGCCGCCAGACGAAAAAGTCGGACATGTAGTACTTTTAGTCTGGCGGCCTCTCACCGTGCTGCGCCGTAACTCTGCCCCCATCCCCATTATAGTCGATGGGCACAGAGCAGCGGCACGGCGAAGTAGTGGCAAGATGGATCTGACAGGGTGAGCAGCCTGTCGGATCCATCCTGCTGCAAGTGTGAAAGTACCCTTACTAATGAGCGCTTCCATCATGGAACGCCCATTAGTACAGCCTTTACCTCCACCGCTACTTGTGCTAGTAAAAAAAAAAATATATTACGGCAGTGTTTCCCAACCAGTGTGCCTCCAGCTGTTGCAAAACTACAACTCCCAGAATGCCTGGACAGCCTTTGGCTGTGCGGGCATGCTGGGAGTTGTAGTTTTGCAACAGCTGGAGGCACACTGGTTGGGAAACACTGTATTACGGTACCTCCACCTCCATTTGCTCACGCTGTGGAGAACACTCCCTGCTGACTAGAAGCTCAGGACAGGACCTACAAGACGTCATCACGTTGGAGCACCGGTCCTGAGCTTGCAGTCAGCAGCGAATGTTCACCGCAGCCAGGTGAATGCAAATTATTATTATTTTTTTGCAAAAGCAGAGAAGGGGGGCAATACTCTTACTGGGGGCAATACTCTTACTGGGGGCACTAATGGGGACATTATTCTTACTGGGGCACTAATGTGGCCATTACTAATTCTGGGACTTACCCGGGGCGCTCCACTATAAAGTCAGAGCGCCCCACGCGCATGTATCACATGATCGCATGGCATCTTTACTGTTGGCGTTCAGCTCGGACCTTCACCTGACTGCAGACCCTGGTATGTGGACCTTTAAAAAAAACTAGTTGAGTACCCCTGCCCTACACTTTCACTCATACCTGAATAAGGACTTAGAATGGGTGCAATCTAGATTGAGTAGACTGGCCTGGAATATTTCTAGTAGGCATCATAGGGGCAATTACTGCAGGTACATTTTTAACTGATGGGACATACAATTGGGAAGGGTTATTTTCAGACATCACTGGATATAATCCAGTGTTGGAAACTGATAGGATTGTGTCCTGTCTCTGAGATCCACAAACAAACAACATGTTACTTGCACACACACTCATCCCCCATAAGGCCTAAGGAAAGAGTTTTTGGGGGGTGGGGAAGGGCTAGAGGGAGCAGAAGGCACAGTGGGTGGTGCTGATTAGAACATTCCAGCACCTGGAGTAGAGGAGGGGCAGAAAAAGCAATAGTATTCTTCTTTGATGGACCACAAGACCCAGGATTACTTAGTTACAACACATGTGGTGGGGGGAAGGGAATGCCGCATGGCCAACTCTCTTTGTTCCCTGCCACACCCAAATCCTCCATTTTACTATAGCAATATTGTCCATTCTTCTCAATTACTTTCAACTTTCCACCTACAGTTTTTCCACAAACTTTAATTTAATCTATCTCCTACTGCATTTGCAATCTCTAGGGGGAACTTTTACACCAAACTGCATTTTTACGGATAATACCGGAAATCGCTGCTACTTAGTATGACAGAATGCTTTCAACTTTTATTTTCTAACTGAAACTTTTCCTTTCTTTTCTCGCATCAACTGAGCCGCTGTTAATATCTCTTTTCACTCTGTCCTGCAACATTAGAATTTCCCATTATTGTAGTTGCACAAAGCTCTAACAATTGCTACTTATCAAACCCGCAAACTTAAGCGTAGTTGCACAAAGCTCAAACGGAATCCGATTACTATAAGTAATCACCACCGAACCCACAAACTTAAGCGCAGTTGCACACAGCTCAAATGAAATAATAGTCTTGAACCCACAATCTCTCAAAGTGAAGACCCCTAGTCAATTCACCGGGATACAAAATCTTAATAACTTCCAATTGCCTATGACAATTGGTATTAACCCTTTTCCCAAAGTTCTCGTCAGAACCTTGACTGGGAACTAATTCTACGTCACAGGATATCCGGCTCAGCTGTCTAACAATTTCCGTTTAGTTTCAGCATGTTCTACCACACAAAGAAGGAATATTTCAACAGGTTCTTTCTAACAGACAGATCAGCTATAATTTGAACCCTTTTATCGCGATAACACCAATTCAACTCTTGAGAACCCACAAAAGCGGAAGTTACAGAGGAGATTTGTAAGAAATAAAGCTTTCTTACCTTGCCGGCATGTGATCTCGTCTGATGGTTCTGTTTAAGTCGCTCTCGTGGCGTTTGAATCGGAAGTTACGCAAGCTATCTGCTCCACGCTCGGCGCCATTTTGTTAGCGCAATTCATGCGCTTCTCCTTCTTCTTTGTGTGGTGCCAAATCAATTAGAAGTATAAGTATGTGCATGCCATACAGCTTTATAATGAGACCAGACAAACTAGGTGGTTTCATGAAAGCATCTTCTCATCTTCCTTGAGCCCTGGTGGAAGAGCAGGCGAGAGACTTTTATTCACAGTACATTCACTTAAATAGCAGACATGACATCACAAAAGGGGTGTTCCTTAAGAAGAGACTATTGGCTCCTTAACCTGATAGGAGTGGTTTCACTGAGTCTATAGGTGTATTTGAAGACTGTAATGTAATCCCCTCTTCCCCCTCCATTATTGACCTTCTCATACATATGGTTTGCAGCCATCTAGTGGACAGAAATGTGCACTACAGAATATTCTTATTATATATGCGTAAAATAATAAATCCTTCTCTCACAGGGATAAAGTATGGTTGTCCTCCAAGAATCTATCTCTCAAGGTAACTTCTAAAAAATTTGCTCCTCGTTTTATTGGACCATATAAGATCACGGAAGTGATTAACCCGGTATCCGCTATCCTGATTTTTAGTGGTCTTTTGGTCCTGCCAATATATTGTTTAGCACATGAGCATTCGATGATATAGATTACGTTTGAACTATTGCATGTAAGAAGATTCTTTATCTCAACTGAAAAATTATTTTGTGTTGAGCTCACTTTTGTCGTCTTTTTTGCAAAGGACGTGTTCTTACAATTAACACAGCATCCACATCTATAGAACCCACTCCTTTTTAGCCATTTATTGATGGATCCAGTTTCTCTTGTCTGATTTTTAATAGATGGTGCTATCTTCAGACCTAGATTTGGGTCCTTTGTATACACTATCTCTGGTATTGGTGAAATCAGAGGGCCTATGAATTTGTCCTTTTGGATTAGATGCCAATGGTTTTTGATACTTTGCTCAATTTTCTTATACTGTGCATTATAGGGCAGTATTATGCGGAATTTATTATCATTATTGGGCTTATCAGCTTTCTTTTGGTTAGCTTCAAAAAACATCTTCCTGTCCATTTTTCTGACTTTACACAGAGCATTATCCACCACTATCTCCGGATAATCTTTCTCCAGAAATTTTCCTTTCATAATAGCAGCTTCATCCTCGAATTCTACCTGGTCTGTGCAGTTCCTTTTTATTCTACGGAACTGTCCAGTTGGTATATTCAATAACCAGGTCGGTAGATGACAGCTAGAAAAGAGGATGAAGCTGTTCTTGGCTACCTCTTTCTGAAAAGTATTGCATGTATAGTGGTCCATCTGACTAGTGATCCGTATATCCAAAAATTCTGTATATTCCTGATTTATATTAGAAGAGAAATTCAGATTATAAACATTTTTATTGATTTCTTCCAAGAAGGTATGGAGGCTAGATATATCCCCCTGCCAAATAAAAATAATATCATCAATATAGCGCTGCCAGAGCACCAGATCCGACCCCAGCCTGGGTGTGATGGTCTCCTGTTCCCATTGTGCCATAAACAAATTGGCATAGCTGGGGGCGAATCTGGTGCCCATGGCAGTGCCTCGGGTTTGAAGATAATAAGCCCCCTCAAAAAAGAAATAATTGTGAGTTAAAATGTATCTCACACCTTCTGCTAAGAAATCAATTTGCTTCTCTTTAAGGTTACCATGGTTCTGCAACTGTAATTTCATACTATTAGTGCCTTGTTCATGGTCAATCACGGTATAGAGTGATTGCACATCCAAAGTGCCTATCAGCCAATGTGACTATCTCCTCAGATTTTCCAAAATCTGGACAATCTGGGTGGTATCTTTAAGATACGATGGTATAATTTTCACTGTTGGCTGAATAAGTCGATCTATAAATTGAGACAGGTTGGATGACAAGGACTCTATACCCGAAATTATGGGACGGCCTGGCGGATCTATCATACTTTTGTGTATCTTAGGCAGGCAGTAGAACACAGGTAGCCTATGTTGTGTCCCTAAAATAAAGTCAGATTCCTGCTTAGAGAGTAGTCCGTCCTCAAGTCCTCTATTACAGTATTGGTTTAATACCTTTGAGAATTCTTCTGTTGGATCTTTCTTCAATTTCTTATATGTCGTAATGTCTGCAAGTTGTCTCACACATTCTGCATTATATTTAATGGTATCTAGGAGTACAATAGCTCCTCCTTTATCGGCGGGGCGGATAGTAAGGTTATTTAATTTTTGTAATTCCTTGATTGCTTTAATCTCCTGTATGGTCAGATTGTTTCTCCTCATCTGTTTGTCAGATATCTTCCTCAGGTCTGTTTCTATATTTCTTCTAAAAGTGGCTATCTCTGCGCCAATCTCCTGTCTTGGAAATTTTTTTGATTTTAGTTTCAAAGATGTATACTTGACATCTCCATCCACACGCTCATCTGTATTCAGTACTATCGGATTTTTCAAAAAATATTTTTTCAAACAGAGTTTCCTCACAAATTTTTCTATCCCTACATACGTATCGAATTTATTCAATTTGCCTGTAGGTGCAAATTTCAACCCTCTGTTCAGTAGTCTTGTCTGTGCATCAGTCAAGACAGCCGAACTAAGGTTCACTATGGATTCTGAATTGTTTATCTGTACCTGTTGTAAGTCCCTCTTTTTTCTTTGGGATCTTCGTATCTTTCTTTTGGGTCTGGGTTCTGTTGCTGTCTGTGAGTTCCCTCTCTCAGGTGTTTCGGTCTATAATGCTGTCTGTTGTTCTGTGAGGGCCGGATCCTCTGTTGTGGCTCGTAATCTTCCAATTGGTGATTGAGCCTGTTCCTCAGATTGTACGTGTGTGATTGATCTCTTACTGGTGTTCGTGATCTGTGTCTGGGTCTCGTATTGTGACATGTTGCTATCTGTTGGTGTTGGACATATGTATCTATTGGTGTCTGAGATCTCTGTCTGATCCTTGTCTTGTGGTGGGGTGGAGTTCTGTCTAAAAAATGGTTATCATTTAGTGCCTCAAATCTATTACTCACCGGAATATTGTATTTGGGGGGATAGTTGTCATTATTTGAATGACCCAAGGGTCTAATATTTAAATCTCCCTCTTGTGGGTCATTTCTATATTTATGTCCCTCCATTGGTTTGGCACTAAATCTATGTTTTCTTGTTTTTTTATTTATTATTTCTAATTCCATTTTATCTAGACTCCTACATAGACGTGACTGCCACATAGCCAATTCCTCATTGGCTGGTAGTTTTTCAACCACAATTTTAATTTGATTTATTCTCTCAGTTAACTCTTCCAATATTTTGGATCTCCTTTTTATAATAAGTTGTGTCAACATTATTGATTGGGAAAGTAGCAAATCTTCCCACTCCTTATTAAATTCTTCATTACAAAGATCCTGTGCAGGAGTCTTGGATAGCATTAGTCCCTTGGGAATTCTTTTATCTTCAATGCATAGTTTCAGAGACTTGATTTCCCACTGCTGTCTAAGTTGTTTTAGCAGCAGTGGTTCAAGTTCTCTGAAAGTTTCTTCTATGGATTTTTCTCCTCCAGTAGCATTTAAATCGTATGTAATTAGGTCATCGAACCTATAGGTTTCAACTTTGAGTCGCTTGCTTTCTATGTGATTCCAGATATCCATCGTTAAATCAGAGGGAGCTCTGCCCTACGTGGGTACGTAAATAAATATGTCTATGCAAAAAGGTAAAGGACGGCTCACCTCTGGCTCAAGATGGCAAGGTGCACCAAACAGATGTCGTACCCTGATCACCAAAGAACAATTGTAAAATAAAAAGAATGGGTACTCTTATACCTGGTTCACAAAGTTAGCAAAGTGACACTATTTATTAATGACAATTAATACACAGATCGTCACCATACATAAATGAATATATATGTATCCTAAACAGAATATTACCCTAAAAAATGCTGCAATTAAAACACCAAATACAATATCAGATAAAAATTATAAATGGATCAGTCCACTGATATAACTACTAGATGGGGATGGCCGGAGTTGACCAGGCTGCATGGGAATAAGCAGACTGAGTGTCCTCTATTAATTATAGCAGTGGCCAGTGCCGGGAATTTCTCCAGATAAAACGTAAAAATAATTATATATCAACGTGTGTGCATATAGACATATAGTGCAATAGAAACCAATAGTGATATAAAACAATTGTGTAGAGTGAAAAACCTGTAAGGTAAAATACAATGATTATGTGATTAAATATAGCAGTGCTCAAAATAGTCGCGTAATAAAGAAAACATAAAGTGTCACTGGAGACTCGGCAATATAAGAGGGCAGTAGGTCTCACTGATGGTTCTATTCCTAAAAAGCGATCTTCCTGTTATACCATAGGTCTCCTAAGAATCAGCTTAATATAGCACTATTCGGTCGGCACATTAGTACATTAGGGGATGAGCCCCATTGGCCTCAGTCTGCTGCCCACTATTTATATCTATCTCTGCGCCGCTCTTCTATTATACATAGCAATTGAGGCTGTGCACCGCAAAAATGTTGCAATATTTTGTATTAATAATTTATATAAATACATTTTATATTTCTTTTATCTTATTTTAAAGTTATTACAGATATACCCCAATATTTAATTCATTCTTAATACAGATTTTTAATCTATTTATAAATAAATATAAATTTTTAATTTTCAATTTTATCTTTAATTTATAACAAATAAATATATTTTAATAATAAAATATCAGAATTGATTTCACTATTCTATATAGCTGCTAAAAAGGCAAGGGACTCCAATATATAGACCACAGTAGATCTGATTTATTTTATACTCTGTATGTTTTGACGAATATCTGACAATTGGTGTAAAAATATATTTATAAGAATGAAGTATAACCAGGCAAAACGGCAATTTGGGCATGACTAATGGTTTTGATGGTCCCTCGACCATATAACACATAAAACGCATGTATGTCCGAAAAAACCGCAGAGGAACCGCAGATATACCGCAATACATGAAAAAGGCACCTGTGAAATCCAGATCCTTCTAGATCCAGTGCGCGTTTAATATAGAGTCCCTTTGGCTGTGAAAATTAATAAATAGCCGGCAAGTAAGTTAGTCCAAACAGAGCCACTGAGGAAGAAGGTGGGCAACCTTTGAAACGCGTCTGGCGTGGACCAATTGGACTGACAACCAACCGGCTTTTTCAACTATAACAGTTTAATATATCTGTTGGATTAAGGAAGCGCTTCCTAAGGAGAACTAAAAACCGCAGCCCTTTGGACACAGTGCAGTGAGGGGCGGGTGAGTTTGAACCACCTATGCTGACTAAGACAGGTGGAACACCTACTCTAATTAATGCAACTGAATGTGAATCTGTGAATCTGTGAATCTGGAGTGCAAGAGAACTAGTGCCTCTACTCACAGCCGGATCTGCAAAATTGAAAGCCCCCTTACGCAGTACTTGTATCCAGCAGTAAAGCAGCAACTCACCCTGATTCTACACCACGTGGGACGCCACGGTGGGGCTTGCAGGATTGTACGTGAGTAACAAACTGAATACTGCTGAAAATATATGCATTGCTGCACAATAATTCATTCACACCGCACTGCCACTTTGGAATGAAAAGTATGCCTAACTAGCTATACTGCTGGATTTGTGCAATATAGTACATTGATGAACTGTGCCGACCGAATAGTGCTATATTAAGCTGATTCTTAGGAGACCTATGGTATAACAGGAAGATCGCTTTTTAGGAATAGAACCATCAGTGAGACCTACTGCCCTCTTATATTGCCGAGTCTCCAGTGACACTTTATGTTTTATTTATTACGCGACTATTTTGAGCACTGCTATATTTAATCACATAATCATTGTATTTTACCTTACAGGTTTTTCACTCTACACAATTGTTTTATATCACTATTGGTTTCTATTGCACTATATGTCTATATGCACACACGTTGATATATAATGATTTTTACGTTTTATCTGGAGAAATTCCCGGCACTGGCCACTGCTATAATTAATAGAGGACACTCAGTCTGCTTATTCCCATGCAGCCTGGTCAACTCCGGCCATCCCCATCTAGTAGTTATATCAGTGGACTGATCCATTTATAATTTTTATCTGATATTGTATTTGGTGTTTTAATTGCAGCATTTTTTAGGGTAATATTCTGTTTAGGATACATATATATTCATTCATGTATGGTGACGATCTGTGTATTAATTGTCATTAATAAATAGTGTCACTTTGCTAACTTTGTGAACCAGGTATAAGAGTGCCCATTCTTTTTATTTTACAATTATTCACAAAAGTAGAATTACAATCTCTGCTAGGCATGTTAAATTTCGCTACCAGAGTCATGCCCCAAGGCAGGGCTTTCACGTCCAGATTACTACAGTTGCTCTCCTCAGCCCCCGAGCAAGGCAGCCCCACATGTTTAGATGCCCAAGCAATAGCCGATTTGGCCATGTGGAACACGTTCCTGGCCAAATGGAACGAAGTCTCCCTGTTTGTGCCGCAATTGGGTCCTGCATCTGCCGTGATTTTCTCAGACCCTGCCTCTTCCGGGGGTTTCGCGGCAATTTTCTGGAATCAGTGGTTCGCAGGTACCTGGCCCTTGGAAATCTCTTCAGCCAGACATATTTTGTAGTCTTCTCCTTTATTGGAAATCTATCCAAACGTAGGGGCCACCCAAGTCTGGGGTAGGCAATGGGCCGATTCTTCGGTGGCATTCATCACCAATAATCAGGTGGTGGTAGAGATCAATACCAAGGGCAGATCAAGGGCATCCCGAATCATGTCTTTTGTCCTCAGGCTGGTCTGGCTCTCCCTGTAGCACAATTTCCATATGTCATGTAGGTACATTCAGGGTACACGAAATGTTGCAGCAGAGGCATTGTCGCGTTTCAATTTCATGCCTTTTTTCAGGTTATACCAGAGGCGGAACAAGTGGACTATCCAGTGGCGGATTACAATAGGGACGTTCGGGTCGGCAGCCCCGGGCCCAGCACCGATGGGGGGCCAAACGCTGACCCGAACGCCCACATACTGCGGCGGGGCACGGGAGCGCATAGCTCCCTGTCCCGTCGCCGATCACCGCCATAGGCTTCAGGCCTTGTAGGCCTGAGGCCTATGCGGTAGTGAAATCCCGGCGCAGGCGTGCGTGATGACGTCATCGCGCGCCTGTGCCGGGACGCAGCACTGTGGCGCGCCTGACTCATCCCGCTTTCCCCTGCGAGCAAGCGCCTGGCCCTGGACATAGGTGAGTATTTATCTTTTCATTTTTTGTTCATTTTTTATTTTTTTATTTCATGTGCCTACTTTGGGGGGGCGACGACACACAGGAGGACATATTAGGGAAGATAAATCGAGAACATGGGGGGGGAATGTGGGGGCTGTATGGGGGCAAATTATTATGGGAGGGAATACACTGCGTGCAGAATTATTAGGCAAATGAGTATTTTGACCACATCATCCTCTTTATGCATGTTGTCTTACTCCAAGCTGTATAGGCTCGAAAGCCTACTACCAATTAAGCATATTAGGTGATGTGCATCTCTGTAATGAGAAGGGGTGTGGTCTAATGACATCAACACCCTATATTAGGTGTGCATAATTATTAGGCAACTTCCTTTCCTTTGGCAAAATGGGTCAAAAGAAGGACTTGACAGGCTCAGAAAAGTCAAAAATAGTGAGATATCTTGCAGAGGGATGCAGCACTCTTAAAATTGCAAAGCTTCTGAAGCGTGATCATCGAACAATCAAGCGTTTTATTCAAAATAGTCAACAGGGTCGCAAGAAGCGTGTGGAAAAACCAAGGCGCAAAATAACTGCCCATGAACTGAGAAAAGTCAAGCGTGCAGCTGCCAAGATGCCACTTGCCACCAGTTTGGCCATATTTCAGAGCTGCAACATCACTGGAGTGCCCAAAAGCACAAGGTGTGCAATACTCAGAGACATGGCCAAGGTAAGAAAGGCTGAAAGACGACCACCACTGAACAAGACACACAAGCTGAAACGTCAAGACTGGGCCAAGAAATATCTCAAGACTGATTTTTCTAAGGTTTTATGGACTGATGAAATGAGAGTGAGTCTTGATGGGCCAGATGGATGGGCCCGTGGCTGGATTGGTAAAGGGCAGAGAGCTCCAGTCCGACTCAGACGCCAGCAAGGTGGAGGTGGAGTACTGGTTTGGGCTGGTATCATCAAAGATGAGCTTGTGGGGCCTTTTCGGGTTGAGGATGGAGTCAAGCTCAACTCCCAGTCCTACTGCCAGTTTCTGGAAGACACCTTCTTCAAGCAGTGGTACAGGAAGAAGTCTGCAAACTTCAAGAAAAACATGATTTTCATGCAGGACAATGCTCCATCACACGCGTCCAAGTACTCCACAGCGTGGCTGGCAAGAAAGGGTATAAAAGAAGAAAATCTAATGACATGGCCTCCTTGTTCACCTGATCTGAACCCCATTGAGAACCTGTGGTCCATCATCAAATGTGAGATTTACAAGAAGGGAAAACAGTACACCTCTCTGAACAGTGTCTGTGAGGCTGTGGTTGCTGCTGCACGCAATGTTGATGGTGAACAGATCAAAACACTGACAGAATCCATGAATGGCAGGCTTTTGAGTGTCCTTGCAAAGAAAGGTGGCTATATTGGTCACTGATTTGTTTTTGTTTTGTTTTTGAATGTCAGAAATGTATATTTGTGAATGTTGAGATGTTATATTGGTTTCACTGGTAAAAATAAATAATTGAAATGGGTATATATTTGTTTTTTGTTAAGTTGCCTAATAATTATGCACAGTAATAGTCACCTGCACACACAGATATCCCCCTAAAATAGCTAAAACTAAAAACAAACTAAAACTACTTCCAAAAATATTCAGCTTTGATATTAATGAGTTTTTTGGGTTCATTGAGAACATGGTTGTTGTTCAATAATAAAATTAATCCTCAAAAATACAACTTGCCTAATAATTCTGCACTCCCTGTACTATGTGGGGGCAAATTACTAGTTTGGGCAGTGTGGGGGCAAATTGCTATGTGGGGGCAGTGTGGAGGCAAATTATTATGGGAGGGACTACTATGTGGGGCAAATTACTATGTGGGGGCAAATTATTATGAGAGGGACTACTATGTGGGGGCAAATTACTAGTTGGGGCAGTGTGGGGGCAAATTGCTATGTGGGGGCAAATTATTATGGGAGGGACTACTATGTGGGGGCAAATTACTATGTGGGGCAAATTATTATGGGAGGGACTACTATGTGGGGGCAAATTACTAGATGGGGCAGTGTGGGGGCAAATTGCTGTGTGGGGGCAAATTGCTGTGTGGGGGCAATGTGGGGGGCAAATTATTATGGGAGGGACTACTATGTGGGGGCAAATTTCTATATGGGACAGTGTGAGGGAAACTATTGTGTGGGGGTAATTGCTATGTGGGGACAGGGTGGGGAAATTGCTATGTGGGGACAAATTACTATATGGGGCAGTGTGGGGGAAAATTACGATGTGGGGGCAAATTGCTATGTGGGGGCAGTGTGTGGGCAAATTATTATGGGAGGGACTACTATGTGGGGGCAAATTACTATGTGGGGGCAAATTATTATGAGAGGGACTACTATGTGGGGGCAAATTACGCGTTGGGGCAGTGTGGGAGCAAATTGCTATGTGGGGGCAGTGTGGGGGCAAATTATTATGGGAGGGACTACTATATGGGGGCAAATTACTATGTGGGGGCAAATTATTATGAGAGGGACTACTATGTGGGGGCAAATTACTAGTTGGGGCAGTGTGGTGGCAAATTGCTATGTGGGGGCAGTGTGGCGGCAAATTGCTATGTGGGGGCAGTGTGGTGGAAATTACTATATGGGGGTGTTGGTATTGGGGTGTAATGACCGGCGTCACGCAAAGGGAGGGAAATAGGAAGGCCCTGTCCAAGGGAGAGGGAAAGATGGTGACCCCTGACTCACCTTGCGGCTGGCACCTGACTGCCCTGACGTCCCTAGACGGGTTCCTCACCCGTACGCCGATCACGTGCCTAAACCCTGGCTTTCCCTAAGATGAGCCCTGTGTAGTGAACGGGGCGGTGGGATCACTAGTCCGCACCACTGACACTAAAGTAAAACACCAAGGAGAGGACAGACAATACAGACAAAACATATAATCCCAGGTGGGCGACAACAGCAGACCACCAAGGCCCACAGGGATCCGGAGGGTAACACTCTGGAACAACAACCAGTGAACACAGTTACACAGCTCCAGTGGGTCAGTATAGAAGTGTCACGACCGCTACCCCAGCAGCAGTCGTGTCGCACCAGACGGAGGGGAAGGGGGACCCTTATCTACGGATGGGAATAGTATGGCCACCCCTGACTAACCCTAAGCTGGCACCTGTCTGCCCTGATACCCTAGACGGGGTGTGAACCCGTGCGGCGAGCAGAATGCCTAAACCCTCAGTCACCCTAACAAGCCTAGAGTGGGGAAAGGCCGATGGGAGCACTAGTCACCATCACTCATGTCTAGGAGAACAGCAGGGGAAGACAGCAACAAACAAACTATATCAGAGATAGACTTATCCAGTCACGAGCAGAGAAGGCGATCCCAACCACGACAGTCCACGCAGGACAAGAGCTCCACAGCAACACCATCAAATGATCTCCTTCAAAGGTCAGAATAGAACTGGAAGTAAGGACTATATCTGGCAATGACTGCAAGTGAAAGTGAAACTAATATAGTAGCTGGGAGTGGCAGACAGGACTCACCTGAGAAGGATGCCTACAAACTCCCAGTCAGGACAAAAAGGTTCACAAGGCAAAACCCAGATGACATACCCTGAACCACGGAGCAAACTCACAAGCTATCGCGAGTAGCAAGTCGCTGCGACCTTCTCCTCCCAGACCTGTCTGGATCAGTCACAGTCGTGACAGTACCCCCCTTTCTACGATGGGCCCCTGGACCCTCAAGACCAGGCCTCTCTGGATGGGAGCTATGAAAAGCCCGAATGAATCTGTCCGCTTTTATCTCTGATGCTGGAACCCACATTCTCTCTTCGGAACCATAACCTTTCCAGTGCACCAGGTACTGAAGAGAGCGGCGAACATATCGTGAATCAACAATCTTTTCTACCTGAAACTCAAGACTGCCATCAACAACCACCGGTGGAGGTGGTAGTGGCAATGGTTCAGGAAGTTCTACATATCTCTTAAGCAGAGATCTGTGGAAGACATTATGGATCCTTAGAGTCTGAGGTAGCTCCAGACGAAAAGCCACCGGGTTAATGATCTTAATTACCCTATAAGGACCAATAAATCTCGGACCTAATTTCCACGAGGGAACCTTCAACTTGATATTGCTGGTAGACAACCACACCAAGTCATTCACCCCAAGGTCCGGACCTTCAGAGCGCTTCCTATCAGCCGCACGTTTGTATCTACCACCAATTCTCTTCAAACTTTCTTGCACACTCTGCCACACTGAAGAAAGTGAAGACGCAAATCGTTCCTCCTCGGGAATCCCAGACGGCCCCCCCTCACTAAACGTACAAAACTGAGGATGGAAACCATACACACCAAAAAATGGTGACTTATCGGTGGATTCTTGACGACGATTATTAATGGCAAACTCGGCTAACGGTAAATAAGATGACCATTCCTCCTGATTTTTGGAAACAAAGCATCTCAAATATGTCTCTAGGTTTTGATTGGTACGTTCAGTCTGACCGTTGGACTGTGGATGGAAAGATGAAGAAAACGACAGATGAACCCCTAAACGAGAACAAAAAGCTTTCCAAAATTTAGAAACAAATTGGGTACCACGATCCGAAACAATATCGGAAGGGACCCCGTGAAGCTTCACGATGTGGTCAATAAAAACCTGAGCCAGTGTGTTAGCATTAGGCAATGCGGCAAGAGCAATAAAGTGCACCATTTTACTGAATCTGTCAACAACTACAAGAATAACAGTCTTCCCCGCTGATACTGGTAGATCCGTAATGAAATCCATTGACAGGTGCGTCCAAGGCCTGTTGGGGATGGCCAGAGGTAAAAGACGCCCTGCCGGATGAGTATGATCTACCTTAGAACGAGCACAGGTAGCACATGCAGACACAAAATTCAACACCTCCTGGCGCCATTTAGGCCACCAGAACCGACGAGACACTAACTCAGAGGTTGCCCTACTACCTGGGTGTCCTGCCAGTGTGGAGTTATGGTGTTCTTTTAGTATCTCCAGTCGTAAATTTTCTGGCACAAACAGTTTACCCGAGGGGCAGGAGGCCGGGGCGTCCCCCTGAGCTTCCAACACCCTCCCCTCCAAACCTGAGTGTAATGCAGAGACCACCACCCCCTTTTGCAAAATGGGCTCTGGTACCTCAACATCACCCCCTCCAGGAAAACTTCGAGACAATGCATCCGCCTTAGTATTTTTTGCCCCCGGGCGATAGATTATTACAAAATTAAACCTAGTAAAAAATAACGACCACCGAGCCTGTCTAGGGGTGAGACGTTTAGCAGACTCCAGATATAATAAGTTTTTGTGATCAGTAATCACCGTGACGGGATGAACCGTCCCCTCCAAAAAATGACGCCACTTCTCAAAAGCCAACTTAATAGCCAAAAGTTCCCTGTTGCCAATATCATAGTTCCTTTCTGCAGTAGACAATTTCTTCGAAAAGAAAGCACACGGACGCCATTCACCAGGGGACGGGCCCTGAGATAGTACCGCTCCCACCCCCACCTCTGATGCGTCAACCTCTACAATAAAAGGAAGCGAGACATCTGGCTGTACGAGAATAGGGGCCGAGGTGAATCTCTCCTTCAGAGATGCAAAGGCAGTTTTGGCTGCATGTGACCATTTGGAAAAATCGGATCCCTTTCGGGTCATGTCCGTCAGTG
This sequence comes from Bufo bufo, assembly GCF_905171765.1. Classification (NCBI taxonomy): domain Eukaryota; kingdom Metazoa; phylum Chordata; class Amphibia; order Anura; family Bufonidae; genus Bufo; species Bufo bufo. The sequence goes on from NC_053394.1 coordinate 179,912,249, forward strand.
GTTTGACCACCAAGGAATAGTTTTTATAAACTTTCTATAAAAATTGGCAAACCCCAGGAAGCGTTGCAATGCCTTCAGGTTCTCAGGCAGATCCCAGTCTATAATCGGACTTTCTCTGGATCCATGCGGAAACCTGAATCTGACAACACATACCCCAGAAATGGCAGTTCTTTTACGGCGAACACACATTTTTCTAACTTAGCAAACAATTTGTTGGCCCTTAATATCTGCAGCACTTGTCTCACATGGATCTTATGTGTATCCAGATCCGGGGAATAGACCAGGATGTCATCAAGATATATCACAACAAATCTCCCGATAAGGTGACTAAAAATATCGTTGACAAAATGTTGGAATACCGCAGGCGCATTAGTAAGACCAAATGGCATGACCAGATTTTCATAATGCCCTTCCGGAGTATTTAAAGCCGTCTTCCACTCATCCCCCTCTTTGATGCGAACCAGGTTATAGGCTCCTCTGAGATCCATTTTGGAGAACCATTTAGCACCAGCAACCTGATTAAAGAGGTCGGGAATGAGAGGAAGAGGATAGGGATCTCGGATAGTTATCCGGTTTAATTCCCGGAAATCCAGGCAAGGACGTAGGCCCCCATCTTTCTTTTTAACGAAAAAGAACCCTGCAGCCACAGGTGAAGAAGAGGGTCTGATGTGTCCCTTAGCCAAACTCTCCGAAATATAATCTTTCATAGCCTTCCTCTCCGGGCCGGAAAGATTGTATAACCGGGTTTTAGGTAGTTTGGCCCCAGGTAGTAGATTAATCGGGCAATCATATGGACGATGAGGTGGTAACCCCTGACAACCCTTCTCAGAGAACACATCCATAAAATCTGACAGAAAGGCAGGTAAAGATGTTACAGAGAGTGTAGAGCACCTACTACTCAAGCAGTTGTCCTTACAATGTTCACTCCACTCCACAATCTCCCCGGCCTGCCAATCCACCACTGGATTGTGAGTCACCAGCCAGGGAAGCCCCAATACCATAGGAGCCGGAAGACCATCCAGGACATAACACGAGATATGCTCTTTATGGAGGTCCCCTACCTGCAGATGGATATTATGAATGATCTGAGTTAACTCTTTCTGAGTAAGAGGGGAGGAGTCGATGGCAAAAACAGGAATAGTTCTGCGTATCGGTTCTGGAGTAAAACCCAGAGCCTGAGCAAACCGTGAATCCACCAAGTTGACCCCCGCCCCACTGTCCAAAAAGACGGAACAGATCTCAGTCTTATTGCCCGCCTCAACGGTAGCGGACAACAAAAACTGAGACATGCGTATGGAGGAAACGAATACGCCCAGACTGTTATCCTCCGCACAATCTGGGGACTCTAGTTTTCCCGGCGGCTCCTTTGTTTGTGGTCTCTTGGGTTCTGAGGGACAAACCTTTACAAAATGACCCCTCCCCCCACAACGAAAACAAACCTCTGACCTACAGCGGAACTTAGGAGGATTCACCCGTCTAGTGGCGCCCCCTATTTGCATTGGTTCGACTGGATCATAACAAACCGATCCCTGCCCTATAGAGGCCTCTGTAAAATGTAATAGTCTCTCCCTGAGTCGTCTGTCGATTCTTATGGACAGAGACATAGCAGCCTCCAGAGACCCAGGGACCTCGTATACCGCCAGCGCGTCTTTTAATTTTTCAGACAACCCCTGGCAGAACTGACTCCTAAGGGCCGAGTCGTTCCATAACGTATCAGTAGCCCACCTACGGAATTCGGAACAATATAGTTCAGCAGACCGGTTCTCTTGCCGAAGTCTACGTAGCTTAGACTCAGCCAGTGAGACCCTGTCCGGGTCATCATATACGAGACCCAGGGCCTCAAAAAACTCCTCCACTGATCGTAAGGCCAGAGAGTCTGATGGTAGGGAGAAAGCCCAAGCCTGCGGATCTCCTTGCAGGAGAGAAATTACAATACCCACCCGTTGTTCCTCACCGCCGGAGGATCTAGGGCGTAACCTGAAGAACAATTTGCAAGCTTCTCTGAAGGTTACAAATTGGTCTCTCCCTCCTGAGAACCTATCAGGTAAAGCCACTTTTGGCTCAGGAGTACCTTGGTTTCCCGTAGCAACGGTGGAACCCAAGGATGGCTGCTGCTGCTGCAGCACTGTTGCTTTTAATCCTGCCACTTCAAGGGATAATCCCTGTAATTGTTTCGCCAAAACCGTAACCGGATCCATAGTGGAACAGAAAAATACAAAGCAAAACAGCAAGCAAAAAAAAAAAGAAATGTCACTTTTTTTTTTTTTTTTTTTTAAAAGGCCAGATATACTGTCACGACCGCTACCCCAGCAGCAGTCGTGTCGCACCAGACGGAGGGGAAGGGGGACCCTTATCTACGGATGGGAATAGTATGGCCACCCCTGACTAACCCTAAGCTGGCACCTGTCTGCCCTGATACCCTAGACGGGGTGTGAACCCGTGCGGCGAGCAGTATGCCTAAACCCTCAGTCACCCTAACAAGCCTAGAGTGGGGAAAGGCCGATGGGAGCACTAGTCACCATCACTCATGTCTAGGAGAACAGCAGGGGAAGACAGCAACAAACAAACTATATCAGAGATAGACTTATCCAGTCACGAGCAGAGAAGGCGATCCCAACCACGACAGTCCACGCCGGACAAGAGCTCCACAGCAACACCATCAAACGATCTCCTTCAAAGGTCAGAATAGAACTGGAAGTAAGGACTATATCTGGCAATGACTACAAGTGAAAGTGAAACTAATATAGTAGCTGGGAGTGTCAGACAGGACTCACCTGAGAAGGATGCCTACAAACTCCCAGTCAGACCAAAAAGGTTCACAAGGCAAAACCCAGATGACATACCCTGAACCACGGAGCAAACTCACAAGCTATCGCGAGTAGCAAGTCGCTGCGACCTTCTCCTCCCAGACCTGTCTGGATCAGTCACAGTCGTGACAAGAAGTACAGGCAGGAAGCTCTATATCTGGCAACCAGAGAAGTGTGAGAGGGGAATATAAAGAGGTTGGGAGTGCTGGACAATAACCAGCTGAGGAGAAGGAGCTACGGATCCCAAGGCAAAGGCAAACCCAGAAAGCTACCATAAAGAAACAGCACTATGTTTCTACATAGAGCGCGCAGCCGCTCGCTGCGACTTCCTGACCCCGGGTATAACGAAGTCAGGCGTGGCTCTTGACACCCTCGTGACAGTACCCCCCTCTCTACGAGGGGCCTCCGGACACTCAGGACTAGGTCTCTCAGGATGAGAGGCATGAAAAGCCCGAACTAACCTGTCGGCGTTTACCTCAGACGCTGGAACCCACATTCTTTCCTCGGGACCGTAACCCCTCCAATGCACCAGATATTGAAGAGAGCGGCGGACCCGACGAGAATCAACAATTTTGGATATTTGAAACTCTAGATTACTATCCACAACAACAGGAGGGGGTGGCAGCGGTGACGGTTCTAGAGGTGGAACATTCTTCTTGAGTAACGACTTATGGAAGACGTTATGGATTTTAAAAGTCTGAGGTAGCTCCAGGCGAAAAGCCACGGGGTTAATGATGGCTACTATTTTGTAAGGGCCAATGAACCTAGGACCCAGTTTCCAAGAGGGAACCTTTAATTTAATATTCCTAGTAGACAACCACACATAGTTATTCACTCCTAGGTCTGGACCTGGCGACCGTCTCTTATCAGCCATGCATTTATATTTACCTCCCATATTTTTCAAGTTAGCTTGCACCTTCTGCCATACCGATGAAAGAGATGATGAAAACCGTTCCCCTTCGGGAACCCCAGAAGACCCCCCCTTTTTGAAAGTACAGAATTGGGGATGAAAACCATATGCACCAAGAAATGGTGACTTCCTAGTAGATTTCTGACGGCGATTATTTATGGCAAACTCGGCTAACGGCAAATATGATGACCACACCTCTTGGTTTTCAGACACAAAACATCTTAGATATGTCTCAAGGTTTTGGTTGGTACGCTCAGTCTGTCCATTCGACTGAGGATGGAAAGCTGAGGAAAAGGACAAGTGTACCCCCAAACGGGAACAAAAAGCTTTCCAAAACGTAGAAATAAACTGGGTTCCCCGATCCGAAACAACATCGGAAGGGACCCCGTGAAGCTTCACGATTTCACTGATGAATACCTGAGCAAGAGTCTTAGCATTAGGTAGTGCGGGTAACACAATGAAGTGTACCATTTTGCTAAACCTGTCCACTACTACCAAGATAACTGTTTTACCCGCAGACAAAGGTAAGTCAGTGATAAAATCCATTGACAGATGTGTCCATGGTCTATTGGGAATGACAAGTGGCAATAAAAACCCTGCAGGACGTGTATGAGAGACTTTCGCGCGCGCACAAGTAGAACAGGAAGACACAAAATCCATTACATCCTGACGCAACCTTGGCCACCAAAAACGACGAGACAATAGCTCCAAGGTTGCTTTACTACCCGGGTGCCCAGCAAGTGCCGAATTATGATGTTCCTTTAATAATTCGAGACGCAGGTTCAACGGTACAAACAATTTCTCTGAGGGGCAAGAGACCGGGGCGTCCCCCTGGGCCTCTAACACCTTCCCCTCCAGAACAGAGTGTACCGCAGAGACAACCACTCCTCTTTGTAGAATGGGTATCGGATCACTCACATTACCCCCTCGAGGGAAACAACGAGATAGTGCATCTGCCTTGGTATTTTTTTCCCCAGGACGATAGGTAATAACAAAGTTAAACCTGGTAAAAAATAGCGACCACCTAGCCTGTCTAGGGGTGAGACGCTTAGCTGATTCGAGGTACAGAAGGTTTTTGTGGTCCGTAATCACAGTGACGGGGTGGATTGCCCCCTCTAAAAAGTGACGCCATTCTTCAAACGCTAGTTTAATAGCTAATAGTTCCCTATTGCCAATATCATAGTTCTTTTCTGCTGCAGATAGTTTTTTAGAAAAGAAAGCACAAGGACGCCATTTGCCAGGAGACGGACCCTGAGACAGCACAGCCCCCACTCCCACCTCTGACGCATCGACTTCAACAATAAAAGGCTGGGAGACATCAGGTTGGGTTAGTACAGGTGCCGAGGTAAACCTCTCTTTTAGAGAGGAAAAAGCAATTTTAGCGGCGTCAGACCATTTAGAAAAATCAGTCCCCTTCCTAGTCATGTCAGTAAGGGGTTTTACAATCAACGAATAATTTTTAATGAATTTTCTATAGAAATTAGCGAAGCCCAAGAACCGTTGCAGTGCTTTGAGGTTCTCAGGAAGATCCCAATCTAAAATTGCCTGGACCTTCCTAGGATCCATACGGAAACCTGAAGCAGATAATAATTAACCTAGGAACTGTATTTCCTGAACGGCGAAGACACACTTTTAAATTTTAGCATATAATTTATTCGTCTGTAGGACCTGCAGTACCTGTCTGACATGCACCTCATGTGTTTTCAGATCAGACGAATAAATTAAAATATCATCTAGGTATATCACCACAAACCTGCCGATAAGATGACTAAAAATGTAATTAGCGAAATGTTGGAAGACAGCAGGAGCATTGGTCAGACCGAAAGGCATGACTAGATTTTCATAATGCCCCTCAGGGGTGTTAAAAGCTGTCTTCCACTCATCCCCTTCCTTAATACGAATCAGATTGTAGGCCCCCCTAAGATCAAGTTTGGAGAACCACCTAGCACCCGCAATCTGATTAAACAGGTCAGGAATGAGAGGAAGAGGGTATGGGTCTCGGATGGTTATCCGGTTTAGTTCGCGGAAATCTAGGCAAGGACGCAGGCCCCCATCTTTCTTTTTAACAAAGAAAAACCCTGCAGCCACGGGTGAAGAAGAGGGTCTGATGTGTCCCTTAGCCAAGCTCTCGGAGATATAATCTTTCATGGCTTGTCTCTCCAGACCCGAAAGATTATATAACCTGGTCTTGGGTAATTTTGCACCGGGAATCAGGTTAACCGGGCAATCATAAGGACGGTGAGGTGGTAACTTCTGACAACCCTTTTCAGAAAAAACGTCCTCAAAGTCCGAAATAAATGTAGGTAGGGTAGCTATGGAGGCGACTAAGCAATTGCTATTTAAGCAATTTTCTCTGCAATGCTCACTCCACTCCAATATCTCCCTGGCCTGCCAATCCACCACTGGATTGTGCGCTACCAACCAGGGAAGACCCAACACCACCGGAGTGGGAAGCCCCTCCAGAACATAACATGAAAGCAACTCGTTATGGTGGTCCCCTACCCGAAGGTGTAAGTTATGGACAATGTGAGTGAGGTTTCTCTGAGACAGAGGAGCAGAATCAATAGCGAATATGGGAATAGGTCTCTGTAGCGTACAGAGAGACAAACCCATAGTGTGGGCAAAATGGGCATCTATCAAATTTACTCCTGCTCCACTGTCTAGAAAAAAAGAAATAGTCTCCATCTTAACGCCAAAAACAACAACCGCTGGCAACACAAATTGCGATGTTCGTATGGAGGAAACGTATACCCCCCGGCTGACATCCTCCACACAGCCTGGGGTTAGTAGTTTTCCGACGTTTTTTTTGTTTTTGAGGAAGGAAGGACAGACATTAATAAAATGACCCCTCTCCCCACAGAAAAAACAAACCCCACGCCTACGGCGAGCCTCAGTAGGACGGACCTGACGAGTAGTTCCTCCTAGCTGCATAGGCTCGTCTAAGTCAGTACAGACTAGCTGCTGCTTGGGAGGGGTTACCAATTGCTCCGTTTTTTTCAATCTGTCCCTAAGACGTCTATCTTTTCTGATAGCAAGGGACATAACCGCATCAAGGGAAAAGGGAGTCTCATACAGCGCAAGCGCATCCTCAATCCTTTCGGATAACCCAGAGCAGAACTGACTCCTGAGAGCCGGGCCGTTCCACTGGGTATCCGTAGCCCACCTACGGAACTCTGAGCAATACTCCTCTACTGGCCGCGCTCCCTGTAGGAGTCTCCGTAATTTTGATTCAGCCAGTGCGACTCGGTCAGGGTCGTCATATGAGACCCAAGGCCCCAAAAAATTCATCCACTGACCGGAGAGCCTGGGAATCAGCGGGTAAAGAGAATGCCCAGGATTGCGGGTCCCCCTGCAGCAGGGAAATAACAACCCCAACCCGCTGTTCTTCATTACCAGAGGAGTAAGGGCGCAGCTTAAAATATAATTTACAGGCCTCACGGAACGTCACAAATTTGTCCCTTCCCCCAAAAAATCTCAGGAAGAACAACCTTGGGTTCCGCAACAACCTGGTTACCTGTAGCAACCGCTGGGCTTGCGGTCTGTTGTAATTGCTGCTGTTGCTGGAGGACCGACGCCTTCAATCCTGCCACCTCCAAAGACAGGCCTTGAAGTTGCTCTGACAAAGCAGCAACTGGATCCATACTGGATTCTAAGAAGGTAGAAAGAAAATTTTTATTTTTATTTTTTTTACCTACACAAAATAAGGGCCAGATATAATGTAATGACCGGCGTCACGCAAAGGGAGGGAAATGGGAAGGCCCTGTCCAAGGGAGAGGGAAAGGTGGTGACCCCTGACTCACCTTGCGGCTGGCACCTGACTGCCCTGACGTCCCTAGACGGGTTCCTCACCCGTACGCCGATCACGTGCCTAAACCCTGGCTTTCCCTAAGATGAGCCCTGTGTAGTGAATGGGGCGGTGGGATCACTAGTCCGCACCACTAACACTAAAGGAAAAAACCAAGGAGAGGACAGACAATACAGACAAAACATATAATCCCAGGTGGGCGACAACAGAAGACCAACAAGGCCCACAGGGATCCGGAGGGTAACACTCTGGAACAACAACCAGGGAACACAGTTACACAGCTCCAGTGGGTCAGTATAGAAGTCCAGGCAGGAAGCTCTATATCTGGCAACCAGAGAAGTGTGAGAGGGGAATACAAGGAGGTTGGGAGTGCTGGACAAGAACCAGCTGAGGAGAAGGAGCTGCGGATCCCTGAGTGAGCCAAAAAGCGTTGCAAGGCAAACCCAGAAAGCTACCATAAAGAAACAGCACTATGTTTCTACATAGAGCGCGCAGCCACCCGCTGCGACTTCCTGACCCCGGGTATAACGGAGTCAGACGTGGCTCTTGACACCCTCGTGACATGGGGAGGCACTGTAGGGGCAATTCTATTATTTCTGGGGAGACTATACAGGGATTATTACCTGGAGCACTATATAGGGTGTTATTATTACTGGGGGCACTCTAGGGGACATTATAGCTGCTGTGGACACTATTTGGGGTAATTTATCAAACTGGTGTAACGCAGAACTGGCTTAGTTGCCCATAGCAGCCAATCAGATTCCACATTTCATATTTGACAGCTCTTTTGGAAATCCAGTTCTACTTTACAATTATGTCTATTAGGGTCACTATTTTTTCAGCAATATAGTTCCTTGGGCATTGGGGAGCACAACGGGCACAGTATTGGGGGTGGCAGGATGACACTGTGGGGACACCAGGATGAGGAGGTTGATGGAAAAATTTAGAAATCTAACATGTCTGTGTTACAAACTGTAGAGACAAGATGCGGCTGAAAGAATTTCCCATGGTGGTCTGGGTCAAATGGAGGAGAAGAGGAAAGAGAAGGTCTACATGACAGGAGATGTCACTGGATGTAAGAGGTACTGTATGTGGTGCTGTATTCCCCTCCATGTCTTTTTTATTACAATTATATGTATTTTAAATTTGGCAACCAAATTTTTCAGTTTAGGACCCAATTTGGGGTATTTTTTTTTAGTCTGAAGATGTCATATGGCCTAAGAAGAGACTCTGGCGCCCATGAAGCACCGCAGCCTCTTCATACAAAAAAAACAAACAAAACTAAAATGGAGGGGGGGGGGGCCCAAGTTGGGTAGACAGCCCCGGGCCTATCATGCACTTAATCCGCCCCTGGGACTATCCCCTACAGCTTTCCAAACTAATCATGGATTAAAACCATACATCTCTTCAGCAAGGTCTCTCAGGCAAAGTGTCTGTCTGATAACACGGCCAGGAATTACAAAACTGCCTGGAACATTTTTAACAGATTCGCCCTCCGTCACCCAAGGGAGAACACCGACAAGACCATGTATTTTATGGCTTCCATAGCTTACTGCCACACTGACCTCAAACTTTCCTACAACACAATTAAATTGTATTTGGCTGGGGTTCAGCTTTTTTCCATGTTAGAAGACCCGGATTGTAGGTCGGTTTTACGTCCTAGGCTATCAAAGCCACCCTCAGAGGCGTACCGAGGAGTAGCGGGGGGACGGTCCCAACCAGGGACCTCCCTAGATGGTAATCCTTTTGTGCCCTATTCTAGTATAGTCATCAAAGCGGCCATGAACCTCTGTTTCTTCCAGGTTCTTGAGGCCAGGGGGAATTCACCAGTATTTCGCTTAACTAGGAGTCAGTTAGTATGGCGCAACGACCATTTCTCATTATATCTCACTTCTTACAAACGTCTCAAGTCGGGCCACCGGTGGAGGTCAAGTACTTCCAGACATTCAATAAATAGTGCCCAGTTCAGGTTTTTAAGAAATAATTGTTGGGTTTAGGCGACTCCGCCCCGGACAGCCTCTTGCTTCTATTCAGGGTCAGGGCCATCACTTCATCTCAGTGTCACGGCCATGGCTAAGACCGTGACTCTTCAACCGCATGCGATTGTCAGCGGTTTGGTTTTGTTGTCAATCACAGGTGAGGGCAGTGGTATTTGCCTCACCTGTGGTTGCCGCTGACAACGCTTGCTTGTGGCAGCTTTCCTGCTGTGCATGCGGTTGCACCTAGCAACCCCTATGTTAGGTGTGTGTGTATTGTGTTCACTGTGTTGTTTGTCTGTGTGCACTCTGTGTAGTGTTTTGTGTGCACTGACACTTTTCCTGCACTGTGGTTGCCCGTGGCAACGTTTGGCGGTCTGTACATGCGGTGGCAGTGTCCCAGCCTCTGGGCTATTCCCCAGGACACGGTTGCCACCCATGTCGTGGCCAGCGGCAACAACCACAGTGGGTTGCTACTGTTGGACACTTTCCCTTTAATGTTGTGTTTTCCCTTCCCGGGTGTTGGAAGGGTTAACTTCCTTCCCAGTGTGTGTGTGTGTCACTGGGTGTGTCCGACTGTGGGGTGTGGCTTCCTGGCCCTATAAGCCTCTGTGTTTGGCATGTCTCAGTGGGTTGCTTCAGCCATGTGTAGCTGGAGCAGCCTCCTGTGTATATCACCTGCCAGTGGGGGCCACCCTTGTGGTCATAGGTTTATCTGTGAAGTATAAGTTATGTTTGCATGATGTTCAGTTGATGTTTCCCTTTGTTTCCTATTTAGTGCAACTATGGATTTCCTGGTTACCTGTGTGTTATGTGTGCTATGTCCCTTTGTGTTCTGTGGACATGAGTAGTGCATGCATGGGTTCCAGTCAGAGTGGCTGTGACAGGTACATGTGGAACTTGTTTAGTTCGCCTGTCATATCTGTATGTTGTATGTGTTTCCCCATTCCTTGCAGCTTGGCCAGTGAGACCCCTGTTCCTCCATGTCCAGAAGGAACAGGCCGTCTTACCCTGCTCCTAGGTTAGGGCCATCTTGAGGGCTAGCAGGGACTTCAAGGTTCCGGTGCATGAGCCCTCCTACCATCAAGGTCGGCTCATGTAGCTAGGAGTCAGGGTCAGGTTAGGGATGCGTTTAGGAGGTGACCTGCTCCCTAATCCTGTCGTCCTGGCCGAGCCGCCTTACATCTTCTGGCATCGCACGGCTGAGGATTTCCCCCATCCTCAGCCGTGACACTCAGTTCATATCCCATATCCACACCTTAGTGACTGGCTTGGGTTTCAATCCCAAAGCCATTTCGGGGCACTCGTTCTGCATCGGGGCCGCTAATGTCCCAGGCCATATCATTCGCAAGATGGGTTGTTGGCACTCTTTGTGTTTTGCTCGATATATCCCGAATCCTCACGCTGAAATATCCAAGGCTTTTCGCAGCTTGGCTTTATGATTTGGTTGTACATATTCAATAAAGTTATTCCCTATACTACATGGCTTGCTTTTTGCCCCCTTATAGGCCTACCCACGACATGGCTAAGGGCACCCCACCAGCCTACCAGTTAGGTCAGCAAGCCGTTAGTTAGCATAGGTCAGTTAGGTCATTATTTTGTTAGGGATACAAGTTCTCTTTGTCCGTAGCCATGACCACAAATGGGTAAGGCTGATAAGTCAGCCTGTATTTGTGGGAGGGGCGAAAGCAGGCTCGGACTGGCCCACAGGGGTACAGGTGAATCCCCCTGTGGGCCCCAAGTCTCCCACCCCCTGCACAAGTGGCACATAACACAGTAGACTTACTGCACTGCAGACATATATACCTTCTCAAAGCTGCTGCAGGGACCCCCATATTCAATTATCTGGTAGCATCTTGCTGCTGTGTGAGCAGGTAATATTTGATTGTATCCGTACGGTGGGACCCCAAAATAAATGTGAACATTTGTTATAGCTCACCTTACCTGAAGCTCTCAGGAACTCCAACTGAGAGCATGTAGCACATGAGGCGGTACACATGCGCTATATAGCGCTGTTTTCTGCAAAAGTAGCAGGGATGAGATCAAAGCATAGCAGCTGGATGTGCGATTCATTTATTTTCTTTTTTATATATACAGTTGCAAGAAAAATTATGTGAACCCTTTGGAATTATATGGATTTCTGCACAAATTGGTCATAAAATGTGATCTGATCTTCATCTAAGTCACAACAATAGACAATCACAGTCTGCTTAAACTAATAACACACAAATAATTAAATGTTACCATGTTTTTATTGAACACACCATGTAAACATTCACAGTGCAGGTGGAAAAAGTATGTGAACCCTTGGATTTAATATAAGTTTTTTATAGGGCAGGGCAGCTGTAACCATCACCTCCAATCTCATCTCATTAATTGGACTCCAGTTGGCTGACACTTCACTCCAATTAGCTCTTGGAGATGTCATTAGTCTAGGGGTTCACATACTTTTTCCACCTACACTGTGAATGTTTAAATGGTATGTTCAATAAAAACATGGTAACATTTAATTCTTTGTGTGTTATTAGTTTAAGCAGACTGTGATTGTCTATTGTTGTGACTTAGATGAAGATCAGATCACATTTTATGACCAATTTGTGCAGAAATCCAAATCATTCCAAAGGGTTCACATAGTTTTAATATACATTTGCAAGAAAAAGTATCAGTTGTGTCACCTTTTTAATAGCATATTGTCATCATTCCTAATCTTAGGTACTATTATAATGTGGTTAGAGGCTGGCAGCCGCGCACTGGCTCCAGACTCTTTCACTACATATATTCCCTACCCATCACATACAGTATTAGCATATACTACTACTAAGGCTTCACTTCTGTCCTAAAACAATGTCCCTCAAACACTGGCCCCCGACATGTTTCGCCAGCTGCTCTGGCGTCTTCAGGGGATCAGGCACAACATACACACCCCTGACAATAAATAAAGTTTTACACATTTCACACGTTACACCCCAATAAAATAAAAATGGCCAGTCTGTCCCAACGAGTATACTCAGCTGAAGAGGCATATGCCATCCTTGCCTCTCATACTGAGTCTGCTAGTGAGGGAGAAGAGGATGCTACATTCCTCTACCCCCTCATCATCATCCAGTGATGAGGGACCTTCAAGATAACGCCACAGGATAGCAGCGGAGGCAGCCCCCCAGAGTGAATCCTTATGGACCCTACCCCCTGAGGATTATCAGCCCCAAATTCCGGATTTTGAAGCCAGCTCCGGAATACAGACACACTGCCTGTCCAAAAAGTCGCCACAAAAAAAAAGCCTTTGATTACGGCACGCATTCGCTGTGGCATTGTTTTGATAAGCTTCTGCAATGTCACAAGATTTATTTCCATCCAGTGTTGCATTAATTTTTCACCAAGATCTTGCATTGATGATGGTAGAGTCTGACTCCTACGCATAGCCTTCTCCAGTACATCCCAAAGATTCTCAATGGGGTTAAGGTCTGGACTCTGTAGTGGCCAATCCATGTGTGAAAATGATGTCTAATGCTCCTTTCACAATTTGAGCTTGATTAATCCTGGCATTGTCATCTTAAAATATGCCCGTGCCATCAGGGAAGAAAAAATGTATTGATGGAATATCCTGGTCATTCAGTATGTTCAAGTAGTCAGCTGACCTCATTCTTGGAGCACATACTGTTGCTGAACCTAGACCTGACCAACTGCAGCAACCCCAGATCATAGAACTGCCCCCACAGGCTTGTACAGTAGACACTAGGCATGATGGGTGCATCACTTCATCTGCCTTCTTCTTACCCTGATACGCCCATCACTCTGGAACAGGGTAAATCTGGACTCAGACCACATGACCTTCTTCCATTGCTCCAGAGTCGAATCTTTATGCTCCCTAGCAAATTGAAGCCTTTTTTTTCTTGTTTGCCTCACTGATTAGTGGTTTTCTTACGGCTACACAGCTGTTAAGTCCCAATTCCTTGAGTTCCCTTCGCATTGTGCATGTGGAAATGCTCTTACTTTCACTATTAAACATAGCCTTTCACTATTAAACATAGCCCTGAGTTCTACTGTTGTTTTTCTTCGATTTGATTTCACCAAAAGTTTAGGTGATCGCCGATCATTCAGGATTTTTTTCCCGCCACATTTCTTTCTCGAATACGATGGGTCCCCACTATCCTTCCAGTTTTTAATAATGCGTTGGACAGTTCTTAACCCAATTTTAGTAGTTTCTGCAATCTCCTTAGATGTTTTCTCTGCTTGATGCATGCCAATGATTTGACCCTTCTCAAACAGACTAACATCTTTTCCACGACCACAAGATGTGTCTTTCGACATGGTTGTTTAAGAAATGAAAAGCAACTCATTGCACCAGTTGGGGTTAAATAACTTAACTAATCTTTTCTGAAGATTTTGTAAACTTAATGGTGGCCCAAAGTTGGACTCCAGTAAATGCAGCAGATATTATGAAGTTTTAGGTACTCATGCTGCATATGGGCCTTGTTAAGTAGCCAAATGTTAGAAAATATTTTTTACCAGACTCCAATTCACAGTAATTCCATGACCCGGAAGCGATTTGAGTCAATTCAGAAATTCCTACACTACAATGACAATACACAGTGCCCACCCAATAACGCCCAGACATTTGACTCTCCGTTCAAGGTTAGGCCTGTCCTCGACCACTTTAACACCAGGTTTGCTGAGGTGTACACCCCTGATAAAAAGGTCTGTGTGGATGAGTCCCTATTACTTTTCAAAAAGAGGGTTAGATTCCGCCAGTACCTGCCTAGCAAACGGGCAAGGTATGGCATTAAGATTTACAAACTTTGTGAGAGTAGCTCTCGGTACACCCACAAGTTCCGCATTTATGACGGAAAAGATTCCCGGATAGAACCCCCAGAATGCCACCCCCCCAAGAGTTAGTGGGAAGATAGTGTGGGACTTACTGCACCCACTGCTGGATAAGGGTTACCACCTATATGTGGATAACTATTATAACAGCATCCCGCTATTCATGTTCTTAACTGCCAGAGTTACTGGGGAGTTGGCTTTCCTGACCAATCTTTCCTGACGAAGGATAGCGATTCTATTCGAAACGCTTAGAGAGGTCTAGTGGTACCTGTGTCTCTCCATAGTCATAATAGAGACGTCACTTTCGTTCCGTGCGAGCGCGAACCACAATAGTGTAATAGAAGAGCCGCGCCACCGGCCGGACCGTAATATATATTGGCCGAACTAAAAAACGTTAAAAAAAAAATAAATAGGAGAATATATATATAATATTGAAAGAAAATTTGAAGGGCACCTATTATCGCGACACTATAAGGAAAAACATCTAGGAAAATTTACAGGATCAACTTTTTGCGGGATAGAGATAGTCAGGAAAAACAGAAGAGGCAGGGACTACATTAAAGATATGTCAAGATCAGAAACGAGATAGATCTTCAATATGGATACATTGGCCCCATCGGCCTTAAAAATGGAAATAGAACTATTCGCATTTGAGTGAGAATATAAATTGAATTGTATCGATGTCAGAAGGGGCAATACACACCAGGCAGCGGCGACTGAATGGTTAAATCAGCGGGGGTGCAGCAGGCACATATAAAGAAGGGGGAGTATCCTGGAACAACCACCAATCTTTCCTGATGAAGGATAGCGATTCTAAACGAAACACGTACAGAGGTCTAGTGGTACCTGTGACTCTCCGTAGTCATAGTAGTGAGGTCACTTTTGCTCCGTGCGAACGCGAACCACAATAGTGTAATAGAAGAACCGCGCCACCAGCCGGGCGCGACTATGTTCAAGACACCTGACCTGCCCCTGCAGCAACCTAAAGAATACCCCACGAAAGTCACAGGACCCTGTGGAATGTGCAGCTGACCCACAAGGTAACTGAGCCTGATCTTAGCCCTGTGGGGAGCTCTCTAACCAGGGGGTGGGGGAAGTGGTGATTGCAGCCTATGTTCATAGAGTTAGAGCACGGCATCACTGTTTCTTTCCGCAATTTTTCATTCTCACTGCCAAGTGTTTCCTAATCCTAGAAAACACCTTTGAGGTCAAAGTGCTCACTACTCACTATAGTGGACAACAACCTGCAAAACCTTACGACCAAGGTAAAGGTCAGAGACAGAGTAAAGATCCAATCTGTAGCGTTTATAGAAGGTTAGAGCAGATGACCAAGTGGCAGCCTTGCAAATATCTTGAATTGACACACCTGTATTTTCCACCCAAGAGTCCGCCGTCCATCCAGTAGGTATTGGCTTCTTTAGGGAAACATAAGCTAAACAAAAAGCATGCTTAATCCATCTAGCTAAGAAACCCTTACTAGCGGATTTTCCTTTGTTTGGCCCTGAAAACTGTAAAAGACAAAGATTACTTCTTCCCTTCCCTATTAGCATCTAAGCAAGCCATCACACACTTTCCAACATGTAAACAATTAATTTCTACTTTTTAATTTTTTGGGTCGAAACAAAAAGATGGGAGGACCACTTCCTGGGCTTTATGAAAATTAGACACCTGTTTAGGGAGAAACACCAGGTCTGGTCTGTGAAATACTATCCTCCTAGATAGAAGTATACGGGGGGGGGTCATGGACAAAGAGTGAATCTCCCATATTCTTCTGTACGAGGTGATAGCTACTAGGAAGACAAATTCGAAATGAAACATTTTGATTGAAATATCAGCAATTGACTCAAAAGGTTCCTTCCCCAAACTATGCAACACCAAACTCGGGAGGGGGGGTTCTTTAGAGACCCTAGCCAGAATTCCCTTAGCAATGGCCTAGCGTAACCTCATGATTAGTGGATGAGAAGCTAGTCTAATGAATTGTATACATCTGAATCTGTATCGTGGTGCCTGAAACCTCCCCTGTCATCTATGTATGAATTTGCAGTTATACCCCGCTTGGTGTGGGCACTAGTAAGTGATCTGCATCCGATTTTGTGCTCGTTGATTTGTTTGTTTACATCCATACCTGTCCGCCTGTATAAAGCTTAAACCTGCGTGATGACGTATACAGCGGCCTGAGGAAGCGTGATCCCACGCGCGAAACGGCCGTCACCGCTTGCAACATTGTGTCCGCCCCTGGATCCTTCATGTGCTGTCTTCTAAGGAAGCCCGAATAAAAGTATCTACTTACACTCCGGTGAGTGCCGCAACTTTGTTACCTTCTCTCTTCTCATCGTGAACCACAGCCTGATATTCTGTTTTGCTGAGCACCACACAGCGGAGCGCATTATACCACATCTACGGTTATTTTAATATTGGAAACGGCCATACCAGTGAAAGCAGTGCCGCCGCGTTTCTCTTTCTCTCCGCATATGTTTTAGTATTTTCTATTACCATGGCAGAGCACGCCGATGTCACTGAAGCCGCAAATCCTGCACTTGCAATTATACCTGAAACCGTATGTGGTCTTACCCAGGGTCGAGAAGACGCGGACACATTTTTTGCTATATGTGATCAGCAGGACTATGTGTGTGCCATCAGCACTAAAAATCTGGAAACCAAAATATTTCAGCTGGCGGATAAGGAGGTCAGACTTTTCTGGACTATTGAGTCTCTTAAGTCCTACAAAGAGAGCGGACGGGTCCCTAGAGGCCTACGCTTGTTCAAAGAAATTGTACAATATGACGATGATCCCCATTTCATAGGGGAGTGGAAGGCTGCGCACCAGCGATTTTCTCTAGAAATTATGGAGCTTGTATTGGCCCGCGACCAGCAGGAATATGTAGCGGTTACGGAGGAGTTGACAAAAGCGCGAGAGGAGCTCCTCGAATCACAAATGGCTGGGTTTGAAAAGAGGCTAAACAAAAAATTACTAACCACGCAGGCAGATATAAAAGACCGAAAAAGAGACAAGTTCATCAGAGATAAAAATGATTACGAACTGGACCGAGTATTTGATTGGGGCAAAAAACGGATTCGCCCCAAGCGTATGCCACGCAGAGGACGCCACAACTTCTGGGCCACTGACTCTGAGTCAAGCCTATCTGAAGGAAACGGAGCCAACTCGGGTGAAGAAACAACCCCTTTAGAAAAAGCACGAGAAGGGGGCGTGGCAGACACTCAAGAAAAATCCAGAGATATCCGAAAATCCACGAGAAGGAGACGCCAAGTTACCTGGCGACAGTAGAAGACGATGAACTGAACTCACATATACCCACTCAAAATATAGTCATCAATCTTACGGGCTCTGAACTGCCCCCTGGCTGTATCCCACTCCTCAATCGAGGGCTGGGATACAGCCTACCTGGACAGTTCAACCTAGTGGATTTTGAGATTGACTTATTTCTGTCGGTTCGTAAGTTGTACCTCAAAAAGCTGTTTGCTGAGACCCCTCTCCAGTGTTCTGACCCCTCACCGGGAGAGGTCCCAGCCACTATGTCCCTTACCGATTTTCATCTATTAGGCAGATTTAGTGAGGAGGAGATAGCCTGTATTCACTTTTTGTCTAACACTGAACCAGAAGAGCCTGCAGACACTATAGGCCACATTAATAAGTACACAGGGGGCGTCAGGTCCACCTTCCTTCCTCCCATGCCGGCCGGCTCGGCTATAGACCTTTTCCACAAACGAGTATTGAGAGAAATTTGTGCGCTGGTGTATCCCGCAGCACCTTCTAACCTAACGGTAGAAGAATCTCGCGCTCTTTTGTGGCTAAGTAAACAGACCAGTATGGTCATTAAGCCGGCCGACAAGGCAGGGAAAGTGGTCCTGATGCCCAGGGAGTACTACCTGGAGGAGGCACATAGGCAATTGGGAGACCGCACGGTGTATTTTAAGCTTAGGGGGGACCCTATACCCAGCGTGTCTTCTAAGTTGTTCACCCTTATTAATCATTATGTATTTAACGGATTTTTATCCAAAGGTATGAAAGAACGACTTATCCCTGCCTTCCCCAAAATCCCTACATGGTACTTTGTACCTAAAATTCATAAATCACTAACCCGACCTCCGGGTCGTCCCATTATAGCGGCGATCGGTTCAGTGACTGAGCCTCTGTCTGGCTATATTGACTGGCTCCTCAGACCCTTGCTAAGTAGCACCCCGATGTATCTTAAAGACACGGGTGACTTTCTCCAGGCACTCAGAGATTTTGAGTGGCAGGATGATTTTCACCTTGTATCTTTAGACGTCGAAAGTCTATATACTCGTATTCCACATGACTTAGGACTTCGGGCAGTCAACACGGTTCTAAGTAAAAGTGACAAGAGTGCGATATTCATCGACTTCATCCATGAAGCATTGGGCCTCGTCCTCAGCAATAATGTCTTTCAATCTGATGGACACTGGTACCGCCAGGTACTAGGTACTGCAATGGGCACTCCCGTTTCGTGCACATTTGCTAACCTGTACCTGGCGGTATTTGAAGAGACCTATATCTTCCCGATGGATAACCCCTTCCTGCGCCACATCCACCTGTTTCTAAGATACGTGGACGATATTTTTCTGGTCTGGTCGGGGAGCGAGGGGTCGTGCCATGCATTCGTTGACCATCTGAATGCACGTTACCAAATGAATATGAAATTCACCATCAATTTTGGTGGTTATTCTCTAGACTTCTTGGACGTGCATGTCACCATAAAGGATGGTATAGTACATACCAGTAGCTATCGTAAGCCTACGGCGACCAACTCCCTCCTCCACCAGACCAGCTTCCATCCACCCTCAGTTAAACGTGCTGTCCCGTACGGACAGTTTGTCCGATTACGCAGGATAAACGATACTGATGAGGTTTTTTTTAGGCAGGCCGGAGAGCTTAGACTTAGGCTCTTGGATAGGGGTTATCCATCAAGAAGTGTCTCAGCAGCCCTTCACAAGGCAGCCAAATTGGACCGTACTTCCCTGCTCATGTAGAGAGGAATTAATCCCAAACCACCACGCTTTGCCTTCTCCTTCCAATATAGTTCTGCCGCCGAGACAGTTAAACAGGTAATCAATCAGAACTGGGACCTACTGAAGGGGGATTCTTCCCTCAGAAGCTTTACCAATGAAAAACCGTTGATCGCATTTAGAAAGTGCCCCACGCTCAAAGACAAACTTGTCAGGAGTGTATTTTCCATGCCTAAGAGCGAGACCTGGCTTAGGAAGCCTAAGGGCAACTCCAAATGCGGCCACTGTTCATTTTGTACACTTAATGTTTGCAGCAAACATCTATTGATAGGGGGGATACCACATACTATGCGGGAATTTATTAACTGACGCACATCTTATGTGGTATATGTGGTCTTTTATCCCTGTAAACGTTTTTATATAGGTAAAACAATTCGCCCCCTCTTTGAACGCATCCGTGAACATGTTGGTTCTATACGGTCGGGCAGAGGTAGCCCACGCCTTATTGACCACATCCGTACTGCCCATGATGCTTATCCGCGTTGCCTCTCCTTTGCGGGGGTAGAGCATGGCCGCCCCATCCCTCGGGGGTGGGGGGGGGGGTGACCGGCATCGCCTGCTCCTGCAGAGGGAGGCAAGGTGGATAATGCAAACAGGAACAATGGGTGCAGCAGGCATGAATGACAAGAATGACATGTCAGTGTTCTTATAATCCGCATGCATTCAAGATAGACGGGCAATTGTTTACATGATGCGACCTCTTTGCATTTTGCGATTTTTCGCTTTTGCGTTTTTTTTCGGTATTTGCTACTTTCCGTGCTAATATTATGCGGCTTCCCTATTTATTTGAGTTCTAATGAATTGTATACATCTGAATCTGTATTGTAGTGCCTGAAACCTCCCCTGTCATCTATGTATGAATTTTCAGTTATACCCCGCTTGGTGTGGGCACTAGTAAGTGATCTGCATCCAATTTTGTGCTCGTTGATTTGTTTGTTTACATCCATACCTGTACCTGCTGTCCACATGTTTTTAATTTATGTCATTAATCCTAGGGCGCACAGCTGTAGCCGATGGTGCCGGCCGTCCCCTGTCCGCCTGTATAAAGCGCAAACCTGCGTGATGACATATACAGCGGCCTGAGGAAGCGCGATCCCATGCGCGAAACGGCCGTCGCCGCTTGCAACATTGTGTTCGCCCCTGGATCCTTCATGTGCTGTCTTCTAAGAAAGCCCGAATAAAAGTATCTACTTACACTCCGGTGAGTGCCGCAACTTTGTTACCTTCTCTCTTCTCATCGTGAACCACAGCCTGATATTCTGTTTTGCTGAGCACCACACAGCGGAGCGCATTATACTACATCTACGGTTATTTTAATATTGGAAACGGCCATACCAGTGAAAGCAGTGCCGCCGTGTTTCTCTTTCTCTCCGCATATGTTTTAGTGTCAAACAAAACACTTAATGCAGCAATCTGCACTTTTAACGTACTTAAAGATAGACCTTTCTCCACTCTTTCTGCATAAATTCCAAAACCTTAGGAACGATGAGCTTACATGATGGCACCAGATTTATTCCCAGAAAAGCAAAGAAGGTAGACCATGGTCTAGTATAGATATTAGTGGTTACTAATTTCCTACTCTTTAAAAGAGTAAAAATAACTGACTCCGACAGCTCCCTGCAAACTAGAAGTGACCGTTCAAAAGCCAATCCGTTAAGTGTAGGCCTCTTACTGGAGGGTTAATGAACGGACCCTGGCTCAAGATTTCCGGGATCTCTGGAAGCACCCAGGGCTCTCTGGCTGATAGGAGCATCAACCAAGTGAACCATGCACAACAGGGCCAAACATGCATCTGGGATGTTTTTATGGACGATGTTGAGTCACCGTCACTAGTGGGGTACCACAGGGGTTAGTATTGGCCCTATTCTCTTCACTTATATTTATTAACGTTCTTGTAGAAGGCTGCACAGTAAAATATCAATATTTGCAGATGACACTAAACTGTATAAAGTAATTAACACGGAAGAGGACAGTATACTGCTACAGATGGATCTGGATAGATTGAAGGCTTGGGCAGAGAAGTGGCAGATGAGGTTTAACACTAACAAATGTAAGGTTATGCACATGAGAAAGAATAATGCAAGTCATTTGTACATACAAATGGTAAAACCACTGGGTAACACTGACATGGAATTTTAGTGGACAGCAAACTAAACTGTAGAAACCAGTATCAGGCAGCTGCTGCCAAGGCTAATTAGATAATAGGTTAAATCAAAAGGGGCATAGATGCCCGTGATGAGAACATAATCCTGACACTTTACAAATCACTAGCCAGACCACACATGGAGTACTGTGTACAGTTATGGGCTCCTATAAACAAGGCAGACAAAGCAGAGCTGGAGAGGGTTCAGAGATGGGCAACTAAAGTAATAACTGGAATGGATGGACTACAGTACCTAGAAAGATTATCAAAATTAGAGTTATTCACTTTAGAAAAAAGATGACTGAGGGGAGATCTAATAACCATGTATAAATATATCAGGGGTCAGTACAGAGATCTCTCCCATAATCTATTATCCCCCCAGGACTGTGACAAGGAGACATCCTCTGCGTCTGGAGAAAAAAAGGTTTCTACACAAACATAGAAGAGGTTTCTTTATGGCAAGTACCCTTTTTCATTAAGGAGAGCTCCTGATGCATACTAATGTAGGCAACAATCCATTATTTATATGCTCTCGCTTTCACTCTCATCCAAAACATACTTGTTATTACTAATGTAGGCAACAATCCATTATTTTTGGTTTCTAGAATGATGATATGCAAATTAACATCTTCTGCCATAGGTTTATGGAAGCTAATTTGCATATCTTTCCCAGAAATCCAAAGTAGCATTGTGTAGCTTGCCAAGCACAAGCATGTATTTCACAGAATTGGGGTTCCCCTTGGTGCATCAGGAGCTCTCCTTAATGAAAAAGGGTACCCGATTAAAGATAGATATATTGGATTGAGAAACTCTTTGTTACAGCAATAGTTTTCTCTGTTTTATATGCTCTCGCTTTCACTTTCACTCAAAACATACTTGTTATTACTAATGTAGGCAACAATCCATTATTATTGGTTTCTAGAATGATGATATGCTAATTAACATCTTCTGCCATAGGCTTATGGAAGCTAATTTGCATATCTTTCCCAGAAATCCATAGTAGCATTGTATAGCTTGCCATGCACAAGCATGTATTTCGCAGAATTGGGGCCCCATTGGTGCATAAGGAGCTCTCCTTAATAAAAAAGGGTACCCATTTAAAGATAAATATATTGGATTGAGAAACTCTTTAGGTTACAGCAATAGTTTTCTCTGTCTCATATGCTCTCGCTCTAGCTTTCACTCTCACTCAAAACATACTTGTTATTACTAATGTAGGCAACAATACATTATTTTTGGTTTCTAGAATGATGATATGCTAATTAACATCTTCTGCCATAGGCTTATGGAAGCTATATTGCATATCTTTCCCAGAAATCCATAGTACATTGTGTAGCTTGCCATGCACAAGCATGTATTTCGCGGAATTGGGGCTCCCGTTGGTGCATCAGGAGCTCTCCTTAATGAAAAAGGGTACCCGTTTAAAGATAGATATATTCGATTGAGAAACTCTCTTTGTTACAGCAATAGTTTTCTCTGTCTCATATGCTCTCGTTCTAGCTTTCACTCTCAATCAAAACATACTTGTTATTACTAATGTAGGCAACAATCCATTATTATTGGTTTCTAGAATGATGATATGCAAATTAACATCTCCTGCCATAGGCTTATGGAAGCTAATTTTAATATCTTTCCCAGAAATCCATAGTAGCATTGTGTAGCTTGCCATGCACAAGCATGTATTTAGCAGAATTGGGGCTCCCCTTAGTGCATAAGGAGCTCTCCTTAATGAAAAAGGGTACCCATTTAAAGATAAATACACTGCTCAAAAAAATAAAGGGAACACAAAAATAACACATCCTAGATCTGAATTAGTTAAATATTCTTCTGAAATACATTGTTCTTTACATAGTTGAATGTGCTGACAACAAAATCACACAAAAATGGAAATCAAATTTTTCAACCCATGGAGGTCTGGATTTGGAGTCACCCTCAAAATTAAAGTGGAAAAACACACTACAGGCTGATCCAACTTTGATGTAATGTCCTTAAAATAAGTCAAAATGAGGCTCAGTAGTGTGTGTGGCCTCCACGTGCCTGTATGACCTCCCTACAACGCCTGTGCATGCTCCTGATGAGGTGGTGGACGGTCTCCTGAGGGATCTCCTCCCAGACCTGGACTAAAGCATCTGCCAACTCCTGGACAGTCTGTGGTGCAACGTGACGTTGGTGGATAGAGCGAGACATGATGTCCCAGTTGTGCTCAATTGGATTCAGGTCTGGGGAACAGGCGGGCCAGTCCATAGCATCAATTCCTTCGTCTTGCAGGAACTGCTGACACACTCCAGCCACATGAGGTCTAGCATTGTCTTGCATTAGGAGGAACCCAGGGCCAACCGCACCAGCATATGGTCTCACAAGGGGTCTGAGGATCTCATCTCGGTACTTAATGGCAGTCAGGCTACCTCTGGGGAGCACATGGAGGGCTGTGCGGCCCTCCAAAGAAATGCCACCCCACACCATTACTGACCCAATGCCAAACCGGTCATGCTGGAGGATGTTGCAGGCAGCAGAACGTTCTCCACGGCGTCTCCAGACTCTGTCATGTCTGTCACATGTGCTCAGTGTGAACCTGCTTTCATCTGTGAAGAGCACAGGGCACCAGTGGCGAATTTGCCAATCTTGGTGTTCTCTGGCAAATGCCAAACGTCCTGCACGGTGTTGGGCTGTAAGCACAACCCCCACCTGTGGACGTCGGGCCCTCATATCACCCTCATGGAGTCTGTTTCTGAACGTTTGAGCAGACACATGCACATTTGTGGCCTGCTGGAGGTCATTTTGAAGGGCTCTGGCAGTGCTCCTCCTGTTCCTCCTTGCACAAAGGCGGAGGTAGCTGTCCTGCTGCTGGGTTGTTGCCCTCCTACGGCCTCCTCCACGTCTCCTGATGTACTGGCCTGTCTCCTGGTAGCGCCTCCATGCTCTGGACACTACGCTGACAGACACAGCAAACCTTCTTGCCACAGCTCGCATTGATGTGCCATCCTGGATAAGCTGCACTACCTGAGCCACTTGTGTGGGTTGTAGACTCCGTCTCATGCTACCACTAGAGTGAAAGCACCGCCAGCATTCAAAAGTGACCAAAACATCAGCCTGGAAGCATAGGAACTGAGAAGTGGTCTGTGGTTACCACCTGCAGAACCACTCCTTTATTGGGGGTTTCTTGCTAATTGCCTATAATTTCCACCTGTTGTCTATCCCATTTGCACAACAGCATGTGAAATTGATTGTCACTCAGTGTTGCTTCCTAAGTGGACAGTTTGATTTCACAGAAGTGTGATTGACTTGGAGTTACATTGTGTTGTTTAAGTGTTCCCTTTATTATTTTGAGCAGTGTATATTGGATTGAGAAACTCTTTATGTTACAGCAATAGTTTTCTCTGTCTCATATGCTCTCGCTCTAGCTTTCACTCTCATTTAAAACATACTTGTTATTACTAATGTAGGCAACAATCCATTATTTTTGGTGTCTAGAATGATGATATGCAAATTAACATCTTCTGCAATAGGCTTATGGAAGCTAATTTGCATATCTTTCCAAGAAATCCATAGTAGCATTGTGTAGCTTGCCAAGCACAATCATGTATTTCACAGAATTGGGGCTCCCCTTGGTGCATCAGGAGCTCTCCTTAATGAAAAAGGGTACCGATTTAAAGATAGATATATTGGATTGAGAAACCCTCTTTGTTACAGCAATAGTTTTCTCTGTTTTATATGCTCTCGCTTTCACTCAAAACATACTTGTTATTACTAATGTAGGCAACAATCCATTATTATTGGTTTCTAGAATGATGATCTTCAAATTAACATCTTCTGCCATAGGCTTATGGAAGCTAATTTGCATATCTTTCCCAAAAATCCATAGTAGCAGTGTGTAGCTTGCCATGCACAATCATGTATTTCACAGAATTGGGGCTCCCCTTGGTGCATCAGGAGCTCTCCTAAATGTAAAAGGGTACCCGTTTAAAGATAGATATATTGGATTGAGAAACTCTCTTTGTTACAGCAATAGTTTTCTGTTTTATATGCTCTCGGTTTCACTCTCACTCAAAACATACTTGTTATTACTAATGTAGGCAACAATCCATTATTATTGGTTTCTAGAATGATGATATGCAAATTAACATCTTCTGCCATAGGCTTATGGAAGCTAATTTGCATGGCTTTCCCAGAAATCCATAGTAGCATTGTGTAGCTTGCCATGCACAAGCATGTATTTCGCAGAATTGGGGCTCCCCTAGGTGCATCAGGAGCTCTCCTTAATGAAAAAGGGTACCCGTTTAAAGATAGATAAATTGGATTGAGTAACTCTCTTTGTTGCAGCAATAGTTTTCTCTGTCTCATATGGTCTCTGTTTAGTTTTCACTCTCACTCAAAACATACTTGTTATTACGAATGTAGACAACAATCCATTATTTTTTGTTTCTAGAATGATGATATGCAAATAAACATCTGCCATAGGCTTATGGAAGCTAATTTGCATATCTTTCCCAAAAATCCATAGTAGCAGTGTGTAGCTTGCCATGCACAATCATGTATTTCGCAGAATTGGGGCTCCCCTTGGTGCATCAGGAGCTCTCCTAAATGTAAAAGGGTACCCGTTTAAAGATAGATATATTGGATTGAGAAACTCTCTTTGTTGCAGCAGTAGTTTTATCTATCTCATATGCTCTCGCTTTCACTCAAAACATACTTGCTATTACTAATGTAGGCAACAATCCATTATTTTTGGTTTCTAGAAGGATGATATGCAAATTAACATCTTCTGCCATAGGCTTATGGAAGCTAATTTGCATATCTTTCCCAGAAATCCATAATAGCATTGTGTAGCTTGCCATGCACAAGCATGTATTTTGCAGAATTGGGGCTCCCCTAGGTGCATCAGGAGCTCTCCTAAATGTAATAGGGTACCCGTTTAAAGATAGATAAATTGGATTGAGTAACTCTCTTTGTTGCAGCAATAGTTTTCTCTGTCTCATATGGTCTCCCTGTAGTTTTCACTCTCACTCAAAACATACTTGTTATTACGAATGTAGACAACAATCCATTATTTTTGGTTTCTAGAATGATGATATGCAAATTAACATCTTCTGCCATAGGCTTATGGAAGCTAATTTGCATATCTTTCCCAGAAATCCATAGTAGCATTGTGTAGCTTGCCATGCACAATCATGTATTTCACAGAATTGGGGCTTCCCTTGGTGCATCAGGAGCTCTCCTTAATGCTCTTTGTAGCAGCGATAGTTTTCTCTGTCTCAGATGCTATTGCTTTGACCCAGGGATCGCTTCTCTGCCTTTTGGCTAAGATCAAGGGTAGTATCGAGAGGTGCTGCACTGGTCTTGGCCGGAGGTGCCCCGGGTACCCGGACCCTCGGCCTCTGGCGGAAGCCGTAGTTCATAGCTGCGGTGGAAGCCAGTGCTGCTATTGGGGGGACGGCTTAGTCCCGGGGCAACGGGAAGCGATCACCTCACGTCTCTTTGGAGGGGTGGAGGAAACTTTTGTCGAGATGGCGAACCCTCAAGGAGTCCCGGTGGAGGAAGCTGGATCAGCTATTCCGGAATTTGAGAAAGTGCCGCACACAGTGCGTTTTTTCGTCTTGGACGGATATCGTGAGAGAAAGGGATTCCAGTACGTCATGAAGGAGTTACTGTTGGACCTTGTGAAGATCCGAAAACAGGACGTTTTGGCCATAATGGACTACCCGAAAAGAGGTATTTACGAAGTTGTATTTTTGAACCAGGAAATTTGTGACTTTTTTGTGGAGAAGATACGCTCTTTAAGAGATGCAAGATGGGAAGGGGTGAGGATAATTCCTCATTTTCCTTGCCAAGAAAAAATCGTAATTGTGAAGATGTACTCACCGTTGGTAGATGGTGAAGACGTTTGCACTTTTCTAAAAAGTTACTGTGAATATATTGTACCTAAAGGGAAAATCTATAACGAGTTTGGCTTTTGGACCAGCAAATGGAGATTTGTGGTAAAGTTTAAGGTGGATGAGAAGAACTGTCCCTGTTTGCCGCCAGCAAGGTTCAAGATAGGGAAGATAAATGGTGATATTTTTTTCAAAGGTATGCCTGCCTATTGCCGTCAGTGTCACAAGTATGGGCATGAAGGGGGGAATTGCCCCAAGGATGGTTGTGGAATTTGTGGTGTCAGTACTCATCTTCCAAAGGACTGTCCAGGAAGGTTAAGGTGTAATTTGTGTAAAAGTTCAGAACATAAGTTTAAGGATTGTCCTAAGAGGAGTGGTGATAAAAAGAGGAAAAAAGATGAATCAATGGTTTTGCAGGACTTGTCAAGTGAAGTTATAGAAGCTTTTTTTGAAGAGGTTCCAGATAAGCCCATAGAGAAACCTGAGAAGTCTGAGATGTCTGAGAAGTCTGAGAAAGCTGAGAAGGTTGAGGAGTCTGAGGAGTCTGAAGAACCCTCGGATTTGGAAGAAGTAGAAGAAGAGGAAGAGATGTCTATAGAAGATTTGATGAAAAAGCGTTATGCTGTTTCAGATGAAATCAATTCATTAATTTTGTGGTTAAGAAGGGAATATAATGAAGAACAGATGAGTAGAAGTCGTTATAGAGTTATGACGGATTATGAGAAAAACCCCAGAGATTTTTGTGAAACATTTAAATTAGAAAAAGGAATAAAAGACGGTATGGATAAGAGATTCTATGCGCCAAATGAGGATTATCGGTATTTAAATGATGCTCTTATTGCAAGCATGAAAAAAATGGGATATAGATGGTAGCTAATGTAGAAAATGTCAGATGTAAAGATAAGATGTGTTTTGTTAAATAATAATGTTTTTTTTAAAAAATAATAAGAAATATGAATTAAAAATTATAAAAAAAACGTTGATATAGGATGATGAAGCGTCAAACATACAGTGTTGTAACACAATATGTGGCGTCTTCTGATGCTATCAACTAAAAAAAAAAAAATCTTTGGGTGCTGTGGTTGGTTCTGGTCGAAGGGAGTATATCAGGGTCCTTCTTGCGGGGGGCCCTGGGGTATGATCGGGTGCGATCTGTAGGCAAACTATTTTTGTGAGCCTGCGCAACTTTAAAAAAAATTATGTCTCGTGGACTCGAGGACACCGTTCGACTTGAGGTCGAGGATGGATACCGTTTCAACATCGGACTGGACAAGATCGTGGTGAGAAGTTTTGAAGAAACTTTCTTACCTTAAGGTAACAGATGTGCTTGCACTGCAAGATTTTCCTAAACAGGGCATTTATGATTTAACTGTTTCTTCTGAGGGGTTATGTCAAAGAATATACATGGATATGGTGAAGATGAAGGAGGAAAAGAGGCCGGCTTTCCTGGATCATGTGAAGATCACGCCATCATTCCAACTGGTAAAACAGGCTATCATTGTCCATATGTACAATCCTAAAGTAGAAGACAATACTGTGAAGGTTTTTTTAACAAGATATTGTGACGAAGTGAATTTTGACCGGAGGCTTACTAACAAACATGGCTACTTGAATGGTAAAAGGAGATTTTTTGTGAAATTTAAGAAAAATTGTTCTGTCCCTGCAGTTTTTTCGATTGGTGGAGAGAGGGGCTTTTGCTTCTATCAGGGCCAGTTGAAATACTGCAGACATTGTTTTACCTATGGTCATTTACAGGATGAGTGCCCTGAGAAAGGGGAGGTCTGTAGGAACTGTGGGAAAGTTGGTCATGGAGTGAAAGAATGCCAGGAGAAAAAATACTGTGATGTCTGTGGAGGTGGTGATCATTTGGCAAGGAAATGCATGTATTTTAGTGTAAGGCAGACTCATGCTGAGATTATGGAGGAAAAAAGAGTGAGATTTGGGCGGAGGAAAAAAGATGGTACATATGCTGATAAAGTGAAAGGGGGTACAAGTGTAATTGTGCAAAATGCTATAAGCCTGGAAAGTGAGATTGTTGGTGGAAGTGGTGGTGGTGGACATGATAATAGTGTGGTTGCAGAGGATAAAATGGAAGAGGTTGTTTGTGAAAATGTGGAGGGAAAAGCAGTTTTGGAGGGAAAAGATGTTTTGGCGGGAAAATCAGATGCAAATAAGGGGGTGGGGCCAAAGGGAGTTAGGAAGCAGAAGCCAAGGTCCCAGGAGTCTGAAGCTGCTATCAAGGACTTGATGGGAGAGGTCTCTAGCAGTGATGCAAGTGAGGTGGAGGTGTGTCCGGATCATGTGGTTGGTGAAGGGGAAGATATGGAGTGCCAGGAGGAGAGTGATTCTGACGCCCCCATAACTCCGGGACAGAGATGTGATAGTGAGGAGGAGCTTGAAATAGATGAGGAGGATTATGCTGGTTCTAACACAAAACGTTACAAAAGAGGTGTAAAAGGGAACTGGTCAGGTAATCAGGGTGACCCTGTTTGCTCTGGTTATGAACAGGATGACAGGGATTCCAACATAGGATCGCCTGATGTTAGTCACATGTTAGAAAGAAGGGTGTTGAGTCAGACTTCCTTAAAATAGTTAAAATGGCTGTGAGTATTTTTAATTTACTACTCATGAGTTTGGTGGTTGCTAGCTTAAATGTGAGAGGAGTTTGTTCTAGTACCAGGAGGGCAGCTGTTTTTGATTCCTTGGTAGCAGTGAAATCAGACATAATCTGCTTGCAAGAGTGCGCCATTAGATCTGCGCCTCATTAATCGGAATGGGTTTGTGGTCAGTCTTTCTGGTCACCCTGTACAAAAAAAAAAATTAAGGTGTTGGAATATTGCTTAAAAATAATAGTATAAACGTGGTAGAATTCAAAGTGGTGGTGCCAGGGCGGTGTATTCTTTTATGTGTAGAGTTTTTAGGACAGCGTTTTAAAGTTTTTAGTATTTATGCACCTGCTGATAAACGAGAACGTGTGTCTTTTTTAGAAACTCTTAAACTTTTTATGCCTGGCAGAGATTTTACTATTATTTTAGGTGATTTTAATTGTATTAGAAATGCACAAGATAGACAGAGTACCGCAGAAGGAAAAACGGATGTGACTTCTAAATTGTTAAATGAGATGGTGCAAGATTTGCATCTCAGAGACGCTGGACTGATGGTCACTGGAGATGAGAGATACACTTATATTGCAGATAATGGCCGATCCAGGTCTAGGATTGATTACATTTTTGTTTCTGATGGGATGGACGTGACAAAATGTGACCATATGATGAACAGCTTTTCAGATCATAAAATGGTGTATGCTGAAATATGCATTGGGGATTCAGTGGCTTTCGGTAGAGGCTACTGGAAACTTAATATAAGTATGTTACAAGATATGGAAGTCAAAAATGGTTTTAGGGGAATGTTTTTATCTTGTGTCAGACAACAAAAAAGTTTTATCTGTATCTTGGATTGGTGGGATTGGGCCAAGATGAGGATTGCTTTATATTTTAAACGTATTTGTGTGAAAAGGGCGCAAGAAAAAAGGAGGAAGGAGGAATTACTAATTTATAGACTTGAAGCATTGTATAAGCTGAGGAATTGTTGACTGGAGGTGGACAGAGAGATCAATGAGATAAAAGAGGAGAGGAGGAAAGAGCTGGTGGACAGGGGAAAAAATATCGTATACAAATCAAAAGTAGTGCACTTAGAGGAAGATGAAAAATGCTCCAGATATTTTTTTAAAAAGAGTTTTAAAGCTAAAGGTGTTTTTAAGTCTATTTTAACTACGGAAGGAGAAGTGTTTGGCGATGAGATGATTGGAAATATTTGTGGGTTTTATGAGACACTTTTTAGTAATGAGAGTAAGGCTACTGATAAAGAGATTCGAGAATATTGCAATGTGTTATCTGATGATATTCCAAAAGAAGGAAAATAATTTTTGACAGAGGATGTGAATGAGGAGGAGGTTATAAATGCTGTGCAGAGGATGGCAAAGGGAAAGACTCCAGGAAGTGATGGCCTCCCTGCAGAATTTTATTGTTTTTATTGGGATATTATTGGAAAAGAGGTGAGTCGTGTGGTACAGTTTGTTTTTAATAATGGTTTTATTTCTTCCTCTATGAAAAAAGGGATTGTAACTTTAATACATAAAAAAGGTGATGTAAAGGAGATTAAAAACTGGCGTCCCATAACACTATTAAATTGCGATTATAAAATTATTGCAAAAATTATTGCTAGCAGACTAAGTGAGGTGATTGGTCATATGGTAGGGGAGTACCAGGTTTGTGCAGTCCCAGGAAGAAGGATCTCTGATAACTTGATTTTATTGCGTGACATTATTTATTATGCTGGTTTTAATGATATGCCCTTATTTATTGAAACTACAGACTTCGAGAAAGCTTATGATAAAGTGGCGTATAGGTTTTTATTTAGTGTGTTGGAGAAGATGGGGATCCCTAAGAAAATAGTTAATGTGATTAAAGGTATGTACAATGGGGTTTTTAGTCATATTTTAATTAACGGTAAGATTAGCCCAAGGGTCGATGTTAAGTCTGGGGTTAGGCAGGGATGCCCTCTCTCCCAAATTCTTTTTATCTGTGCAGTGGAACCACTTTTAAAAACCATTCAAAAGGACAAATGTGTGGATGGTGTTTTTATTCCTGGAGATGCAGAAAGAAGAGTTAAATCCTTCGGGTACATGGACGATATCGTTTTTGCATGTCAATCACAAGCGGATCTAAATAGGGTGAACCTGCATTTAAGGATTTTTTGTAGCGTAGCAGGCATGAATATTAATTGGGGAAAATGCCAACTTGTAAATTACGGAAAACAGACAAATGTGGAAGTGACGGGGATCCCAAAGAAAGAAGAGGCGAAGATTTTAGGTGTTATTTTTGAAAAAGACAATAAAGGGATTAAGAGCCATGCGGTGTTAGAAGGGAAAGTGGAGAAAAAACTGAATTTTTGGAAACTTAGAAGATTATCATTGAAAGGGAAGATTTTAATTATTAAAGCTGTGATTTTACCCCTTATTTTATACACGTCAATTATTTTACCACCCAGTAAATTATGGATTAGAAGGATGGCAAGAAGATTTTTTGTTTTTTTCTGGGGATCTAAAATGGAAAAAAAAAGAAGAACTGTTGTAATGAGTAAGACTGAACTTTGGGGGTATGATTTTCCGAATATTGAGTTTTTTATCCGGATGCATTATTTTTTATTAATTTTTAAGATTTTAAAGTGCAATGGTAGGACTGCAGCCATGTGTAGGTATTTGGCAGGATGGTTGTTTACTAAGTGGAGCTGGTGTGAAAGGGAACTGGGCAGGCCAATGGCGTTCGTGATACCAAAGTTTTATGTGGCGCTCAGGTCCTTTTATGATCAATATGAATTATGCTCTCTAAGTAAGACTGATAAATGGGAGATAATAAAAATAGGAAGGAAAGATGAGATACAACATGATGTCCCATTCTGTAATACCACACAGGCTGCTAAAATTTGAATTTTTTTTAATATTTTAGGCCTTTCTAACAAGCAAAAGGATGTAGCATGGCTTTGTTTTCATGGGTGCCTCCCAACCAGATCTTTTATGAATTCCAGGTGGGTGAGTGTGACAGAAAGGTGCCCCAGAGAAGGTTGTGGAGGCACTGAAGATATTCATCATTTATTATGGGACTGCTTTTACGTTAAACAAGTTTTTAGTAGTCTTAAAAGTTTTTTTATTGCACTTACGGGGTGGAGACATTTTAGCTATGAGAAAGTTTTTATTGGTCAAGATTTTAGAATTTTATCGAACTCACGGGTCTGTTGGTTGGTTTTTACCATTTTTAAAGAGGTAATGTGGGATACCAGGAATCTTGTGATTTTTAAAAATGTCATTTTATCTCCGAAAGAATGTTTGAAAGTGTTTTTATCCAGGGTCCATACGATTTATTTGCTGGATAAGAAAAGGATAGGGGAGAGCGATGCAGAGAAAATATGGAAGGTATCCCACTGGAAGAACTATGTGAGTAGATCTTGACTTGATTTTTTGGGTTTATAGTATTGGGTTTTGGTAGTATTCCAGTGATGTTATTATAGACATATAAGGTTTGAGCCACGTTGGAGTGGACTGATAAGTCAAACTGAAGTCTATCTTACTGAGGAGGAAAAATAAATAAAAAAATCAAGTTTTCACTCTCACTCAAAACATACTTGTTATTACGAATGTAGACAACAATCCATTATTTTTGGTTTCTAGAATGATGATATGCAAATTAACATCTTCTGCCATAGGCTTATGGAAGCTAATTTGCATATCTTTCCTAGAAATCCATAGTAGCATTGTGTAGCTTGCCATGCACAAGCATGTATTTCGCAGAATTGGGGCTCCCCTTGGTGCATCAGGAGCTCTCCTTAATGTAAAAGGGTACCCGTTTAAAGATAGATAAATTGGATTGAGTAGCTCTCTTTGTTGCAGCAATAGTTTTCTCTGTCTCATATGGTCTCCCTCTAGTTTTCACTCTCACTCAAAACATACTTGTTATTATGAATGTAGACAACAATCCATTATTTTTGGTTTCTAGAATGATGATATGCAAATTAACATCTTCTGCCATAGGCTTATGGAAGCTAATTTGCATATCTTTCCCAGAAAGCCATAGTAGCATTGTGTAGCTTGCCATGCACAATCATGTATTTTGCAGAATTGGGGCTCCCCTTGGTGCATCAGGAGCTCTCCTTAATGTAAAAGGGTACCCGTTTAAAGATAGATAAATTGGATTGAGTAGCTCTCTTTGTTGCAGCAATAGTTTTCTCTGTCTCATATGGTCTCCCTCTAGTTTTCACTCTCACTCAAAACATACTTGTTATTATGAATGTAGACAACAATCCATTATTTTTGCTTTCTAGAATGATGATATGCAAATTAACATCTTCTGCCATATGCTTATGGGAGCTAATTTGCATATCTTTCCCAGAAATCCATAGTAGCATTGTGTAGCTTGCCATGCACAATTATGTATTTCGCTGAATTGGGGTTCCCCTTGGTGCATCAGGAGCTCTCCTTAATGTAAAAGGGTACCTGTTTAAAGATAGATAAATTGGATTGAGTATCTCTCTTTGTTGCAACAATAGTTTTCTCTGTCTCAGATGCTATTGTTGTGACCTAGGGATCGCTTCTCGGCCTTTTGGCCAAGATCAGGTGTAGGGATACATTGGATCTTGGTCGGAAGGTGCCTGGGGTACCCGGCTGCTCGGCCTGGGGGGATCGTTCGGGTTGATAGCCCGGACTTCACCCCCCTGCTGCTATTGGGCAGTCGGCTTAGTCCCCAGGCAACGGGAAGCGATCACCTGGCCGCTTTTTGGAGTGGTTGAGGTTTTTTCTGGACGTTATGGAGGAACCAATGGAGGCTCTGATGTTGGAGCAGAAAGATTCCGAATCGGTACCCGGTTATGCACAAGTCCGGAATGGAGTCCGTATGTTCGTGGAGGAGAAGGAGCGCTTGAGAAAAGACCTTGCCTTTATTATTAAAGTCCTGATGGGCGAACTTATGGGACTTGGGAAGAATGAAGTGCTGGCTTTAATGGATTATCCTAAAAGAGGATGTTACGACGTAATTCTTCAGAGTCCTGATCTTTGTACTCATTTCTTATGGAAGTGGGAAGAAGTAAGAACTGACGCAAGGTTAGTGGGTGTGAAGGTTATCCCTCACTTTCCTTGCAATGTTAAAGTTGTCGTGGTAAAAATGTATTCACCTTATGTTGGAGAACAGAAGATAATTAATTTTTGTGATCAAGTGGTGCCATTGGGGAAAGTCTTCAATCAATTTGGGTTCTGGACATCCAAATGGCGGTTTAAAATAGCATTGAAAGAATCAAAAGACGGGAAAAGTCAATTTGTCTTGCCGGATGCAAGATTTAAAATTGGAAAGTGTTCTGGAGATCTGTTTTATAATGGGATGCCTGATTTTTGTACCAAATGTAAGTTGTACGGTCATAGGAAAGAGAATTGTGAAGAAATATTATGTAAGGCATGTGGAAGAGGTGGTCACAAATTTGAGAATTGTGAGAACCCGCGACTATGTTTTTTTTGTAAAGGGAATGATCATTTGTTACATGACTGTCCAAAGAAAAAAGAGAGCCAAGAAGAAGATGGTAAATCAGAAGGGAAAAGAAAGAGTAAAACTAAAGGAAGAGAAGATGGAAAAGAGGAAGCAGAGGTTGGGAGGAAAAGGAGAAAAGGAAGGGAAGAAGAAACAGAAGCAGAAACAAAAGCTAAGGCTTCAAGTATGGATGAATTTGGCAAATCTAAAATTGTAACTGAAAAAGAAGTAGGGTTAGAAATGTCAAGCACAGAAGATGAGTCTGTATTAGGGTTCAAACGAGGGAAAAGAGAAGTTAAAATACAGTTGACAGATGAATTTCAGAATTTAAAAGAGGTCTTATATAAAGAATATCCGGGGCGAAAGCTGCAAAAGGCTCGAAATCGTATTTATGAGATATTTGAAAAAGATCCAGATGATTTTTTTGAGCAATTTGACGTAGAAGATTGGTTAAAAGATATTTGTGAACATAGGATTGATGTTTCGATGGAAGATTTAATAGAGTTACAGGATGCTATGTTAATATGCGTTATGAAAACACAACTAGAAGAGAAATTAGGAGAATAGTATAATCTAGGTTTTATTTCTTTGTGTTTGTGATGTTTTTTCTTTTGTTTGTGTCCTGTCACTGTGTTTTTGTCCTTTTTTGGATTAAAAAATGTAAAAGCCAGATGATGATTTGGTTGAGGAGCTTGTTTTGAGCTGTTATGACCAAACCTGATGGAAAAAATAAATAAATAAATAAATAAAAATTGTTGTGACCTAGGGATCGCTTCTCGGCCTTTTGGCCAGGATCAGGTGTAGGGATACATTTGGTCTTGGTCAGAAGGTGCTTGGGGTACCCGGCTGCTCGGCCTGGGGGGATCGTCCGGGTTTATAGCCCGGACTTCACCCCCCTGCTGCTATTGGGCAGTCGGCCTAGTCCCCAAGCAACGGGAAGCGATCACCTCACGTCTCTTCGGAGGGGTGGAGGAATCTTTGTCGAGATGGCGAACCCTCAAGGAGTCCCGCTGGAGGAAGCAGGATCAGCTATTCCGGAATTTGAGAAGGTGCCGCACACAGTGCGTTTTTTCGTCTTGGACGGATATCGTGAGAGAAAGGGATTCCAGTACGTCATGAAGGAGTTACTGTTGGACCTTGTGAAGATCCAGAAACAGGACGTTTTGGCCATAATGGACTATCCGAAAAGAGGTATTTACGACGTTGTATTTTTGAACCAGGAAATTTGTGACTTTTTTGTGGAGAAGATATGCTCTTTAAGAGATGCAAGATGGGAAGGGGTGAGGATAATACCTCATTTTCCTTGCCAAGAAAAAATTGTGATTGTGAAGATGTACTCACCGTTGGTAGATGGTGAAGATGTTTGCACCTTTCTAAGGAGTTACTGTGAATACATTATACCTAAAGGGAAAATCTATAACGAGTTTGGCTTTTGGACCAGCAAATGGAAATTTGTGGTAAAGTTTAAGATGGATGAGAAGAACTGTCCCTGTTTGCCGCCGGCAAGGTTCAAAATAGGGAAGATAAATGGTGATATTTTTTTCAAAGGTATGCCTGCCTATTGCCGTCAGTGTCACAAGTATGGACATGAGGGGGGCAGTTGCCCCAAGGATGGTTGTGGAATTTGTGGCGCCAGTTCACATTTGCCAAAGGACTGTCCAGGAAGGTTAAGGTGTAATTTGTGTAAAAGTTCAGAACATAAATTTAAGGATTGTCCTAGGAGGAGTGGTGACAAAAAAAAGAAAAAAGATGAATCAATGGTTTTGCAGGACTTGTCAAGCGAAGTTATAGAAGCTTTTTTTGAAGAGGATTCAGATATGCCCGTAGAGAAGTCTGGAAAGTCTGAGAAGCCTGAGGCGCCTGAGAGGCCTGAGAAGCCTGAGGGGCCGGAGCAGTCTGAGAAGTTTGAGAAGTCTGAGAAGTTGGAGGTGTCTGAAGTTGAAGAAGAAATGATTTTTGAGCTAGAAGATGGTGTTAGAAGTACGAATGTGGAAGAAATTGAGAAGGGAGGTGGGAAAAAAGAGATGGGAGAAGGGAAAAAGGGAAAGGAGAAAAAAGAAAAACGTAAAGAAATGGAAAGAGAGATAGGATTAGAAGTGTCGGCTTCTGAAGATGAAGGGGCAAAAGGGAAATTTAAAATACCTGAAGAATATAAGTTTTGGTTAGCACATCTAAATAAAGAGTATCCTGGTAAAAATTTAGAGAAAGCAAGGAATAAAATTCTAGTGGACTATGAAAGAGATCCGGCTTTTTTTCAAAGAAGTTTCGATTTGGGAAGTTGGTTGGAAAATGTTCTTGCAGAGAAAATTGATGTCACAATGGAGGAGTTACATGTCATACAAGATGCTCTTTTGATTGCCGTTAGTAGGGCTGGGAAAAAGGTTTTTGGTTTAGGTTAATTAAGTATGACTTTCTTTGTTTCAGTTTGTTTAATTTTATATGTTTTATTTTTATTAAAGAATGAATGACCACGATGATGAGTTGTCATAGGCAATTTTCGTTGCAAATGTTAACCCTGAGTGATCGAAAAAAAAAAAAAAAAGAAAAAAAAGAAAAATATTACGAATGTAGACAACAATCCATTATTTTTGGTTTCTAGAATGATGATATGCAAATTAACATCTTCTGCCATAGGCTTATGGAAGCTAATTTGCATATCTTTCCTAGAAATCCATAGTAGCATTGTGTAGCTTGCCATGCACAAGCATGTATTTCGCAGAATTGGGGCTCCCCTTGGTGCATCAGGAGCTCTCCTTAATGTAAAAGGGTACCCGTTTAAAGATAGATAAATTGGATTGAGTAGCTCTCTTTGTTGCAGCAATAGTTTTCTCTGTCTCATATGGTCTCCCTCTAGTTTTCACTCTCACTCAAAACATACTTGTTATTATGAATGTAGACAACAATCCATTATTTTTGGTTTCTAGAATGATGATATGCAAATTAACATCTTCTGCCATAGGCTTATGGAAGCTAATTTGCATATCTTTCCCAGAAAGCCATAGTAGCATTGTGTAGCTTGCCATGCACAATCATGTATTTTGCAGAATTGGGGCTCCCCTTGGTGCATCAGGAGCTCTCCTTAATGTAAAAGGGTACCCGTTTAAAGATAGATAAATTGGATTGAGTAGCTCTCTTTGTTGCAGCAATAGTTTTCTCTGTCTCATATGGTCTCCCTCTAGTTTTCACTCTCACTCAAAACATACTTGTTATTATGAATGTAGACAACAATCCATTATTTTTGCTTTCTAGAATGATGATATGCAAATTAACATCTTCTGCCATATGCTTATGGAAGCTAATTTGCATATCTTTCCCAGAAATCCATAGTAGCATTGTGTAGCTTGCCATGCACAATTATGTATTTCGCTGAATTGGGGTTCCCCTTGGTGCATCAGGAGCTCTCCTTAATGTAAAAGGGTACCTGTTTAAAGATAGATAAATTGGATTGAGTATCTCTCTTTGTTGCAACAATAGTTTTCTCTGTCTCAGATGCTATTGTTGTGACCTAGGGATCGCTTCTCGGCCTTTTGGCCAAGATCAGGTGTAGGGATACATTGGATCTTGGTCGGAAGGTGCCTGGGGTACCCGGCTGCTCGGCCTGGGGGGATCGTTCGGGTTGATAGCCCGGACTTCACCCCCCTGCTGCTATTGGGCAGTCGGCTTAGTCCCCAGGCAACGGGAAGCGATCACCTGGCCGCTTTTTGGAGTGGTTGAGGTTTTTTCTGGACGTTATGGAGGAACCAATGGAGGCTCTGATGTTGGAGCAGAAAGATTCCGAATCGGTACCCGGTTATGCACAAGTCCGGAATGGAGTCCGTATGTTCGTGGAGGAGAAGGAGCGCTTGAGAAAAGACCTTGCCTTTATTATTAAAGTCCTGATGGGCGAACTTATGGGACTTGGGAAGAATGAAGTGCTGGCTTTAATGGATTATCCTAAAAGAGGATGTTACGACGTAATTCTTCAGAGTCCTGATCTTTGTACTCATTTCTTATGGAAGTGGGAAGAAGTAAGAACTGACGCAAGGTTAGTGGGTGTGAAGGTTATCCCTCACTTTCCTTGCAATGTTAAAGTTGTCGTGGTAAAAATGTATTCACCTTATGTTGGAGAACAGAAGATAATTAATTTTTGTGATCAAGTGGTGCCATTGGGGAAAGTCTTCAATCAATTTGGGTTCTGGACATCCAAATGGCGGTTTAAAATAGCATTGAAAGAATCAAAAGACGGGAAAAGTCAATTTGTCTTGCCGGATGCAAGATTTAAAATTGGAAAGTGTTCTGGAGATCTGTTTTATAATGGGATGCCTGATTTTTGTACCAAATGTAAGTTGTACGGTCATAGGAAAGAGAATTGTGAAGAAATATTATGTAAGGCATGTGGAAGAGGTGGTCACAAATTTGAGAATTGTGAGAACCCGCGACTATGTTTTTTTTGTAAAGGGAATGATCATTTGTTACATGACTGTCCAAAGAAAAAAGAGAGCCAAGAAGAAGATGGTAAATCAGAAGGGAAAAGAAAGAGTAAAACTAAAGGAAGAGAAGATGGAAAAGAGGAAGCAGAGGTTGGGAGGAAAAGGAGAAAAGGAAGGGAAGAAGAAACAGAAGCAGAAACAAAAGCTAAGGCTTCAAGTATGGATGAATTTGGCAAATCTAAAATTGTAACTGAAAAAGAAGTAGGGTTAGAAATGTCAAGCACAGAAGATGAGTCTGTATTAGGGTTCAAACGAGGGAAAAGAGAAGTTAAAATACAGTTGACAGATGAATTTCAGAATTTAAAAGAGGTCTTATATAAAGAATATCCGGGGCGAAAGCTGCAAAAGGCTCGAAATCGTATTTATGAGATATTTGAAAAAGATCCAGATGATTTTTTTGAGCAATTTGACGTAGAAGATTGGTTAAAAGATATTTGTGAACATAGGATTGATGTTTCGATGGAAGATTTAATAGAGTTACAGGATGCTATGTTAATATGCGTTATGAAAACACAACTAGAAGAGAAATTAGGAGAATAGTATAATCTAGGTTTTATTTCTTTGTGTTTGTGATGTTTTTTCTTTTGTTTGTGTCCTGTCACTGTGTTTTTGTCCTTTTTTGGATTAAAAAATGTAAAAGCCAGATGATGATTTGGTTGAGGAGCTTGTTTTGAGCTGTTATGACCAAACCTGATGGAAAAAATAAATAAATAAATAAATAAAAATTGTTGTGACCTAGGGATCGCTTCTCGGCCTTTTGGCCAGGATCAGGTGTAGGGATACATTTGGTCTTGGTCAGAAGGTGCTTGGGGTACCCGGCTGCTCGGCCTGGGGGGATCGTCCGGGTTTATAGCCCGGACTTCACCCCCCTGCTGCTATTGGGCAGTCGGCCTAGTCCCCAAGCAACGGGAAGCGATCACCTCACGTCTCTTCGGAGGGGTGGAGGAATCTTTGTCGAGATGGCGAACCCTCAAGGAGTCCCGCTGGAGGAAGCAGGATCAGCTATTCCGGAATTTGAGAAGGTGCCGCACACAGTGCGTTTTTTCGTTTTGGACGGATATCGTGAGAGAAAGGGATTCCAGTACGTCATGAAGGAGTTACTGTTGGACCTTGTGAAGATCCGGAAACAGGACGTTTTGGCCATAATGGACTACCCGAAAAGAGGTATTTACGACGTTGTATTTTTGAACCAGGAAATTTGTGACTTTTTTGTGGAGAAGATATGCTCTTTAAGAGATGCAAGATGGGAAGGGGTGAGGATAATACCTCATTTTCCTTGCCAAGAAAAAATTGTGATTGTGAAGATGTACTCACCGTTGGTAGATGGTGAAGATGTTTGCACCTTTCTAAGGAGTTACTGTGAATACATTATACCTAAAGGGAAAATCTATACCGAGTTTGGCTTTTGGACCAGCAAATGGAAATTTGTGGTAAAGTTTAAGATGGATGAGAAGAACTGTCCCTGTTTGCCGCCGGCAAGGTTCAAAATAGGGAAGATAAATGGTGATATTTTTTTCAAAGGTATGCCTGCCTATTGCCGTCAGTGTCACAAGTATGGACATGAGGGGGGCAGTTGCCCCAAGGATGGTTGTGGAATTTGTGGCGCCAGTTCACATTTGCCAAAGGACTGTCCAGGAAGGTTAAGGTGTAATTTGTGTAAAAGTTCAGAACATAAATTTAAGGATTGTCCTAGGAGGAGTGGTGACAAAAAAAAGAAAAAAGATGAATCAATGGTTTTGCAGGACTTGTCAAGCGAAGTTATAGAAGCTTTTTTTGAAGAGGATTCAGATATGCCCGTAGAGAAGTCTGGAAAGTCTGAGAAGCCTGAGGCGCCTGAGAGGCCTGAGAAGCCTGAGGGGCCGGAGCAGTCTGAGAAGTTTGAGAAGTCTGAGAAGTTGGAGGTGTCTGAAGTTGAAGAAGAAATGATTTTTGAGCTAGAAGATGGTGTTAGAAGTACGAATGTGGAAGAAATTGAGAAGGGAGGTGGGAAAAAAGAGATGGGAGAAGGGAAAAAGGGAAAGGAGAAAAAAGAAAAACGTAAAGAAATGGAAAGAGAGATAGGATTAGAAGTGTCGGCTTCTGAAGATGAAGGGGCAAAAGGGAAATTTAAAATACCTGAAGAATATAAGTTTTGGTTAGCACATCTAAATAAAGAGTATCCTGGTAAAAATTTAGAGAAAGCAAGGAATAAAATTCTAGTGGACTATGAAAGAGATCCGGCTTTTTTTCAAAGAAGTTTCGATTTGGGAAGTTGGTTGGAAAATGTTCTTGCAGAGAAAATTGATGTCACAATGGAGGAGTTACATGTCATACAAGATGCTCTTTTGATTGCCGTTAGTAGGGCTGGGAAAAAGGTTTTTGGTTTAGGTTAATTAAGTATGACTTTCTTTGTTTCAGTTTGTTTAATTTTATATGTTTTATTTTTATTAAAGAATGAATGACCACGATGATGAGTTGTCATAGGCAATTTTCGTTGCAAATGTTAACCCTGAGTGATCGAAAAAAAAAAAAAAAAGAAAAAAAAGAAAAATATTACGAATGTAGACAACAATCCATTATTTTTGGTTTCTAGAATGATGATATGCAAATTAACATCTTCTGCCATAGGCTTATGGAAGCTAATTTGCATATCTTTCCTAGAAATCCATAGTAGCATTGTGTAGCTTGCCATGCACAATCATGTATTTTGCAGAATTGGGGCTCCCCTTGGTGCATCAGGAGCTCTCCTTAATGTAAAAGGGTACCCGTTTAAAGATAGATATATTGGATTGAGTAGCTCTCTTTGTTGCAGCAATAGTTTTCTCTGTCTCATATGGTCTCCCTCTAGTTTTCACTCTCACTCAAAACATACTTGTTATTATGAATGTAGACAACAATCCATTATTTTTGGTTTCTAGAATGATGATATGCAAATTAACATCTTCTGCCATAGGCT
This sequence comes from Bufo bufo, assembly GCF_905171765.1. Lineage (NCBI taxonomy): Eukaryota > Metazoa > Chordata > Amphibia > Anura > Bufonidae > Bufo > Bufo bufo. Next base: position 179,955,100 of record NC_053394.1, read on the forward strand.
TATGGAAGCTAATTTGCATATCTTTCCCAGAAAGCCATAGTAGCATTGTGTAGCTTGCCATGCACAATCATGTATTTTGCAGAATTGGGGCTCCCCTTGGTGCATCAGGAGCTCTCCTTAATGTAAAAGGGTACCCGTTTAAAGATAGATAAATTGGATTGAGTAGCTCTCTTTGTTGCAGCAATAGTTTTCTCTGTCTCATATGGTCTCCCTCTAGTTTTCACTCTCACTCAAAACATACTTGTTATTATGAATGTAGACAACAATCCATTATTTTTGCTTTCTAGAATGATGATATGCAAATTAACATCTTCTGCCATATGCTTATGGAAGCTAATTTGCATATCTTTCCCAGAAATCCATAGTAGCATTGTGTAGCTTGCCATGCACAATTATGTATTTCGCTGAATTGGGGTTCCCCTTGGTGCATCAGGAGCTCTCCTTAATGTAAAAGGGTACCTGTTTAAAGATAGATAAATTGGATTGAGTATCTCTCTTTGTTGCAACAATAGTTTTCTCTGTCTCAGATGCTATTGTTGTGACCTAGGGATCGCTTCTCGGCCTTTTGGCCAAGATCAGGTGTAGGGATACATTGGATCTTGGTCGGAAGGTGCCTGGGGTACCCGGCTGCTCGGCCTGGGGGGATCGTTCGGGTTGATAGCCCGGACTTCACCCCCCTGCTGCTATTGGGCAGTCGGCTTAGTCCCCAGGCAACGGGAAGCGATCACCTGGCCGCTTTTTGGAGTGGTTGAGGTTTTTTCTGGACGTTATGGAGGAACCAATGGAGGCTCTGATGTTGGAGCAGAAAGATTCCGAATCGGTACCCGGTTATGCACAAGTCCGGAATGGAGTCCGTATGTTCGTGGAGGAGAAGGAGCGCTTGAGAAAAGACCTTGCCTTTATTATTAAAGTCCTGATGGGCGAACTTATGGGACTTGGGAAGAATGAAGTGCTGGCTTTAATGGATTATCCTAAAAGAGGATGTTACGACGTAATTCTTCAGAGTCCTGATCTTTGTACTCATTTCTTATGGAAGTGGGAAGAAGTAAGAACTGACGCAAGGTTAGTGGGTGTGAAGGTTATCCCTCACTTTCCTTGCAATGTTAAAGTTGTCGTGGTAAAAATGTATTCACCTTATGTTGGAGAACAGAAGATAATTAATTTTTGTGATCAAGTGGTGCCATTGGGGAAAGTCTTCAATCAATTTGGGTTCTGGACATCCAAATGGCGGTTTAAAATAGCATTGAAAGAATCAAAAGACGGGAAAAGTCAATTTGTCTTGCCGGATGCAAGATTTAAAATTGGAAAGTGTTCTGGAGATCTGTTTTATAATGGGATGCCTGATTTTTGTACCAAATGTAAGTTGTACGGTCATAGGAAAGAGAATTGTGAAGAAATATTATGTAAGGCATGTGGAAGAGGTGGTCACAAATTTGAGAATTGTGAGAACCCGCGACTATGTTTTTTTTGTAAAGGGAATGATCATTTGTTACATGACTGTCCAAAGAAAAAAGAGAGCCAAGAAGAAGATGGTAAATCAGAAGGGAAAAGAAAGAGTAAAACTAAAGGAAGAGAAGATGGAAAAGAGGAAGCAGAGGTTGGGAGGAAAAGGAGAAAAGGAAGGGAAGAAGAAACAGAAGCAGAAACAAAAGCTAAGGCTTCAAGTATGGATGAATTTGGCAAATCTAAAATTGTAACTGAAAAAGAAGTAGGGTTAGAAATGTCAAGCACAGAAGATGAGTCTGTATTAGGGTTCAAACGAGGGAAAAGAGAAGTTAAAATACAGTTGACAGATGAATTTCAGAATTTAAAAGAGGTCTTATATAAAGAATATCCGGGGCGAAAGCTGCAAAAGGCTCGAAATCGTATTTATGAGATATTTGAAAAAGATCCAGATGATTTTTTTGAGCAATTTGACGTAGAAGATTGGTTAAAAGATATTTGTGAACATAGGATTGATGTTTCGATGGAAGATTTAATAGAGTTACAGGATGCTATGTTAATATGCGTTATGAAAACACAACTAGAAGAGAAATTAGGAGAATAGTATAATCTAGGTTTTATTTCTTTGTGTTTGTGATGTTTTTTCTTTTGTTTGTGTCCTGTCACTGTGTTTTTGTCCTTTTTTGGAT